>NC_141324.1:25630625-26230625 GCF_037954235.1 Aulostomus chinensis
GGAGGACACCACTGGAGTCGGAGGTTTTATATTAGCTATGATATTTAAACTGGCATCCAACCTACATTTAGATAAAGATGACTCACAACACATTGCGTTTTCACTTGATTCCTTCAGGGAACTTTTATACAGACCTCAGATAAAGGCCGACATGTTATGTTGCACTATATTGCATAAGGAGAAATATAGATCCTCCAGCTGCTTGAAAATTCTGTTTAAAACATGATGGCAAACTAGACTTTTAGGTTCTCATGCTAACCACTGTAATTACATGCCGGTCCATATCATTATCTGAAAACAACTTTCTGTGTAAACAATGTGGACAACGTAGGTGTAAAGCACAACATTTCTGCAGTGAACAAGCTCTTCACAAGGTACAATCATGCACTGGTGCTTCAGCTCAATTGTACATCTCATATGCATAACCCTGGGGCTACATCACCTCTGATGTTCATTTAGTTCACTTGATGGAATGTTCTCATTTGCACTGTCATGAAACTAAGTGATCTTCCATTTTGAAACTGTGAAGGACGCCTAACTGCAGCATTTGAAGGCTCGTGTGGGCGGGAGAGAGGGTGCCAACCTGGGGACACCTGCATGCATGTCTAACCAGAACAGGGAAAATACCATTTCGGATGCATCTTGAATATCTAAGATTAAACATCATGAAACCTTTGTAATGGAAATCCAAACTACTCTGGGGATATGAAAGGGCCAAGCAATTCAGGGGCTTTGTTAATGCCATCAGTGGTCACCTTGGCTTGGACCCTAAATTAATACACCAGTGTGGGGAATTTGTTAAGTGAGGTAAGTGAGGTAAGTGATCCCGGAAGGGGGATGGGGCTCTGCTGCTGAGATGGCTCCTGACTTCCTTTGAAATCCCATTTTGGGTTTGCTCATCATTCATCACCGTGCACCCCTTTTGTAACCCCACTAACCTCATTAATTAGCCTCCCCTAGATTAGCCTTCCCTCAGAGACCATAAAGATCCCCCTTCTATTGTTCTTATCTTCTCACCCACACAGCCTTCAGGTCTTTCAACTCTCCACTGGTCAAACCTAAATTATGTTACTGTGGGGACATGAAACAGCAGGGAGACTCTGGCTTTACTGGCAACCACTGCCTCTCTGTTGCTTTCTTTGGGATTTAACATTTTTGAGAGAAGATCCTTTAACCAGGGGTGAATGGGTTTGTGACAGAAGTGGATTGGTAGGGATCCTTCAATTTGGTGCGCATTTTTGTAGAACTTAATTCTAACCTCTGGGTTTACCCTGGGAAGCAGTTACAGAGGGACAGGGTTAGTTTGTTCAGTCGCCTGGCGCTTCAAGATCCTCCAGTATCATTAAATTCTTGGGAACATTTTTTAACCCCATTAATTTCACAATGATCTAAAGAAGGTGAATCTATGCTCGTCAGTTTTTTGTGATTGATTATGTAACCGACTCTGCATTGAAGGGTGGAGCACTGCGGTGGAGAATGAGAAGCCAGGAGGAAATGCATCAGAGGAACAACGACTGACAAAAACAACAAATGCTGACGTAACTAATGTTGTAAGATGAATAAATTACCATCCAATCTCAAAACACAAGCTGAAACTTAGCCTTCTAAATCATGCTAGTTTACCTGACGGTCCATCCAGCTGTGAATGAAGTGCTGGTGAGAAAAATCATTTTTGAATTTACATCAGATTTAATCGTAGTTGCAGTTTTCATACAGCCCTTCTCTCTGTATGCATCTCCAAAAGTGTTACTCTAATACCTCATGAACTCGTTGATGCATTACTAATGAACACATCACAAGACAGGGCGTAACCAGGGCTTTGCAATGAAGCTAATGGCATATTAGTATAATTAGGTAATCACGTTGAGAAAACATTTACCAGAATTAAGTCTTCGTAAGAAGCATTTTTGCTGATGTGAGGTAGGGTCATCTTTTGACTGTATTTCCCACCCTGAATGATTTTCCTGTGCGGCCCTGGAAGTGTCTTTAGTCAATAAAGCTATCACTATGAACACAGAATTACAATGCCTTTCTCCCTCTGCCCTTTTCTGGAAGGACATTGGCGGATCTTGTTGTCCTGTGGCAGAGCAGAATCTGGGACACAGCAGAGGGTTTGGGTGACTGCCTCTAGCCCTGCTATTGAGCTCCCTAATTAAACTATTAATCTCACATCATTAACCTCCGAAGACTCTTTCCACCCTCCATTCTGACATTGCTCCACTGGCTTATGAAAGCAACTTCTCCTCAAAACCTCTTTCACCTCTAAATGGTGTTCTTCCTTCATTTTGTTGATGTTTGTCATTTATTGCTTAGACTTGTTTTATTGTGGCACATTTCCTCTTGTTGAGCTCCGTTTCAGCTCGGTGTGCCTGCCACTATGACGTGCGTGGACCACAGCTGTGCGCTAACTGCATTACTCTCAAAGCAGCTCTCCAAGGTGGATATGGTTACCTTTAATTAAAAGAGAATCAATTTCTATCCCCGTCAGATTTTTAACTGGGTGACCATATGGACACTTAAAAATACAATCCAATTTCCAACCACCCAGCTCCCCGTCTGGCAAAGCCTCTACAAACCACTTTGGCACATCCATCCCATCACTACATAGTAGGAGATTTCCAAATTGTCAATTCAATCTACTAAACTTGTCTTACATTGTAGGTTTAGTGAATTGAAGAGCTGTTTTTTTGTTGTTGAAATGTTATTGATTATTTATGGAGTAAAATTCAAAGCCAAGACTATGTATAGCCTTATAGAGTATGTATATGTATATTTTGGCAAGTGGGCACATTGGAAAATTGTGGTACTTTAGACATGTAACTAAAAAAAGTTAGCAAAGACTTCTGGGCTGACAATCAGCAATTCATCTACTACAGAGGAACGCACATACAGTAGGCTCTAGCCCGACAGTGGTTTGATATAAAAAGTAATTTTCAATACATTAAGTTAATTTCGGCAGCATTGTAATCCTCCTGCCGTTGGGAATGAAAAGAAGTCTCTCAAAGGAAGCATCTGTAGTCCTGCTGCACCTCAGCCACCCAAGATTATAACACGAGCGGCACAAGAGGAGACACATACATCAAAAGCTTATTAAAGCCAATGAAATAACTCACAATGACAGCACTACAAAAAGATAGTCATTACATTTAAGTGCTGGCCATGTGACTTTCAGGCTGACCTTGTGGGCCAGTAGCCTATTGTGTACAAGTAGGCGGTATAGGGAGCCGGTTGATTAGGCTTGGCTCCCTGGGGATCGATGGGACGTCTGAGATCAGCACTCACAGTAATAACACTAGATTGCGTGCACGTTCAATGACGATATAAGATGAATGATGTCATGGGCTTGATGGTGCTGCTGGGGGATTTCTTGTACTTATTTATCCTGCTAAATAATGATGAATTGTGTTTTGTTATGCCAAGCAAACAGGATGACACATGTTGGAATGCAGCCACCCTTGATAAGTAATGCTGCACAAACCAGTGTGTAAGTGTAAGAGGAGAGTCTAATACTTTACAAGTTCATGACCTCTGATTGTTTTGCCTGCTTGATATTTTAAGAGGGAGACATGGGCAGAAAGGCAGATTCCATCATTTAAGCCCTTCCATGGCTCCTTCTCTGTTGCTTCTAGATACTCCCAGCATCTTTTGCCAGAGGGTAGACTTACAAAACTGCAATATCCATTTTATACAAGGCCAAATACACAATGCATGCAGCCTTGCACACGTGCACTCACCTATATATGCAGTTCTATTTGAATCTTATGCATGCGTTTGTGATCTTCTGGCCTATTTTCTCGTACAATCAGATGGACGATGAAAGTTTTCTTTTGAACAGACGGAGTAAACCTGTGTAATCAGAAACTTGCCAGGCACCCTGCCCATAATATCTGTCTGGTGTCTGCCCTATAATAGAGGAAATCCAAACCAGAGCTATAAAGTTCACATAACTTGCATGCAAATTACAGGCAGCAAATGTGCACAGCCCTACCATTAGTGGTAGGTGTTATTTCTGGCCCCAACCGTCTTAATTTAATTCTATGTCAGCTTTACAGTCTGGGTAATAGCAGGTCTTTGTCTATTCCCATGCACACAAGCATCAAAATACACCCATAGGTTAACCTCAGATCAGACACAGGACAGGGCATTTTTCTCTCACACCTTTCATCAATGTACCAGTGTTTGGGTACATCCTTATTCAAAAAAACACTTGTCAGCTTCTTCTGGTGGAGTGTCTAATAATTTCAATGCTTGTCTTTGAGTCTTACTCTGTGCATGCGGTTGAGACTGAAAATATAAACTTGAAGATAAAGATACTGTGGAACATCAACCATTAATCCATCTGTCATTGATTTGCTATGGCTGAGCTGTCTGTGCACCTTTAATATCTCAATATTGTTTTGAAAAATGTCAAGTGGAGTCTGAGGGCATAAAATGCTGTAGATACGACCATAAAAAATGCGGTTTACAACATTTAAATCATTTCAGCCACCTTGCATATTTGCTTCTGCACATCACAGAAATAAAATCAGTGCAATAAAAACTCAGCCTGTCCAAAACAGAGTCAGCACATTTAAATAATATCTTGGCACCCTAAATACCCCTGGGATTACCATTTTTTCTGGATGGCCTCTAATGCAACTGAGTCAGGTTGTATTTGTGATTAAAATGAAAGCATGAAGGACCACAGACAAAAAGTATTCATAATGACGATGATTAATTTGTTGCTGCAGATCTTGCTTGTCCATGAGATGACTGCTATGCTAATTACTCATGGTCCAAACCTTACAGCATGGCTTACACTCATTTCCTTTAATCTCACATAGTTTTTTTCCATTTCTTTCTGACAATCTTTAACCAATAATTTATATTTCCTTTGGTTGTACATGGAAATTGTTAATATAGCACCATATAGCATAGTCCTGCACATCTGCGAAGCCTTAGGCGACGGCACTAGTCGGCTCTGATTGGCTGGATCATATTCATGCACTAAGCCAAGACAGTTTTACCTTAACACAGGAAAAAGGACAGGAGCGCAGTCTCCAAGGTCAAGTTCAGCTAAAGGAGACGAGGATGGTAACACAGAGAAGAGCGCGAGAAGATGGAGAGTAAAAAAACCAAATCCTATCAATGAAAGGACAGGACAGTTGCCATGATCGGGTGGGGGGGCTGTGGTATAATTGAATTACAGTGACCCTATGACAGCACTATAGGTGAGGTCATGTGTTGAATTAATTCTGTCCCTGACCCTGTCTTCTACAGGGCAGATCCCCTACCTGGGCCCCAAGACCCAAAGGTGCGACAACTGTGATACGTCTTTCTTCACACTGTCTTCCAGCCCAAACTGTCATTCAGACTGACAGCCAGCTGAAAGGCCATTGGAGCTTCACTGTGTCCGCGGTACACATTCTTTTAGTGCACAGCTTTATATACTTTATGGAATGCATTACATAAGCAGCTATTCCAGTTTGCTGAAAGTATAAATGGAATCCATATTCCATTTTAAATGAAGCTGCAGACAGCCCAGCATGAAAGGCTGCTCTCTTTGCACACCATCAAACCATTCTGTGGCTTTATTTTAACGGTGAGATAATGTCAGTCCCTTTACATGGGGAGAGCGGGGTTCATTCTCACCATTACATTTCTATGACATTTCTGTGACTTTTGCAACCCTCTGATGGAAATGTTTTAATGAAGCATACATTCTCTAAAACCTCTTATGTACGTGAAAAATGAAAAGAGAAATCAGTGTCAAATACCAGCCTGCTTAAATCAATAACAAGCTATGTTGTTTGATACGACATACACTTGTACGAGAGAAAATCAAATTGACCAAAATATGATATGCAGGTATTTCGGAAGCTATTTCTCGTGGCTTATTAAAACATTTCCGGCTTCATTTATTTTTAAATGCTGTATTCCTTGCCAGGAAATAGCTATTTTCTGATTCCTTGATTTTCCAGGTTTTTCACGACCTTATGACCCCTGGGACAATGTAAAGGCCTTTATTTGTTCCACAGATGATGAGAAAAAGAAACACCCATACATTTCTTAGAGTACTGACAAATGTTGGCCATACAGTACTTGCAGGATATAAAGACCCAAAATCAAATGTATCAATCTTTATGATACAGAATGTTAAACTTACTGTCTGCAACAGACGAGATCACCACGCAGCTGAGAAGAAGCAGGAATAGCCACGCCCCTCTGGGCAGAAGGGGCACTGCCAGGTGAATATTAGGCACCATGTTCCAAGTTGGCACTGCTTCCTCCTCAGTCCCCCTGCTAGACGCGTCCCACTCTGACAGGATCAAAGACTAACACCTGGGAGAGCAAACACATGCAGAACAGGAGTACAGAATCATTAGTATTCAAACTCGCCATGTATTTGCATATATTTGAATGAGCATAATATTACAGCAAAGGAGAAATATCAGAAAAGCAAGTCGGAGAGCACAACCAAAGAAGACAGAAATTTGTATCCTTGCAAGAAAACAAGAACAGACAGCGCTGAAGATCTTTGGTCGTGATCAACAAGGCATTGGATACCCACAACAAAATCCTGCTCGGGGCAGGGGAAAGTACAAGTGAAGCGAATGTAACAAGCAAACTACATCAGGAGAAGAGTTAGGAAACAAATGCGGTACAGCGATTCAGAGATAAATCATGGAAACAAAAGAAATAACAAAAACAAAAGGAGGTCATGGTGCAGGATTAATCTCCTCATCCATCCTCTCACAATGGGGATCAGTTAAAAGCCCAAAGGACCTCCTAAACAGTTCCCCCTCAGGACCACCATCCATTTTATGTTCTCCATTAAGAGATTGAAACTGTGGCTTCCAGATGGGTTCAAATCAACAAAGTACTATGATCTCATTGAATGACAACATGTATGCATATATAAACATTTAGCACAAATGTCAACCCCCCAAGGGTCAACTAGGTGGCCAAAAACGTAGCAGCAGGTGTACCACAAATTAGCCATAATTAACTAGGGCATCAATTAGAGAGCATTGCTGCGACGTCTTAATATAGTCAGCAGAGACAAACAAAAGGCTGATCCTCAAATTAAACTGCATGGGCAGTGTTTCTTTGTCTTAAAGGAATTAGATTTAGTGTAGGAAATGACTAAGCCAACTGATAAGATTAAGATATATGACCTTAAGTTTGTTATAGCCTGCAGTTTCAATGTCTAATGCTATTATAAACAAAGTAACTGTATATACCCATAAATTGCACGAACAAAATTTCTTATCCTTACACTCTTGCCCGTGGCCATCTGTGATGAGCAATTTTAACGCTATAAAGCAGACCACAATATGGTAAGGAGATATCTCTCTTTTGATGGTATTAAGGCGCTATCTCCAGAGGACTTCAAAAAAAAAAAAGAGGAGCAAATATGAGCAAAGTTTTTCAAGGAAGCTAACTTTTGTTTTGGAGAGCTTCTCGGCGATGATTCTGTACCAGAGAAGAGGCCGCTATGTGGTGGGATGTTTATAAGCTCACTGGGTGGCCGGTCAACTTTGGTTAATTCATTTCAGTTAAATAAGTTAAAGTGTCAGGAACACAAAGCCTGCACTATCTTGTGGAAAAGAAAAGTTCCATTCTTGAGCCTGTGGAGGTGCTGAGCAGACCATTACTCATATGGGTTGTTTTTTTCCAATCAGAATGGAAACAGGCTCCAACATACCTCTCCAACCCCCCTTTAAGTGAAACAAAAGCAAAGCAAACACTCAGCAGAGATCTTAGGAAAGCAAAATTTCATCCCAGCTCCACTTTAACTTTTTTTCGACAAGCCACCTGGCAAAGGAAAAGACAGGTACGGCTGAGTGGAATGATGTGAGAGAACGCTGAGAGTCACGGTGCTTCACCTGGGCTCCGTTGCAGACAGGTATCATTGTCAGCTCGCTCTCTTCCACACTGCTGACAGGAATGCACTTCTGTGTTTTAAAGTTTACTAAAATAATCCCCCATGTAACACACCTTCTGTCATACAGAACTCTGGGCTGGAGCAAACAGTGACTCGGCAGGTGTTTTTATTTTACGTTGGCTGTAGTTAATGCTGTTGCTATCAGCACATGTCATAGCATGATAGCACTGCCTGACCTCATGGACGCAGGCTGACTTAAAACAAACAAACAAACATTTATATATTATTTGCTTCTATAACTCTGTAGAATAAAACATTTACAAGCTGAACCAGGCAGCATTTTGTTACTTTAAGATTAAATCAAGTGTGTCAACTCCGCCTTCAGCCACATCATGTAATGCAGGTCAGTGCGGTGGCAGGAATCTAATCACATATTTCTGTTCCTGGTCTATACTTGTTTGATACTGCAGTCACAACTATAATTTTGAAAATAAATAAAGCTTTCTAGACTTTTCATTACACGTTTGCAGGATAACCACAGCCTCACCCGGCTATGTATCATGTTAAGGGTTGTGCCAGTATGTTTTAAGTGATTTACGTATAAATACATTTAATACAACTGTGCTTTCCCCAAGGGTAGAAGGAAAAATAAGCTTGACGATAAAAAAAAACATAGAAATGTACATGTATGGTGTCATCATAGAGAGGTAATCCAGGGTAATGATTCTAAAGTGAAAAATAAATTAAAAGACATTAAAAAGCAAAAAACAAAACAAAACAAAACAAAAACGAAAGGTTGTTTTGGGCAGGACAGGAATGATTTAAACCGGTATACTTTCACCTACAGTTTTCATCCATGCAGTTCTCTAAAACACATCTCTTCTCGCGTATCTCCTCCAATCTGTAATCACAAAACTCCTACTTTTTCCTGAAATGTGCCTTTCACAGATGCTCTGTTTTTAGTTCATATGGCCCTCTGTGTGCAGCCAAATTCATCTATTGTCAGTGTAAGTTCAAGCTGGGATTGAATCAAGCAACAGTACACTCCTCTCTACATGTAGTTTTGGGAATTACTCACACGGGCATCATGGATAATTTAAAACCTGAGACAAAAAAAACCCCCTCTTCCCTCTGTTTTCACCTTCACTGGTAATGAGAAAGCAGCTTGTTGTTGGTGTGTTGCACTCTGGAGAAGAAAAAAGATAAACAAATTCACTGCTCAGGGTGCCAGAGAACTGGATCACTCCCCCACTCTGCAACCCAAATTAAAGATATTTAGGCCCATTTTTATTTAAAGTTAATGCCCCAAGTTAGCTTTGCAAAATGAGTGTAACTCACATCGAGTTTGTTGGCTGACAAATTTGTTTTGACACTCATTTTTATGTACGCCAGCCTTGCGTTGGTTCATGTGAGAGAGGCTGATAGAGTTGGCTACTCGCCGTGCTCCAAACCCTTGGCGATGAAGGGATATCTTTCACAGCAGATGCCAGAGAGAGGCAGATGCTCTTCATCTTCAATGAGACAAATTCCTAGAGTGAGTTTTATTCTTTATTTATTTAGCTACTTATTTATTCCTGTGCAGCTTGTCGCTTCCCCGCTGCACACAGATATTATGAGACAATGTTTACAACTATTGTGTTGTCGCGGCAGAAGAGGAGGGCAGAGTATCAATGTGTTGATGCAAAAGACAGAGCGATCTGAAAACTGAGCGAGGGCTTCAGCACGTTGTTGCATTAGAAAAACATGGCAAGGACATGTAAAGGTGGCTGCATGCGCTAAATGTTTACATATATGTGTGTGACAGGAAAGTCGACGCAGGAGAAAAAGAGTTAAAACTGTATAACGATAGCTAAAATGACGAGCCAGATTGTTTCACAAGAAACTGAAATGCTAATTAATAATCACTAGTCAAGATCAGTCTGGACGAATTCAGAAGCTTGATTAATTAACTTACATCAAGACAGGATAAGTTAAATTAATACTGATGATCTAAACTCATATTCTTAAGTCTGCCACAATATCTACTGGTAAGAATAATACAAGATTTCATATTTTTATGATATTTCATGGTTGTTAATGAGTAAATTAAGGCATTGCAGATAAGAAAATTCAAAGTGACTTTAATTACCCCTCCATTCTTTCTTACATTGCCCTCTTTGTTAGCTACTTACAGCTTGTGACACAGCACTGTTTCTATGGCTGAATATGCACTCTGGCTGCCATGGCAACAGGCCTTGCTCTTTGGCATTCTGGTCATGCTTTGTACTCCATGGACCGAGGTTCTAAACCAGGGTGGGGTGACTAACCTCTGACTTTTTTACGCTGCTAGGTGATTGATCACTGATACCAAACAGAGTCTGTTTTAGTCTGGGTACGCTAGCAAATGTTTAAGTGGAAAAAGGAAATATTGTCAATTTGGTCTTCATGTTAACATAGTTAGTGAGCAGTTAAGCCGATATGGTGTCGTGATATTAATAGACAGAGTTCAGTTAGAGAATTCCCTCCACCTCAGAGGGAATTATCACTTGCACAATGGACACTTGCAAAGGAAACAAAGAGGAGAGGCTGTGTCTAATAAACTCAAGCCTTCCACCACTGGGGCTTGTTAGAGGTTTAGGAATAACCATTGTCGAGAGCCCCGGACCTTTTAAATTACTCAACAGAATTTAAAATCAGGCGCCAGACAATTTAGGATGCCGCGCTGTGTTTTGTTTCCAATTTGTCAGGAACATGTATGCCAGAGAGGACTCTTAGACACAAAAGAGAAGAAGAATAGAAGGTTAATATATTGATACAGCAGCAGCAATAACCCTAATTGATCTGGCACTCATCTGGACATCCAGGCTCCCTGAGTCTTTTAAGAGGAAGCTTTGGAGACTTGAGAGTCTGGGGAGCTCACAATAATGCAGAGTGTGACATATGTGGTGTATATATATACACACACTGCCTAACAGACAGAAGACTAAGAGGTTTAGGGAAGTAATTAACAAGGGTGCAGTGGGATGCGAAAATCTCTAACTGTCAACTGGAGGACAAAAGAGCATTTCAGTGACTTGAGTGGGAGGGGGAATATAACAGTACACACCTATCCAGCTTGTTTGCCACCCACATCAAGTCAGTATCATTCACGTCATTGGTACCGGCATGTGTGCATGTGCGTGCATGTGTGTGGTGAGGGAGTGGCCACCCATAGAGAGACAGTTCTCTACAAACAGACAACACAGCTGTGCAGATGGCAAATGCTGAGTAAACAGCACGGTTACACTAAACTACAGGTAGCATCTCCAGTCCCCATTGTTTCCATCTCTCCTACTCATGTTCCCTTTCTTTCTCCGTCTTTTTTTAATGGGTCATCATAAGCGTGGGGAGGTGGGACAGCTGAGATATATGGCTAGCAGTGTGGGGAGCTAATCATGGCTGTCTCTGGAGGTGATAAGCCCAGACCAAAGAGGTTTGTGTTGGCGCACGCTGCTCCATAAACACAGTTACAAGCTGAATTTCAACATCAGTGTTTTGGCCCCTGGTTCATTTTCCTCTCCCTAGAAGGGCTCACAAGTCGGTGCTGCTTTTTTACCCTACAGTGAACACCACAAGACCTCAAGAGAGTAACTGCAAGCCAGTTAGCCAGCCCTGCATTGTGAAATGAAAATGTAAAGCAACCGAATTAGATTTTTTTTCTCTCCTCTCCAACTCTTAAAAGTCTTGCTGTATCCACAGACCTGACAGTGCATGTCTTTTTTTACAAGGCTACATCAAAGCTCTGTATTGAAATTCACCTAACAAAGGCTAATGTCCTGTGACCTATCGAGTTTTACAGCACTTCTGTTTACAGGCTGATTCCACAGAGTTAATTGTTAACGCTTTACTGCCGAGCAGAAGATTGAAAGACGACAATAATGAACGAGTGCACTTCCTTGGGTTGAGCAACAGAGAGAAAGGAGCAATGATTATGCTGACCTACGATGAAAGTCCTGGAGTAATAAATCACATTTGCCTGTGTGGATGACTCAAAGAAATCCATCAGGTGAGTTAATTTGAGACACTTTAATAACATACGTGTGAAATTAATGCAGACATTTACGACACATGACACGGTTTCCATGGTGCATTGTTAGACAAGCTGTGACGCATGTGGGCTGGATTTAATGCAGCAGCAGCAGGCTCCTGATAAAGTCATGACACAGGCTGTTACTTGCCTCTACAGAATTGAAAGACCATCGCGTATTGGCTTCACCCATATGATACAATGTCGATTGGCATTTAGTCTGGATGAGTGAACATTTAACGAAACTCAAGCACCACCATAAATCGCCGCTGAAGAGGGGGATTTACAATCACCTCTGGGGGGCTACCAATCTCTTTGGCTGCAAATCAATCCGAGAATGAAAGGTGATGTGTATTATGCTGATATGTACTACATGGAGTAGGAGAGACATACAGGAGTGCCACTTCCATTTGAATTTATTGGAGAGTGATTATTGGCGCTGTCGTGCTGCAGAGCAAGGAGAAAATGTCTTGCACTACAAAGTGCTGGGCAAAGGCCTGCAATAAATCAAAAACCAGGCGCAATGTAAAGCAGACATTCATCAAATAAAAGCAATAATGTGTGGACGCGGACCGGCCGAGTGCATGAAAGGGTTTTCTCTCTAGTATCACCAATCTTAGGAGCCATGTTCATACTCTGGGAATCACAGAGTAACTCATGATAAAATACTGTCAGGATACTTTGTGCATGATTACGCGAGTAGCACGATACACGCATTCTGCATTAATTAATACATTTGAACAAGAAACCACAACACCTGTAGAACAGAATGAAAATACCCCCCACAAATGGCAACAAGCAGAATACACTAACCATCCACGTTAGTTTGTCAAAATTTCACGAGAGGAAACAATGTACAACAAACTGCACAGAATTTTGACTGTTTTAACCACAAAAAGCAAGAAAAAAATGACATTAATAACAAGTGTATCGGAATAATATCCAGGACAAAGTATTGCATTATACTGCAGTATCAATATTTTGTCCTCCCTTCATTTCTTAACCCATTTCTGGACTAACTTCCCTGTTCTTCTCATGAGTGTTAATATTACTGTCATTGTCATGTTGTTTTAATCTCACCGTTTGAGTGTCTCTGACTTTTTATCTGCCTTCTTAAATACAAAAAAATAAATAAATCTCATTTGTATTTTTAGGCCACCCTGTGAATGCTCAAAGCTTTGTATTCCAGTCAGGAGCAGAGAGAATAGCCTTGCCCTCATTATTCAAAGATGAAAAATAGTTTTATTTTGTTTACACCTTACAGAGCTCTACAAATAAATGACTGCATAATTCTAAATGATTCAGTGATCTGGCCCCAAAAATTAAATGAACAATGTAAACTTAGACACATTTTCAACCACAGATGTGCATAGATATATCAGAAGGAAATTCAGTGTGTCAAGCAAAAAAAGAGGCTGAGGCGTCACCACTTGACGGTTTGCTTGTGGACAGATGGTGCCATAAAGTGACTAAGCAGGCAGCACAGAAGGCACAGACACCCCCCCCCCCACACACACACACACACACACACACACACCATCCACAGGACTTCAACTCCCAACCTCCACCACTCCCTAGGCAGAAAGCTCTGTCTCCACCAGGAAAAGACAAACAGAGTGAAGGCATGTGAGCAGTAACACAGGCAAATACAGAGCTGATAGATCAATAGCTGGCCAAACACAGGCTCAGCTCCGTCAACAAGGAAGGTTCTAACAATCAGGAAGGAGAAAAGGAGAAAAGATTAAAAAGATTTCTAAAAATTTTTAAAAAGCAGCATAGCGTATGCAATTCAAGACATTCTAAAGTGTTGTTGTTTTTTTAAACGTTATCTGGCATGAGTTCCTCTCACTTTAGATTTAAATGAATTTCTTTTCAGGTGGCAGTGAGGTGAGAACATTAGGCCTAACTGTGTAGAAGAGTGTAGGAGCAGGCATTTGGGGGCTTCATACTATTCAGCAGGTGTCTCCACTGTTCTAAATCAATTACCTCTAGTCAGTCAGTGCTTAGGGTAGGGGGTATTGTAAATCAGCTTGGTGTCAGGCCAGATTAGGGACTGTAACGGGCGGGGAGTGAAGCTCTTAGGCCAGAAGGGACCCAGCAGAGGCCTATGTGACAGCAAAGCTTTGGCCTCAGGACTCAAGAGTGACAGAGCAGCAACTTTGTTAATTGTTTGTTCACAACACTTTGGACTAGGGTCGGGTGAACTGATGATGGGAACTGTGAGACTAGAAGAGATTTTTGCAATGATGCAAACCAGTGAGCTTGAATGCTTTTAAAATATTAGAGTTGCAGATTTTTCTTCTCATTGCACAGTGGAGGTGTACAGAGAGCCATTATTTGTATCTGTTCAGTCTCTAGTTTTGTCAAAATTCAAATTGTCTGTAGAAGCATTACCTTGCTACTTTTTACTGCCATTAGCCATTAAGCAAGTGGTCATTCTCCCATGCTCACATATGCAAGGGTGGAAGGTTTGTGCTTGTCCAACTGCATGATTCAAAATGGTTCCTTTTCTGAAAACCTACTTGTTGTAAATCAATTTCTGACGGTTTCAAAGTGTTATTCCCCCAAAATCATTCAACCACTGACAACAAAGCTGAGGACATGAAATAGTAGCCTGCACTCCACTTTATGACATAGAATGACATCCATTTTTTTCTCCATATAATACTGAACAGTTTGGGGCAGCACAGTGAGAATGAAAGAGTCCACTGACACAAGGTATTATTTTACCTTAAAATAGAGTATGGAATAGACAGAGTGGTTCTCTGCTGCATATCATTTCAACTTGCAAGCATGTCAATCATGAGTGGAGCTGTCGAAGTTGGATTTCTGCGAGCAGGCTGTGGTTTAAACTGTTCAAACAGTCTTTGTTTGTTTGTTTCTCACGATTCTACTGATCTTCTGTCCCCATCAACTGGCTTCGATGTGGATACTATAGAGACGTAGAACAGCGGTACAGCCCTTCCCAGCAACTTCAATATAAATTCATATTTTTGGTGGGAAACAAGAACTTCACATTGCAGGTTGTCTGGGTTCTGTTGATTCTGGAGAG
The DNA here is from genome assembly GCF_037954235.1 of Aulostomus chinensis. Taxonomy (NCBI): domain Eukaryota; kingdom Metazoa; phylum Chordata; class Actinopteri; order Syngnathiformes; family Aulostomidae; genus Aulostomus; species Aulostomus chinensis. The sequence continues at coordinate 25,645,590 of NC_141324.1, forward strand.
GAAGCCATGTTGTGAAATGTATATGGAGGAATTTAAGATGTATTAGCTGCACAAACACTTTTTGTTATGGAATTTACTTTGAAGAGGAGCTTAATCGAAATTTCATCTAAATCACAAAATGGAGGTAAAAGTTAACATTCTTTCTAATAATGCAAATCATATCAACTGCAATAAAAGAAAATACTATTTGATTTTTTTTTTTAATTGTGCAACCATACTTTGAATTAAAAAACTGTGGCCCACGAAGACTAATTGGTCTTCCTGAAGTAGTTACGATGCACAGTTGTATTGTGGGTAAGATGCCAATGGAACTGTGGGAAATGAGTATCGTCAAGGTCCTAATCCAACTGCTTACCTGCCGTCTTCTCCAGACAGCTATCGTCTCCGACACTGTCTAACTAGTGAAAAGGGACAGATTCTAATAAGCTGTTCTGTCTTTCTGTCACTGACTGTTTCTCTCCAACTACTGTTTCTCTCTCTTTCTCTCTCTCTCTCTCTCTCCCTCCCTCCCTCCCGACTAATGTCTCCCTCTCTGTCTTTTTCTGTCTGTCTGAGCCATGAGCCAGTCTGTTGGAGCAGATGGGACCATATATCCCCATCGCTCTCCAGAGGCCTGAGGATTTAAAATGTAAAAGAGATGAGTGCAGAGTAGGTAGGGGCCAGTTGATAAAGGGCAAGAGAAGCAGAGACTCTCAGCTTATCCCCGGCTCAACACCAAGTTCCAGTTCGGTACGCCTTAAACCTACAATTGTGCCACCGAGCAATTAACTACAAAGAGTATGCCCTCATACCTAATCCAAATTTTGGGCCCACACCATATCAGCCAGGAAGGAAACTTCTAGTAGCAGACAATGATAATTTAAGTCAAGAATGATCAACAAGTCAACAGGAAATTAATTTACAACCATTTTGACCTTTAAAACTAAAGATAAAGATGTTCCAAAGATTGCAAAACTACTTTGGTCCAATTTTGTGATACTGCAGTGGAAAAAAACAGTTAGCGGGTATATTTGGATTTTTTTGTTTGTATTTACAAAAAAAATAAAAGACAGGAAAAAAACTGTCTCCATGTTACAGGGTACAATCAGAGGGAAAAAAATATCGTTTTCAAAAATGATGACTTCACAGGTCAATGTTGCATGCATAATGGATGTTCGAAATCCTCCTACACATCTATAGATTGAATCACATTTTTCACCATTAGTAACTTAATCATTTTTGAATGAATAAATCCATTAATTATAATAGCAAGTAACCTGCAGATTAATTGATAATTATCATACTCAAGCTTAATATCTGACTAACTTAATTATACTTGGTGGTTCCAAAGGCAAAAATGAACAGTAATTACCTACAGCTTATGTGAAATGATGGTGGTGCTTGTGATGGTATCTCTTTAGGTTACCGTGGCTGTAAATATAGTCGGCCATGCCTTCCTCCATACAGTATATCACCTCAGGCCACCTTTCAGGTAATGAGAGAGTATCTGGACACTGTATCTGTCATCTGAGGGAAGATTCTGCTTCGTCCTCCTTCTCTGGGTGGCAGTTTGACAGACAGGAAGAGTGAAGAGCAACAGGCAGACAAGGTTGTGGGCAGTACAATGGATTGCCAGCTGACTAGTGAGGTCCATTATACTGACAAGCCAGAGCCACAACACAACGACCTGCTCTCCACCAACGCCCTCATTACTACCTACGAATCTCTCACTGGGACCAATCTTTCTTAGGCTAGCTCTTTGCTGGCTCTCTCTCTTTCTTTCTCTATGCATCGTCTCCCTCACAGGACTGACTTGCACTTTCAATCTGATGTAAGTGCCTTGAAAGAGGTAAAAGCCACACCATATAGCTGCTGCACTTAGCTTTACGCTCAGGGTAAGCAATAGATTCCACACCACAACAACAAGATGGAGTTTTTGAAATAAATGCAGACAACATTCGTATTAAAATCTGTAATATCTTGAGAAAATATTAACTGTTGACAGAGTAAAATGTCTGCCACGCTGAGTAGTTCTCCCACCATCACCTCCTTGTCCGTGCTACCCCCCACCAACCCTCTGATTTTCTTAAATCCTTGGTCCTTGGAAGACCTATTCATGCTGTCTCCTTTACGCCACCCTCTTACTCACAGTGCAGCTGCAGATAGGATTTACCTGCAGCTGAGACAGCCTCCAGACTATCAATTACCACCTCGACCAATGTAGTCACTTTTCTATAGCTTCACTAGCAACACACACACACACACACACACACACACACACACACACACACACACACACACACACGTATACACACACACACACACACAAATAACACAGAACTCTTGGTCACATCCACTGAGAAAAAAATCTGGGATGACTGTCTGTGAGTCACAGGATTTTACAATCACATAGTTTGGTGAAAATCCATTTTATATATATAAAAAAAAAATCTACATAAGAGCTTCTTGCTTTATTCTGTGCCAGCGCAAATACATCCAATCAAAAAAACTGCTAATCAGATCAAGTGTTCTATGAAAGACGAGAAGGAATTATTGGCAAAGGAGACTAACTCTGCAGAAAATAAATCTGTGCCATGTATGGAAATTCATAACATTGAAAATTAGGTCTCCTCAGGCTTTGCAAATGAGTGAAAAAAGAAGCCAAAAGAACATCAGGACTAAGGCCATCAATAATGTTGTTCAAGGACGATTGCTAGGTCAAAAAAAAGTGCAAACATGAAGAAATTGGAATCCCTGAGTCCAGTTCATTTGTGTAGTTGTGAAGTTTGAGAGGGTAACTGTAATGTGCTGAAAACAGAGATCTCACCAAATTCTTCCTGGCATGTCACCTCACTCTCTGACCGATTAGACTGAACAACAGGCCGTTTCGCACACAGACAGTCATGCAGGAAAAGAACCTGTCTATCACTCCAGCAGATCCACCTTGACATCTAAAGTGCCTCTGTCAGGTCAGCAAATGAAAAACCATCACAGGCAATGTTGCAGTCATCAAGCTGAAGTAAGTCCACAGACCGCTTAAATGCTATTTTGCAAGGTCCTGTTGAACTTTGTTGAGCATGTCTGAGCTAAAAGCATCAGTTTGGATTCCAAAGGTTTAGAGATTTGTTGATCCAAGGCCAGTGCAATGGGACATGACAACACATATAAAAGGAAAAAAAAATCGCGAAAGGTGTACATGGTGGCACGCCCTGCAATGACAAGATCCTTCATTTCCAGCTCTGTAGTTTTGGTGAATTCTGAATCCAGGAAGTTGCTGACTTAGAGACTAGGTCTTAATGTACTCTTTTCCAACTGCACATTAAACCACAAAAAAGTAAATTGATCCTGTTGTTCGGTTTGTTTTCCTGGTATGTCCTATTTGATGTCACACAGGGTTTCTGTGTTAATTTTTATATCTTTTACTCCCGCATGTTGCGAATCTCAGTACCAACTGAAGGAGGCACCTACTTGAATGTAGACAGGTTGATTTGTGGCCAAGATAGCAGCAGAGGCCACAAGCCTTCATTGTCCATCCATCCATTTTCTACCACTTATCCTGTTAGGGGTCGCGGGGGGGGGGGGCTGGAGCCTATCCAAGCGACTTTCGGGCAAGAGGCGGGGTACACCCTGGACGGGTCGCCATTCCATCTCAGGGCAAAAACATACAGACAGATAAATGCAAATACCACTCAGAAAGATCCCGCGCCTGAGCCCAGAACCTTCATACAGTGACAGTGCTAACCACTGCACCACCTTGCTGCCCTAGCCTTCATTGTCTCCATGGGATTTATAGTTGATAACATTAGTGGAGCCCCTGAATTTCCATGTTAACCCCGGTTTTGTGTTTCCATCTACGCCATTCGGAGCCTACGGATACCCATGTCTCCTACAGGTTCATTTGATACGAGAGTGAATGCCAAATAAAACTCCTTTGCACACAACAGTCAGTGGAAGAGAGCTTTTTCACTCTCTTGTCAGGGTAGTCTGCATGCATTAGCTAATTAATACAAAGCGCATGCTGCCTTTGTCAGTAACGTCACATCCAGAAGGCACCCTCGTTGTTGTTGTTCCACATGTTGTGTTCCACTGAGGTTGTACGGGGTCGTTCTTGACCATCTGTAGCCTTTCCCGCTATTCCTCTGGATCAACAACTTTGTTGATAAACTACTGCTAGCAAAGACAACGAGATAAGCAACAGCTGTAATTGATGATCTCTGCTCAATTACAGTTCAATCCAGTTGTCAAGGCTTCGTCATATAATTTATGAGGGGGCTGTTTGCTTTCTGCCTGCATTTTAGTGAGCTCACCAAGGCAAAGTCCAATTAGGTTGATAAGGCAAAAAAATCCTGAATCTGAGTCAGTCTCGTAGAAGCCTGTGAAGGTCGATCTGAGAACGTGAATTCCTTTTAAGTGAGCCATCGTGTCTAGCCATAGCAGTAGTGCAGTGATCATTACGATAATATATTCAGGTCAACAAGCAAATGAATGTGCATTAACAATGGACTGTATGGAAACTATAGCACAACACATCACAGTTGCTCACCCTCAAGCCATTAGAACTCCTGACCTTAAGAGAAGGGAGGTATTTTATATTTCAGGCTTTGACCGATACACACATCTATGTACTACATTATTTACATCACGCATAAAATTAGATTGCCTGACCAGCAAGCTTGAGGGCATTTCTTTGGTTTAAATGTTCATCTTCATACTTAAGATGATGTTCCTTGCATGAGATGCAAATGGGCTTTCATGTGAGCCACTAGTTATCCCTTCATTTTTTCCCTTTTTCTTAACCAGTCCTCTTGTCTGACTGTCAGCAGAGGCAGCAAAGTCTCCCATGTTTACTAATGTAGAAGCAACCCCTTTATCAGGGAAGAGATTTGTACGGAAGAGGCAGGGGATTAGCCATCAAATTACGAGGCAGACAGCATCCCTGCTCCAGGGTTGTGAAGCTGTAATCTCTGGGGCTGAAGGGGGAGATCCCGAATCAAGATTTGGAAGTGGAGCTGTGAAGCAACAAACCTCAAATGTGCAAAATATGGGGATTTTAGTGGAGGTTTTTTTTTGCCCATCCCCTTTTCCTTGTTATGTAAAAGACAGTGACACGATTGTAATATTGTGGTTTTGCCTCATACTGTAAACATTAACATATGTGACGATTATATGCGGTACTATTGCAAAGCCTAACACCCCGGAAGTGCGTGATTTTATGACAGCCAAGCTTTTTCAATAGGCGTACGGTAGCTAGGCAGCAATAGTGGAATTGGATTTGTGTGGCCTTGCCCACGGTTGCTGCATTGTGGCCCTGCTGCCCTCCCTTAAACAAGCAGCGCTCTCCTTAGAGAATACCTCCTGGACACAGGAATGTTTCATCAACGCCTCAGCCTCCAGCATCCTTCCAGGGCCACAGTGGGCCAACAGGCGCTGCACAGTCAAGCTATAAATAAGTCAGGCATTATAATGAAACAAAATGAATCTCCATCCATCTTCCCAAAACAAGCAGGGGACCTCAGAGTTGAGCAGGAAGAAGAGTCATTGCCTGAGTTTGAGGACCAACCACAAGATGAACAAAAGCCAAATGATACTGTGGCTCTATAAAAACTACAGCACATTACTCTCACATGCTACTGAACATGGCAACCTAAATCTGAACATGGACAGACATTATATGGAGTTGTAATAATAGTAAGAGGCCAGTTATTTTTTGCTGCTGTTTGGCATCAGCAGCACTGGGCAGTTAAAATGAGGCCATAACTTTGGGAGAAGTGACAGGGGAGCTGATAAAGTAATCACGTCAAATACTGAGTCCACACCAGGCATTCGAAGAAAATGGAGGGCTGAGCAAACAAGGGTGGAGCAGAGGATAAATCAGCCACATGACTATATTCCCAAAAGCAGGCACCAAATAAATCAAGCCTACATTCAATTTTTATTTGCTTTACTGCAGTTTAGCATCACAGTTATACCTAAAACTCAAGAGCAAGGTAAAGCAGTGACCTTTAATTCTCTTTAATGGCAGTCCACAGGCAACCGTCCTGACCTTGCCTGCCAGAAGAAAAATATTAGATATGTGACATTAGCAGCATATCATGCAGCGATTAAGTGATATAACACCACAAGGAAATGGAAGGTATCACGCAACAACAGAAAATACATCGCAGCACTGCAAAATTCATATTTCATATGGCCACTGGACTGAATGCCTCCAACGTTCGTCACCGCACAATTCACATACAGAGTACAAAAAAGTACAATAAATGCAGCTGCCCCTGAAAATGGAGGCTGTTTCAATCAATGTGGAGGCGTAATGGGATGATGTGGAATTGAAATGAGTTTTGTGCAAGGGGGAAATGTCCTCACTGACAAAGCGGATTTGTGCTCCCATTGAGAAACCCATAGCTGTAATGCATAGAGCTAAGGTTTAAATGAAAGGTGCAAGGGTATGAGCACAAAACCGAATAAATGGCTACCTACAACTGGGTACAAAATGAAGAACACCCCATTTAAAATGTAGAATAGGAAATATAAGGATGTAGAAAACATCAAGACTGAATGAACAGAATTTATTATTACCTAACTTTGCCACTACGGTTTTCTCAATTTATCCTTTAGAACGTTGGCTGAAAATATCGTGCATCTTCTGTGAGTTTCTACAAGACATTTTCCAGTCATCGCTAATCTGCAACCAAAATAACACCATCTTACTTTCAATAAACCCGTCTGCTTATTCGGTCATGATCTCTTATCAAAACCTGATTGAGTGTTTCTGTATAGATGTCTAAAGCATATGCACAGACCGAGTTCAATCAAATGAGCACTCTGCTTGGGGCAGCTGAGGAAAAGCTCTCTTGTCAAAACACTGTAGATTTTAGAGGCAAAAAAAAGGACTTTTTTTTCTGAACCGTCTCCTCAGCACCTGTCACAAGGAATGAGCGACCGTCTGCAAGAAAGGAATGTCACAACTCAGCCCAGAAAGTGACTATCAGCACAGCCAACACATCATAGAGCCGGTGGCTGCTGATTGACGTCGCGTATTATGCGTGACTTATCTCGCACATTCACCCCTAGCTTATTTAGAGCAGCACAGAGGATTGACAATTAAGCCTCGTCATCATAAAGCAGCTACTTCTGACCTTGTCACCATCAGGCAACCATTCCTGACACAAAAACATTGGCTGACATTTGAAAGTCTGGGATCTGATCATAAACAAGTCTGCTCCCCAGCCACGGCGATGCCTTGAACTTTAATGACTGAGCAAAGTTGGGAGGTTTTCTGTCTACTTACAATATGCGTCATAGACAAATGTCTGGCTGCACCAGCTCACTCGCCTACACAGACATCGATCTGTGATTGTAAGCAGCCTCTTTCATGTCCCAACTGGGACAGAAGTGATTAAGCAGATCCATCATGCGTTAACAGGCCATTACACATCGCCCAAGTCACCCATGATGAGAAATCAAGCTGGATAGAAAAATCCATATGCTCCACTCATAATTACTTTTGAGGATTCCGATAGGGAAGAAAATTGGGGGATTGACACAGGTGATTTATTCAGAAGCAACATTTCCAAAATAAACTGACTGAAATATTAGGTTTTCAGAGTAATTAAGAGCAGGAGACACACACATGACATGAGGTCAGGTCCAACTGTGGATGTCTTAATGTTCCTCTGGAATGTTGCCAATGATTGAGGTACAGTCGTAAAACTGGAATGAAGTGTCACTGACCTGCATGTTGGAGGTGAAAGAGGATGACCTGCAGGTCACCAAATGCAGACAGGGATTGTCTTTGCCTAAATAAATGACCACGGCTGGCGGTTTGTTACTTTTTGTCTCGTTTATTTATGCTACTGAGCAGCTGAATAGACGTCCTAGCAGCACTGTCCATCTCCACTTTTTTAATCAAGTCTGGCTTACACCAGCAAGTTAAAATTACCAGGAGTGAAGTCGCTCAGAGTTTTACAACACCAGACCAATTAATTTAACAGAGCAGAATATTAAAATAAAGAGCAGGCTGAGATTTGGTTGAACTAAGACGGGCCCTCATGGCAGGGAAACAGAGCAGAGAGTCGGGATGAACCAGAATCTGAAAATTAATTTGAGAAACATGAATAATGTAATAAGAATAGATATTTATGACCAAAATATTTATGGAATTATTTGGAAATTAAAATCAGCTGCTTTGAAAATGCTGGGCATGACTGGCACAACAGCTACCTTGAATTCTCTACTGTAGAATAATTGATGCTAAGAAGGAGGAACAAAAAACAAAAAAAAACTTCCACTACAAACCAGCTCACTTTCGCTTTTGTATCCAAAACAGAGAAGCGATATATTTGTTGATGAGGAGATGCATATACAGACAGACATCTCCGCACACCCCTACTGTGGGGAAGTCTAGTCATTTCAAAGGCCAAACAAAAAGAGGCAGACATGTGTACACAACATTCTTTCAAACGTTGAAGGCAAACACAGCAAATGTTTCAGCCATCTTTTCTGTTTTTTGTTTTTTGTTCTCACAAAAACCTAAAATACATTTGTACCACTTAAGTACATATTCTTCAGGTTGATGCACATAAATGCAGTGACTTTATGCTGGGCTCCGAGAGGGAACTCCAGGAGCCAGGCAACCTACACTCCACCGCTCAGGGCCTGACGGAGGGCTGAAGCTGCTCTGCTAATGTGCTGATTCCGCTGTACTGGCTGTGTTGACACTGTGATTTCATGGAAAAGAGAGACTAACTTGAATATATCCCCCCCCCCCCCCCATTTTCCCTGAACAAATCTAACTCTTACGGAAGTGTATAAATGTTGTCATAAAAACAGAAACAAAGGTTTAAGTTTGTAATTACAGATAAAGGAGATTGTTGAAAGTCTTGTTGAATGTGGGCCTCCCAAAGGCCTTATAACTATGATAATCACAGGGGAAAGCGTTTTAGAATCAAAGTTGAAGAAAAATTCAGAGAGGGCTATACTTTGTCGGAAATGAAGGCCCAACATTTCCCCAAAATCATAATTTGTGACTTTCAAGCATCCACCTCTACAATTATCTGGGATTTCAAAGCCTTTCAGTGTCTCCTACTGACTGGAATTCTTGTTGCTGAAACTTTACCCTCCAGATTGCCCAGGGAGATAAAGACAACTGGAAAAACAGGTTGTTTGGCCTCAGCCAAGGCCTAATGCAGCAGATCGGCAGGGTGCCTCACCTTAGCAGCGGTAGCTAAGGGACATTCTATGGCCCTTCTATTCAAAGTCCTCTGAATAAGGAGGGGAGGGCTCGCACCAGACAGGGCAATTTGCCAGAGAGCCAGCCAATAGAGCTAAGCCAAGACGAGGTTAAACTATTGTTTTGGCTTAACAAGCAAGAGTGAGCAAGGACAAAAGAAACGGGGACAAAAGACTAGTAAGAAAATACCTGACCATTGAAGTGTGACACATCAACTTATTTTGTTACATGTATTATACGAAGCAAGTTGAAGAGGGTATATCCTGAGATTATGAAGAGAATTTGCTGGGTTGGAGCTGGAGACTGATGTTTCAAAAAATGCACCTGTGTTTTTTGCCTTCTAAAAAGTTACAGCTCACTTCTTCTTTTTTTTACTCACAGAAAAATTAATGCGAAAAAAAATCACACTTACCCATGCATGTCCACTTATAAATAAACCCTTATTATTCCTTTTTATTGTTAGGCACTTATTCCAGAGAGAAGGAGACAAATCCTGGAGAAGAAAATCCTGCAGTATCCACAAAAGATTATCCCTGAATGACGTCTTGTGAAAAAATAAGTGTGAGAAAGAAAGTTGTTCTTCAGCTACTCCATTTGCGATGTTTCATTAAGCCACAGGGACTGTCTGCTAGCGTTCCAGCACTACGTTTCCAGCTGTGGCTACGGAGCAATGTGGCTTGGGGAGAGATCCTTCAGAAGCTGAGCTTGTTCACACACTGAGAGGGTGTTCAGAGAGGGTGCCTGGGAGAAGCCAAACCCACAGTGTGATGTCATTGGTGTCAAGTTTCAGAGTGAAGAGGGAGGAGGCTCCAGGGCCTTACCTTTTTGAACTTTGACCAATGAGAGACAATTTTGTGGTGCACCTTTATGTAAAATACAACAGCTTCAGGTTCGAGTACATGTGATGTTTTTATGTTTGTCTGATATGTCTTTACTGACCATCTCCCAGGAGGAGAAAAATGCACATTTGTGATGAACCGAAACACACACAATCTAACATATCTAACTTCCTGGGATTCTACCTGAAATCATTTCGTTATTTCCCTGTAGCAGAAACTAAGGGGTTAACGAAGTGTGACCTTGAAACTTCTGAGCATTCCCAAGGGAGTGTGCTGATATGACAAATATCCCGTAACATGTTTTGTGGGTAATTAAAGTGTTTCACACAAAAATGTCCCTGTCTCTCTCTCTCTCTCTCTCTTAAAAGGGAAGAAAACAAATGTGCAAAATCCTAATTCTTAAATCAGCAAGGCGTTGAGTATGCGCACTCACACACACACACACACACACACACACACACACACACACACAAATAAAACTCCCAAACACACTGGTTCTCACTCCCTCTGGTCAAACCCTGCTAGCCACAGAGCTAATCATCCACAACAGATGTTCAGAAATGTTCAGTCGGATTTATGACAGAGCTCAGAGGAACAGCCAAGTCAGCCTCTGGTGCCGTTTTCTCTTCTGTCCTACAAGGACAAGGGATTGCACTGAGAGAGGATGTCAGCACAGCTACCCCCCCACCCCCCATCCCCAAAAAAATTTCCTCACTCGCTGAGATTCACCATCCGAGACGACAGCGCCTTAATAGATCACAGAGCCTCAGGACCTTGGGGAGGTTTGCTCATTTATCCCAATAATACTGTGTGGACTGTAACTTGACTCATCCACCAATGCTTCAACAATGTTCTGCCTTCCATGTAATGTTATATATATATATATATATATATATATATGTCAGTGGCATTGCTGACACTGCAAGCCATGACCCGGGCAACTGTTTCTTATCATGTAGCCTTCATCATTAAAATATGAGTTCTAACAACTTAATTACTGTATGTTAGTACTTACAGGGATGGCCACACTATAAATGTTAAAAATTTGTTTTAAAAAAAGACAAGTTCCTACCGACCAAAAGTAGTACCTTAAAGAAACATTACAGAAGACATCTGAAGTGCCTGTAATGGCTTCCACTAAGAGCAGCAGTGTCAAATGTCTTCTAGACTTAAACTCTGCTGAAAGAAAGACTGAACTGCAATGTGTTCTAGATTTCTCTTTGTTGTTAACAATGAGAGACAGTCTAATTTTACTGGAGGCTGTAGATCTGTGCATAGTTACAACAGACTTTTCAGCAAGAGAAGGAATTGTTTTATCTCCAACTTTCCTTCTAGTTCAGAACAAATGTGATGTAGGTCATCTGATTAAAAAATAATTCAATTTGTATGCCGAGCTGCAACAATCTCACTTATAAAAACAGGCTTTCAAACACACACCACATTCAAAAACTTCCCCCCAAATCAATATAAATTTTTAAAATGTGCATCACAACTGTCGGCAGAAAAATAAAAAAAAAAAGAGAACAACCAATCTGGAATTTTGGAAAGCTCTCATCCTTTACAAAGATATGAGAATTTGAAGGAAGCCTCTGGAGAATAATTACACCCACACAACCCTGAGGAAAGTAGAAATAAGTAGTGCTGTTTGTACGAAGAGTGTCGGCCTGCCAGCTGAATTCAAGCATCTCATTCATCTCAGATCAAATCACCGAGCCAATCTCACACAACTAAACAGGTAGAAGTGAAGATTATTGGCTGGTGGTCTTAACAGCAGAGACGCAGACACACTTTATTGTAAACTACAATAATGTGCTGCACATTATGAGCCATTTCATCTTGAGCGTAATCTCATTTTAGTGCAATATAAAACTCAAAACACAGATGGACTCCAGCAATAACCCCCAAAACTAAATTGAATCTGTTGCCTCGGGTGAGTTCTTGTAGCTGAAGCAGTTCTAAGACTTTTTTTTTTGCCCCACCCCCACGGGCTTGAATAGACTTGGGAACACCCCCTACCAAGTCTGTGAATTTATAACATTGTGACAACCACCCATCCCCCCAACTCATTTCATTAGACTGCGGAAAGATTGACAACCTTTTCAGTCTGAAAGGGCCGGCCCCTCTCTGATTTAGGACAGTCTGGCATCACGATCCATTTCAAGGAAACCCTGATAAGAAGAGGAAGCTTGATTTTGTTTATTAGTCAGGTTTTCATCATCATATTGGGAAAAGTTATTGAAAATGGTTAAGTATAAAAATAAAAATTAAAAAAAACTTTTTCACAATTGCTTGAAGATGAGGAAATGTTCCCAACCAGGAGATTAAAACCCCTCTTTTTTAATTAAGTTGTGACATTACAAATCTTTAACCTGCAGCTGTTTCCAACAGTGTCGTCCTCCCAGATATTTCAAAACCTCGTACCTGCACAGAATGCAACATATCAAATTTTAACTGGCGCTAAAGAAAAATTAAAACTTGTCCAAATAAAGTCAAGTCCTAAAGACCTAAATTTTTCCCCAATGAACGGCTCTTCTTCTTCTACTGTTTGTTACAGCCACGTGTAATGTTCCCCATATAGCGCCATCTTCTGGTGCTGTTATGTGGCCTTATTTATTTGCCTATTTATTTTCCTTACCAGTGGATGGAAACACACCAAATGTGCACACATCCACAGTTCACATCGAATTCACTTAACAATAAAGTGGAAACATCTGCAAGTGAGGAACAGCTGGCAGCGGCCCCCAGCTTCTCTGTGGTACAGAAGCTACAGTCGTCCTCTGTCTGCACAGGCTGCAGTACCACGGTATGAATCACCCTTTATCAACGTGAACCATCTAACAAGTCCACACTGCCACATTTACACCAGATTCAGTTTACAGGTGAGAAAATAAAGTTTTTGTTTCTATGGTCAGAAAGCACATGATTTACATCATCCTGTTTAAGTTCGACTGCTCGAAACACTGAGTCAAGAGTTTACACATCTCACCTTTCTAAAATAACTCCTCTGGAAAAAAAAACAACTGCTTTTAAATGGCATCCATATAAATGTGCTTTATCTCCCCCTGCAGTGGGTTCACTGATAAACACAATTCTGGCTGCTCGCCTGTGAAAAAAATGCTGACCTGTGTCATAAACAGTGAGCTGTGAAAGTCAGTGTGCTGCTGTTGATGGCCTCTTAAGACTAGTACTATGTCATCATGTCCAGAAGCACAGCTGGGCAACACCTGTTAGCTCCCCCAGCCTGATTCTCTATTTATTGAGGCTTGGCTCCTGCCGTTGTCTCGTTGTTAGCTAATTTCCCTCCAGATTGTCATGGTGGCAGTATATAAATCACATACGTGGATCGTTGTCAAAGCAGCAGACATTGGGTCTGAGGCACTTGGAAATTATTAGCATAACATTTATCCTCCACCTGCGATCTAGCGTGAGAGAAACTGTAGGGTGCTTCAAAGAAAGAATGGGTGAAGGTACACATTACATCTAATCATCTCCAATTATGTGTCATTTGTCAAACTCTGTTTAGCATCCATCACCTAAGGGGATAAAAGAAGCAGCTTTTTCAGAGCACAAGATAGCTCTCTTTACCGAGCACGGTAATGTGCCTTTAAGTCCACAAAAATGAATGAAAATGTCAAACACGTTGCGAGCATCATCCGTCTGCTCAACAATCCAAATACCAGTGGCACACTTTTGGCCCTGAGTTTTTCTCAGGACTGTCTGCTGATAACAGGGGCTACAGAGCTGAGAGGGAGGGTGATGGCACATGGCGAGAGTAGGTGTGAAAATGACAAGGACAGAGAGAAACAGAGCACATGAAAACATAGATAAGATTGGCTGACCTTCAGCGAGTGCCTGAGCATGGGTCTGTACAAATATATCTATATGTATGTGGAGCATGTGAATTTGTGCATGTGTTAATGTTCCTCTGACAATGAATGATACGCCTGTAGGGTTAGCCTGCATGCGTGTACTAACTTAATACTTAGAGACAGAATGAGCTTGCAGGAAGGGAAACGGGATGGAGGGAAGCACCTCTTTACCAGCTACTCATTGAAAAATCAAAAACAACGAGCGCTCTCCATTACACTCTGCTACTGACAACTGGTGGGGCCACACTCTCGGAGGGAAACAGCCGAGCATGCTGCCGAATGCATGAGACAAATCATTTTTATCTGGGACCCCAGCGGGTATTGACAAAGCGGGGGTTGCATTTAGATAGCCCAATTAAAACGGGGAAATGAAGCAACACTGAGGCACATTACAACACTGTGCCCCCCCTCTACCCTCTGGCCCCCCCGCGCTCCCTCAGCCTCTCCTGGGACCGACTCTGCTCGGTGAGAGGTACGGAGGTGGCGATGAAAGCAAACAAGCAGGTAGCCCAGAAAAGCCACTTTGAGATGAAATATGCAGTTCAGGTGGTGGAAAAATTAAGTGATGTAACATCATGCACAGCTGAGTTGGGGAGGCTTCTTCAGCACTGAGGACCTCCCCAACGGGTGGCAGGGTATATAGCAGGGTCAAGAGCAGCGGGCAAGCCAACGCTTCCCTTCTACCAGCTCTATTCAACTTCAAAGGTTAGGTTAGCTGTCAATGAAACGGCTGTTGGCTTCATTTATCTGCCGTGTCTTTGCTGACCTTCAGCATCGTCCACTCCTAGCCTGCACTGTTCAATCCAACTCTTTTCTCACCTAATTATCTCTCCACCTGTTCTAATTTTCAGAGCTCTATTTGTCTCCTTTTCACTGATGATTCCGCTGAGATCGCCGTCAGCTGTGTCTTTGGAACAGGCAGCCTGCTCTTCAGCAGTGACGTTGAAGAGAACAAAGATGCCATTTATTAGGTTCTCTCAAGTTTACAGCGGAGAAAAACGATATTGTAAGATGTCAAACCTTCTGTGTGGTTGGTGATAGTACAAGCAAAAGTAGCGAGAGTTCTTCTGAATGGCTGAAACTGATGCGGAGAAAGAACAATGCTGTGACCAGCTGTGGAGTGGTGTTACATTTCACAGGCTACCATCAACAGATCTGCAGAGGTGCAAGTTGGTTCTGTGTACACTGCGTCCTTTTTTGTGAAACTATTGTGAGATCTCGGACTTTCTCCCTGAAAGTTGGTAAGGCTCGTCGTATCTCAGCTTGTGAGGATGGGACAAATACGCCACCAAGCAAAAAAAAAAAGATGCACAATTTTTCATGCCTACTCCTTCAAACGGTTAGGAACCGGAGCAGCGTGCCTGGGCTGAAAAACACACACAAAATGACAGACATGATTTTAATTCTGAATGGAAAATATTCCAAGATAGTTGTGACAACATGGTGGTTACAGTCTGGTTTCAAGTTTAGGCACCGAAACCCACTTGTTAGGAGGATGGAAAAAAAAAAAAATCAGGGTTTGGGTTAAAATACAAGAAAAACAGCTGCAAATGTCTAGACATCTTGTTAAAACATGTCTTTGTGTTGCCAGAAAAAGGACTGCAAACGTCCCGACATCTCAATAAAAACACTCACTTTTGTCATGAGAAAAATGTCTGCAAATGTCCTGACGTCTCATTCCCGTCTCACTACTCCCTGGGTTATACACAAATTAAGGTGTGAGACGCTAAATGAGAACAGCCTGGGTTTTCACAGCCAGCACTGTGGTGCATTCTGTCCTTCCCTGCTTATTATATTGTTCCTCTACACCAAATACTCCCACATTGAGATGGGAAATCAAGGGAGTCTTAGATCTTCATCAAAAACAAGAATATAAGTTGTAGACAAACATTTACAAAAGACAACAGTGAGTTGGAGATACAAACAAGGGCCACTAGGCTGGAGTGAGCATGCTGTGTGCTGCACAGACTTTGATTAATCTAAAAACCTTTCAGTTGGAGGTTCCTAATAAAAGCCCCACAGAGCGGCGTGCACCAACCTGAGGAGGCTACACTCTGTCTCTGACAAGATGCTTTCCCTCAATATATTTCTGCTTCACACAGAGGAGAAGGTGCAAGCAATCAATAAGATGAGTAGCGCGGCTGGCTAAAGCCAAACTGTCTACTGCCTTTCAAATAAACTGTAAACTTCATGCCTTCTCACTGTCAATTATATATCTACGTTTATACACACAAACGCACCATGTAGGCTTCCGACACATGAAGAAGAACAAACACATGTGGGCCAATTCTCTAGAGTCATTTTCCACAGAAGAAACTAATGTTGATCTAATGAAGCATTTTATTATTCTAATAATTTCCCATTGGTATGCAGGGAAAGCTACATGGACAAAAGGGATGCATTCAACAGCACAAATCAACTTCAGCATTTTTAATAGCTCTCATTAGAAAATGTCCCAAAGCTTTGCACTACAATGCATCACTTTGCCAGAATAAAAAGAAGAGGGGCATGAAATTATTCTCTCTGTTGGAGAACCCCCACTTCCACAGTAAAAAGGAAATAAACCACACAATTACCAACTATCCTTTCACATGAATAACTAATAATGAATATTTAGTTCTGAATTAATTATACCAATATGTTGGATATAACAAATATGACAAAAAATGACAATCTTCATAAGGCCAGACTGATATTCTTAATGTGTCAGCTACATAAGACTCCTCACTTTGATTTCAACTTAAAATGATGTCACTTACTTAAGTTTCAGATACTTACATTTTGCAAAACATGTGTTAAAAACAAAATATGCTGCATAAATATATATTTTCCCTGTTGATCCAGAGATGTGAACTTGCACACGCACACACACACACACACACACGCACGCACACAAACACACGCACACACACACATACACACACCATTCAATAGATGAAAAGCCAGACGAATAAAAGAGTAATCCATCACTAGTGTCATTTTGCTTTTGCAGGGGTCCTTTTTTCCAACCTGGCTTGACTGACAGGGAGAGACAAGGGTCCTCTGTTGACCACAAAACAAGTGAATGCATAAAAAAAATCATGGCTCAGGAAAAATTAAATAAAATGAGAACAAACCCTGTATGTCCTCACGTCAGAGTTGATTATATTCCAGAGATGTAAAATGATTAATGTAAGGTGATAATCATCCTGCCAGTGGAATACAGTGTTTTGTAAGCAGGCTCATTATACAACTAGATAACTAACAAAGGCTATGCAATAATGGGAGTCTTTCCCATCTTCACTAAAAAGCTCACTGCTTTCCTCTTCATCAACCATTCATAGCAGGGAATAACAAATGGACTTCAACCGACTGACTAGAAAGCCAGCCCAAAATAATTAAGGAAATAAAATATTCAACATAAGGCTTCTTATTATAGCATCAGTGCTTCATGCATTTATAGAGAAGAAATGAGTGGATTAATTTGAGTGCTAATGGAGAAGAAAGTCAGTCATTTCCCTTCCCTCCCATTTGACTTCATTTAGCCTTTCAAGAGTCGCTCTTTCTACTACTTATCTCTGACTTCTGGCACGTTGTTGGCAAAAACAGTTCAGGTCAACTGCGGTTAGGGCACTGATTGTTATAAAAGAGGGTAATAAAGACCTCAGCCGAGGTACTCCAGGAAAAAAGTACATGTTTTCAAATCGTCCAAAACCCTCAGTGCCATTTTTAGCTCATGATGGGCAAATTTTGCCATTTTTTTGTGGGAGTGCTAAAGTGCAGTGCTCTTTGAGGCGGTCGAAAAAAAGGGAGAAGTACTGTACCTCAAGAGACACTTGAGCCTGTGGAAAATGTAGACTGGGAAATAACCTGTAAATCCACATCTTACTTTAGGCAGCAATAAAAACCCAACCAACAAGTTTCACATATCATGAGATCTTCACTTTCTATATATAGTTTTGGCATACATTTTTTTTTCATCATCTTAATGGCACATTTGTAGCAAAAAAATGCAAAAAATGCAAAAACATTGCCCAAGAAGGTCTTCCTTATGCCCCAGGCTACTTTAACTGCAGTGCCTGCCACTACAAAGACCACTGGGGGCTTTCACTGCCGTCACGTCAAGCCAACCATCATATTGCTAATACATGTCAACAGATCATGAGAGGGAAAACTAGAGGTGACTAACGAGTCATGATCAACAACACACTGCAGAAAGGAAATGCGGTAAAACAAAGGTCCAAAGACCATGTTTTTTTTAATCATTTTTTAAATTATATTTTCTCACTGTGTTTCTGAGAACTTTTCAACTGGTCAAAGAAACACTCACAAACACCAGAGGTTTTTTTCTGCAATGGGAACAGCCAATCCCAGGTGGAGTATTTAATCCAGTCTGACTCCGTTTTGCCTTCATGTAAACAAAAACCCACTGGAGCAAAAGATATAAAATAGTAGTTTTCTGGCATGTTTGTGATATGAAATGTGATGAACGACAAAAGGGAAAAAAAGGAAGCAGAAAGGCAGCTTGAGTTCTCACAATGAGAACGGAATGAATCTGATTTTAGTTAGTGGTTTATCTGGTATTTAAAAAAAAAAAAAGAAAACCTTTGTACAGTGAGAAAAAAGGAGTTTTAGAAAACAGTAGCACAGCGGTCCAACAGATGCCCTTTAACTAAGAGGGTAAGATGGTCGGTTGATATTTGAAAATCTGTTTTTGTAATGTCATTTGAATTTAGTGAATCCACTCAGAATGAAGATCTCATGTAATGCTAATTCTGGAAGACTAAAAAGTCATTCAAGGATACAGCAGAGGACTTTTTTTCTTGGGGTTGGGGGTGGGACGTGGGGGGGGGGGGTTGTTTCTCAATGAGCTTCAAAACAAGTTCAGATACTTCCATTAAGCCACAGAGATTTGTTCTGAACTTGGGTTGTGCATCACTAAGTGCTCATGCCAGGCGTGGCAAAGGGATCAACATTCCTAGAGTCACTAAATTCCATTAAGGCTCCCTCCTGTCTAACCCAGCTGAAGCACACGCTGATTACTCGCGTGGCATTAAAAGGGCCATCATGTTGGGAGACTTACACTGAAACACCCTCATGCAATCCCCTGCACCCACAGCAATCAAATATTTTGGGCTGAGGTTAAATCTGTGGGTTACGCTCTGGCTTTCGCTACCCAGTAAACACAGCGTGCCATCATGATCACAGATCAGACTTTAAGAGGTGCTGAAGTTAGACTGCCTAAATTGGTACGGCCTTTCTCATTCCACAAGTCGATCCCTCTGCTCTGAGCCGTGCAGCTGATCCCATCGGACAGCCCCAAACTGAAATGCTAGGTGAACCGTGATGCAATTTCCTCCAGCATCTCCTGATGCGTTTCACCTGGTGTTCGTCTATGAAGAGACTTCCCGCTAGGAAAATGTTCAGATCATTCCTGATCTCCCTAATGAGTTTTGCTGCTGGAGTTATATCTTCGACAATATTAAGATGCTCCCTCTGTCAGTGACCCGCGCTGTACTTTTTATAAATGTTTCCTTTGCGCTCCAGCAGAAAACACCATCCATCCATGGTTCATACCTCTAAATTTGCCACACCAGTGAGTGTAAACACAGTGCAAGGATGTCTGATCTTACCAGACAGTCAGTTATCTCACATGATATTTTCAATACAATCTTAACATACCAAACCATTTACCACAGCCAAAGTGATGACCACATGTCATTCCCCACGCTGTTGATGTTGTTTTTTTTAGAGCTGCTTTTGACGAAAACACACCACACATGTAGGATAGTTTCTGTTTAGGGGCAGTACCAAACCACTGTAAGGTAAATTTAGATATATTAAGTCAAATGTAATATGGTTGCAATAAATACTCCTGCTGTCCCACTTTCTCTTCACCCCTTACAGTAACTTCATCCACTATAACATATGCACAGCCTTTAAAAACCTCAGTATTAACATAAAGCACATCTCCTGTAGGGCAGTTTTGTAAGTTTGCACTCAAGTGTCATTATTCTGTCCACCTCTCTGTACATTACAGTGATGATTTAAAATAAATGGAGATTTTGAAATTGTGTCTCCAGATGGCCAATACTTGTGGGCACACACGCCACCATGGCAGCAAAATATGTTCACTGCTGTGTCCCTTAAACGACTATGCAAATTAGCCTACATGTCAAATACCCTAAACTAAATTGGCAATTTAAATCAAGTAGCTAAACAGTGACTAAATAATACAAGCTGGGGAATGAGAATAGTCTCTGGGGCAAAATATGACAAAAATATTTAGTGCACGTTGGTACAAATCTTAGCTATTAAAAGTGACTAGGTTGCCACATTAGCTTAGCACTTGGTAAAGTTATTTCAGCCCCTTGAGCCAGCCGTTTGATTGCACACGATATTATCACCAATTACCAATACTTATAAAAATTCTCCTTGGTGCGTATGCTGACAGGCTGCCTTTCAGGGTGAAATAACACAAAGGCCCCCATTTGCAAGAGCAAACAGGCCAGTAAAATCCAATCAATACACATTATTGACTCAGGGTGGGCCAACGAAACAAAGATCCAGTCTAAGGGGAAATCTTTGAACTCCTTAACTTAAAATCTGAAGAGAACATTTCCTGTTTGCTGCAACTCTTTTATTCATCATCTATGTCAAATAGAGACCACACAAGATTTTCTAAATGTTAAAGCTAAATGACATCAGCTTTCCACAGGCACAGCACCCCAGTTAAGATGAAAATAATCAGAGCAGACACGAAATTACTAAAACATGCTTTGACCTTTCAAGTCTGAGGGGAAAGGCTGTGTATACATTTACAAAATGTGAGGGGACAGTAAAAAAAAATTCCCATCACAGAAATCTGAGTGTGACTAATGGGTAGTGAAAGACCTGCTCTGTAACCTGACCTCCAAAATAATCTTGCCCAAGTCTCCATGGCCACTTTGGGGAAGCATTGGGGGGGCGGGGGGGACCACCTGCACACCCAGTAGAGCCAGCTCTGTACAGGCACCACCATTTGTTACGCTCTGGATTCCCATTACTTCAGAGCTAGGTTGGATGGGAAATCCATCTCCTGTGTCAGGTTTATCAAACCTCTATGCAAACTGCAAAGGTGAAAAGAAAGAGAAGCATCTCAGTCACGCATGAATGGAGACGTCTTCACTTAAGGTGCGGAAAATCCATCGTCTTCATGGTACTACTACTCATTGCCACTCGCAAAACAAATCTCTTATCCTCCGTTTTCTGTGTTCACTTGATATATTAATCACACTGTGAATTGGAGTTCCTTCGCAGGTTGCAATTTAATAGTCCAGTTGATAAAATAATATACTTGTTGCAGCTGAGAGAAGTGGCAAGAAATGTTTGTTGCCCCTTCCAGGAAGTGATTAGTGAGTAAAAGTTAAGAAAAAAAATCCTCTGTTTATGTTTCTGGAGTATTGTTAATAATATTGTAAAAAAGCCTCGATAGAGTTTTAATGTCACACAGCCACCCACATAGTGATAGAGATTCTGTGCTCTGGTTTCAGTGTGTTTCTGAGCTGAGTTATCAATACGTGCATCACCTGTTACATGTGGACCATCGTTGAAAGTGTCTGCAAATGCCAGAGAATCGTAGCTGCTTACAGAGACAGTCATCCGTGAGGCCTTTACTTTCTACATGCCTCTCTGCATCAATAATACAGGCTGACATGCACAAGATACTTTCAAGGAGAGACAGTCAGTTTGTGTCGCCAGAGTGCTTGCCATGAAAAAAACAAATGAGAACTGACAATCCTCGTGATGGCCCATACATCCTCATGAACAGGATACATCCTCGTCTACTCCGTCCACCCCCTGTCGATTTGACACAGAATCCAGGGGGCTTTGTTCCCTGCAACTAAGCTGAGACGAGGAGATCGGATCACCTCAAATGTATACAAATAGTTAATCGTGCCGTGCAAAATGTAAAAAAAAAAAAAAAAAGCAGCAGCATAAAATGACAGTGAGCTGTGAAAATAGCAAAGACAGAGAGGTCAGATGCACCCCACATCTAGAAACAGAAACGCTGAGAAAATGTACAAGTCAAAAAAGGCTCTCTCAGGAGCCGAGACAGACACAGAAGAGTGCGAAAACAACAAAGTGCCTATAAGTGCATCTAGTCAAACCAATAATTACATTTCTAATATATTTTCCACATCAAATTTATGTATTGAAATACAGTTCCAAAATTTTCAAAAAGACTGAGATGAAACATAAAATTCTCATTTGTTTCTCAACTGCTTTTAATTGCACGGTTTTCGTGTGGAAAAAGTAACAATAGAGTAGGTATGGGGAAAAAAAAAGAAAGACAGACAACGTTAG
This sequence comes from Aulostomus chinensis, assembly GCF_037954235.1. Classification (NCBI taxonomy): domain Eukaryota; kingdom Metazoa; phylum Chordata; class Actinopteri; order Syngnathiformes; family Aulostomidae; genus Aulostomus; species Aulostomus chinensis. Next base: position 25,667,831 of record NC_141324.1, read on the forward strand.
ATATGATGCATTTCTACAGCTTTGCTCTAAAGCTCCTAATTATTTGAGACGTTTTGCTTAGTGGCTTGGCATTTTAGCCACAGGGGGGCTGATACAGTAGATTATATTGGACATGCCTGCAAAGGGACACAACTGAAAATGCCGATTCAGGATTCTAAATCCTGTGCTCTGGCGAATTTGTGTAAAACATTGCCAAACATCCAAGAGATGAGCTTAATATGACAGGTGGTATTTGGTGCTCTTCCTGTAAAGTCATGGTATTTCAATGGTGTGGAAAATGCACATCTAATGTTAAACGTGTAAGGACGTCATCAATTGGCAGGAAAGAGCAATCCCCCTCTTAATATTTTACACAAGTCTTTTCTACATACATTTTTTATCACTGATGTTATACAACAGCAGTGAGCCCTAGATAGAGATGTTCATTAGCCTATTGCTGAGACAAACACGTTTGATGGATTAAACAGTCAAATATAACAAGATGCTTGAACTGCTGTCCTGGTAAGGGAGATCAAAGTGAGGCCTGGGGCTCTGGTAAGTACGAGGAGCATGATTGGTTCAGCAGAACTCCAAAAGAACAAGTGCTGGACCAAGAAGATACAACATCAGACGTGTGCACTGCATTCCCTAAGGCCTGTTCTTTCAAAACTGTCAGCATGCCCTGCACCAAATGAGCTGCAAAGGAGGGGGACACAAACATTCTTTCAGAAAGCACTTCTAATCTAACAATAAACATAAGCTTCATTTGGTAATGGGCCATCCAAGGGAAGCCGGTTAATATGGAAAAAATCTGTTTTCGTTTTTTTTTTTTTTTTAGATTCCATCTCCTGCAAATGATTATCCTACTGTCAAAAGTTTAGCACATTCCGGAGAAGGAGAAAAATAGCGAGCCCATCCTAATCTCATAATAAAAGTAAAAAAGAAATCCTGCATCTGCTCCTTGATCCAGATCTGTCCCCCCCAGTTCCTCTTCCACCTCTCCATCACGGACAGGCAGCACCAGAAACATCATGTCTTTCCTCTGTGCATCATAATAGCTCATCTTAGGTTTTTATTTACCTAAAACACCCTTAACAGATGCGTCTGCAGTCACAGCAAATACTCTGTGATGTAAAACGGTTTCACCAAATGATACGTTATGCTCGGGAGGAGAGTCAAGGTTTTGAATCTGAAGCCAGAGAGCCCAAGCATCACATACAGACTTGAAATATATGGATGTGTATGCTGTTCACTCTGCTGCAGGAGTACTTTTCTCAGTGACATACTATATTTGCTAGCTGATGGATTGCGAATACTTCTGCACATACACTAAGAGGACAGACATGCTGATAAGTTGGTTTTTTTTTCCCCCCCTCCTCTTAGCTTTCAGCAGCATCAAAACGCAGAAGCCAAAGTTGTCGTTTCCATGACATTTCTGCAACTCAACAGTATAAATTTAGAAGGGTTTTTTTGACACAAGTTAAAATGTTGATGAATAAATTAAGCCTGACTGTGTTTATTTATCTCATCTTGTCTGTTAAAGGTCAGAATATATTGAAAATGACGTGTTGGCCTGACAGTCTGACAGCTGTGGAAAGCTTCACCCTACTGTTACAATCCTTTTTAGTGTTGCTGTGTTCTATAGACGTAAATACCATATTGGATTTGTGCTGAAACAGTTCTAAATGATCAATATTTGTCACATATCAAATAAAACTGCTAAAAATGTCTTTCTAATGCTTAAAATTGCTGGGTTTTTTTTCATTATGAATGAAATATCTGAATTTTGTTTGAGCCAGCTGTGAAAGTCTATGATTACAAGCATTTTCAGTGTTTCTTGCCATTTTATACAGTAAACAATGTAATAAATCAACCGTAAAAAGAGTGATAGCCTAATGAGCAATGAAATTAACCATTATTGTAAAACCCAACACCATCAACAGGAATAACAGAGGGACTACCTAACCACCAGAGCCCCCACCTCACCTCACTAAGTGCATCGCCTCAGAGAAATGATGTTTATAGTGCGTTGAGATCATTAGCTGAGGAGCTGTTATTGGTACATTGACTTGACACACCGCATAATTCTCCTAATGTGTCCAAATCCACACCGGAATGCATGAAAGTATGAGGAAAATGGTAATGTTATCCATACAGGGGGACGTATTACCACCATCTTTGTGTAAAGTGTGACCAATCAATTTCACTTCCTCCTGACATATGATATCATACAATATACTGGTTTGAGACAGACACGCTAAAACACACACACACACACACACACACACACACACACACACACACACACACACACAACAGGGGTAAGAAAGGGGAGTAAAATGGAGGAAACTGTCAGAGGGGGATGGAGAGGGAGGCTTTTGTCTCCTAATTTCTCACGGTGGGTATCGGAAACAGCCAGATGCTGCCCATCAAAGTGAAGGTCAAAGACTGGAGTGCCCCCTTTTTCTAATGAAGAGGTCAAGAGGTGGTGTGTGTGTGTGTGTGTGTGTGTGTGTGTGTGTGTGTGTGTGTGTGTGTATGGGGGGGGGGGGGGGGGGTTAAACCGTCACACTGCCGGAACCAAAGAACTCTTCCAGTGGATCCATGTTACCCATAGCAAGATAAACAGAGTTCAAGACTCACTCTGATGGTCATGATGGAGAGAATACCAAGCAACTAAGTCCCTCGTTTGTACCACGGAAACAAACACACACATTAAAAAAATTTAAAATCCCCTCTCCGCTAAAGTCCTCCAGTTCTTTCCCAAACGGATTCTCAATTATTCTACATCGCAATTCACCAGAATAATCAAGTTGTTGTCTGCAACCCCCTGCCAGCTCCTTGCACCTTTTTGTTTTGCTCACCGACAAAATAATAAGTTAAATATTGGCTTTTGTGTTTTCGATTTAAATAACTGCACAGTAATCGTGTTTAAGGCCTAAAAGAAAAAAAAAAAACAATGGAAAGAAATCTGTCAACACGCTCATAATGCTGAGGTAACCGGGCCCGTTAACAGGTATAAGTAAACTACTGCGACCCTAAAACTTTACAGGCCTTAATTTAAGACCTGTTTTAATGGTTTGTAGTTGAGTAGTTTTCATTGTTTTCAAGTGCTGGCACGCTTCACATTCACTCTGTACGCCAAGATTAACTGTGCCAGTCTTACAGGTGGTAGAGTGTAAAAAAAACAGTTTACAGTCTAACTGAACTAAATACATTTTTTCCATAGTACATCCAACTCTGATTGATTGACCAATAAGGAGTTGTTCCAGGTATTCATGCTCACAGTTAAAACATTGAACCTCAGAGGAACAGCGATGTTCTTTCAGCTAAACTGTCAAAATACTTTGATTTTTATCAGCAGTAAGAAAATATTCCACACCCTGAGTGGCCTATCTGCAACACCCATCAGGCTGCAGTAAAGGAAAGATGTATGTCTTCTGTACAGCCATGATTCTTTCCATAAGTTTCAAGGACACATTACGCAACATGGGTTTAGATGGAAAACTATCAATGCGAAACAACTTGAGAGCTGGAAAACAGCAAGGCTGAGGGTTTAGCAGCTCTGATTGTGTAACGTTGAGTACTTTCACTAAGGCGAGTTCAATCATGGAGGAACTAAAACCTGTTCAATTAAATCGGAAATATAAGCTATAGAAAGGAGAGCTTCCACTCAACCTGTGGCCCTTTTCCCTTCATAAACCACCTAACTTTCTTCTGGTAGTGGAAGTTATAGGTTATAATTGCCCTACCTCACTAGGATATTACATACATTTGATTACAACATCCATATAATTGCAAATATTGTTGCCATAGTAACACCTGTGATTGATGGCTTTGTTAAGAGGAATTGTTACACGCCATTAAACTGCAGTAATAGTGCATGGCAGTCGTCTCAATAACCAGGGACAAAGCAATTACCAAGTCATTAAAAAAGGAATAGACTAATACAACATGGTGCACACAAGTATGAGTGACTGGCCTCAAGATTAGTCCTGGCAAGTATTTTTGGATATGATTTGGACAGACTCTGCCTTCCGTGGGGTACTTTATATTTCTTTCTCTTCTTTTTGCAGTTAACTGCTGATTTAGAAAGGTTTTTATAAGGTCTGACTCTTCATATAACAAATACTTGTGTATTTGGTTCCTCATGGTACAGATGTTCTAGGAGCGTCAGCTTCGATGCTTCTTTCCACTGCGATGACATTCAGCTGTTCATGAATCGATGGCCATCCAACCCAAACCCGAAGCCAGAGGCAGAGCACATCAGGACTGGTAATGATGGAGAGAATTCAGAATTCAAATGAGAGAGAGCGAACGATAGATAGATAGAGAGACAGAGAGAGAGAGAGAGAGAGAGAGAGAGAGAAGTGAGATGGAATGAAACAGATGTGCTGTTGTTTGGAGCGAGCAGCATGCATATGGGGTGTGCACGCACAACCACACACCGTCAGCCGCGAAGCTATATACACGTGCATCAACAGCAAAGTCACTCAATCATCCCAGTTGAGGGCCAATCCATCTATTGCTGGTTGACTGGGATCCAATCACCATTCCCAACAGGGCCGGGATGAAAGAATGGCAGACAGCCTGTGAAGAAGCCCGGTCTCTCATCGTAGATTGATGGGACAAATCTTTGGGTGGTTTGAGGCATCCCATATTGAGACGAACATATCATAAAAAATCTCTGATGTCACACGCCACTTGAAAATAGGCCTTTAACCTTCATTTTGATAAAAAAAAAAACCTACTCATAAACTGTCCCCTATGGTGAGCTCTCGGTTTACTGCAGATGAGTTTCTTCACATTGCACTTACAGATGCCTGTATGGTTTTGATTGATTGGCTGCTTCTGTGCTTCTGTGTATCTGTCAGGTATATTTTGTTGGTAGCAGCTGTTGTTATGCGGTAGATGCAAAGAAAAGAAAAAGTATGTTAATTATGTGAAGTGTGTTGAGACCTGCAGTTTAATTGACTGTTAATGACACATTCTGTGCTTGTTTGAAATGATGAATGTCAGCTATGTTTTGTTGGGTCTGTTGTGCAGTGAGACCACCGTGGGTCGCACTGCACTCAAAATAAATCCAAACTCGAGACACATCTGGGAAAATGACCCTACTTCTCACTTGATTTATTGCTTCGGTAAACATTCGGCACAGGAGTTTCTCCTCTCAGTTGCTAGTTTCAGGACTTATTCTCTATGATATGACTTTATTTCTAAACGACATTCCCATTTTGAGAGAAATGAACAACAAAAAAATAAAATCCAGCTCTGTTTTAGGGCATTGCTACCTTGTGATTGACAGGTTGTATCCATACAATGGCACTAACACAGTGGCACCCTCTTCCATTTATGATGCTATCTGGTTCTAACACAACACAGCAGCCCACATTCTCAAAACAGCAGTCTACAAACAAATGGGTGATGTCACAGAATAATTCACATGTGTACAAGAGAACAGCAGCAGTGAAGAGGAAAAAAAACTTTCCAAGGATCAAACGTTTGGACTAATGGATGAACTGAGGTCCTATTTATCGCTTCTTTTTAGGAGATAATTAAATTTTACTGGTTGATAGAAAATGTGAACGAGACACCAAAAAGGAAAATAAGGAGATAAAAAGAAGTTAAAGAAATATTTGTGTTATCAGCTTGTAAGAACTAAAGATGGACATTAAATTGAAGCTGAGGGTTTTTTTTGAGTTCAAGTTGGACAAGCAAGCAACTAAATTAATCATCACTTTTCCATTACTTATGCTTTTTTTATTCACTGGCTGCTTTAAAGCAGGAGGCAGAGCCTTTAGGGAAAATCCTTGGGAAAACCCCTTAGTGTTCCTTTAACTGCCTGTGAATAATTTATTCAAAAATTGTTATTTTTAACAACTCCATAATATTAATTGGCCCTTGCTGCATATTTTGTATTCGTGAGTAACCCCTTTTACCTAACAGACAGAAGCCTTTCTGTAAATGTAATCAGCAGCAAAATGAAAACTCAGGATGGCTATTCATGAGTCCAGTTAGCCTGCACATCCGTTTTGCCAGTACATTAATGGGACCTAATGTGGGTGTGTGAGAAAGCTGCATTGCCAACATTCGGAGTAGGTGCTGCTGGCTCCAGTAACAATATGTCCATTTAGTCTGTGTTTGCAGTCATTTTCATAAACAGTCAGCCAGATACAGCTACAGCGCCCAGTAATCACTGACACACGCCCCGATATTCATCAGTTTCAACCATTCCTGCTGTTAACACGCAGACAATAACATGCATTATTTATCTAGTGTCAAAATTGGTTGATCACATGATGTCGTATCTGCTCCTAATGTGAGTCTGAGCTACCCCGAGGTAGCATCCAGTAAGGCTGTCAGAGCAAATGTCAATAGTCTTATTTTATTTCAGCGTGAAAAAAAAAACAAGTCACAAAATATACTAGAACTAGTTTTTTCCTCCTTCCTGCACACTTAGCTTCTAACTCTCATGTAACCACACAGCCAGTTCCTCACAAGACAAAAAAAAATACTGTCATTCCCCAGTGTGAAAGGCATAATTTAGTCAACTTCCAGGAGAGACAACCCTAAAATATCACACGTGGTGGTGCACCCCTTTTAACCATCACAGATCAAAGGTTTCGTTTCTCTTGCATTAATGCATCAGCTAAATAAACATCTATTGTATTGAATTCTAAGTGTAGTGTGGCCACTTGGTGGCACTAGTAAACACACACACACACACACACTGTATAATATGTTTTTGTACATAACGTTAAGACAGTGTAATTTACATGTAAAACCAATGACTAATAATAAGGCTTTGGTTGAGTTTTATCTGCTACTATGACCACTGTATGCATGTATGTGTCACATTAAAATGTAGTGAGTAATGAAAGCATAAGGAGTATGGACTGTGTGTGACCATGGATAGATGGGATCATTCTCAGCGAGTGTCACCCCATTTTCAGATATAACTTAAGTCTGAAAAAAAAGTAATGGATACAGTGCTTTGTACAACCTTTTCCATGAGCAGTTCATCTGAACTCTGACTAATTGAATCTGTTCCTTTTGCAAACTGAAAAGAAAATGGAGGTGAGCAGGGTAACAGGATTTTCAGCAGGCACGAAGGGGGACTAAGCCAAGTGTCTCTTCTGACTTAGCTAGAAAGGCCTAAATGTAGAAATTACCAGGAGTGGGAGAAAAGAAATCGATTCACACAAGAATCGTGATTCCTATCTCCTACAATTCTGAATCAATTCACAAACGTCTAAAAAGCAATTTTCCAAATGGTAGTTAATAATGTGTTGACAGAACAAAAAACAAAAACAAAAAAAAGAATTACAGTATGAGGCCAGTGCACATAAAAGAGTTGGTCTTAAACTCATCTTTTAAAAAGGCAGTGGTTGACTGCTTGCATGTATTGGTCCAATTAAGACTAAATTAAGGCTAAATTAAGCTCCTTTTTAAACTCAAAAACAGCATCATTTTAAGTAAGTTTTGCTGTAAATGCTTTTACTGGCATGTATCATGACTTTATATCACTGTGTGCATTTATATTGTGAAGCAACACTAATGACTGTGGAATTTCTAACAAAAAAGGTAGAAGTGTATTATGCTTGTGTTTTCTTTCAAGAATGAATAGCGTTTATTCAGGTCAATTTGCTTCTTTAGCTCCACAGAAATACAAGGACAAAAGAGAGTGGGAGTGCAGAAGCAAAGGTTGCAGATTCATCACTGGACAAATACAAAGACCAAGAACCTTTCTCGGCAGATCAAGCACTAGGAAGAGTTTTTATTGCAAAAATCCAGTGTTTAATTCCTAATGTGAAGATAATGACCACACAGCAGCCAAGATGCAGCAGTATATGGAGGCTGTTGTCAGGCAAAACTGCCATTTGCTTTTGCTGACATCCTAGATTGACAGGAGCAATATAATCCTCATCTCTCCTGTCTGTTTATTGACATGTGCTAGAGGATCAACTTCTCTGCACAGCCTCTCACTTCTCCTCCTGTGAAAGCTTTGCACACAAACAGTGCAGCGGCCTATTGAACAGCTCAGTCAAACAACAGCTGCAATGTTGCTCTTGTTAATGCAAAGAGGCACATACTCACATTGGAGCAGTGCACCAGAGGGAAGAAATGCCTCAAGACAGACACCTACTGAGCTCTGGTCCTGTGGCTGCCACGGCGCTCTTCAAGATCCGGCATAAACCCGTAGGTGCCAGTCTCTCTCTCTCTCTAGCTGTTTAATGACAGCGATAACCTTGAAATGCTTCCTACAGAGGAGGAAGAGTTTCATTTCACAGCTTTTTGGGTCTATGATTTGTATCAAAGCAATTCTTTTTAGCCCTCATCAGGCTCTCATATTCAGATGAACTGCAACTTGCATGCCTCTTGACTTTTGAAAATAATTTCTGATTTGCACCTTACAGTGAAATTACAGCTACTTAATATTCTCATTTGATAAATTGCTTATTGTTATTACTGTACTTAATGCCTGAAAGAATATAAATTAAGTCAGAGGCACTTAGAGAACTGACCAATTATAGCACCGGTTATACAATTAGGCTTTGCAGAAAAGGCTCTGCTCTTTGAGGGAGCAGCAGCAGCCGCCGCCGCTGCCGCTGCAGCAGCAGCAGCAGCAGGGATTCTGCTGAGGGAGCTTATTTCCCTAATGAACATGCATAAACATAAATCTCAGTTATATCAACAATACAACATATAACACAGGAAGAGGAGGAGGTTGGGATGGTGGTGGCGTTGGCATGAGCGTGATCAATCAAATGAACGAGTGTGATAATGTCACTTCATAATGTCCTGCATGAACGTGGCTGGATGTTGCTGGCAGCACAGCGGTGACAACAGTGAAGCCTGACAACTGAGTAACATGTATCCTCAATTTAATCATACAATACAACTGAAAAATTATAGGGTGTATACAGTTTGCTGGTATAACCTAAAGCCAAGCGTTGCATGTATGTATGTAAAATTAATAATGCATTACATGGAAATCACCACAATCACAAGGCTGATCAATTGTTGTGCATTAGTCGGATATAGAATCCATTTGTTTGCACAGCAGTGAGATTGTTAATGGATCAAACCAAAACATGACGTTATGATAAAGGATGTAGTTTTCTTCCAGCCCAAAGCATTTTTCCCTCAAGTGCACACGAGAGAGCCTGAACAGATCACGTAGGCAAAAGCATTCAACAGCTTGCTCTGTGTTGTATTATGCTGCCCAACTATGTGAAATAGGCAGCATTTGCATTCATAAGGGGTCTCTGAGAACACCAAATAAAGTTATGCTGTAGATTCCCAAGAATGCATGAGGGGCACCACAGATCATACCAAGCAGCAGCCCCCACACTGATGAATGAAGCCAACTGCAGCTGCTGCAATATATTGGAGATGACACGAGCGAGGACGGCTCCATACGCAAAACAACCGAATCACCAGGATTTGGAACCATGATGCAATTACTGAACTCAAAACACTTGGATATCCCTGAACTCAAACTGGAGTTCCACTGAAACCAAATAATAAATGAAACAAGTAAATTCCAGATACAAACAAATCTCTCAGGTGCAGACTCCACAGTTGGCTTTAGGGAAGAGTGAATGCTTGCTGCTTAAAAGGAAAGGTGGGGGGGGGGGGGGGGGGGGGACAAAACAGCATCAGTGGTTGTGTTTCCATTTCACAAGCAAGCAAATTTTATGTGTGAATATTTGCAAAAAGTATAGTGCACCGTATATGTATCTAAAAACTAGTTCAGCATTGATAAAATGGGCTTCATATCGCTTCCAGGAGATGGCAGTATTGGTAACGTTAAGCATGTCTGGGGCGGTCGTAAACGACGAAGAAGAAGAGGAGGATGTACCATGTCACAGGAAAAAAATGGCCTAACGTGTTGAGGAATTACATGTGGTACAAGTTGTGATTTTTCTTAAGTTGTAACTTGTATTGTAAGTGTTACTTGCTGTCGTAACAGGAAGGCAATTTGCTAATCAGAGCTTATCCAAATTATTATGTTATGTCTGATCTGAACATTTACTTCTTTTTTCAAAAAAATGCAAAAGTAAAAACCACCTGAAATGACACAATTGCCATCACCTTTCTCTGATGCAGTGCTTCAAAATACATTTACTGCAACCAGACATTGTGGCACTGAACGCCATGCGATAGTAATTATTTTTGATTATTGTGTTTTCATGATGTTCAAAGTCTAAACTGTAAATGAATACAAAATTTGATTCATTCACTTCAAAATAGGCTAAAAACACCTCAGTGTCATTGAACGTTATAAAAGCAGTGAGTGAGGAGGAAGGAACAATGACTTCAACATTCAAAGGATGTTTGGCAGCAACACAGAGAGCGATACCCCTGAGGCAACAGAGGATGCTCTCAAACTAGCATCTTCAGCACCAAATTCACTTCTGCACATCATGATGAAAAATCCTTAAAAGGAGTTTTTTCAGTCTAAAACACAAAAAAAACAACCCTAAATCCTGCTTCACCCCCACTGATGACGTATAACAAACGAATACCCAACATATCCTCCTTACTGCTGAAACAACAATATGTTGTAAACAATTCACTCTTTTTTTATTGTTGGCTAAAACCCAAGAAATGACAGATTTCACAACACATTTCGGTTTGATATTTCAGTAGTAAGAGATCCAGAGAAACATATGTTGTATATTCTGCCACCCAGACAGACTGACATATTATTGACAAATGGTTATTAGTACTTAACATCAGGGAGGAAAAACTGCAATAGATGAAAGGCGCTGGGAGACAGAGAATTGGCAGAACACATATAGCAAATTGAAAGGCCTTTCCTTCAGATGTCACAGTGTGAGACATTCAATGGGCTGACAAATCTGATTAAGCTAAGAAGACCATATGATGCTCTCTTTCAGATCTGCACGTTTTCTTCATAACCCTCCAACGACAAAAATGTTCTCATTTGCTGCAGTATCACAATTCACCCCCTCTGTCTTTTAGCTCTGCCTCACAAAAGCACCCTCCTCTCTGACTGGTCCGGGTGTCAGGAACGCACTAAAAACTCAAACTACAGTCAACATTACTGCAAAAAAGACTTCCACACCAAAATCTTAACCACTGCTCACGTCAACAGAAATCTGATCCATGTCAACCAGCAAGCCACTGATGATACAACGTCCTCAAGCCTGCAGGTGGAGCCACATTAGCCATGCAACAGGCTGAGGTCGAATCCAACATGCTAACCTACAAAATAAACTGTGAAACAACATAAAATGTGGTGGTGCTATACTCACATCCTGTAGGAATACAGAAAAGTAGCAGAAGAGAAAATGGATTATGTTCAGGAGCAATGTTTGTGAAATTGCAGATGTTTAACATGCACTCAAAAGCTATAATCCCACAAAGCTCGATATGGTTTCTTTGAGTTAATGCAAATGAAATGATCACTGCAAAAATAAATGCTCATTGTTCAGAGTATCAATTTATTTCTAACAAGGCCAATCGCTTCCACGATTCTCTTTGAAGCTGCAAAAGCTGAGTGAGTCATCCTCGCTCATACGCTACCTTCACAGGTCAGACAGTCTCTAATAAATAGGTCCATCTCTTCCCTCAAAGACCAAACTCATTGGAATGCTCCAAAGGCTCACAGGAGGAAGTACACACAGTCCTTGACCATGATACGCTGCTCAAAATGTAAATGAGCATAGGACAAGTCAGCAATGAATATGCAGACACGTACAAATTTATTTTTGCTTATCTAATAAATCAGTATTTTGTTTATTGGCATTTTGGCAGACTCCAGATTCCAATACCAAACCACCACAAAAGTGTCGTTTTCAGTAGATCAGTGGGATAAAATGTGAGAAACTAAGGTCAGAAACATCAGTGCACATCCGACTACCATCATGTGCATCAGTACAATAAGTAAGAGGAGCAAACCTTCCTCCACTGTCTGAGATTTCAGGATGTGATGTCAGCAAGAACATTCCATCAATAATTAGAGAGGGATTTTATAGTAGGGTGGCCAACAGAGCATAAATCCTTTATTACAAAGATTAATGCACATTTGAGAGTTCAGTGGTATGAAACTGCAGGCGCTGAGCTACAGAGGTGTGGAAAAGAGTGATACAATCCGATGAGTCATCCTTCGCCATATTTTAAAAAGGCGGGTGAGTGCATGTGAGGTGTTCACCACTGAATGACTGACCCCTAAAGTGAGGGAGGGGATCCAGTGGAGACTTGTCCTCCTGGTCACAGCAAATCTGTACATAGTTGTTCTCTCCTGATGGGAATGGTCTCTTCCAGGATGGCGATGCCCCCTGCCATAGGGCACGAAGGGTCACTGACTGGTTTGATGAGCGTGAAAACGATGTGAATCATATGCTACAGCCTCTGCAGTCACCAGATCTCAGCACAGTTGAACACCTACAGGACATGTAGACAGAGCTGCTCTCTTCCATCATCGAGACACCCAATTGGGGAGTATCTTTAAAAAAATGCAGTCCCATCCCTCCTCTTGTGTCCCAGAGACTTTTACAATTCATGCCAAGGCCAGTACAAGCTGTTCTGGCAGCTCACGATGGCCCAACACCTTACTAAGACGTGTTTTTGTCCTGTAATTGGTCACCTCTTTGTCCCGTGTCAAATTTAGCACTTTTATTTCTACCTATGAGTGCGGCGTGGCTCAGAAGTAGAGTGGTTGTCGAGCAACCAGAGGGTCGCTGGTTCGATTCTCACTTCCCCCAATAACCTAATTGCTCCGAATGGCCCTGTGACGGACTGGCGACCCGTTCAGGGTGAACCCCGCCTCTCGCCCAATGTCAGCTGGGATAAGCTCCACCCCCCTGCCCCGCGACCCTCAACAGATAAGCAGTATAGAAAATGGATAGATGGATGGATGGATTTCCCTTGTGAGGTCAAATCATAGGTGAGCAGCTACAAATGCAGTCATACAACATACGGTTCACATCATTCTAGACACATTCTGCTGTGGTGAGACTTTCCTTTGTAGTCAGATGAATGTCCTAGGCTGGGATCTGGGCCAATCAGGCCATCATTTTATGTTTTTCATTTACTTCTGGAACGCCAGCTGTCAGAAATGTCTCATCGCTCTCATTAAAACACAGTAATGACTTTCAAATGCACAATAACACAAGCCAGAAACCAGTGGTTATATTTTTAGTAGATTTACTTCTGCAAACTTATAATGAGAGGACAAGAACACCAGCAGATTTAGGATCTGAGAGGAGGGACAAGAAAACATGAGGCGGGCATGATACTTGTGCACGCTACATTGTTTTCTGCTCCATTCAAGATGAGAAACTAACCAGCAACATTACTGTCCCTGTTTAGCAGCAGCGTCTTAATATGTTACTGCTTTAACATGTGTGATTTAAAGGTTCAACACAGAAGAGGTCGGTCAATTAGAACGCGATTCATTTTCAATTAAAAATAATCTCACTCATTTTTGAATTCAACTGGACTTAACTTTGATGCTTGTTTGGTTGCGGTACTTCCTTTGGCAGATAAATTATGCCTACACGTTCAGATGAGATCAAAGTGTCTCCGCTGCAGTGCAGCTACAAAAGCACTGATAAGATTTGTAGCGAGTAAAAGTGAGAAGTACATTTTTCAGCCACGCTGTTGCTTATTACTGCGGCGTTTCCTTATTTATTAATTGTGCTTGCTTTTGCCTTTTTTTTTTTTAAATCAAATATTAGAAGAAAGCTGGAAATAAAACAAACAAGGCCTTGTGTCAGGAAAAAATAAATAAAATGTTGGGAAAGTGTTGTAAAAGGCGTTGATATATTGCACTGGGATTTTTTCTTAAATCAAAGATTGATGATCTTTTTCATCCTAAAAGAGAGAAAGATAACAAAAACTTGGAGCAGCTTGCTTCATGTGGCTTGGATCAGATTCTCAACAGGTCCTTTGCCTCTCACTTCAAACCCAAGCTTGCAAGCTTTTTTTATTGATGGGCAAGTCATGACTTTTCCTTCTGTCACTTCAGAAAATCCTTTCACTTCACGCTTTTCGTATATGAAAAGAAACCACAAGTGTACAATGCACTTTTCTTTTTACTTTGAAACATATTCACTGAAAACAGAACACTATATAACAATAAAAGTACAATAAGGGGAAGGTGTCCACAATGTTTTTGCCATACAGTTGATCAAAATGTGGAACAGAAGCTGTCCGAGCACTTACACAGAAATGTGACCATTTATGATGCAGTCTAAATCAAATGTTATCTGTCTTATTTTCCAATTCAAGAGCTGCTCTCACAGCCCTATTCAGTGGACTACAGATACATAAATATAAAATAGATCGTAGTGAGTGGAAATCACTTGGTTGAACACCCACAAACCAGCAAGCCCAACATGTTTCAGGGGTTTATATGACATATATACTGGATGCATAAATCATAGCTGCGATATTCAGAATACTGTTCTTAATCTTAAGCATTTCTTAGATTTTGCTCTATGCATAAGGCCCAAAAAAAAAAAAAGAAAGAATACCAGGAAGGATTAACCATTCACTGAGCAGTCTCTGACTGAGTCACATGAGGTGGGTTAGCACAGAAGACTACACAGCAAAGTGAGGGAAGGGGAGGAAAGAAAGCTAATCAACATGCTGAAAAAGGAAACACAGTGGAGCTGCCAAGCCGGCAGATAAAGATCTGTCTGACACGTAGCCTTTAAAATAATCCACTTGTAAATACACCATTTAGAAACATTAAGATCCAGCTTGAAAATTAGATTTTTCTGAAGGGGAGGGGGTCGACACATGGATGTGTAGAAGATGGATGATAGCAAGGGCAGGTAGCATGTGGAGACCTCTGAAACATGGAGACTTTAGATGTCACTCATTAAAACCCAAAGCAACTGCTGCTGATCCTCCAGAGAGTTCCAGCGGCTTCATTGTGAGACAAGATGTGAGCTTCCTCCCTGCCTTTCTGTAGATCTTACATAACAATGGTGAAACAGGACTGGGAATTTTCTAGGGGTGGGGGGTATGTGGGGGGTGTACTGCAACACTAGAAGCAGGTGATGTTGGCTAAAGCCTTCTCTGTCAGTTTGCATTTTAAACGCTTCACAAACTAAGTCAAATCCAGTTTGTGCAACCCTTGTTTGCAATCTGACTTTCCTGCCCCCTGGTTCTGCAAGGACCTGCAATTCTAATGAGAAAGAGCTAAACACAATCACAGGGAAAGGCATGCTTGATGGTAAAACATAAGCTGCTTTTCACACAAGTACCACAACCATGAACTTAACTAGACATTACCCGCAGGGGCTGTATGTGAGAACACAAATGTCCAGATCAGTTGGACCAGACATTAAACAGACTGCCAGCTCCCTGGTACAAAGTCTGGGTAATGTCCGACTGAGGCCATGGTCAAAGACTGGAGAATTCACAGAGAGGGAACGCTTGTGATAATGCCATTTCTTTTGACTGGTGAAATTCTGTCAGAATGCAGAGAGCTGACGCCAAAACTGTCTGAAAATTTGAGTAACCACACGAGGCTCGTCCTGATCGAATTAAATACTGGCTATTTGACACAAGTGCTCTTTTTGTCCAATCTCTTTGCCTGCTCAACCCAGGCGCCATCCCTTGCCTAAACAAAATGAAAGTAATAAGCAGTAGGTACGATCAAGTGAGTCCTATTTTTCTCCTATGGCTTCCATTTTGTCAGTAAGTTTGCTGACTTAATAATGAGACGCTTGATGCTTGTTTGTGTGAGAAGCAGCAGGAGTTTGTCTGAATAAAAAGGGACCAAAAGATAACTCTCTTCACAGAAGCTGAGTGAAATTATTAGCTGCTAATTACTATGTGATAAGGCTTTAAACAAATCTGCCCTATTTGGAGCTTCTCGAACGTTTTCAGTTTAGTTTCTTGGCAGTATTTGTGAAATATTAAACTCAGGACCCGAAAAATAAAGGTGACAGACTTGCGACCTCCACAATCCCTGGAGGAGGTTGAAGTGTACAAACTCTGCACACACACTAATTGGCATTTCCAAACAGCCAGTTTTTGACTTAAAATTCAAACTGCTATTTTCTATAGCAGTTAGAATATCATTTTTAGCTCTAGAAACGATTAAGGCTTTGTTTCGTTGATTTCTGGAAATCATCTTGCCTCCATTTGTGTCTCACGACCCTCAAAGGGGTTTAAGCCCCCCTTTCGGGAACCATTACTCCTGGCAATATGAGCTGGCTGGAAGACAGAATTCCAAACTGGTGGTTAGATCCAAAGCTCAGACATGGATGTAATAGGAGGAAAACAATTACAAGTTTTTAGCTGTCAAAAAGCTCCTAACGGAACTGCAGTATTTCATAGAGGAGACATTTATCCTCATATTTCAAGGTAAAACGGTACAATTCAGGACACTGTCTATTTTTCTCAGTGTTTCCAACTTCAACTCAAGGATAAGATGCATATCTATGTATGGCCCTTGACAAATACAGATAAAGTTTGAGAAATTGCTTGTTCTTTTACTTGATGTATTAAGAACGATAGGCTGTTTCTTTCACACCAAAACCTTTGCATCAGAATCTGGAGGTTTCTTTTCCACACCTCTTGTCTGAACGCGTGGCCAAATATGAGGCGAGGCAGGGAGCAGAGACGATGCATGAGTTTGTGAGCATGCTTGTGCATGCAGTGGAGGTGAGGGCTCATACCTATACAAGAAAAGAGCAGAACCGTTCAGCCCCTCTTGAGCAATAAATCAGTGCCTTGGTCAACCTGGCCAAGAGCATTTTCAAACCCATTTGCAGAAGATAATGCCAGCTATTCCTCTGAGCCCCAGGGACAGCAGAGCCAACCTCATGAATCATTACCCTTTTAGGGGAGCTGCAGCATGCATCTCACCTTGCTGTGTCCATAGGGTCCTCTTGACTCTTCCTGGTGGGCAGAAACAAAATGTGACTACAAAGGAACACGTCTGAACTATGTCAGAGGAGTGCCAACAACCAGGATGTGAAGGAAAATGGCTCGGGGCCAGATATACACAGGTTGGAGAGCGCAGCAAAGACATGGACTTGGCTGGTCCTGTTACAAAGCACACTGCGCCTTTCTACATTGAACTAAACCTGCAGCTGATTGTGTAATCAGCTCATGTCACCCCTCTCTAACTGTAATTTGCAGTTCCCACAACTGAATGGAATCATTATTCACAGGCACAACTGAGAGGAATCGTGAAGCCCCCGACCGACATTAAAAGGCGATCAGGAACCAGATATATAAGATGCCATCGAACAGAGATAATTCGTAGTAAATCTACACCAGGAGAGATGTGCTCTTTCGCCACAATGGTTCATGCATACGTAGATTTATATATAATCAGTCTCTCTCTGCAAATCGCATCCCATGTTTTAGCACAAACTAAACATTTTAACTCCCCCCATGAATGCATATGCATCAGTAGGAAAAGAGCAATTTGCTATGTTGTACTCCCAAAGTGGGCTGCAAGGTGGTGCAGTGGTCAGCACTGTGGCCCCACAGCAAGAAGATTCTGGGTTCGAGTCCCGGCTCGGGCACGGGATCTTTCTGTGTGGAGTCTGCATGTTCTCCCCGTGCCTGCGTGGGTTCTCTCTGGGTACTCCGGCTCCTTCCCACCATCCAAAAACATCAAGAGGGGACGAGGTTAATTGGATACTCTAAATTGACCGTAGGTATGACTGTGAGTGTGAATGGTTGTTTGTCTCTGTATGTTGGCCCTGCAATGGACTGGCGACCTGTCCAGGGTGAACCCCGCCTCTCGCCCGTTGACGCTGGGATAGGCTCCAGCCCCCCCGCGACCCTTAATGTAGGAATAAGCGGAAGACAATGGATGGATGGTACTCCCAAAGTAGGCAGAATTATCTTTTAGCCACGTGACGTTTGCCATGACACGCGTTCTGAGAAAATTACAGTTTAAACGGATGCAAACGTGTGTTTGTGGGATGATTTCAGTATTTTGGAATTCGGCTACAAACAGGCTGCTTTGCTTTTAGCTGGTTCATCACAATTCACGACAGAAAGCATTTGAAAATGTTGCTTTTAATATACACTCATTGGACAGGTAGGATGAATGACTTTTTTTTAAGTTGGCTTTTTACTTCAAGCTTTTATTACACTTGGAAGGATAAAATAAGCATGAAAGTAGCGATGCAGTAAAGAGCGTCTTGAGTGAAGCGTTTCCCTTCCATTTTACTGTATTTATACAATTTAACAAATTGTATTTGTTGTAATTCAATTAAGAACCCAGATGCATCTCAGGATTGATTACCCCCCCCCCCCCCCCACACACACACACACACAAACATGAACACACCCAACATCTGCCCCTCAGTGCAGACAGTAACTGAATTTGGTAGAAGAGGGTGGCAATGCCATTTCCACAGTACACTATGAGTTGGATATTGCTGAGAATGCGCACTTTATTTTAAAGTAACGGCACGCTCCATATGGTAGAATGGGTTTGCAGCAGCTCACTTAATTACAAACTGTAGGGGACCAGTGTGTGTTAGGGATGTTAAAGATTAACCACCAAGAATGTTTGTGAACTATTACGCGCGTCAGTCTGTGGGTTGATTTCAATACAATACTCCGCTAACAGCTTTGATAGCTACGTAGCCTGAGGAAAGAAAAATAAAACCCAGCGAAAGAAACTCAACATTACAAACTCCCGTGTAAATTGCGTGACGTTTCTGTTCAGTTTAGCGATGGCACTAGCATGACGACTCCGCCGACAGGCTGTGGCAGAGGTGTCACAATGATGTCATTAAATTTACGCATCACCTGGAGGGCTATGTTGCACTGGGTTGATCTGTGAGGGTGTCCTCTAACACAACTGGCTTCAGACAAACAGCTTTCCTGGTTTGGAGGTCAAATATGTGAAACACCTTATCCAGAGAACTTACGACAAACAATCACGGGGATCTCATTAAATCTGAGTTTCTAATGTGAACAGTCATGACATCACTGATGATCAGATGCTGTATCTTTTATGCCTTTTACATCCTTTAATAGTGCATTTACTTTGATATGTATTTTTTTTACATTTATTTTTATGTCTTATATAATTGAATGTGTCTTTTGTATGAAACCACTTTCATCTTTCACCCAGCGGCAAACGCACAAAATGAGCTTTGGTTGTAAATGTTATGATATGTGATATTGGCCATTTCAGAGAATCTCTGCTTATATATCTGTTCCCATAAAAACAAACAAATAAAAAAATGAATAAATAAATATTCCAATTAATGGAGGGTCTACAGCCACCATGGATGTGATGTAATAGATCATAAGTAAACCTTGTTGGATTGGAAAGCAGCCTTTTATTCAACATCCATAAACATTAAATGTACAATAAATTCCATTTATTATAGATAGCGCTAAATGAGCTCCCCTCCTTCCCACCAGGCTGTAACCTCATGCTGGGCATGCTGTGATATTCCATTACTTTTTGACTTCAGTCAGGAATAAACTACATAATTTCAGCTGTGCCCTACAGTATGTAACCTTGAAATGCACTGCTTATTCTTGTGAGTGTGATGAATGTTGATAATGTGCAACTATGTACCCGGTCATTTATATTATTGGACTTTGTATTTATATAGAAACAGGATACAGGAAACTACTTCTCTTCACACTCTTTTAAAAGTAAACATCCCACTGCTCATTCATTCGCTGTTGTTTCATCTACACGTGCAGGGATGAAGAGGGGAACAGTGACATTGTGTCATTGATAAAAAGTCTTGAGATTTCCAGACTTTTTTTGTTTTTTTCTCAGCAGTGTGAGCGGATTGACTTACAGCATACAAGAATTAGAGAGTATAAAATTTCTGATTTAATGCCACAAATTTTGATTATAGAAGTATTTGTATCATAAGAGTCTACAGTACAGAGAGGGGGGGCACGTGTTTGTGTTTATGTGTGTGTGTGTTTTTTGCAGTAAAGTGGCGAATAGCTTTGGAGTCCATCCATCCATCCATTTTCTTCCACTTATCCTGTTAAAGGTCGCGGGGGGGCTGGAGCCTATCCCAGCAGCTTTCGGGCGAGAGGCGGGGTTCACCAGTCCATCGCAGGTTCAGCACATATAGACGGACAACCATTCACACTCACAGCCGCACCAACGGTCAATCAGCCTAGTCCCCATTTGCATGTCTTTAGACTGTGGCAGGAAGCCAGAGTACCGGAGAGAACCATACACAGGTACAGGGAGAACATGGAGACTCCACACAGAGAAATCCTGTTCCCGAGCCGGTGCTCGAACCCGGAACCTTCTTGCTGTGAGGCGACAGTGCTGACCACTGCACCACCTTGTCGTCAGCTTTGGAGTCGTAAAGCTCTAATATTGACCACATGTCATACAAGCGGCAGACCTGTAATACAACAACTACTTATCAGTACGTGGTCCAACCACCATAAAAGCGAAGTTCCTGTGTTTTGATAGCCATCCGCATAAAGTGAGGTGCCCACATGAGCCCAAGCCCATTAAAGACGACCAGCCTGTACAGCCAACCACCACTTCCATGCAAAGACACTTTGCCACCAAGCCATACAGCTTCTCCAGGTGGAAACCCTGCTTCACAATGTAATATCTTATTATCAATGATAATTTCAGATTGTAGAGTAAATTTTCAATCAATCTGACCATTTGTGAAAGTCTTCACACATTAAAAGCACCAGCTGAGGCCATGGGAGGAACTGGCATCCAAATATATCTTTACAGTTTTTATAAAATTCCACTTAGCCGTGAGAACAGCACCCTCTAAAGCCTTGCTCAGCCTCTAATTCAGTCACTGAATTATTGCATTACAGGGCTTTATTAGAGTCACTTGTCTTCACTTGTGTCGTACATTAAGGTTTAATCAAATCACACCATCTTGAAAAACATCTCCAACACAAGCAGTAGAGGTTTTCTTGACAGTCTGTGCTCCTGGCAGTGGCCACAGGACAACACAGCAGATGAACAGTGAGGTAATATTGAAAATGAAGCATCATCTCACAGCCAGCATAGTAAAACTGTAAAAATCATGTACACAAGAGAGGGGAAAAAACTGAGTAGAATGTGCAAAATCCTGCTTATTCCCAAGAGTGCCATCTTTATTTACTGGTCTTATTCATTGCTTGACCGTGAGCTGCAGTGTGACATGATGACATGCTGTCATTGCTAATGGTCTCTGATGGCATCAAGGTTCTGTCCGGAGGACACAGGAGATGCTCAGAGCCAAGGCCCTTGGTAGCCCTCCATGGATGAAGGGCTGTCATCTCCGTCCCTCACTGCCAAAGAACCCCGCCTACACTCCCTAAAATCCTTTCCATCTGCCGCATCAGCGGGACAGACTGAGTGCAAGCCTTGCACTTTTCTGCCATTCATTGTTGTGCAGCAGAAACACCCAGCTAGTAGCAAAGAGGGCACCAGTGTCTGAGGTTTCACCTGACACAATCATCACATGGGAAAGATAGTTTTTTTGCTCGATTTTTTTTTCTAAAAATGAGACAAGACTTATAGTTACAGTATAGTTCTTACTGATAAACGCTTCTTCTGTCAGTCAGGAAGTAGCTAAAAGCAACCTGGTGGAATGTCCTGACAAAATTCCTTGCTACTAGTCTCTAATTCTTTACAGTCAGCATGATTTTTGCATTTCAAAAGAGCCCACGATCTCCTACTGTCCATGTGCTGGTACGACTGCATTCTCACCAAAAGCAGTAATGGCCTGCACAGAAGTTCCCTTGAGAAAAAGAGCTTTTAGAGACACACAGACAGCAAAAGCTTTGGCGCACCGACAATCTTCCCGTAAGAGGGGGGCGAGCAACATGGACTGTCATGATTCGCTGTCTCGAAAACATTAGAAGTAGCTTAATGAGCGAAGCTCCAAATGCTTCAATCCCATCACTGATGCATCAGAGCATTTTAACCGACAGGAGTGAATAATTAAGTCATTTATAGAGGGACATGTTTGCCATTTCTCAGAGGACAATAAAAGAGTTAATAATTAAAAATAACATGAAGTCTGTGCATGATATGTATGAATTATTTGTTACATTTTGTTTTACAATGTAGTGTTAAAGTCGAGCTTACGCATAAACAAGTCCCAGTCTCTAGCACACAGTGAGGTGTTTATCTTATTGATTAATCACTGATGTATTAGTTTAGTATCAGCCAGTATCCAGCTGTCTGTGTCTGTTTCAGGAGTGACAAAGTCAGAGCAGTAAATCCTCATTTGCTGCAGGTGCTGCTAATATATAGCGCTTATGAAAATGGAGGATCCAGTGTGAAAACTGGCTCGTTGTTCACTGCCGTCAATATTTAATCTGCATAAGCTCTGTGAATTTGTCACATTTCTCTTTCCATTCTTGAAGCATGAAGCATGTGACATTTAAGTCCAGCCTCATAAGACGGCTGACTGTTTGACCTTATGTAATGTTCCGCATCAATTCAGGTGCAGCCGGAGTGTGTGTGTGTGTGTGTGTGTGTGTGTGTGTGTGTGTGTGTGTGTGTGTGTGTGTGTTTGTGAGGGTCTGTGTTTGTGAGGGTCTGTGCGTGCTCTAATTAGACGAAAACCGGCAAAGAACTGGTTGACAATGACAAGCAAAACGAATGATATCAGCCAGTGAGCCACTGCTCCATTTGTCCCCATCCAGTGTTTGTCAGAAATGAAAGAGTGCGTCATCAACGCATTTCTGCTGACGGGGCAAATACACAACAACGACGCTGAGGTCTTACACTCAGCACATGTCTCCCAGGTACATTTACCAACACAAGATGTGATAAAACTGTGTCATAATGTGGACTGAACATCCATCCACAACCTCTATCGTAAGATTTCACAACCCATCAGTGGCAACTTTACAGGACATGAGGCTATTTGTGCTCTAATGATTCATAAAATTCACAGTTGGATTTGATGCATCGCAGCGGCATCATTATTTTATATATTTTTGACATTGAAGGTATAGGAACTGCCCAAAAATGTGTTTTGTACTATAATTGCATTTTCAATTGACTGGATTTTATAAAAGTACATTATTCCAAAATGATGTTTTGACCCATCTGAATTGTTTTGTGTGTGTGTGTGTGTGTGCAGAATATAAAAAACCCTGCACATTACAACCACACAAAACAACCGCATATGCTGTCAAAACAAGATACCAAAGAGAAGGTCCGCTCACTGTTAAGCTCCCAACAGACGAGGAAATGTTTCCATCTGCGAGATCCTCCTCAGGCCAGTGTGCAGACCTACTCTTTCATATCCTGCTATGAATGACTTTTTGTCCTGAACCCGAATATTTAGCCTGAGGGATGCTTGTGCATTATCTCCCTCTTCTGGTGTCAAAAACAACCAAACCACTGTGCTGATCAAGAAATATTATTGCATAGCACTGCCAGTTGTTGGATTTTTTGCATTTATCAGATCAATGGCACTTTGTTGAGGGATACTAGACGCTGCTGTGTTTTCTATCATTTAGTAGGGATGCGCTGAATTTCTGGGCCGATATCAATGTCTAATTTTTGTTGTTTTAAAAAAACATTAAAAATGACTGAACTACAAGCAAGTCTTTTTTTTTTCTTTTTTTTTTACATTAAATTCAACACAATCATTGGCCAATGCCACCTGAGAATGCCATCTTTTAGGCTGTTTCGGTGAATATCTGCCCATACTGGTGCACCCCTTCATTTAGTATCTCTCAACACACTGTGCTTGATGTGACACTTGGTGGTACAACGTGATGTTATAACTTGGGAACGCGTGTCATCCTCCATCCACATAGACAATCACTGTAATTTATTTATGTAGAGACATGAGTCTATGCCGCTGCTGTCAAGAGTCGTCAACATTACATTTCCAACTTGTCACGGGTCCATGAATGTCTGCACAAACTCAGACCTTATCAATCGATCTGTTCCTTCTGCTCGCTGTAGAGATATTTTGATCTGGAGCAACGTGTTAGAGACCTTGAGTTACGCTACGAACGTGGCCCTAAACTTTTTCCCACACTACCAGCAGGCAGCAGACAGGTACACACCTTACTCATCAAGACCCTGTAATTACTCAGTTTGCATAAACATAGTATTCCCTATGGCTAGAGCAGAGTGCAGCTGATGTTATGCTGAACAAAATCGGATTCATATTTAACAGTTTATTTTTGCTGTGTGAGCTTTTTTTTTTTAAAGTAACATTTAAGTCAATTAATCGCATACACACTATACATATTTTTTTTAAAAAGAAGAAGAAGAAGAAAAAAAAAGAGTCTCGGTGCAGGGGATGATGTGATGGGCCAGTTTAAGGCTCTAATTGTGCCTCTAAAATGATTCTCCCTCTTCCAAACTCGCTGTGGCACATTCATCACCAGCACAATATTTCATAATGATTGCGTTTTGCGGATAATTAATGAAGTGCTGCATCAAAGTCAGTTGGAGTAAATAATCTGATTGTGCATGAAACTGAAGTCAACATTTACTGTCAGCTGCTACCGTTGCTGCTAATCAGCTTGACGGAATAAGAAAGCAGATATGCAGGTAGCCTCATAGGTGGTAAATAATGCAACAGCAACTGAAAAGCCAAACCCTATCATACCTGTGTTTGCTGGTTCAAAGTTGTAATTAAGAATGCTGAGCCATCTGGGACATTTGGAGATAAGAGGGATGGCAGATGAATAGTGACAGTTTCCACTCCTCACTAGATTTGGTCGCACATACCGATGGGCAGCTGACGGCACCTCAGGTGCTCATTTAGTGGCTTCCTGAAAGTTAAAATTCCTCATGTCAGAATGACCAAAAAGAAAGAAACCCCAGTGATATTCAAACTTGCTTTCTTGGCTACTAATTCATGGACATGAAATGTTGTTGTTGTTCTACTGCTTTTTTTGCCAACTGTTAAAAAAAAAAAAAAGGCCTAAGGCTGTTCACTCACATTAGAGAAGAGATGGTTTAAAAAAAAAAAGAAAAAAGGTTTTGACCAAAGGTCATGCTTAATTAAATATTCATAAAATCACATTTGACATTGCAACACACAATGTGTTCTCATATCGCAATTAAAGCCATGATGAACAAATTTAGGGAGTCTTTAGTTGTGAAGCGCATGCAACACGCAACTACACATGCTCAGTCGCACAGCGGATGTAGCCTCCTCATTCCCACACCATTATTCAACCACCCGTCCATGCTAGCCACTGACATGTCACAAAATCTATCAAAGCATGCATGAGCTATTAAAGATTTTGTAAAATATCTAAAAAAAAATCAATGGTCCGATATGGCTGACACAGGAAGTGAACATTACAGATCACATACTTCTCAAATGAAGTGCCTGATCCTTGTGGAACAGTTGAAAAAAAAAAATCAATCGAGGTAAATGAGGTTTTTTGAGCTGGTGTAAAAATAAATGATCCAATATGGCTGCCACAGGAAGTTGACAACAGCAACCAAACATAAAAAGGGATCCAATACTGAAATGTGTACACATTGATAGGATTCAGGTTATATTGTTGTTTTGATGTTTTTAAATGTGTTTTTTTATGTGCTCTGTACAGTGACCTTGAGTGCCAAGAAAGGTGCCTTTAAATAAAATGTATTATTATTATTATTATTATTATTATTATTATTATTATTATTATTATGTGGAGGCTATTACAGGTGCAGAAACTTAATATCCAGGAAACACGTCACAGCAGCAAAAACAAAGCTTCTTTTTTGATGCCTTTCACAAAATACCAACATCCTTAAAAGTGCCAACATCTTTCTGCCTTTTGGAGAGGACAGACAGCTCCTCACGCTCTTCTACTGCATTTTGACTTCATAATGAGTTGCTATGTTTTGGTGGCAGAAGTGTAATTAAGGCTGTGTGATCCATTTTAGTAACAGCTACATCCTGACGTCCAGGACCAGACATCAAGCCAGTTCTCTGATTTCCTAAGCACGACCTGCCAAAGGAATGTCTACCTAAACCAGGAACAGACAAAAATGATTAAACTAACATTTGACCCCTCAATGTCACCCTTATTAACTACTTCCCTCAGCAGTACTAACATTGTCTGAAGTCAAAAATCCCACAAGGATCAGTTAAAAATAGTCCTGTTGTGGTAGTGCAGTCCATTTTTAGTCTGCCTGCCTGTTTCCACTTTTCCTATTGCAGGGGTGCCCTGTAAAACATCGGTGTAAATGGTTTATAATGCCACCAGTGGACTTTGAAATGGGAGACCTGGTTTCAATCAGCAGTCAAATTGCTCCTACATTACCCCTTGCAGACAGTAGTAAATCACTCTTCGCCTCGATTCTGCTGACGTTCCGGAACAAGCATTGTTGAGAGCCACCATGCAAGCCACTAAAAGCCCCTCAGTCCATACTGCCAACGAGATGCTGAACAGGACAACAGATAAGAGATACAGCAGACATATTCTGATGTCTGAGCAAAGCAAATACAGTCCATGAATGTAATAGTTAAATCCAGCCTCCAATGTAAACTTTTAGTGTATAGCCTTTCACCCGCTGCCAAAAAAGACCCCCATCACAACCAGTTTAAACCAGCTTCCCTGGTTAAAAAGAGTTCTTGGTTTCTCTGTGCCAACGCCCTGACAGTGGGCCAGTGAGGCATCTCTGAGCAGTTAAAAATCTCCGACAAACCCGAGAACTGCTGATTCCGCCCACCACAGACCAACACACTATGAGCAAAACCTCTCATTAGAACTCTGGAGCCCTGAAATTACCAAGACTTCACCCATATGGAAAGCATGAGAAAGCGTCAGCTGGGACAGGGTTGTGCCTGGTGGTTTCTCAGCATGTGGCTACTGAGGAGCTGAACCTCTTAAACAGTGCCACTGAGCCAAGCTCCTGCCAGGGATCGCCAGCATGTGAGGGAGCTGAGGCAGATGCTCTGGCTACCAGCTCCAGACCAGACCTGCTGGGAGATGGTAACAAATGCCAGAGACGTATTCAGGTCAGGAAACACAAGCGAAATAGGCAGGAACAAGCAGGTGCACTGGTCCTAAGTCTGGGTCTTGTGGTTCAAATGTAAAGAAAACATTCGCATGGCCAGCAAAATGTAAAATGAAAAGGCTATAAATTCCAAAATAGGCTTGAGACTTTCATCGTGCAATTATTATCAGAAATGAACGTGAGGTCACACAGCATATGACACAACCATTATCACCAGCTACGAGGAAAACAGAAGAGTTTACCGTGATTGAAACCATCTTTTTTTAGGGTGGGAATCACAAGAACTCACAATAACATCATAACGTATGAATATAAGATATAGAGCAAGACAGTTCATTCTCAATAGGTTACAGTATCTGTGTAACCAAATAAGCAGCAATCACAGAAAGCTGGAAGTTTGTGTTTCTACGCTGCAACATGGTGTCATTTTCAATCATTTGAGATGGAAATGATCTCCAACAAAGAGCACAGACAGCTTAGAGCCTCTTAGAAATATACACACAATAAAAAAAACAAAAAAACCAAAACATACACGAGTGCTGAGACAAAATGGCATCGGCTGAATCTCTTCATAACACCAGCCGCTGTGATATAAACACTGAGTATTTGGTACCGTAAATATTGTATCTCCAGAGGAATTACCATGATTTGATGCAGTATCTCTATTTTATTCCACCCTGGAAGCTACTGTAGAAGACAGACAGATGTGGGAGCCTCCAACAAGTTATGATTGTTAATGAAGTGATGAAAGGAGAACCTTTGCTACTACTCATGAAAATGTGCTTTTATGTTGGATGACATTTGTAATTTAAATGTTCATGAATTGAGGATTGGGCCTGATCACCAGGAACTCCAGCTCTAAGTACGTGTTGAAGGCAGGAGTAGCAAGACCCATCATCGTTCTGTATGAAACACGCCGTGATGTAATGGGGGGAGGGGGGGGGGGGCGCTGGCTGGCTGTCAAACCCGGAC
The DNA here is from genome assembly GCF_037954235.1 of Aulostomus chinensis. Taxonomy (NCBI): domain Eukaryota; kingdom Metazoa; phylum Chordata; class Actinopteri; order Syngnathiformes; family Aulostomidae; genus Aulostomus; species Aulostomus chinensis. Next base: position 25,695,696 of record NC_141324.1, read on the forward strand.
AGCCTCACTAAACTCAACAACGTTGTGTGACACTTCACACCTCTGATGTGAATTGCGGGTTTGGCTGCTATAATCAGACTTTGATTGCTTTTGTGGAACCAGAGCAGCATGATGCTGGGGTGATGTTTTTTTTTTTTGTTTTCGTTGGGTTTTTTTTTCTGGCGCAGAATCGCGGTGTAAAAGTGACTGCTGTTGGAATAATCACACTCCAAGGTGAGGCGGCTGCAGCGTCACTTAGTTGACTTTTCCTGACTTTTAGGCAGCTTAGTTTTTGCCAATAAGTATGGATTGCGAGTGACATCATAAGCTAAGAGCCTCGATAAATTTCTTTCACAGGCACTCATAAAATTTTTTTTTTTTAAAATCCGGATTGAAGGAGTCGATGAACTGTTCTGGCAACAAACAAAAGAAACAAGTGATGTAGTGATTCATTGTGAACCACGCTGTAATCCCTCAGGAGTCATGGGGATTAAGCCAAATAAATCATATGTCTTCTCTTGAATAATTTCCATCTTGAAGTAGGCCTAATAGCTTGTGGGAGTCATTACTTAGCAAATAAACACCAGTGTTAAAAAAACAAAACAAACCAACAACAAAAAACAGACGGGATAAAGACGTTGAGATTGAAGAATTGCTTCAGCAGCACACACCTGACGTGACTGCCAGAGGACTGAATCAGGAAATATCCATGCACCAGATAACAGCAGGTAACAGTGCCAGATCCCCATAGGAGGGGTTACAGTCGGCCAGGTCCTCATCCATATGCTGCAGGCTACAGTCTGGGATCATTTCATTTCAAAATACCCTGAATGAAGGACAAAACTACACCATGTCACATTGTTTTCTGTTGGCAGGAGTCTAAGGTTAAACATGCAGTAGGGCCTTGGATTCAGATGCAGAAAGCCTCTGATGCAATTCTGAGAAACTAACACTCACTGTATCATCCTGTTACAGTTTGGCTCACGCTAGGGTCTCTGCATTGTGTCTGCGAGAGCTATAATCGGATTCATGTATTGATAAAGGACGGCCGTACTCCAGTACGTCATTCACCCTGTAAAACTGCCTCCAATCTTTTCTTAAAATAAACCAAACAGGACTGCAGGCTTGATGCAGGCGATGCTGAAAATCTTCCTGTGAGAAACGCACTCCCCCTGCTTCAGATCTGTTCCAGCCCCAAGGAGGGCTTTAGGCTATTATAAGTTGTGCACCTGTAAAAGCAGTCCCAATAATGGTTTCACAATTGAATTCAGTGATGGAGCAGCGAAGAGCAAATTCATGGCATCAAACCTGTCTGCACAGCCGGCGATGCGGCAGCAATAATGGTCTTTAAGGGCAGATGAATGACACCCACATGACAGGGCCTTTAGCAAAAGATGGGCAGTAAGGAGAGCTCCAATTAATGGGAATGATAAAGGAAGAAAGGGGGGTGCTCACGCACGTATGCGCGCACACGTGAAGTAATAAAACAAGCTTTGTGCACCATTTGAATGATATTTTCTCGCAATTGTATTGCAATGAGGCAAAAATAAAAAATAAAAAAAAACCCGAGTGACCGTGAGCTCACACAGCAGCTCCTGTTTATGATTTCATCAGTGATTCTCGACAGATTTTCTGCTTGATTGGAGCTTCAATCCCCGCAAAGACTACAGCCACGCCGATTGGCACGCAATAATAATAATAATAATAATAATAATAATAAAGTGTCCAGGCTTAGTTTATTACCAACTCTGCGCCGGTTTATGAAACGAAAATCACTCATGAAATAAGAAGTGATTGAGACGAACATTGCTGCTCTTCTCTCCCCGTCCACCTGAATACATGTGCAGTTTATGAAACTCGAGTGAGTCAACGCAGTGCTGAATTCATACCTCGAGCCTCCCTTTTTTTTTTTTATTTGTCAGCGGATTCAAAGTTGTTAACCGTGAATAAAAAGAAGGAAAAAAAAACGGAGGACAAACTGCGTGCGTGGCTGCGTGTCGTTTCAACCGAAGCCCGTTCGTGTCAGACGGAGCTGACTTCCAGCGTTTCAACCGTTGCCCCTCGAAAGCGTTTTCAAAGTAATTTCAACCACAAACAAACAGGTAAATAAACAACACCTCAGCAAGTTTGCTAACCACAAAAAAAGGGGGGGGGGGGGGGGGCTCGTCTCAAGTTCAATGGGGGGGGGGGGGTGAGATATACGTGCACTTACTGAATCTCCTCTTTGTCACCGCCGTTGGCATTTCTGTCCCTCTCAACCGCTCCGTTTAGTCCCGTCTTCAGTTTGTTAGCAAGCCCGAAAATCCACTTCACTTAGAAAACAGACCAAAAATTAAAAAAAATAAAAATAAAAATAGACGAATTGTAGAAGCCAAGCGTGCGAAAGAAGAAGGGGAGGGAAAAAAATACATGTAAGAGTCCACTGGTAAAGGAACACGAGGTCCTATCCCGGCCGACCCGGGTCGTGGAGACTGATCTATTCGTGGCAGCTCCCGTGTCCAACGTCAGCTTCCCTCAAGTGTCCCTGCCTGCAAGCACGAATGTTATATCTTCATTTTGTGAGTGTGTGAGTCTGTGTGCAGGTAAATGTATTATCTTGCAAGTTTAGCATATGCCTGTCCGTACACAGTCTCCCCCCCTCCAGAAGGAGCTGTGGAAGGTAGGGAGTTGTTCCGTCTCTCCCCTCTCAGTCACGCTTCTTGCCTCACTGAAGAAACACATACAGGTCGGTCAGCGGGATTTTCGGATTCACTCGGCAACGCTCGCCTCCGTGTGTCCGTTCATTCCTGCCCCTCGAGTCCTGCAACCTCCGAAAACGTGCAGGGATCAGACACCTGTCATTTATAATTCATTCTGCACACCAGCCAACGACCCAGTGTCTGCAGTGGTTTTGCCCATGGAAGCCCTGCCTGGGGGGATATTTGTGGTTAAATTGTGATCTAGACATCACAGGGGGCAGTGGAGACTAAGGGAGCAGATTAAACCCCATTAAAACATACATGTCTGGTTACAATAGCAGGATTTGAAGAGATACCTCGTCCTAAACATGTTTTTTGTTTCTAAGATACTCACAAATAAGTGTTGTTGGTTTTTTTTAGCTCAAGAAGATGCTTTTAACCTCTGCATCAGTCCTTTGTGACTCCAGAAAGCAGAGAGAGAGAGAGAGCGAGAGAGGGAGAGAGAGAGAGAGGGGGAGGGAGGGAGAGGGAGAGAGACTTTAGGATGAAGCTAATGGGAACACTCTGACATCTGCTTAAAACAGCAGCAAAACTGCTCAAAAATGTTAAGTTTACAAACTCTCAGGCACATTTTTCAGGATAAAACAAACTACAACCCCTCACGTCTGTCACGCGTTAACTGTAATGACAAACCAGCTTGCACATTCAGTTGACTTCATATTCCAGCCCCAACTGGCATTCAAGGCAGTAATTTGTAAGTATTTGAGAAGCAAATCCCCCTTTGAGCAAAATATCACTTTAACTTCTCCTTTTAACTTACCTTATTTTCCTGCCGTGGCCAAATCCAGGTGGTCCCCAGCCTCCTCTCTGGCAACATCTGTAATAAAACAAGAACACGTACAAATACTGCCTTAATATTCCCATTTCCTTTGGAAAATAAATGCATCTTCATTCCTCATCCTTGCTTTACCCTTGTGAAGGCTCAAGGCAAGACTGTAATTTATAATTTATGTGCAGGCCAACTTGGCTCTTTCACCTGCACTTGAAATCTTTTTTTTTTTCTTCTTCTTTTTTTTTCAAGAGAAGGGGATGCAGGAATTCTCCGCCTTTCAGTGTCACAAGTATGACCTTTGACAGGGAATACTTTGATGCATTTTAAAGTTATTCACTGGTAAATATTTAGAAAGAAGCCAGGCTCCATGGTCTTTCTGGAGGACTCTGAATCTGATGATACCTCACCTAAAGCTACAGTGCATCTGACTGTCATATTTAATGGGGCTTCCCGACCATTAGATTTCCCACTGTGCTTGTTGTGGCTGGATAAATCTCTCTGCCTCTTGTACTGGATGGCGTTCATGTATGGGGCAACTTTCCTGCTCTGTTGTGAGGAAGCAGACTGTGTATCAGCTGGAGCTGGCTACTTACAGCTAGCCCTCTGCTAACTTAAATGAAGCTAATTTAATTGCGCAGCTCTTAAAGACCTTCCAGATGTTGTTCGACCTAAATGGCTAAAATTCAGATAGTGAAACGAGTCATTTCGTGATAACTGCATGATTATCCCAACCATTTTTCTACCACTTGTAGCCCTTCACTCCTTTGAACGCTGATAAATAATCATGCAGCTCTTATAGATTTTATAAATGAAATCAGACCAAATGGATCCAATTCCGATAGTGAAATGAGTCACTTTGTGGTGCTTGTGTTACGTTCAGAACTATTAATGTTGCATTGAACTGCCGAAACAGTAACAGCTGAGTGGGCCACAGCTGGGGCAACAACTTCTGGTTAGCTCTCTGCTAAATTGAATGTGGATAAATCATTTAAGCACGCAGTTCTTCGAGCGATCCAGTTGTGATGGTGACGCACTGTCATTTCACAGGAGCTCTGTAACGCTAAACACAGCGACTGCTTTTGTACCTGAAACATGGTGGACGGAGCTGTGGAGCTTCTGATCTAAGGTTCTGTATTAGAACTTTAAAATCTGTAGTTTCATCATAATCAAGGACGGTAAAGTAATGTGAGAGGGACAGAGGGAGGACTCAGCTTACAGTGCAGCTTGGCTGTTAGTGCATGGGCACTCATGCGACTCAGTGGAACGTGCAGGGCATGAACACTGACCCCCCAGTAATGAGGACTTGAATATCTTAAGGGTTCTGACAACCCATCTCCTCCGCCTTCTAACCTTACCATGATCAATCGTTAGCTTGGCACAGCCTCTGCTGGCCTGACTGTCCACCACACCCTCTTATTAACCGCTTCAGATGACGTTTACCTTACATAGCTGTTCCAGAAGGGCAGTCAGGTAGGTCCTTCGCCCACCACACACACACACACACACACACACACGCACACTAACACATTGATGCAGAACTTCAAGTGAGTTACGCAACTTCACATTTATGAAACGGAAATTTTCTCCTTTTTAGCTTACAAATGATAACCTTTGCCAGTGCACAATGTTCCAGGCAGAAAAGTACAAGAAGAGACTCAGAAAGTATAATTGCACTCAGACGGAGGCCATTGTTTTTATTCAACTGTCAATATGAAGGTAACAAAGAAATGGGCGCATGTTCTCAATGAGGCATCTCTGATGACAAACACCAGCCCCCTTTTCCCACTTCAGACATCTCATGTGGTCAGTATAGCTATTAACAGCCTTGCAGGTCAAAGAAGGAGGGCAACCAAGCTTTGAACTCACCACAGCAACTGAATAAAAACATCCATAATGCAGAGATAAAACAGAAAGAAGACCCATTTTCTCTCTGTATTCCTGCAGTTTCTTGGCCTCTCTTTTTACATAACACAATTTTTCTATTATCATTAAATAATCAAGCAGTGACACGAAGAACCTTGATAAACGCTTTTACTGTATGTAGAATCCTCTATGTCTTGTGGTGAGGTGTTTCCACATCATCAGAATTAACTCTCAGTCCTTTACAGGCTGCTTACTGGACTCATTTACTGCTGAAATTGCAATTCTGGAGCAGCAGTTTTTTTGATTAAGGTAAAATATGTCACAGCATACCACTATAAATGCACCCTTGCCGCAGAGATTCCCCCAGCCTACAAATCATATATACCCATGAACACTAATACAATGACTCATATCATAATATATGTCAAAATAATCCCATTATATAAATAAATACTTTTCATATCGTTCAATTCTAATTATAATGTTGTAGGAACAACAGCAACACTGCAATGTCAGATAAGCTCTTCATTCTTTTAAGCCCATAGGCCCTTTTTCACAGCAGCCATTTTGACATGTAATTCCAGGGTGAACACAAGTGTAATTAATAACATTAATTATGGCCCCGTTCCATTTAGGCGACCGGGGTGCTGATATTGCGCATCCTGACTCAGTGGAATGGCTGCGACATCCAAAAGAGAGCACGACCATAATTAAAGGGCTTATTGAAGAGCCTATATCCATCAGAGTATTGAGGAAAAACTCATGACTTCCTGCGTTTAATTATTGCTGCGCTTTGGAGTAAATGCTTGGTGAAATGACTGCAAATCAAAAAGGGTCTGAGGTGCAGAGTCAACTTCCAGCCATGACGCTCCTGGAATGAAGCTTCATACACGGATCCCTTTATCAGCTACTGCTCCTTATTAATTTTTTTTTATGGAACTCTGTGGGGAAATTAAGGAGAAATCACTTGTAAAGAAACTTATTTCTGTCTTGAAGCCCCTCTGTTGATAATTGATGGTTTGAAGGGTGATTTAATATTAGTGCTGTTACTTTTCAACTCATGTTAAATATTACAGAGTCCTCAAGAAAAAAAAAAGAAAAAAGAATATAGACCCCGAGTACATTTGAGAAGCATAAGTACATAATAAAAAAAAGTAAGGCTGAATGTATGAGAATGTCAAAAGTGTGTACCTGCTTCTAGTCAACTCACTCCTCACCTAATTACTGCTCACACACGTCAGACTCTAGGCCCACTAACTGCTCCAGGATGGCGAGGGGCTAACATGGGAGTTATTAAGCATACATGTTTGAACCAGGAAACGATTTCCTGCCAGTAGATGTATCAAAATGGTAATGCATTTCATGCATTGCTCTGTAAAACATTAGAGGCACTAGAGGGGCCACATATTTACTCAGAAATCATTGAAAATGTCCAGAAACAACAGTCACTACATTAAAAAAAAAAAAAAGTTTGATTGACATGTCTCCATCTAAGTAAATGAGAGCTGCAGCAGCAATGGGTTCATCCACAGGGTAGACTCTTCCCATCACTGAGATTGAGTGGCAGGACTCCGGCTCATTAATCAAAGTAATAAATAATTAAACTATATGTCCCAACAACCACATGAGGTGAAGCATAAGTTAGAGTGACAGAGATGTCAGTCAATGGATGTCAGAGAGGCGGTCTGATCAGCTGACCTGGATCGTTGTCGCTGCATATATTCAATCAATTGTGGAAGAGAGGCGGCTCTGCTGAATGCACTGATGGAAATGATCTGTTTATGGCACCTGTTGCTTCCCAGTCAGGTGAGAGGATGAAGGAAGTAAAAAAAAAAAAGATGTAGGCTATAATCAGGTAAAAAGAAACAGATCGCTAGTGAGTGCTAGTACTTGGAAGGGTTAAAAAAAAAAAAGGCGGGAAATACAGTGACTAGACAGTTACTTGCATGTTTCCCTCTTTAGCTTCCCTCATGGTCTCACTGAGGCCGATGGGTCAGTTGGAGGTTACCCCGTCACATAGAGGTCACAGAGCAAAGTCCCTGCGCTTGAATAACTGTGTAAAAGAATTTGTATCATCTCCCGCGCTGTGTCATGTCACTGCCTGTAATCTCAGACCATGTTGAAATACCACCTCTCCCTGCTAGCATTCGTTGCAGCTAAGCTAACTAGCGATTAGCCGTGGCCTAGAGCTCTGAAATGCACGCAGACAGGAGAGAAGAGTGTCCATCTACTTATCTGATATTCAAAGTGATAGACAACAACTATATTTCCCCAAACTTTCAAAATCTGGGGTTTTTTGCTAACATCTGGACAGAAAGAGAGAGAAAACCTACCATTGCAACCTTCCCCAGGATTAGCTTTCTGCTCAGCTCTGTCATCAGTCGATTATATCTAGCTAGTTTAAGTCACACAGACAGAAAAGAACATTTCCTTGCCAATAGTTTGAACAGAAGTACGATTTCTAACTAGCTTGCCAGACAACAAGGCCCAGCTTCTTCTCCTATTCCCTTCATCTCTGTGCAGCATCTTACCTGGCCGTGTGATTGATGCGATTGGTTCCCGAGCTACGTATTAATACAGTCATGTCTGAATCCACGAGACTGTCCTTGGATCATGTGAGTTTGAATGCCCAGCCTTGCTCCCACATTCTTGAAGTATTTTGCTCTTTATATGTTTCAAAGCATGTGAGTAAACAAATATTGACATACCGATACAGGCTAAAAAGTTTATGATTTTCTCTGGGGGAAATCTTTATGAAATATTTAGCCCGTGCATGAGCTCAACAGAGGCTTTGAAGCATCTCGTCTACAATAAACTCTCCAGCCTCCATTTTGTGTGTACCTCAAGTTGTTGAATTAAGATGGAACTCTCCTGAAATAAAATTACCAGTGAATAGGTCTCTCTCTTTTTTTTTTTTTTTTGCCATCAGTTGAATAATAATTCCTGCATCAAGCTAATTACTGACTTGTGAAAAGAATAAAAATATATTTACTGTCAAGTTGTACAATGGTTTTTGATTGTCTTCAGAAACTGAAATAATTTTCTACACATTTATCATCAGTCAGCCTCTAACATTTAAAAAAAAAAGAAAAAAGATATCCCTCATCTCACTCGTGAATAATTTTACAAACTCCAGGGAGAAATCATTATAATCACGAGATGCAGAGCAGAGGAGGTGTCATCATCCTCCTCCTTTGTGCCCAACGATGACAATTCAACATCAATTCAGGCATTACTTCAAAAAGTTAGTGGATATCTCCCCAGAATTCCCTCATTTTGATAAAGGTCAAATTTGACTAATCTCACTTTAATGATAACTTTTGGAGCGGTTCGAAAATTTACAGTTTTAGAATCCCGAAGGTTTAAAATACAAGAAAGAAAGTCTAAGAACGATGTTTGACCAGGGTTGTTTAGTTTGTTTGATGGCATCTATTCATCACCAAAAGACATTACGTCCTCCCAAAGTGCACTTGGAGAGTGCAGACATCTGGCAAAGTTCGTGTAATACTTCCAAAGAAATCCATGAAAATGTCCAGAGGCAAGTGTCTGTACACATTTTATATATTTATGAAAACATACATTACCATGAACAACAGTTTGAGTGACATATCTATGTTTCAGTGTACTATTTTATGAATGGAAGCGGCAGCAGCAGTAGGGTCATTCACAGGGTAGACATATTTCATCACTGAGATGAAAATAAGAGGCAAGATTCAGGACGAAAGTAATATGATGAAACAATGTGCTTCAACAATAATATGGAGGTTAGATTGACAGAGATGGCCGTTAAGTGTTTACGTCAGAGGAGTGGTTTAATCAGCCGGGAGGCTTCAACCGCCGGTAGAGGTCAGAGGTCAGATATCAGAGAGGATTCGTTCTTGGTAGTACAGTGTGAGATGAGGATGAAGCTGAGAGACACCTCTCAGGCTCAGCTTTATCAGTAAAAGGCTGTAACTGCGATTTTTTTTTTTTTTTATATCTGGAGAAGCAGGAGACCCAGCTGAAGGCAGTGATGTGAATTATTTGTTTGTGGTGTCAAAAATCTCAGAAATACATGAGTTAAAAAAGTTCCCTTTTCATTTTCCCTCGAGAAAATCCTGGTGTTACTTAAGAGTGAAGTCTACGGGGCAAGTGGCGGTGACTGGAGTCACACGGAGGGTCACGGAGTGCAAAAAAAAAAAAGAAAAAAAGGCAAATATCTTTAATAAAATATCTAAAAGAATTACATCTGTGGAAGTGAGGATGAGACAAAGACATTTTTTTGAGAACAGTTTCCATTTTCTCTCTCTCTCTCTCTGTGTGATGTCATCCACTTTAGCCCTAACATTCAATCAATTCATGTTTTATCCTGCAATTCGTTATTCAGATGTGCTCCGAAATTTAAAGGCTTCCTTGGCCCACGCTCGAACTCAGGTTTCATGACAATCAACCAGGTTATTTTTGCCTGACAGACCTACAGATGAAGAAAAAAAAAAAACCTTTGGCAGCGGTATTTATTAGCACAGTCAGCATGCTCTAGACTCTTATTAAAAATAATTACTAGTTTGATCAAAAATCTACCACCTTGAGGGGAAAGACATTATTTATTACTCTCTTTCCCCCAAATTATGGCTGTTATGGACTAAAGTTAACATATCTGTGTTGAGGAAAAGTGCTACATTCCTAAAAGGTCGACCGCCGTATATAAAACCCCACAAAGAAAGTCAGAATTACAGCATGATTGTATGTCTCTGTGCTGTCACCTGAACCTGAACCTGACATGTCACCTGAGGAACGGACGTCAAAACCAGAAAATACGATGCCTCCACTCGACGGCTGTTGGCATTAAAAACAGAGATGTTAGACTATCTTCAGAGGAGCTACCCAAGGCTTTCATCTTCTAACTGTTGATCAATTAACGCAGAAACTCAATGAGGCAGAAAAACAGTTAATGGAAGTTAATGATGAAAACACACAGACCTCTTTGTATCATTAACCAACATGCAGTGATTGCGGTCACCATCTCAGCGGTCAGACAGAATGATGACATCGTTGGAAGTCTGCAGAGTTGCTGCGGCACCTTGATGCATTTCCAGAGAGGAAACGTCGCAAACATCACATTTTATCGTCAGATAATGATGTTTGGGCTCAATTTCGGGAAGAAACTTCACGCGTGAGACGGAGCACCTGCTACATACGTGAGCAGAGACATGTTTCACATCACTGGTTTTGAAAATGATGTTAAATTGTACGTTGTTTAATGGATGAAAGGTTTGAATTGGGTCAGTGCTGTCAATCATTGCTCTGTCTTTAAATAGCTCAGGCTACAAAGTCGTGTCTCCTTCAGTATTAGACACTGAAAGACTTTATGATGAAATCCTGGAGTCTCCTCAGCGGCGTTAAACCAGAGATACAAGTGCTTTTTAGGCATCAGATCAGTTACAGATGATAAAATGATAATAAGAGAAATAACACTTAATGAAACAGAATGAAATGACTTCTCAAAAACAATCTGTCAAAATTCAGTCTGGAGGACAACTATTTTTTTTTCCCTTCTCACCAACAAAGCAGACAAGCGTCCTCCTTTTCTTTAGCTTAACGAGCTATTCATGCCTGCTATACTGCAGATTCATCAGTAAGAGATTTAAGAAAATAAGAGTCTAATTGTAGATAATGTGTCGTGATCAACTAAATAGGATTGTACTGCATCACAAGCACACCTCTTAAGCTGTGAGAGACATGAAGGTTCTTAAGTACTCTTCTTCCTTCAAAGACTCAAGAAACACACAGCCGCATTTCCACAGAAGCTATATTTAAAAGGGGAAATGCAGAGAAAGGAAGAAGAGGAAGAGACAGTGGCGGCAAGGAGGAGAGAGAGCAAAAGAGAGAGTGGTGGGTTGGAATTGGATGAAGGACACATAAGCTCTCATTGAGTTGGCAACAGTGAAAAGAGCCCTTGGTTATTGAAAAAAAAAAAAAGAAAAGAAGAAATCAAAGGCAGAAAATTCCTGCAGAGGGATGGGGGCAGTGAAACAAGCCTGTCCTCCTCTTCTTTGTCTTTTTCTGCTGTTGTTAGAGTAGTTAGCCACACAGCGATAGAGGAGGGAAGCATGGTCGCCAGCAGGTTGGCGAAGCCCTTGAGCACAGGGAGGAACGGGAGGCAACACAGCACAAACTGTTTCACATTCTGCTATCTAGTAGATTGTGCTGAGTGTTGGGATGCTGCCTTACAGGAAAGAAAAACACTGACTCTATCCAGTTGGTTCATTGTGCAGCGCTGCACTTCCTGCCTCAACATGCATGCTTTATGTGATGATGCAGTAATTATTCATGAAAGGTTAAAAACATGTAACAGCGGCGTGATAGACCATGTATGTTGCATGGTGTGCGACATGTATAGCTGCTGCCTGTATTTGCCAGCGCAGCTCTGTGCAGGAGGACTCTCACAGCAAGGTCAGGACGTAGTGCTGCGGAGTAATGTGTGCTACGTGACAGCTCAGGAATAGACTACTATTATAGAGGAGGTCATCTCTCACTAGCCAGCTGTTACAGACACAAGTTAGTCATGATGGATATGACGGACAGGTTGCATCCCTCTGCTTCTTCCTGCCATCCCTGTCAGCGATTTCCCTCCAGCAGATTGGGTTCCACAAGTCATCCCTCACAGACCATCTCTAAGGGAATCTGCTGTTTCAACCGCGCGCAGCATCCCATCAGACAAATGGATATTAGCTGGTTAATTTTTAATTCCTGAGATGCAAGGGAGCCACGCTCTTTCATGGCTGGGAGGAGAGCTAATGGGCCTGGATTAGGTATCACGGGCGGATATCTGGGAACAGGCCCTTGGGATTGCTGTGTGGGTCTCTCCATTGAACGCCATTAAGAGTCTTGGAGTAAAGCAGAAAGCCTCTCAAAGACACACTGTCCAGCTATTGACCTTTTGGAGGCACAATGGAGGTCCTCACTGAAACAGATATTGAGTGGATGCTGAGAGCGGTTCATTAAGCCACGGTGGGAGTTAAAACATGATTGTCGATAAGGTCCGTATTCCATCCATTGCAGTCAAGATATAGATTTCTCTTTCCCACCAAACATCTGCCATGGCGCACCATGAGAGATCAAAACGCAAACTCTGCATGCACAAACAACTGCTAGTTCACTGCGAGGTTGCAGTTACCTCTGTAACATTGAGGCGGATTGTGTAAAGCTGCTGCAATCATCAGCGTAATCACACACACACACACACACACACACACACACACTCACAAAAAGAAAAAAAAAAACAGAGGGGATTGAAGCTGTAATAGGCTGTCTGGCTAAGTGCACATCTCGTCACTCCCTGGATAGTTTAGATTCAAACACCTCAGCCATGTTTTCCTTGACCACCAGAAATAATTTCCTTGCTTTCAGTAGGATTGGCAGTGATGATTGTTTTTATTGACTCAGATGTTCCATTAGGGGAGGAGCTGCTTGGGGTAAATGGCTCCTGACAGCAGCACAGAGCCGGCTGATGATGCCCCGTCACTAGACCTCACACCGGGGTTATTAACCGGCCGCCACTGCTGCTGAACACCAGCGCTTCCCTGACAGTGACGCGTACATGGACAAAATGTAATGCCATCGCTGTGCAGGTGTAGAGCAGAGGACTGTGACTGGAAATGATGTTTTTGAGATCCAAAGGAGAAAATTAACCGAAATCTGAGGGAAAACGTGCAGCGGCAAGTGTTGAGATTGCCTTTTATTTATTCATTTTTTGCAAAGATGGTAGGCACAAAGAGTAAAAGCTAAATTCAACAGGGCATTTACCCTGTATAGCATGTGGTACTTTGAATTGGTTTACATGTTGCTAACTGCTGTGATTTTCAAAATGACCTAAAATTGTTCCGCCATTAAATACAAAAGCCCTGTAAACACCTGACCTAGTACAGGCTGAAAGAATGCGTTTGTTAAATCTTCCCTTTTGATGCTGATGGAATGTGTGCAGCCATGACAACGTCCCACCTTACTGAGCTGCAACTTTCATCACTGATTGTGAAGCACAGGTAATCTGATCCCCTCCCCCGCTCCCAAAAAAAAAGCAACACAAAAATAACGAAAAATAACGAAAACATTTTTGCCAAAAGGTACAATCTGTATGGAGGTAATTTAATCCTCACCAAGCAGAGAGGTAGGATGTGTACTTTTCTCATAATACCACTTTTTTTTGGTCAAAAGGCAATTATTAAAGATCCACTGCTCTACTCCAATCTGGTGCTGCCGCCATTTTGGACCGATAAAGGTGATTGAAAAAGAAATAACATCTCCAGTAAAATCAACCGATCAAAAGTTTCATCATTCAATTTTTAAACAGTTACAGCACTTTGCCCGTTTGTCTGGTAAGAACTTCAGCTCAAAATGGTGGCGAACGCGGTGCGGATGTTACGATGGAGCCATCGGTTCGCTTTCACTACTTGTTGATGGAAGTTATTTGGCTGGGATTTGATCCATAATGTTGCATTAAGAGGCTGCAGCTGTCAAGACCGCTGGACGTACACAAGAAACTCAACAATCAGAATCAGAAATCCTTTATTTATCCCTAGCGGGAAATTGTTGGATTGCACCGCTCCATTTCACAGTGAAAAAAGAATATGTAGTAAGAAAAAAATAGAGAATAAAGAATATAAGGAGATAAGGAGGTCTGCAAGGCGGTGCAGTGGTCAGCACTGTCGCCTCACAGCAAGAAGGTCCTGGGTTCGAGTCCACAGGGTCTTTCTGTGTGAGTCTCCATGTTCTCCCTGTTCCTGTGTGGGTTCTCTCTGGTACTCCAGCTTCCTCCCACCGTCCAAAGACATCAAGAGGGGACGAGGCTGATTGATACTCTAAATTGACCGTAGGTGTGTCTGTGAGTGTGAATGGTTGTCTGTCTCTATGTGTTGGCCCTGCGATGGACTGGTGACCTGTCCAGGGTGAACCCCGCCTCTCGCCCGTAGCCGCTGGGATAGGCTCCACCCCCCCGTGATCCTTAACAGGAATAAGCGAAGAAAATGGATGAATGGAATATAAGGAGATATCTTTTGTACATATTGACATTTTTACACTGAACGGGACATTTGTATTTTATGTTTTCACGTAACCGAGAAAAACAACTCTACAGTATGAGCTGCATCTTATCAATAAATGTCATCCTTCAGTCGCTAACCAAAGTCAGTCCCTTTCACAGCGTGAACATCACGCCAGTGATTGAGTTGAAAGCCTGCTGAGTGATGCATTTTTGACTTTGTTTCATGTGAAGTGAGAGTAAGTCAACAGCCTGGGGCAGCTGAACAAATACTTTCAGGGTTCTAAAATAATGTTGTGTGATTTGTAGTAAACGACAAGAAAAATAATCCCTGTAGTCACCTATTACTTATTTTAAAGAATTTGTGGTTTCAAATCATGATTGTAGGACAGATTCAGCAGTCCTACTCGTCTCATCTCCTGCGTAAACGCTGTAACGTCTGGCCCAACATCAGGGATGCAGTAGCTGACAGGAAATCTGTGACCTTCAGGGAGACTGCAGAGATGTGACTCAGGTTCCTTGATAAGCTTGCACTCAGTGACAACTGCTGTGGAAACCACTCCCATTTCACATCAGGATGTCAACTCCAAATCAAAATGCTGAACAGTGTGTTTGCTGGGATTGTCACCTCATCCTGTCAGCTCCAGTCCACTCGAGACAACAGGAACCGCAGGTGTAATCCAGAGAGCGGCGAGGTGCACAGTTGTTCAAACTGGCGAACGTGCATGCCCAGATACAT
The DNA here is from genome assembly GCF_037954235.1 of Aulostomus chinensis. Classification (NCBI taxonomy): domain Eukaryota; kingdom Metazoa; phylum Chordata; class Actinopteri; order Syngnathiformes; family Aulostomidae; genus Aulostomus; species Aulostomus chinensis. The sequence goes on from NC_141324.1 coordinate 25,710,803, forward strand.
GCTTTGTCAGCATTTCCTTGTTCTCTCTCTCTCTCTCTCTCTCACAAGCACGTAGTCTGTCACTCCTCCGGCACACCACCTATGTGTGGCAGCATTAGCTCCTGTGGCACCAGACAGAGAAATGTGGTCACGCAGGAGTGATTAGAGACCCATTTTATAATCTGCCTCCTCTGTCCTTTCTCCACACATCATTACAGTAATACAGCAGGCTCTATTACCCCTCAGCATCCTATCAGTGCCCCCCTCCACCCTGCCACCGCCACCACCACCACCACCACCTCCCTCCTGCCTCCAAGCAGGCTACAGAGGGGGTGATAATGGTGGGTCGAGGCACAGCCCTGGGCCCCTGCAGCATGGCAGCTTTAATTTCACGCTTTGTTAATGTCCCCCTTGCAAGTGGTCGTCCTGTCCGATGCCCTCCCAACCTCAACTAGGCTCGTATCCATCCCGGTCGCACTCGCTTGGCTAAAGTACTTCACCCAGAGGAACAATCCCTCCCTTTCCTTTCTCTCCCCCCTTTTCTCTTTTTAACAACTGTCTCCCACTTGTTCAAAACCTCTTCCTCACAACCTCGCCCCCCTGCTTACCTTTATCTCATTCTCTACCCGTCGTGCACTCTGTCACTGTCTGTTTCACTCTCAGCCGCCCCCTCTCACCATTCCCTCTCACCCACGTCGATTATCTGTCTCTCTTCTGTTGCTCTCTCTTTCTTGCTGGCTGCCTCCCTCTTGGTAAATAGCTCTCTCTTGCTTTCTCTCTCTCTGCTCAGCCCACTCTGCCCATTCACTGGATCTCTCCCTCGCTCTCCACCTTGATTGCCACCCTTTATCTTTATTTCCTGTCCTATTACCTTTTAATTCCAACACACTGTTTTTATTTGGCTCTGCTCATCGTCTCACGTTTCATTGCACACACACCCTCTCCCCCCTTGCTCCTCCTCTGTGTCTCCATCCTTAAGTCTCCATTTACACCCTGTACCATCTGTATTTGCTAAGCATGGTGACGCTGAGAATCATCATTCTGTCAGCCTGCTCCCTCTGCATGACTCTGCAGCCACCTTCAGACATCCTGAATATGCTGCTGTAAGCACAAAGTTGTTGAACCATACTTTTGAGAGTCAGCGTGGATACTTCAGTGAAAAGGGTGAATCAAAGGTCTGGTACCACATTCTCAGTAATATCCTGGGCAGCCACAACTGTTGTGTTTTGACAGTAAAGGTACCGTACACTGTCATAGCTTTTACATAACAAGCGCTAACCTGGAGCCTGTGAAGGAGGATTAGAGGGTTAGCGAGGTAACTTCAGGGTCAGCCAAGGATTTTCTGGGATGGTGAACATTTCAGCAAAGTATATCTCCGTGATTAAGTATGCTGCATAGCTAACCTGCTCTGAGACAGGCTAGGAGGCAAGATGTGAGGTCAGAAACACAATCACCACCCACCGGCCAATCACGTCTCACTGACAGTGTCTGACAGATTAAAACCCTCAAGAGAACCCTACCGATTTTTCCGTGGAGGGAATTATTTACATTTGCCAGCGCGTGTAAGAATACGTAACGAGCGAGATGGATCACATTCACAGTCCTGTATAAACCGTGTCTCCGCTGCATTTCTTCAGCTGCCACATTTATGCATTAAGATCCAGCTGCAGCTCAAAGAATTATGCTAATATTGATTTCTACACAATAATCAATGCCACTTATTCATTATGTGTCAGTCAAAGGTGATTATCGTCGGATCCTCCAGAGCTTTAATGATTTAAAATAGAAAAACAGTTTTTGGACAAACTCCAACACGCTTTCACAGGCTACATGTAATCTACCACATACGGTGGGAGTCCAGCATCCTCAGCATCACTCCTGCCAACAGATAGAGATCACGTTGGCCCAGCTATCGCACCGTGTTGCCGCTGGATGCAGCTAAAAAAATGCCATCAAGTAATCGGGTAAGGTTAATAGAAATATGCAATTTGATGACCCCAATCAACATTTCACAATGGATATCCAGCATCTTTAACCAGCATAAAGAATTCTACATGAAAAACAAGAGTATTTCAGATGGCTCACAATCTTAAAACGGGCAGTTCTGACAGGAATAATGTGGCAGGGGGCAATGACTCCGATGTTTTCTTTTGTTTCTCTCCTTCTCTTTGTATTGAACCTTACACACACACACACACACACACACACACACACAAACAAAAGGAGAACTTGTTGAGTTGGAGGAATCTTGTTTCTTTGAGGAGAAGAAGGTAACCGAATCTCTTGATGGGTGAAGTCATCGGGGGTCTTGTGGAAGGACACTGATCGGGGGAGAACACACTGAGGGAAATGGGGGCACCTATCAGATTCCACACACACACACACACACACACACACACACACACACACACACACACACACACACACACACACACACAAATACAGTTATTTCCTTACCCATGATCTCCCAACATCTATACCCTAAAATTTGGTCATTTTCATTACAGGACTTGATGTTTATCTCCCCGATGTGATTGTGAAACTAGATTTATGTTTACAACATGAGGAACAGAAATACACATATTCAGTTTTACTCACAAGACAATTAACACACACACTCTTATTGGTATTCAAACCCTGGAACCCTTCTCGACACCACACTCACATATAAAACACCACCAGAGCTCCACACAGATATTCAGTACTGATCAGTGATAAACTAATCAGGCAACAATCTCTTCTCATTCGATCTGCACTCTGAATCTTTCATTTTTTTGCTAGAGGCTACACTTTATAAACATGACCAACACCACAAATCAGCGGCCGTTTGTGAAAATTCTATCTGGAAACAGTCTCACAACACTGTTGCTTGCAGTTTTAGCTTCTGCAGCTTTGCGGTCGAGGCATTGCCCCCTGCCCCCCCCTTCCCTCTCCTCCTCTACAGCTCCCTCTATGATTGTCTCTGAATTTGACTTGCCTCCACAGCTTAATCATGACAGATGATATGACACTTGCCCACAGAACACGGGCCATATCTAGCGTTTGAGTTCACTCTAAGCTGCTTGTTGCTAGGTAACCAACATTCATCAACCCCCTCTATTCTTTTTTTATTGTACTTTTTTACTTTTAATGCTCATCTTAAGTTGCTGCACCCTACAATTGCTACAAGGCGTGTTCCATATTTGGAATACTGTCTTTTGTAGTTACAGTAATGCACGCCAGATTCACTTTCATACCACAGGCTAAGATGCTGTGACACATCAATACTTAATCTTACATTATACTTGTCTTAGATGAGGCTCTGCATGACTGTTTTCATGTCTGTTTGTGTTCCTGGCTCCATGCATAATTGTGTGTGTGTGTGTGCGCCTGTGTGGGGTGGAGACAGAGTCCAATCCCTCAAGTGAAAAAGAGAGCAAGCAGGGGTTTTTTTTTTATCTGCACAACACTGAAAAAAATATTATCGTTTTTGGAGAACACTGCAAGGATCTGCACTGAGTTTATCAGTTTTCTACTATTTATATTGTTACACCCAGAGATGCGCCAGTAGGTAAGATATATGGCAGTATGAAGTATGGCCTTGTCCACAGTGAGAAGGTACTGAATGCTATTTTGTGATGAGATGGGGACCGGGCCAAGGTGACCCCTCAGTAATATATGGACTGTGGCTGCCAAGGCCTCCCAGGAAGGTATTTGTCATCTGTGTCCCCGAAGTGTAAGGTTACTGGCAAATCAGGTTATCAGTCTAGTGTTTCTGGCAGGAATGGCACAACAACACAGATTATCTCTTCAATGTACCTCAGTGTTACAGAAACACAGATGCAGAAGAAAGACACACAGATCCAAACACACATCAACCCCTCGTAAGCTGGGCGTTTAATCATTTCTTAACCCTTAACCTCCTCCACCACCACATGTCTGACCTTTTCCTTCACTCCCTACCTCATTCCATCCCAGAGCCTAGCGGTGGACTGAATGTACTCCTTCACAAACAATTCTAGTGGCAATGACCTAATTGTGTTAAACTGTATTACATTTAAAACTGTTATGCCTTCAGCATTCCTGTTTGTGCTGAATTTTTTTTTTTTTTTTTTTTAAGTGGAGCAAAGATGACATAAAAGGTCAACACTGCAACAATCAACATCAGGATAAATAAAGTTTTACAGCCTGCTGAAAGATTCCGATTTTTAATGAGGTGACTGACGAGAAAAATTATGGTAATAAATCATTAAGGCCATTGCACATGGAGTTCATGTTTTTAATCAAAATTGTTGCACATGTGATGATAAATTGGAACTCGTGTTGCCAATCATGTTTACACGCCGACTCCGAAACAAAATGAAGTGTTTGAGAGTTCTTTGATCCCCCCAGAGCCACCGTAGCTTCACTTGTAGCATCATACAGAACGGCAGCTGAAAATATCATTCACCTCATCCCCCTGTACTAACACTTAATGACAAATAATAAAGATAATAAAGGAACAAATATAAAGATGCACAGTGTAGACAGACTGCGGAAGAGTTTGAATGGCAGGTACTGACTGACAAACAGACGTTATAGAGTGACGTGGATGAGCCTGAAGACCTGGACATAAGTCAGCAATGCTGAAAGAGTGGCTTTTCTGTTTGATGCCTGAAAAAGAGCGGTGATATTTTTGTTATATGAAATGAAATATAGCTGTGCTACCATTCTTTTTCTTCTAATGGTTGTAGTTATGCTTGAAAAATCCTGAAATTCTATTCATTGGTGAAGATTATCACGCTGAACAAAATGTAAGTCTGCCACTTATGCATCAGAGGGTATTTTTTGGCAGTGTTCGGAAACGCAGCGTAAAGAAAAATCCCCACTGGCCCCATTGAGCTCATGGCGACGCCAACTTGTGGGCTGACCTTCAAACCTACCTCATCCCTGTGGCACAGAGAAAGATTAGCCAGCACAGCTCTCATTCATTTACGCTCGCATGTAGCCTCGCGGATTCCCAGACCGTCTTAGTTTATTGAAGATTCCCACATAAATAGAATAATAAAATGCTTGGTGCAAGGTTGCTGTGCATAATTATTTTTTCTGATTAGATGTCTGATTTTCAAAGAACTGCATGTAATGACTGCATGACTCTGTATGCAAAGGTCTTCACTGTCGCTCCCAGAAACTACTGATCATTGGTATGCCGATTTCCTCTCTGCTAACAGCCTGGAGCACACAGTCACAAAGGATCGTCCCACCAAGACACAATTGAGCTCTGGAATATATAAAGTGTTTATTGAATAATGAATATGATTGCTAGCGAGCGTGTCCACCCCGCACCACCTTGTTGCTATAAAAGTGAGGCTGCCTCTCCAAAGAGCGTGAACCCTCCTGCACATCAGCAGCCGGGTATGTAGGCGGGAGTGGGGGTGACAAATGTGCAGCATTATGTGAGAGGAGGCAGGAAGCTGCCCGACATGGCAGCGTACAGATGCTCGCAGCTCCTTCACATTGCCTCTAGTAATGTATTTCAGCCCACAGGTTTAATTGTGTTTGCCTTGAAAATATCCATCTCCTTGCTTGTCTCAGTGGTGGCAGACCAGGTTTAATGTAGAGGTCAGGCACCTTGACAGCGAGCGCCGTATGGAGCTGCTCAGGGTTTTGCGACTATTAGGTTACATATCAACTGAAAATAGGTGTCCCATATGTCCAGTTCATTACTGCATGCCACAATTATTGTTAAATAACAGCCCGCTGCAAAGAATACGAGGACCGCTTTATCAAGCCAATGGATTTGAAGTTTGAAAAATCCTTTCAAAAAAAAAAAAAAAACAATACAAAGCTTGTAATAAACAAGTATTTTGGGAAATGTGCTTCAGACATGAATCAGAGGAGAGGTTTTGTCAATGGAGCAAGACTTCACCCAAACAGTATGTTTTACCTTTCAAGTACTCACAAGTAGCAGTTTTGAGTTTGTGACTTGACCTCTTTGGAACTCCAAAATGCAGTGAGAGCCAGCCACATACATTTAGCTTGAAGCTAATAGGAACAAAACTGCTTCGTCCATCTACAAACTCTCAACCACATCGTCCTGTGTAACCCACAAACTCCGGTTCAATGCACGTCTTCTTTTTTATGCTCTGTAATCCACAAACATTTTGATTCCAATGAAACAAACTTTAACACCTCTGCTTTAAACACACTTTATGGGCTAAGAGTCACTGACTGTAATACAAATGTTCAATCTGACTTTTCTGTATCAATCAAGCAACATGTGAATTGCTTTACAGTTCTCTCAGTGGAATACAACTGGGACAAATTAGCAGCGAGTATTTCTCTCACTTAAGTCATCTGCCATATTAACACACAGATTTCAAGGCATGGATTTGCACTACTGCTTTGTGAAAAAGCATGAATTCACATTGTCAAAATTAGACATTTGTAGTTCTTTCTTTTGTGGCTTGAATATGAGGAATAACTTAGCATAACTGCAGCACTAATGAGTGCCCGCAAATTATCATGATAGCGATCGTGAACTTGAATTTGACGGGCCTGTCAATCATATTTACATGACGGCGGAAGGATGCAAGTAATTGATTCAACTGTGCTTCAAAACAAGGGACAAAACAAGATGAGATCTACTGAAATCTCTCTGGCCCCGAAGTCACGACTGATGTCATTTGAAATTTGGATAGTGTTTGTACAGCTTACAAGCTTGTCAGTTTATGCAACACACACGAGCGCAAGCAAGTTATCAATCATTAAATAACACGCAGTTTGAAAGCACGCGTGTCATTTTTAGCATTTCATCCACTCACATGGACAAGCCGTCCCCGTCGTGACAGATTTTGAACTAGATCATAAATCCAAGCTGCGCATTCTGAAAATGTGTCACTACTTCTTTTCTTTTCTTTTTTTGCTTTGTTTTGTTTGAGTCCACTCTGTGTTGCTTTGTGGACAAAAATCTAAATTTAACTACAGAACAAACCTTGATCTTTCTTGTCACCGCCACAACTGACAACAAAGCAGCTGAAGTTTCTCGACGCAGCAGGCAGTGTGCTGAGTGATGAAGACAGAAAGTCTACGACGGCCTTTGTCTCTCCAGGGATATAAGCTGTGGCAACCTAAGTAAGGAAATAAGCCCTTTTGCAAGCCAGAGCTGACCCACAGCCAGCTAGGTGGCAGAACTAAATAAAGACAAAAGCTGTCAAGAGGCTTTGTGATGAGCAGCTGACCATACAACTGACAGACGTTCCGGCGTGCCAGGCTGTCTGAGCAGGTCATGAGCTGGTCGGCGTCTTCGCGTCTCTCTACATTTCCTGCCCCCGGAATGACACGTCTCTCTTTAGTTCTTGTTGTTTATGTTTGAAAATTAAAATGAATCCAGCAAAAGCTGGTAAGCAGGCACTGGTGGGAGGTGTTAGGAATTTAATTAATATTTAAAAACATAACAGTTATTAAATAAATCCCTGTAAAGCAAAGCAAAGGCTGTTGTTCAATTGCTGCAGAGACCCAAGCTCTCAGTTTTCAATATATGACCTGAAGGTTGAATTATTCCCAATATTCCTTTTAAAAGATTTATCAAAAGGTAATAAAAGAAACTACAGTGGCATGAGCGCAGATGTGATCTTTTAATGCCTAGCTGGCTCTTCACATAGCAACAAACCAGACAAAGCAGAGATATGAGGGTAAAATCATTCAAGAAGTGGGACACGCTCCTGGAATACGTCTAAGAGGCTTGAACAGATCCTATTAAACACGGCTTCGTGACACCTGCTCCTCTCAGCTGCGACCAGGAAACCGCTGGCTCTGCTGACCTGTATCTCAGCCTGGCAATCCCCAATCATTCCCATTCACAGAGGAAGAGCAGCTCCAGGAACGCAGCGGACAGGAAAGCTAAAGACGGTATTTCACGACGAGCACTAGTCTGCACTTTTGGAGTTCTCCACACATCAAAACCCTCTCGGTTTCTGCTTGCATATTCTGAAACTGAAAACTCTTTTTTGGGGGGGTATCATGAAGCACTTTGAAGCTCTTATTTAAGTCTTTACGGAAATGCCTAAAATTACGTTTAACAAAAAGATTTTTGTTTGTTTTTTATCAATTTGTGCCCTTTAAGTTCTTCGAAAAACGACTTCCAGATTATCAGAGACTCTAGGGTCAGGCTCTAGTGGCTTTGCTTTCATGAACTGAGCAGGTTCTTTGATGGAGGTTGTTTTTTTTGTTGTTAGACGTGGGTGGAAACACCTTGAGAATTTGACAAATCGCCACAAAAATCAAATCAAACCAAATCAAAGTCCTCAGTGATATACAGCGGCGGCGTACTGATGAAAACTGTGCGACCAGCAACGTGGGTACAGCAGGATGGTCCAGCCACAGTGACTGGAAAAAAAACAACAAAAACAAAAGAACGCCATCTCTAAGTTTGTTTGAATCTGATTAATATTCAACCATGAATTCATGTCACCCAGGGCATCCGTTTATTATGTTTTACAAAGCTCTCTGTCACCAATAGGTCATTTGTTTCACTCACAGCAGCCATTCTGACAGGTCACGGCAGGGTCAGCGCAGGTGTAATTAATCACATTGATTAGGGCCCTGTTCCATTTAGGTGGGCCAGAGTCTTGGTATTGTACATGCTGACCAGACACAGAGGCTGCGACACCAAATACAGCAGGGCCATCATTAATTTGACCACTTACACCTGTGTTTACCTCGCCATTACCTAAAATAGCTGCTGTCAAAAAGGGCTAACTGGGGGGAGGTCATTTTCTGTAACGCATTGATAAGTGAGAAGGGGGAAATTGTTCGAATACAGAGCAATTTTTTTTTTTTTTTTTTTTGCGGGGGCTGAATTTATTTGATCAAGTTGTCCCAATTAAAAGCGGCTAACATGATTCCTTGCTGAGCTTACTGTGACTAAAACCTGTATTTTGACTCTCCTTCATAATAACAGTTCTACGTGACGGTCTGGTTTTCCTTCCGTCATGTGCAGCCACACAGCTAACCCCTCATCTACTGGGCGTGAGCGCCATCTTTGCACATGTAATCACAACAAGCTCTGTTTACCCCACAAACGTTATGAGAAGCACTTGGCGGCAGGCGACAACCGAGATGGAAGGAGATAACGAAGGTGGAGTCGGCATATGAATGGCCTACCGCGGGGGTTAAGGGTGGGATGAAGTGAGTCAGAACAAATAGGATGGCGGGCTCAATGTCATCAGTGTCTGCTGTAATTGAGCCAATGACGTATTGATTTTTAGGTTAATGAAGACAAAGTACAGGCGAGATAGAACGCGTGAATCAGCTATGGTTTAATCTATGGAATTCCACTGAATCTCAACACATTCAACTGTGGACAGGATGAGTGAGAGGGAAGACGGACAGTCTTGTCTCTTGGAGGATGCTCCTAATGAGGAGCTGCTGGCACAATCGATTATATTATCCACCAAATCATGCAGTATGTCGAAAGAGACGGTCATGTATATATTTAGTCTTGTGTATAGAGCTGGGGTCTTAAGTTCAATTAGTCGTAGAACTGACTTGCTAAATAAGAGGCTCCCTGTCACCAGCAACCCCTCATTGCATTACATGCAGGAAATAGAACTGCTCAAGGTCGATCCACTGAGTGAGGCTGTAAGCTGTGGCAGATTTGACACCGCTCATTTTTGTTCTTTTTCATATAGAGAATATTTGGTACAGTTGGAGTTTTGCTTAAAATGTATTGGTGTTTTTTTTTTCCAATTTGCCTTAGTGGGCTCTTTTGTAGGAATGACGTTACTCCGAGATTATCAGCTCTATATTTTCAATTTTAATTCTGGGATCCCACTAGACGAGCTTGGCTTGATTCCCGGTTTTAATTTAGCATTGTTTTGCTAAAAGGCACGTTAAAAGGCCGCTTTCCTGACTTTCCTCCACAGTTTGGATCAGTTTTTTGCGATACAAAACCACTTAAGAATAAGACTGGTAACTGTCTATGTTTGCTTTAAGTCAATACATCCGTCACAATGACCAGAAACCAACAGTGCGCTGGTCTGCCTTTCCTTCCTCTTTTGTGACACTAAGCCCATTAGCTCCTATTCAAGGTGCTAACTGTAAAAACCAGTGCTGCTCAAACAGGAGACAATTGTTGCCCACACACAATTGGAGCACTAGTGTATATCAAAAAACCAGGAGGACGACTTTGATGCAGGATTCCAGGTGAAGCCGGAGAAAAGTTCACACCAAGAATCTTTGATGACCTACTTGTGATGATGCTGGAAGCTTGGCCAGCACAATGCAGCTTAGAGGCAGGAGGCAGAAGTCCAACGACAAGGTTCATACACTGAGAGCCAGCACTAAGTGTTCTTTGAGTCCTTTAATACCCCGGGTTAGTCAGCAACCAGTCAATGTGCTTCTGCCTTCAACAGAAAGTTTCAGTTCAGGAGTAAAACACATGGAAAACTAAGAATATACAGAAAGAGCCTGAAAACGACTGAAATGAAAAAGGTTTGATGACAACATGGCAACTAAAACGGAGTGAAGACGCACGGCAGGCAATCGAAAAGCGCGTGAAAATCTGGACGAAGACAGGAAGTTAACGCAACCTCAACAAGCGGTGACAGAGCTACAAAATAAAACAGGAAGCGAAAACTAAAACACAAGAACATTAAGGCATTGTGACCACCGAAGCTTTCTTTTCTAGCTGGAATGCCAGGCCCTCCTCGGAAAGTGTCCAGATGGAAGTGTTTGACAGTGCAGAATTTTGCTTCTAATGGTACTGAATGTCAACAGACGTAAACCAACTGGCACAAGGTACATCTTCCTGTCCTCGCTTAGGGTAAAATAAAGACTGAGCCTGCCACTTTGTGTGAATACAATAGGATTTCCTGAGTGAGGAAACACTGGGGAGTGCTGCACATTGTGATTGAATCCCTCCCGCGTTGTTAAGTGTTCATACATGTGTGATATGAAGGACCATCTTTATTGGATTTGTAGCCTCCCCAACAGGGATTGCATGTGTGGGTAAACATCAACATTCTGTGACTGGAAAAAGGCCTAATATATGCAGACGTTCAGTCCCTCGTTAGGATGCTGGAGCCCAGCTTGAAAACTTGGCACAACCACTGAAAACGCTTGAAGACATACAGGCTGTAGGAAAGCACACCGTGGTGGACACAGGACCTCAGAATCTAGACAGGAACCGTGGCAAATATTTACAGTATGATGTGTGATATGTGTGTGTTGAACTCAAAACACACTACAGTAACTGTGTTTATTGTAATAAAGAAACGTGGCCGTGCAACAGTATTGCCAACTGACGTATTTTTCATGGTGTTTGGATAACACTGGAGGTCTGTGGCGCTCAGAAGTTCTATAGCAATGTCAGGCATCGGCTACACAAGAGATATTTTGAAGTAAGATGAATTTCTTGGGTCTTTTTCTGTAGAATTAGTTTCAAAATAAAAAAAAATGTATTCTTCTAAGTAAACAGAAAGAACAGCAACAGGTATTCACCGCACAAACAGCGAGGCGGTCCTCCAAGGGCTTACCTTTTACTTGAAAGCACCTGCCTGACTTGTAGAGAGGAAGACGGAGTGCCTCCATTTCTATCACACACCCAACATTTCAGCACATGGCTCGTGTCACTGGCTGAGAGCTGGCAAGTGAAGTGTCACAGAGCGTGGCCGTCCATAGAGGCTTCCAGCAGCAGGGGCGATAAGACAGAGATGAATCACGACAATGTCCATTCCTGCAGCTTTCAGCACAGATCAGCCCACGACTTATTCCCCTCCTTGTGTGACTTCAGCGGGGGCACAACCTTCAAAGACCACAAATCTTGCACATGTCACCAGTCATTAAATGAAGCAATATGTCTTGAGTCCTCTCAGTGTGGCCAAATCTAGAGAATTTCACAGACAGAGCCCTGATAGCCTCTGTCCAGCCTCATCATCCTGCTTTTGTTTTTTTCGAAGCTGTGTCGTCATAGGCTTTGTTGAAAGGAGGGACTGTATAACAGCTCCAGAGCCAGGTGACCTTGATCCACCTGGCTGTAGCGGTGGCGGGTCATAACCCCTGCAGATACTTGGGCCAAGCTAAAGCACTAAGAGTGCATGTAAAATGAAAGACTGTCATTTTAAATAGCTCTCACTACACATGTGAGTTTGTGGGTTCCCTTTTCTGATTAAATTGGTTTCAGTGTTATTTAACTCTATATAAAGACAGGGAGACATTTTGATTGACAGCTTCCCTCAGTGCACTCGTGCTTGCCCTGGTTCCCTTGTACTGTACCATGCCAGCTGTACACTGGAGCCTGACATTTGATGAGGAACACTGCAGGAGCAGTACAATCCACTCTCGTACCAGCTAGTGTGCACGCTGACACATGCTGCACCGAGACGTGACAAGTTTGTAGTTCAAACTGAGACAGCCTATAAAATATATTTTCATGCCCTCATTGCACTGCATTATACATCTGGACAATTTAACACCATCTATCCGCTGGAGTTCGCTCACTAGCTGTTTGCTATCGCTGATTATTTTGTCGTCGACCCTCTCTGTCTTCTTGGCTGCCAGATTCCGTCACGTCCATGTTCTTGTGGTTGTGCTGGTGCATCTGTGCCATGCTAAAGCCCACCTCTTCCAACTGTGCCAAGGCATGGAAATGCAGTACTGTCCTGGCAGGGTACAGAACACTTGGTCTGGTCAAATGAAGTGGATTTTGGGGGATGTGCTTGGTCCCAGTGCCGATCAAAAAGAAGAAGACTTTTATTGTAAAACAGAATTTGTCCGAGGAAGCGTCATTGCTAAGCCGTGCTGTGCCCATCCCCCTGTCTGAATCAGGTCACTGTGGCTGGAGAGGCTCCTGCAGGTTTCTGTTTGTTCACTTTCTTAGTTGCAGGAGGCAGGCAGGCTAACTTTCCTAAATGTGGCCATCTTTGAAATAGCTGACTGCACCTCAAATTCAGAATCATTACAGCGCGGTACAAGGCTCCAAACACATCACCTACATAAGATGGGGGCAGCCAAAGTATCCTTTCGGTTTACCTTGGCCTCTTTTTTTTATCAGGAAGGAATGACTGCATTCTGTTTAGTTTGCATTCTTTTGATACTACTTTCTATCGGCTTATGCAGCTCATTAAGAGTCACAGCACTCTGAATATGTTAGCGCTGCAGATACAAGCTGATTTTCTGTTATACTGCGGTAGAATTTCAGAAACAAATTTAAATGTGTCACGATGGTCACTGAAATATTAAGGCTCTTCAGAATGTTACATTAATATTTCAGAGTTGATATTCCTAAACAATTCATCACGAGGCAGAGCAGAGGTCTAGCGAGAGGTCTGCAAACAGAACATGCATTAAAATAAATAAGAGCAATTTCAACAATGTCAGAATCTTTGGTTTAGTCGAGGCAATTGCAGTGGAATAAAACTGCGTTTTATAATTCTATCACCCATGCATTTCTTTGAAAGACATGGAAAGCGTGGCCATTCTCAAACTCATTTTGAAAGGAGAAATTCCACAATGCAGCGTGCTTGACACCCCCTCCACGCAAACAACTTACCGGAGACAGTTATTGTAAGACTATTGATTTGCCTCCTCCCACCTTGAGACACATATGTTGAGAGCCATATCAAATCAGGAGAACGTTCACTGGGGGTTGGATTAAGAATCGAGGTCGACGTGATGCACTTCGCTGAGCTTAGCTGTGGGTAGACTCGGTTAGCCGCTGATAAACAGCCTACAAACACTGAAGCACAGTAAGACTGAACATTAGCAGATAAAAGGAGGCGTGCGTATCATGACAGCCGCTCTGTATTGTTTCACTGCTGCCTGCTGTTTTGAAGCAAAGAGAAAATACAGTACCTAAGCAAAGCTAACCAACATGCTTGAAAGAAAAATTAAGATATAAAAGTACATAATGATGTTTGGAATTCATGAGGATATTTTCCCCTGCGTGAGTTCTGGGTGAACACAGAACTCAGTAAATGTTAGCCTCAGACTGGAGACTTGACAAACAACGAAAGAACATATGCTTTCACCCTCTAAATGGTATAATCCAAGTCTCCTTTATACAGCTAGATCTAAAAACTTTTGATTTGAGCCAGAAATACCTTAAAACATTAGTTTCAGTCATACATCCAATGTGACAGACACACTGCCTCCCAGCTCATTTGCTGACCAGTACTCTGACACCCGAAAATTACACTTCACACCATGTAGACATCAATGATGGCAGGCAGAGGGGATGAAAGTAATAATTATACTTTTTGGTAGATATATCACTTTAAAATGCTGTCAAACTACCTTATGAAAAAAAGCTACATCTTTATTACTTGATGTACCGCATACATTTGATCGATGGACTCTTTGTGCAGTCTTTATAATGTATATTGGCCTCAAACAGCCACTTTACTGACTGGAAAGACATCATCTTGTTAGCCACAGTGGCAAGCAGCTTGCTTGTGTGTGTGTGTGTGTGTGTGTGTGTGTGTGTGGCGGGGGGGGGGGCGGGGTGAGTGAGAGAGAGAGAGGGAGAGAGACTGATATTGAAACTGACCGCTGACCTGCTTTTCTGTGTTCATGATTTGCAGTCACATCTTCAGGATATTCATTATTAGCTTGGCATGAAACATCTTGAGATTTTTTGCCACCTAGAATTTGCAAGTGCACACTGACAGTCTTAAAACTGCACCACCGCTGAAAGCTTCATGTTCCGTGCCAACATTCCTTTGGTCCTGTGGCACTCTGATCACATGTTTACTGGTTTTAATGACAATTTTGCTTACGTATAAACACAAGTGTGTGTTCTTCTCTGAGTCCTTCGCGGATGACTGAGCATCTTACCCTTTCCCTAAGGGAGACGGCATCCGCCCTCCTGAGGAAACCCATCAGCCGCTTCTATCTAATCTCAGCCTTTTGGTTGTGACCCACTGCAGGACCAGAGGTGACAGCAGAAAAGAAGACTGACCAGTAGAGTCGAAGGAGCTTTGCCTTCTGGCTCACTATTCATTACACAATGGTGCGGTGGAACAAACGCAAAATTGAACTGTGGGCCATTTCACGCTCCAAAATCCCCTAACTTGAGAACAGAACCACCAGAAACGTGAACGCTGCTGCAACTGTGTGTTAAAAGGAACTGGTTGAGGTCATACAGGCAAGTCAGGGTGCCAGCCTAGCGAGGAGTTTCAGGCACATCCAGCTGGGAGGAGGCTGTGAAGTAGACCAACAAGGTGGAGGGAGGGTGGGCTGGGAACACCTCGTGATCCCCCTGACAGAGCTGGCTAACGTGGCGAGGGATGGGGAAGCTTGGGGTTCCCCGTTGGCTGCTACTTCCATGACCTGACTCTGGATAAGCAGGCTTCCTGCTTACACTTCCTCGTTCTATCAGCCGTCTTTCTAAAGGAGGGACTAATAACTTTATTTTCATCCTCTTAAATTAATGAATTTGAAATAAAATGTTGTTTGAGAACTTTGGTGTATTTTGGGTTTGCAGGATCACTTCCGTATTCTTCCAACCAAGGCATATTATTAGCATAGTTGCTGACTGATGTTAATGATGTAATTAATTCCCATTAGCATTAAAATTGAATTCACAAAATGCTTATTTGTCAGTAGAGCCCTGAGCTTTCTATTGAGTTGCCGGTGTTTTTCAAAGGTCTCATTAATTCTACATTGACATTCCTTTTAAAAAGACACATTTATAGTGTTACATGATATAATTCTATGCTTAATACCTGTAGCAGCATAGCAGCTCATTTGTAAAAGATCCTTTTTACCAGTGGGGTCAAGTTATTCCAAGACACTCTTTCTTGTTTGACTTCCCTCTGATCATTGTGAAATTGCAAAGCTTTTTTGAGCCATGAGAGCAAAGTAATGTGCTGACCATTGTGACTGAATTGTATAGAAAAGCGTTTTCTTCTCCCCTGAAGGTGGCTGTATTTTAAATTGGTGACATCAAACTGAGATAGGTATCATAGAAAAAAAAATCAAGGGAGGAAAAAGATAAAAAAAGAAGAGAGCTGTACGACAAAAGATTGACAAAGCAGGAAAAGAGAGGCTGAGAGACAAAGACCAAAAGAAAATGTTACGTGTAAGCGTCTAACAATGACAGAAAGAGCTCATAGGCAGTGTTCAAAGCAACTTGGTTGTCAAAAGTCGCTCTGCAGTACTGATGTGAGATCAGTCAGGTCACCAGCTGGTTCCTTTCTGGTAGAGCTGGATTTCATTTGACAGGTCAGCGGTGACAATGGCATGACAGGTCTGTTTCCATGGGAACTCATTTGTCACTTGTGTGGAGAGAGGGTGTTGGAGGGGAATCAGCAATGAGGATTGTAGGACTGGAGGGGAAATTAATCACACTAATGATGATTCAAAGCGTGAGCCATGGCAGAATGCAAAAATCGCTTCAGCTCCTCTAATTTTTTTTCTTCCTTGCCTGTATTTGCCCTGAAACTAAAATGTGGTGGGCTGCTGTTTGGGGTTTTCTTTTGGTGGCTTTCTGCAGACATAATAATCCAAATAATTTGATGTGGATGCTGGAAGTGAACTAAAGCAGAGCAAGGAAAGAATGCCAATGCTGTTGAGAGATGCGAAGATGTTGTGGTGGTGTAGTTTAGCTTTGAATTAGAGAGGAACACCAGGAAGAAGAAAGATGTTAAATCCCTGAAATGGACCAATTTTTTTTTCCAGCTGCAAGATGGTAACTTTGCTGTGGTAAAACCTTTTTTTTTTGTTGGAACTGAATTCAGAATGTTAGAGATCTGCAAAAGTCAACTTACTAACAGAAAATCATTATCTCCAGTTTATTGTTTTTTTAAACAGAGGAAGTTATTGATGCTAAAAGAATAGTCATTTGAAAACTAATAAAAATAAATCAAATAAACAGCCAGCATTGGATCAACATCTTTCGGGCATCATCATTATTTTAGTTTCCATTTCACATTTTCCTTTTCCCTTCAGGTTGTTAGTAATTCTTGGGTTAGTTTCATTCAGTCTTGGATCAATGCTAAAAAAACCCAAACAAACCAAGTAACTCTGTGGATATCGGATGTTGCCAGTGTGGATGCTGAAGTTTCCACTGGTGTTGTTTTGGAGGACGGAGGATTTTGACCAGTTAATGTAATAATCTGAGGTGATGATGTTGATGGTTTTGGTTTATACAACAATTAATCATCGGCATATAAACTGACTTCATGGCTAAGTTGGTTTATCATATTGATACATCAACAGCAAGATGTTCTAGTTCAACACACTGAAATAATGGCTCAGTACAAATCTCACGCTTGATCGATGTGTATCAGAGAGATACTGTCTTACAGTTATGGAGGCACTTGGACCCGAACGCAGAGCCAACTCATAGACAAGAACAGAAGCCAGACAAGTGTGTTTATGACAAAAAAAAACCAACAATAACAAAAACAAAACACGGGAAAGGAGACTTGGAATAACTCAGGCAGAATAGACCCGATGAGCAAATGACCCAACAATAAGTGAAAGCCACAAGTGGACATCAATAGTTAATGAGAGGATGGACAACAGGTGGTAAAACATGAAGGCAGCCGAGGAACCGATCGCTGTAGAAACATTAGGAACGGGGCTGTGGTGACAAGGACTAACGACTTGACAGGACAAAGGCGCGTGACTCAAAAAATAAAAAAATAAAAAGGCTGGGAAACAGGCAAAGTGGCGCTGTAACACTGCCACAAATACACCAACAGAGAAGAGGACATGGAGCACGCGCATAGAACTGGTGCGACGTAAACAAGCACACTGTAATCCGCCATGATTGCTGTTGTTGGCAGGATTAGCGCATGCAGGTTAAGGGAGAGGCAGGACGATGGCGTCATCGTCTCAGAGGGGACGGATATGGGTTGGAAACATGGAAATGTGAGTGGCATCTTCAGATTCGTTTACTCTGGGAGCCGATTAAAAAAAATTAGCGTATTGGAGCACCCAAAATGCCAGTACCATGTGGACGCTACGCCAACATGACGAAAAAAAAACAAAAAAAACCCACAACTTTTGCGGATACTCCTAAACTCGTCTCCGTGTGGACGGCCCCTATAGCACAAGGACAGAGGAGCGAAGTGAATACAAAATAAAAATGGAACTGACTTGACTAATTAGTAAATAATCTAACTAATCTTGTTGTACAGTTACTGCTCAAGGCGAAATGGGTGAGAACTTAATGTTAACCAGCCAGTATGAAGTTCATCTCCAGGATTTTCTTCTCATGCGGAGTTTCACTAAATGCCTCAGCAGTCCTTTAACTCTGCAGTTCAGCAGCTCCCCCTCTCTCTGTCTGCTCCACTAGTTTACTTATCGCACCTTCTTTTAAAGCGAACACACACCTGCTCTGTCCTGCTCTCAGCCACCTTGACACGCTCCACCAGTGGCTGGCCGGACATCTGTAAACTGTACAGACAAGAAAAAAAACAACAACCAAAAACTTGTCTTACAAATAGAGTAGAAGTTGTTTGGAGCCAAAAGTTACATTTGCTGGAATCTCTGATCTAATCTCACAATACTGGACAAAGACTAGAAGGTCCACTAACACCCCAAAATGTAATACAGAGCTAGACAGATTCATTACTTCTAAAGATAACAAAGATGTTTCAAGGACTGGTCTTACACAGGCTCAGAATCCTGAACTGCTCTTTTTACAATGCAAGCTGTAACCAAATGTAATAATGTGGCTAGATCAGGATTTTCTGTGACTCCTTTCACTGTAAGAATGTTTGTGATTCAGCTGCTTCTTTCAACGCGGGTAGTAGGAGATGAATGTCGGAAGAATGTTTGTATCATTTTATTTCTTTGCCGTTTATTCAGCAGGTCCGTGGCTCAGGTAAGCACAGTACAACAAACGTTGGGTCTTGGGTTGAGCAACAAAACAGTCAGATAATCAATCGGCTCGTGTCACCTCCCATCCAGAACCTCCTGGTTTAATCATACCAAGGGGAAACCCTCCTGGTCCGCATGGCTGTATAATCATCGCTGAGTCACATCTTTGATTTGTCAGTGTGAAGGGAAAAAAAGAAAAAGAAAAAAAAAGTCTGAATCCTGAGCTCAGAACTTCTTCAGCTTTTGGCTGCTAAGCTTGCTTAAAAGCATGTTCATACAGATTTAAAAACAATAGCTTATTCAGGATGGACCTGAATATGTCTCCAGAGACTAAAAGCTGACAGCTTCTTGGGTTTGATCGTTTATCATGACCAGCCTCGCAATATCAGAGTCCTTCAAGGCCATTTAGTCCTAATGCGTGTCTCTCAGAAAGTGGTGCTTCCAACATCATTTTGATAGCACTCAAACCTGTCTAGTGCAATCAGCTTGGAAAACTCCACTATTGTCCTGCTGTACTGTATTATACCTCTGAAGTACTTCGCTACAAAGAGAGCCTATGTGCATTCATTATGTAGCCGAGTGTAATTTATACACACTTTCTATTTTAATGGGATGCAATAGTCAAAAAAACACGAGTTTGGGAGAGAGTAGTCACTCCTCCTGTCTGAATCATGAATGCTAAAATTTTAAGCTGCAGGCACCATGAAATGAAAGATAAATAATTTATTGAAAGCCACTGAGCTGACCATCTGGATGTGTCTGTCTTCCTCAGCAGTAATCTCACTGAATCATTTCCGTCATCTTAACCGTGTCCATCATCTTCCTCTCCATGCTCCCAAACTGGCTCCTCTCAGTTTGGCTTGGCGCTCAACACTTTGGCGCTCCTGGTTCTGCTGGTGAATATAAAGTTCTGGCAAAGCTACCAGAGACTTCACTTCCTCTGTCTCATTCTGAGTCCTCACCACCCTCTATTTTCCCAGACGCCTGCTATTTTGTGGCATTGCCGAGCTCTCCAGATTCCTCCATTTGGTCTTGGTGAGAACTAACTTGGAGCTCCGCTGAGAGGGTGGAGCTGTGGCCTCTCTCCAGCTACCAGGCCTGCCAGGATTCACAAGTCCTCCCAGTTAACGTGTCAGTGCCAGGCAGACAGGGTGTGTGTGTGTGTGTGTGTGTGTGTGGGGGGGGGGGGGGGTGCTATGGAAAAGAGGAAGTAAAGCAGGCAGTGGGATTTTTGGAATCATTTTTTGCTGTGACCCATATCCCTCCGTTCTGCTCTGAATGCCTCAATATAAAAACAACCCAATTACTGTTGACCCCTGCACCGCCTCCAAAACACAGCAGCAGCGACTAATTAAAACTGAAAGGGTTCCCATTCCTTCTTTTGTTTTTGCTCAGTGTGAGAATTGGTGTGTGCAGATATACTTGGATTTACGCAATATATGTGTGTGTGTGTGTGTGCGCATCGTTGAGTGTGTGGCAGTTGAGACAGAGAGAGAGTGAGAGAGAAAGAGAGCAAGATTGCGTGGGGATAATTGTGCTGAATAAATATGATTGTCCATGTGTTACCCACTTGCTCGAAGCAGGACAGTTTAATGGCAAAAGCAAAGCAGAGAATCATCCAAACAGCCTGTTTCTCTCTCTCTCGCTCACTCTCTCTCTCACCAGCCAGACCCTGGGGGCTCGGAGCGACGAGACATCAACCTGCCGATGTGTCTGGCAGTGACAGGAGCTTCCAATCCAATCTCTATTTCATTCAATTATCATCCCCTGCAACAGGCCTCTGCGTTGTTTGCCCTCAAGAGGAACTTGTGTCTAACCTCGGTAGCTACCGTGTTTGGTCTGCGCTGCTCTCTTGCTTCACCTTGACCAAAATCCATTTCTGATCAAACACTTGATTCATATAAACAAACAGTAATAGAAACACTCCCTCAGAGGGATTTTGTCACCTAACAATGAGCCTTCAAACACATTCCTTCTTATTAGAAACACACATGGAGAGAAAAGTTCGTCATCAATTGCTCAAATTAACAAATCTCATGAGATCCGGGGAAGGCAGCCTGTGATCTGTAACAAAACCTGGAGCTCCTCCATCCACCATGAATTGGTGCCTGCGCTTTATTGGCTTACAGAACCGTCTGAGCTTTTACACCCAAATGATTTCACTGGAGTGTTAACACTTGTTAACAGGAAAAAGTGCCCACATCCACTCAAAATCTATCATAGTGGCATCATGGCAACTGTGAAGTCGCCTACATATTCAGTGTCAGATGTCCAAGTAATTTTCTCTTGTTGGTCCATAACAACAATAATGGTAGTTATAATAAAAAATCGTATTGTTTCAGTAAAGAATGTACTGGTTTGCTCAAGGCCACAAGCTGCAGATGAATACAAAGATGCAGATAAATCTCACTTTTGATTGAACCTCAGTAAAGACAAGCTGTCATGTTGGGCAGATAGGAGACACGACACAAAGTTTATCATTCTGCAAGCACGCACTCTATATATCACACGTACTCTGCTTTTTATCTGTTTCTTTTATGATGTTGTCAAATTTAATTTAAAAAGATTCTGGTGCATCGGCTGGATTTGCTTCAGCCGGATGCCAATGATAGACAGAATTTTAGGTTTGTATTTTTTGCAGAGGTGCAATAACCAGTGTCTGCAACACTCTGCTCACTTTGTGCACCAGTGTGATATGATGGTGACCGACAGAGAGAGCAGAGATAGGAAGGGAGGCACATATACAGTACTGTAGGTGGGAGGTTCATCCAGATGCAAGGACAGTTCCTATTTGGTTGAAATTTCCTCTTTGAATAGACATCCATCCATCCATCCACCCATCCATTTTCTTCCACTTACCCTGTTAAGGGTCACAGGGGGGGCTGGAGCCTATCCCAGCAGCCTTCAGGAGAGAGGTGGGGTTCACCCTGGACAGGTTACCAGTCCATCGCAGGGCCAACACATAGAGACAGACAACCATTCACACTCACAGTCACACCTACGGTCAATTTAGAGAATCAATCAGCCTCGTCCCCTCTTGATGTCTTTGGACGGTGGGAAGAAGCTGGAGTACCCAGAGAACCCACACAGGAACAGGGAGAACATGGAGACTCCACACAGAAAGACCCCGGGCCGGGGCTCGAACCCAGAACCTTTTTAATGCGAGGCGACAGTGCAGACCACTGCACCACCGTGCTGCCCTTCATCCCAATCCAATTCTATTTTTTTCTTTTCCCTCCTTGATACCAATCTGCATTTGACCATCCTTCTCATCAGCCCATTTGACTGCTCAGTCTCCTTCAGCCTAGAAGTTTTGCAGCCTGTCAGTCAAATCAGCTACCTATGACAGTGATTTAGGTAAAATAATGTGGGCTGGATTGGGAATGGACAGAGAGGATGTATGTATGTATGTGCTCCTGTTAGTTTTGGTATGACGTGAGTTGGATTTTTAGCAGCTGCCAAGCAAAAGCAGACAGGTTTGTAGGTTTGATTACAGCCCACAGTCGCCTGTGTGTTGCTGCAAATAAAATATTACAGAAACCAGCTAATGTCTCTAAAGCTATTCATTGTTGGATGCTACAATTTTGCTTTTGTTACAGTTGCATTGAATTTAATCTGCCTCTTGTTGTGATGTCAGTGCACTTAGAGGCTTATTCATTACCAAAAGAAAAAAGGAACCTCAGACTTCATTTTACATTGTGCGCTGCTGAGTTGATTCCTTTCATCTCACACAAAAACAGTTTCCTAGACAGTCGAAAGACGTAATAGCGGGAGAGAAAACAGTTTTAAAGCACCTTACAACATCTGATTGTTCAGTAGTAACATCATTCATGAGAAATGAGGTTTTAGTGTGGTACTGAGAACTAATGACACCCCACAGAACGTACTGCTCATTCTAACCATGTTAGCTTTGCTCTGCCACTAATGCTTCACACAGGGAGCTGAAATCCCAGCATGGGCTAACGGTTAAACCTGTTGCTCGTTGCGTGTCTTCTGTTTCTTGAGAGGGAGGGAAGGCAAGATTGCCTGTGTGTGTCAGAGCGAGCCAGGCCCCCCGGAGCAAGGGGCTCTCAGAGAGCAGTGAGGACAGCCACATCAGGGCAGCCCACAGACAGCTGGCTCCGTCAGATGATGCATCGGCCTTGGCATCCGTATTGGCCCAAGTCCCTTAGCCGAGGGGCCTGGTGTTTCTGTGTGTGTAGCCATGTGTGTGCAGCATGTGTCGGTATTTGTTCTTCTGTGGTGCTGGGTATGGCTCTGTTGGTATTTGTCTGATACACATCTACATTCTGGGGCTGCTATTTGCATGTGAATATTTATTTACGAGGTATTCCCTATGTTGAGGGGACATAAAGCTCCCGACACGGTCCCCATGAGTCTCTATGATGAAATCATCATGGGGGACAAACTGTTGTGAGGTTAAGGTAAGTTCAGGTCATGTAAAAGTCAAGATTAGGTTGGGTCTCATTTCCTTGAGTTAAATGCTTGTGATATTTATGTGTTTAACTGATGCCACACTATCTCGCCATAGGTGCGTGTAGCCGCCCGAAGCCTGGAAGTACACATCATACCCCCTCCTTTGCATTTTCACACTGTTTCTTCATCTAGTTGAAGCTATTTATGACATCACGTTTATTTTAGCAATTACTATTGTTTCAAGCACACCAAGAGGATCACACAGTGGCATATAAGCTGTGCTGCAACGAGTGTAGTTGCAACACAGCCACACCGGTGCAGAGATGTAAAGAAAGACTGGCTTGTGGGATAGGATTTATGGCGACCCAGGACAACTATCACCTAAATCCAGCTTTACCTCAATTTAAACTTGCCTCACTTCAACCGCGAGCGTAACGACTTACTTAAAAAAGGACAGGACGGGAGAGGAGAAGTGGAGCTGCTTTGTCTTTTTAGCATAGAATTAAAACATTATGTGCTTCAACCACACTTCTCAATGGATGTCTCTTGTGGGGTCCTGCATTTTGGCTCCACAAAGCATGTCATTCCCCTCAAGTATAGCAGGTTCCCGGTTTTGCAGGCAACTAATTATTGCATGCATGCACGTCATTGTGCAAATAAAGATGTGTAGCCTGTTAATTATTTATCTTTGCTTGTCATGCTGTTTTTGATCAAAGTGTCATACAAATAAAGTTTCGCAGAATTAAACAGAATTAAAATAGTGTGTGTCTCCATGATTTCACGGCATGGCATGAAGCATCTAAGTGTGAGGCCATGGTATTGGAGTGTGTGTGCGGGCTTTTACTGTCAGGACTGATATCAGTGGAGCGAAGGATTATAAACAGAAATGACACGAGGCATTTACATTATCCTGGACTGTGTGATAAATGGAGTTAATTATTGTTGTCATCCTGTCTGCTGTAGAACTGTCCGGCTAGTTAGAGCTGCGGTGCTGGCCTGGTGGAGAGAGAGAGTGACTGTCCTGTAAATGAAAAGGTCACCAGTCTCACCCTAGCAACAGTTCGTGTGTGCATCACTGCAGAAGAGGACATTAAAGTCAAGGCTCGCTGCGAGGGTCCGGCCGCATCGCGATCACAGGAATATGGCGCATGTGTGTGTGTGTGTGTGTGGGGGGGCATTCCGCGACTTGATGTGGTGGTAAAAAGCTTTCATGTGCCAAAAATGCATCAGTCTCGTGAACATCAATATCTCACAGCTGATCACTGTGATTGTTGCTAGTATTTTGCCCCCCCCCCCCCCACACACACACACGCACACTACTCCATCCACAATCATGGCATCCTGTAGTGAAGCTGCAGGCTATAATAGCAATTTTAACATGAACCAATGTTGACTGACTGGAAAAATAGGCTGCGACTTGCTAGGAATTGGAAGTCTATAGTGGACCAATTACCCCTGTAGTGATAGCAATATACTGGTGTAGCTATGGGCTGGAGCTGCTGTGGGTGTAATTGATGTTGCTCGGTGGCTGCAGGAGAGGTTGGAGGCATGTAGACCACAGAGACATTTCCTCTAATAGACCCTGCAAGGGGTCATGGCACACACACTACAGACCAAAGCACTTACAACCTGACCGGCTCTTCAGTGTCTCCTCTAATACACACTATCACTTGTGAGTAGCAGGTTTGTTGTTGTGGTGGTGGTGTTGTGTGTGTGTGTGTGTGTGTGTGTGTGTGTGTGTGTGTGTGTGTGTGTGTGTGTGTGTGTGTGTGTGTGTGTGTGTGTGCAAAGCAATGCAAGTTTGTCTTCCTCTCAGCTGAAAAAGTCTGCGTGATCTCGCTCTGTCAGAGGCATTACAAAGTATTCTGATTGAGAATAAAATGAGATGATTTTGGGGGGGGGAAGATGTGCAGAGAATATTACAAGCAATGTTAATGTGATGTTTTGAGCGTGAAGTTTTAAATTTATTTCCAGGATGTTTGTCCTAAATGTAGAATAAAATTCTTTAAATACATTCAAAAATCGCTGAAACCGATTGGTCGAGTCTCGCCCGTCATCCACTGACTGTTGAACCATGTTTTTGTTTATTTTTTAGCTCATTAATTCATATTTTGGTGTCCCACATCCAAAAGACCCGAAACAAAATGACTCAGTATCAAATGACCTACCTGAGGACGAGCAGAGCTTCATCACGTCGATGGAGACTTGGCTGCAGTCTCTCTCAGGTGATCTCTGGCCTCACGCAGAACTCTCAGGAAGTCCTTGTCACATACAAAAGCCTCCTCTCAACTGCTTCCTCCTCTCCTCTTCCTCTTGTTAATGTTTTGATATTTTGAAGCTGTCAGTGTTGATTGTGTACATGCGACCGTTGTAGCAGTACTCCTTCATTAAAGCCTGATGATGACAAAAGACAAACTCAACCCTGATAAACAATACACAATCAGCAAGCAACAAGGATGAGAGGGAAGTTGTTGTTGTTTTTTTTTTTTAAAGAGCACCTTAATCCCTTCAATTAAAAGTTACAAAACTTGCTATGTGTGAAAATGTGAAATGGCTGCTATATTTCTTTGACAAATAGATTTGGTAATTATGAAATGCAAAATGGAATGACCACAGACTGGCTTGCATCTAATAAAGTATCACATCATCATTTGTACAACAGACAAACTATTTTGCAAAGATAACAACATAGCCCTGTTTTATGAGCACATGAATCATCTAAATATGAGTCCATGATGGACTGTGCTTACGTGGAGACTAATGAGCCACAGATGATAGATACGACATTCATTAAGTGCAAGCACATTTTGAATAACTCGTTTTAGAAAATGATTGATTTTCCTTTAGAAAACCTCCACCTCAGGGGTTTACAATTAACACGCTAACACTGTACCTTGGAGAGCATTTTACAGCTATATTGGTTGGAACACTAGTGAAGTTTCAATGTGTCTATGTAGGATAAAATTAAACCTCAAAGAGAGCCAATTAACCTAACCTTATAGCCATGGCAGATGTTTTAAAATTAGTTACATGTAGAGGAAATGTTCTTGAGTCACTCAAATTCAGACAGTCTTTGTTGGCACGAGGGATGATTTGTTTTTCTCCCGACTGACAACTGACACTCCGAAAGGGTTAAATACCTGCGTTGTATGAAAAGGAAACTTTTAGTTGCGAGTGGAACACAGTTGTGAACAAACTCTCATGTGGTCCTAAGCTGCGGTTCCTGACTGATAGAGGAAGTTCTCTGTGGCTGAGCCTGGTGTGGACTGCGGCGCCACTGCAGCGCTAGGTTAGGAACGCACTGGAGCTAATTAATTGTCTTTTGATTTATGACTCCTTACCTTCCAATATTTTATTCTGCTTTTTTAACCTATTCTATTTATTGTTTACTTCCTCTCCCAACTGTGCTTCTGAGAAGCAACATCTTATATTATCTTAAGGAGGTATTGTGATTACCTGTGTGTGTGTGTGTGTGTATGTGTTTCTTAAAAGCATATCTCAAATAAGGGGACAGATTTTGATGAAATTTAGAGGAAAGGTAGGAAACATTACAAGGAAGGCGTAATTAACTTTTGGACTCTGAATCAAATCCTGGATAATGAAGACTGTGCAGGACATAGCTATTAGCATTTCTTCTTAACATAAAATTCCACATGAAATGGCTAAAATTAGAATTTTTCGTCCTGAAGAAATCAAATTAAGTCTCCTCAAAGACCTAGCTTAAGCATAATGGGTGA
The DNA here is from genome assembly GCF_037954235.1 of Aulostomus chinensis. NCBI lineage: Eukaryota > Metazoa > Chordata > Actinopteri > Syngnathiformes > Aulostomidae > Aulostomus > Aulostomus chinensis. Next base: position 25,737,724 of record NC_141324.1, read on the forward strand.
CATCATGATATTTGTTCAGGGACTTCACTTTAATCAGGGGGATTAACAGGCTATGGATCTTGTTTAGGATCGGTGGTCTATCATCCATCTAGCATCCTTCTGCAGTTGTGCTCATCTTTGAGTTGTTTTGGCAGTTGGATGGAGAGCGCCACAATCAAACAAGATCCCAGACAGACTTTCACCCCTCAGAGGTGATAAGGATTGGGAAGCTCTCTTTGAGGACAGAAAATTGTGCAGGGTGAACACGAGCAGTCGCGTTGCTTAGCACCGTCCCAAAGAGCTGGTAGCCACAGAAGCTCCAGAAAGGTCACACTGTTTCTCTAACATGTCCATCGAGTGCTGATCAACGTCTTGCAGTGACACGTTCTTACCTACTGCGGTGTAAGCTAGATATGACATGACATTTCAGTGAATGTGTCCTTCAGAATAAACAACTTTCATATGAGGGCTTCACATCAAATAACTTACACTGCACAATTTTATAGATTAGCTATCAAATGCTCAAATCCGGGCAACATTTCCTGGAGTCCTTTCTGACACTTCTGTTATTTCTCGGCGTTTCTCTCTCTCTCACATTGCCGTATAACCGTTGGAGGAAAGCTGCGTTTGTGCAGTTACAAGAACCTTTGTTCTCCTCACTACTTAAGAGCGTCTCTAATTTCAGATTTAAGACGTGTTGTGTCACAACCTTCGGAGATGACAGTTGAAAGTGTGAATGCGATTTTTGTTGACGTGACTCCTTCGTGAAAACAATTTCCAACAGTGACCTCATTGCCATATGTTTTGATATTGTTTGTTTTCAGCAGTTGTGGCAAGGAGAGTACACCTCAATTACCATGGCGTGCTGTATTCAAGCCCGCTTCGTTCTAGTCCTTCTGCATTCTAAACCGGTCGACTGCGCCTCATTAACATTTTACTGTGGCGGGTGACCCTGCCATTCATTTACAGACGATTTCTTCCTGACAATGTTTTTTTTGTCCTTCCTCTCACAGGAGAGCAGGACATTCTCTCTAGAATGTAAATGCCTTGTAAATCCAGAAGTAGGCTGGGTTGAAAGGGAGCAAACTACCTTCTCATGTTTTGTTGAGTGTTATTAAAAAATTCAAATTGGGGTGCTGAACCACAGGGAAAAAAAAACAACAACAACAACAACAAAAAAAGCCCAACATTGCCTGCAATGTTGGTGTGCTTTTTTCCCCCCTCCCTTTTCTTCCTGAGAACACAAAGTGGTTTTCTCTCAGCTAAAAAAGACATATTTGCTGGGTTTGGACTTGGCAGAAGATCTGGGCGACAAAGAAAAGGGATTGATTTCAGTCGTCTGCAGGGTGAATATGGAATCGATGAGTGTTGTGGTGCAGCCGCAACAATGGAGAAGGTGCACACGTCAATAAAGATGTCTGCTCGGGAATTCCTATGGATCCAGTCATTATCAAATAGCTTTGGTTTGCCTAATGTGTGCAGAACTAAATCAATTATTGTCGTGATTGCATGACCACACACTTTTACCATAAAATTGCAAACATCAAATTTCATTAACTTACATTAAGAATATTCAAGAGTTTTGATTTAGTTGAAAAATTCTACTGGATGTGCCTTCATTCTTCTTTTCAGCTTTATTACACTACTTAACCCACTACTCTTAGACACAATGTGACATAAAGTTGCTCATAAAATAAAGCATCGGTGAAAGATGGACACAGACAAATGCATCATTAGCAAAGTTCAATTCAAAAAAATAAAACATGACACAAATATCTACTTAATCATACATATTTTTACTTTTTTGACTTTAGAGTAACATTATGCCAAATCTTTTTATGCCCATTTTTAGTTCATCATTTTGGTGAGTCGTGGTAGAATGATGGTGAAGGCGCTAATTTCCTGCTAGCTTGAACTGCCAAGTCAGGACTCGGCATGCAAGCTGCGGATTCTCAAAACAGATATCCTAAGATTGACAGTCATGGAGGAAGCTCTCCTCTCTCCAACAATGAGACATTCAGCGTCCTGTACTTATCCATGTGGGTTCAGCAGAGGCCACGAAAGCTCGGTAAAACAACTTAATATTGTTTTTAAATTGAATTTTGTAAACGTGGTTTGCTACGATCTCGTCCACACGGTCGCCCCCAACTACAGCCACGACCCCTCGACCAAGGACAGTGTGTCGGTCTTCACTCACTTACTGAGCCTTCACACCACTGCTGCTGCGTGATGAGCCCAGTCCTGACAGGTTCAGCCGACAGATCAAACGTCGCACTATTTCTACACAACAAAATCGATTCGGAGAGGTGACATGACCGCGGGTGCGCTACCTTACTTAAGCTTTAAGTTTACATGGCACTCTCACTTTTATTTTGAGACGCAACACATTAGCCTCAAGCACACGGTGCATTCGATCTGAGATTACAGCTGCGTCAAAATCATTTCAACAACAACATGAAATTCCTGCACTAAGAATATTGGGCTGTGGAACGTTTGTGGATGTGGACATCCTCTTACATTACCAAGCTGTTTGAGTTATGTCTTCTTTTTTTTTTTTTGCTTTCATGAGCGTTATTCTCTCTGTACCGCCTCTTATTAGCTCATGCAGAGGATGACTGCGAGGTATCCTGCAGCACCTGTATTAGATAAAGCCTGCCGCTGCACGCCTCGTACTGCCATACATGATAAAAGATAACATCTCTCCCCTTCTTCTCAGTCTCCTATTACCGGCCAGCTTTCTCTTGTTTCCTCTGCTTCCTAAACCAAATCTCCCTCCTGGGGGACGTCGTCAGGCACCCAGTTGCTGGGAAACCAAAGAGGATTGTGGGTCAGAGAAATTATCCATTGAATACCAACAGCAACTCCTCAGCTCTTGCTATGGATAATGATATCAAACCTAAATCCAGGTAAAATGTGGTTTTACCTGATGTTGCACTTTTTGCAGAGGGAACGTGTTAATAGTGAGAGTTTTCTCACGTGTAAGTGGGACTTTTCTCAAATTTATTTCAACGTGTGATTCTGCTCCAAACGGGCATTTGATACCAGAGCTGTTGATGACAGATATTATATCATTACTGGAGTGGTGAAACTACTCCAATCAACACTTTATACTGATTAGACACCAACGCTTCCAGTGCACTTGCAAGGTTAAAATGTTATTTGTAAGTCAACTGCTTGCCACAGTATATTTGAACAATTAGTGACTCAACTGTTAAAATAAATGACTTGCTAGACACGAACGGAAAGTGAGGTTTTATATAACATTTATAATATAATATTTCAAGTAACTGCAGTCAACCTGTCCTGAATCAACTGTATCCACCTGATCTGAATCGCCGCGAGCAGCCATCCATCTCCATTCGATTTGACACGTCTAGCGATTCTAGTGTGTGAGATTCAAAAAAAAAAAAAAAAAAAAAGGTCTTTCAATAAATTTAAGTACAATATAATATTAAGCCACTAGTTGTGTCTAAAGGCATCAGTCTATTGTGGTCAGGCGAGGACTGGCTGAGTGACTCTGGCACTCACAATGCGCATCTACAGTTTTCAGGCTGAATTGAAAGTGACATGAGAAAACACGAGCAAACGTATTCTTCCCTTTCACACATTTCACAACTTGGAGCTTTGACAGAGGAGATTCTTGTAAGTTCACCTAGTTCACTGGACTACGCAATTGAGTTTAGGTGTTCTACTGTCCCTCGTGTGACACTCTGCATTATGACGGAGTATAATCGACTTATCCTACATTCAAATTATCTAACATGGCACAATAGTCATTAGTCAGTCTGAGTTTGCACTTTAAAGATGTTTTATTTGAAGATTCAAATGGTTCTTCTTTCTTCAAACAGAGCAATTCATCCAAGCCTCTGGAAATCAACAACCCTGTCTAAAATAATAGTGTCAAACGTGTCGATCTATGATTTATTTGTGCCTGTGGGGGGAGTCCAATCACGCGACATCTCATCACGCCATCACAAGTCTCCAACATTCTTACCAAGTCTGACACTTAACATCAAAAATAAGCTTGCCAGACCAGATGGTCATCCTGCTGCTTATGATTACTGGAGTCATTTAAGAAGGTAGCGCTTCCAACCTGATGAATCTTAACCCCCTTGTAAAGATTTACATTTGTATGTTCATGTAAATGTAATAAATTGTGTGAGCAAGAAATACATAAAACCTACAGCTGTGAACATTAACGCCCATGATGAATCTGCAACCCGTTACGTGTTCATTTTAATTTAATATCAATTGACTGCCACTTCCTCGGTTCAGTTTAGATGTTCATCGAGAGGCACAAGCGTCTGTGTGTGTGGCGTAGCGTCTCGCCGTGATGGCAGGTCTGACAGCGCTTTAGACAGCTATCGTGGTGTCGTTAGATATTTCAAACAGGGGTCACTGGTCTAGCGGTAGCCTAAAATCAACCAACTCCAAAAGACAAGCACAACAAATGTCAAATCCAGAAACTCCCTGAGATGTTTTACTACTCATCAAAGCTAAGATGTTGATAGATTAAAACACAGGAAAAATGGGTTTCTCTATTATCTAACCAACAGATTCAGAGAGAAAAAGCATAAACCAAAATGGTGGTATTTTAATTTTGCAATCGCTTGTAATAAATCAAAGGATATTATTGTGATTAGCTCAATTGAGTATTTTAATCAATATCCAGCATTAGTAAAAACTATTTGGAAAATGATTAATGTTACCCTTCTCGCTCTTGACAAGACTGTAAATGCCGATAGTATAACAAAAGGGTTCAAAATTAGTTAAGGCCACGTCAGACTTATTGTAGCTGATCAAATCCTCCTTTCAGAGAAGAGTGTTTTGATTAAAAAAACAAATGCGTCAAAACCCGAATTCATACTTTTTACTAATTGTCTTCATGATACAGTTACCTCAGGAAGGTTTTGCTACTGTTTTTGTGATGAAATAAAGCAAAATTTGAATTTGAAGCAGCAGTGATTCAGTTTTTGAAGGCGGATATGGAACTCACCTGCCGTGTGGGCCTTGTATGCTCTCCGGTGCAGATGACATTAAACTTCCTTTCACATCATTTTAACTGCATCTAGAAGACGTTGGTCACAGCAAAATGAGTTTCCTATCAGTGAAGGGTAGCAGATTATTATTTTGGTCATTGCTGTGAACAGCAAGAAACAGCAAAGAGACACTGTGTATTTACGTCCAACCTAACCTACCCCAATTGTTAACAGTCCACTTGAACTGCCTCAAAGATCGAACAGTTGATCTCGTTCGATAGGTTGATGACCGCTGCCCTATCATTAGGATCAGTTTTCAGGGTTGAAACTACATGGGAAACAAGAGGGGAATTACAGACCAACTAAATAAACCATTAGTTATTTCCAGACTTGTTTTCACTGACTTCACTGTGCAGACAGTAATAACATGCTGGGGGAACAAAATGAAACTCGGAGGAAAAAAAAAAAAAAAGGGTTAGCACTTACTGGAATAAGTGTAAAAACTATGCAAGTGGTTCTACAAGCTCCAAGTTCCAGAAAATACTGAGGACTTGGAGTGTCCTCAGGGGCTGGGGGGGTGAGAAAGTTGTAGTGGTGCATCCCGAGTTGAGAAGAGCAATCCAAGCACCGTGAAGAGAAATATTCATTAGAAATGTGTCCATCAAATAAATATTAAATACGCTGCACATGCTAAGTTATGTCTGGTTGTTGTAGCAAATTTATGAACAAAGTAGAGCTCTTTCAACTGTCCTCGTACATACTTCTCTGCGAGGCTACATCATCTTCATACTGGAGCCAAGGATCGTCTGCTGCTCCACTTAAGCTTTCTAATCAGGGGGCTTTAAATCGGTGGTCCAATCAAGGGACCCTGGCTCTCACCAAGCACAGGCGGCCCTCAAACACGTGACCACAGCCACTTGAAAAGAAACGGCCCCAGCTCGGCAGCGTGCCATCGCTCCCAACGTCTTTGTAATAGCAGCAATTGTGCCATTTACCCCACAAGATCCACTTTGCTTCCATTCGTTTGGCGCTTTAGTTGGGCACATTTGGGTCAACCGTTTAAACGCTTTTACCTCACTGAATGAGTGTTTGAACAAAGAGCTTCTGTATCTTTCAGCGCCCAAACTCAAAAGAGGAGCATAAAACCTCCAGAGAATCAAGGTCAGTTTTAGATAGGAACATGCTGCTGTAATCATTAAACAATGACAACTATGTTGCCTGAAGTCTCTTGAGAATTTTTGAAAGTTTTATACAGAGTTTCAGGTGAGAGGAAAAAAAAAAGAAAAGACTGAATATTCCCCTTGTGCAAGAATAATGACTAACTGGAGTTTTCTTACTGCTACCAGACCGTAACCATGAAGACTCCTACGCTCTAATTACATTGTGTGTGGATCTACACACACACACACACACACATTCCTGTGCTACATGTGTGTGCATGTTTTCGTGTGCACTGGACAAACTTGCATCAGCAGGAGAGGAGAGTGAGCATGAGCGAATATGATAATATTTGTCTGAGTCAATGAGTTACTCACTCGGAGTTACTAAAAGCCTCACAGCTACAGCGGGGGAGGCTTTACTTGTGTGTACTTGGAATGTACAGTATGTACAGATGGGGATATGGACGTGCTGTGTATAAGTGTGTGTTTGTGGTGTGTGTGTGTGTGTGTGTGTGTTCGGGGGGTGGGATTCGAGAAGGGGGCACTGCTTGGTGAAGCTGAAAGAAGAGAGATGACATGCTGTCAGTCTGAGTTGACGGTCACCGCTCAATGCTTTAGTGCCTCCTGACACTTTCTATTCAGACCAGGGAGACCGCCGAGCGCCCCCGGCATGCCAAGGGATCCGGCCTTTTAATTGAGCCTTTACCCAAGATTCATTTCACTGTGCACCTAGGGCCCCACTGGTAGCAGACAAAACCATGAGAGTGACAAAACTGGGCCTTGAATCGTTGGGGCTTTGAGGCTGCTGAAACCTAGACCTACATAAAAAATTAAAAAAAAAAAAAAAAGTTAACCTTTAGAGACATTATCCCAGTTTCGCAGGCGCAGAAACCTCACTAATCTGAACCTTCAGCACATGAAAGTAATTTTGTAGTCAGAGGACCCTATTCTAATGCACTAAGACCTTCAATAGCCAATATAGCTGCACAGTTAGAGCGGGAACCCCTGTGCTGAGGGATATTCTAGATACCGGACTGAGAAGACGAAGAAGAAATGACCTTGTATAAAACATGTAATATAAGATAAGAAGGTAAAGGACAGCAGCTTCCTCTTAAATGCAAAGATTTAGTGTGTTTATTATGTTTCATGTCCTCTTCTTAGGTTGATTTTCACTCTTTTCTTACATTTTACAAACAAGTGATTAACAACAAAAAAAAAAACATTAATTACCTGTTTTGCGCTACACGACTTGGCCACACATTCAGCTACTGGGACTCCTACTTGTTTGTTTATGAGGAAATATCTTCATGCTAATTGTTAGCGTAATTATATACAGCACATTCCATGAAGTGGATGCCAGATTACGCTACGGCCCATTTCACACAAGCAATCACTTGGAAATTCCTATCGAGTGTGAGCAGTAGTGGTCGAATGACGTACGGTTTTGCTTCTGTGTTCTTACGTAACTTCACTTCAAAAAGAGAACTGGATGTCTATGCGACTTAATCTCTAAAGCCTGTTCTGACAGTGGAGATGAGAACCCACCAAGAGTCCTCGCAGGCTTCATTAGCAGCAGCTGGAAAAGAAAGGATTCACCTGCTGTGACAGATCTCCTCAGACCTCTCCGAGCAAACAGCGTGCTTCATTATTCCCCTCCGACGGCGGCTCCATTGCACCAGTGTGACGACTGCCAGCCACAGAACAAAGGCTGCTAAATGAACAGAGATATGAAGTAACGCAGTACAAGTACTTAATTGGTGTACTTCAGGCATTTTTACTTTACTTGACCATTTATTTTTCTTGAAACTTTGAACATTCGATTCCTTACATTTGAAATACAAGCTTCTTACTTGAGGCTTGATGAACGATCGACACCAGCGATGTAAAAGACATAGTAAGAGAGCGGGTTTTGTCTGCAGGAGCAGATAACTTGTTCACTCTCCAAGAAGGGTGGCAGTAGTACACGAAAACATTGGTTGCCACTTGTCATAATGTATCAAGGAAGGAGATGATGTACTGCATACGTTAGGAAGGACTGAAGTACTTTATTCATGTCACATTTTACACATTCTTTTTCTCATTATTTAAAAAAAAAACACATCTTCCAGATTTAAGCTCACAAAAAAACTCATGTAAATAGAATTAATGCATGTTAAGTCCAATCAAAACCTATTATACATGATTGACAGATGGAAGGAACAGATGATTTCAAGATTTGATATTAACGATGAAATGGACAGTTTTGCAGTATAGGGACAGGGGCAATTTCCCTGGTGACAGACAGCTCAATAGTGATCCCTGTCTCTATGTCGCCGTGTGTGTTCTGACTCCCTGCCTGTTAATAAGCAAACCTCCCCAAAGGCACAGCTGGCTTCTCTGTTTGCCTTGTTACTAAGTTCTTTCCTATCAATACTAAATTTAATGGAGCTGCCAGGATGCAAAGTGCACAGCACAGGGATTCTGAATGCATATAAACAGTGTATAGATACGACCAAGTAGGTGCCAAGACAAATGCAAACACCTGTACACTTGAATGTAATGGCTCTGCAATGAATCGTGTATGAGCCAGAAATAGAAGCCCTTTTTTTTTTCCACCATTAGAATTATCTTTTGACACGACTACAGTAATAGTCAACTGCTGGCAGCATTATGAGGCCGTAAAATTGCACAGCAGAGCTTTGAACTAAATATGACTGAGCAGTAAAATGCACAGTAGTCTTGGTCATTTCTGTTGCTACTCAATCAAAAGAGTTATAAAACACATCATTTGTGTACATTGTGAAGTAGCTCGGGATCGTGGGGGTCTTCATTGCTAAATGGCCACCAGTGAGGGTGGTGAAACTGTCAGAAAGAAATCATGTTCATGAACGAGGTGATGGAGTAAACATCACATCTATTCATGATGTGTCATTTAACTGCTGCCAAAAGAAACATTTGCAGATGAAATGTTAAGTTGCTGACATACCATCAGATGAGCCCATGACCCATATAACCTGTTGGAGCAAAGGCAAGCGAATTCAGTCTGCAGTCACCCAATGTTGTTCCCCACGGTCAGTCGTCACAGAGCAGGCCCTCGGGCCTCCGAACAAGGCTGCCCCAAAATTGAATGGATTCCTCCTTGGCTCATTCTCCTTCCTTCCACCAGGCTTGGTGCAAATCAGCCACATCGATTTAGGGCATTCTAAAAACATGACTTCCTTTGCAGAGGAGGGGTAAATAATGCTATAGAGGTCAATTAAAAAACTCATCTTGACCTTGAGTAACATTCAAGAATTCTTCCGCTTGAACGCAGTAGACAACATAGGGGCTACATCAACTCCCAGAGGTCTAGTCAGAAATCTTACATAGCTGAGTCAACATGCAAACATCTGCTGATGGAAGAGGGCTAAATTAAGTAGCTGGTTAGCATTGCATTATTAACACAAGCATGGAATAAATTCAATTCCAACCTGATGATTGAGTTTGATGAAAGGTCAAATGTCACTGCAGTCATTGGGATTTATTGATTTCTGCTTATCAAAAATGCCTTTTATAAACTCTGACCTGCTGATGGTGCAACAACAGACGAGAGAGATCGAAATCCAGGGGTCACTGAGGTCACTAATGGTTTCTCCTCTGGGAACCGTGAATGCATACACACTGCGCGCTCACCGTCTGGATCTCTTTTAGGACAGTCTATTACTTTTGTCCTAGCTAATTCGGGAGGGTCAAGCTGCAGACCTAAAACCTCCCGTAACTACGTCATAGAGGTAACTTTGTAACAGAAAAATCCACTGATTCAACTCTCACCAGCACGGTAACTCTGTTTTCGTCAAGCCAGTACATTCAGGCCAGTATGATGCTAAATTGAAAAGATTTGAATTATTACTTCTGGAGCTGAATTTGCAGCCTCACATTGTAGTGAAATATAACAAAGTTGACCATGCATGCAGTTAAAGCCACACCTCTGACTCAGTGGCAAAAGTAGCTTTGATTGCAGAACGGCCAATTGTGTTAAACTGTTCTGCAGTAAATTAATTCCAGAGCTACTGTATTCACTTAAATTTTTTTTCAGATTAATAACAAAAGTGTTCTAAAGTAATTCAGCAAGATATAGTCACGCATTTCAATACAAATGATGCAGTTTCAATGGTTTCATCATTAAAATTGCTCAACTTTCCTTCCTTACACTGACAAATGATTTCATACCTCCACATGTAATTGTAAAGGTTGTGTGATTGCTTATTATATATCACAGTGCAGTATAGTACACATTTATTTCAGCAATCAGGGCAAATAGGAACGTTTTTCTTTGCAAATTGTATTTCAGTTAAGTAATGAAACTTTACTTTTTCATACCAGTGACTTTTTGGTGAGAAGATTTTTCATTATGATGAGTCATGAGCACGGCAGCCTGAGGTGCCGAGTCAATTCATGAGGCTGCGGCAATGACTTTTTTTTTTTTTTTCTGCTAACGGAAACAGGTCGAGCAAACTTCCATTTTCCTTCATTTTAGCAGTTTCCTTAAAAGTCGTGTCATCCATCCTTCCCTCCCTCCTTCCCAACCCTCTGCTATTGTGATTCTTTTACAAATGAGGCGGAGGAAGAAGCAGGAATGAGTAGTTACCTGCATGTGTTAGTGTAATTGGAAAGACTCCTTGACTTCTTCAACATCTTTTAGAATCAACTTAATCCTTCGTGTGCTCTTTAAAACAAAACATGAAGCACTGTAAGACCCCCTCCCGATCCCTGAGAGGACATTGTGTTTTGTAAGAAAAATAAAGGAGCAGACACAAACACACAAAGAGGCATTAATATTTACAATGTTGTGTGGAGGTGAAGATGATCTTTGTTGAGTGTCCCTGCCATGGCTATGATCTAGTGTCCTCATCTGACAGTGTGGAGACGCTGCCAGGCTGCCTCGCTATCCTTGAGGTGCTGCCCATCTCCAGAAAACTCATGCCAGCGGACATTAGTCTCGGCCTCATCCCTCTGTTTGGGATTTATACCCATTAATAATTCATTCCCTGCTGTGGACTTAGGAGGCCCCCTTTTTCCTTACTGCGCCATTTACAAGCTCAAAAATGATGCACGGTGGAGTTATGTGCAGAGCCCTTTTAGGAGCGAGGCCGTAGCGTTTAAGCTTGGAAGAAAGAAAGCAGAAAAAGAAAGACGAAATGAAAAAGCTTGCACTCGCTCCATCTCCCTTCACACGCACGCACGCACTCACACACACACACACACACAGAGTTGCTAGGCTACACCACAACTAATCACCAGGAAAATTTGTTCCAAACCGAATCTCTATCCTGTGTGAGGACATACAGTATTTACCCTGCAGGTCAGATTGAAGATATGGAAAAGAATACAATTGTAAAGCAAGCAGGATGGTTGTTTTTTGAATATACTTGTGTCCAGTGGTTAAGGATGATTTAGTTGACAATATGCCTAAATAAATCACCAATTCGGTGCTTATCAGTGTTCTCAAATTGAAGTTTAATATCCTCTGCTCCCAGCAATTTCCTACATCCCTGAGCCTTGTGTGCTGCCAACCAGACACCCAGGACTTGGATGGAAATCTTTCCCATCACCGTTCACCACCTTAGAGGGAGAAGATTATGAAGATTAGATTTGCCTTAAATAGATTTTTTATGGCAGCCAGAAACAATGCTATCTCGGAGTCACTCTATATGCAATTCACTCTGCCGAATGCCTGACAAAAAGCACTCGCCTTTCATTGTGCGTGAAGCATGGCTTTGTGTGCTGGTGATTGAATCTTGCAGGGGAAGTAATGGCAAATGTTATGACCACTGACGTAAGGGCATGGAGACTAATACTCCTCCCTGCCTTCTTCAACAAACCAAAAGTCTGCGCAATCTGTCTGCAGGCCATGAAATGCAACACCTGCAATGAACTAGTGTAAGCGCTGCATGGTTGTACGTGAGCTGTACGTGTGTGTGTGTGTGTGTGTGTGTATGAGAATGGACGTGACATGACACGCACATGAAAACGTAAGCGGATGCGTAACGTCTTTGTGCTTAATTTTGCTGCCCATTCAATCGATTCACCTGATGACAGTCTGATTTTACAAGCTTTTTTTCTTCAATGATTTCTTTTTTTCCAAGGTCACGCAAATTAAAGACTAGATTACTTTCATTCCAAAGCTTCTTAGATTAAAAGGAGCACTGGAGCTGTGTGATAATTATGTTTTATAGCTGATCAATTTTTATTGAAATTGTAATCACATTTTGTATCGACGGAAAAACAGATGCTGAATAAACGATGACAAGTGTCTCTGGTATTTACTGTAGACAGCCAGCAAACACAGAAAAATATGGTTGAGTTTGGAGACATTTACAACCATACATCACACGTTGTCACTTCTCACTCATTCAAACTTTTGTATTTGCTGCTCACACTATGCCACGGTTCAAAGTTTTTACACATTTACAGAGTAGAAACAACTGATCAGTCATGTGACTCCAGTGTTTGCATTATTAGAGCTCATTCAGAGATGCTGCCACCTCCCATTTAGCCCATTAAAACACACTTGCAAAAGCCCCTAACGTGGGCTTTAAAATTTGTTGTGAATTGGAGTTTTATTCCCCCTAATTTGGCCATCTCCATTAACCTTCTCTGAAGTACTACTTCAAAATGTGCAAATATGTTGACAGAGCCAAACTGCTACCGATACACATGCTGTTGTACGTCACAGTTAATTGGACATAGTTTACTGGCATTTCTTACAGTTATATTTTTAGAAGAAATGACCCGGGGTGGCACGTCTCAGAGGTAGAGTGGCCGTCAAGCAAATGAAGCATCGCTGGTTTGTACCTCACTCCCCCCCCCCGGTGACCATGTCCAAGTATCCTTGAGCAAGACACTCAGCCCCTAATTGCTCCTGATGGCCCTGTGACGGACTGGTGACCCGTCCAGGGTGAACCCCACCTCTCACCCAATGTCAGCTGGGACAGGCTTTACCCCCCCCCCCCCCCAATGGATAAGCAGTACAGAAAATGGATGGATGGAAGAAATGACCCAAAAGAACAAGTCCCACAATGGTAACGGGTCTAATAACTATTACTCATATGTTGCCATGGTGAGGGAGCTGTTGATTGTTTCTTAATGGAGTCTAACTGTGTCAGTCACAGAGGTGACTGGTACAACACCTATTTTCTATCCCGATGCGCTGGTGTTGGATGGTTCACTGGAGGCAGCAGGGTTTGTTAGTGTCCTGTGGAGGCAGAGACGGGTAGACATGAGCCAGTGAGATGTAATGACCCTTGCCATCAATGACTAAGCCCCACCAGCACCTCTGCATGGCTGAGAAAGTACACCTGATATTAATGACAGCAGAGCTAAAATAACCACCGTCACCTCACTCTCTTTGCTGGGGAAGTCAGGTGGCAGCTGGTGTGTGAGAGAGAGAGAGTGTGTGTGTGTGTGCGTGTGTGTGAGAGAGAGAGTGTGTCTGCACCTGTGTCACACTAAGACACAGTTTCACTGTGTGTGCAAGGAGCGTTCACTATTCATATCCAGAGGCACTCGCATGGAAATTTTTGATTTCATTCAGATGAGTGTGTTTTTATTCATTCTTGTCACTGTCACTTATTGTTTATTGTTAGAGTTTCATACTAGAATAACAAAAAAACAACAACAAGGCATTAGTCTACCGTCTTCAAGAATCTCACAACACTCAAACACACCACAGCTAAGAGGGAGACTTCAAATGTTTCAGCAAAGACAAAGTGAAGTTAATTGTAGAGATTATGCCTAAAGGGTTGCAAAAAAAAAAAAAAAAAATCATATTGAAAGGTTTGTTTATAATGGTGGCTGTCATTCCAAAATATAGTTGTGAGCAGAGATTATGGAGCCATTCAGTCCAGCAGGACAGAGTCGCCATGGCAATGTGATCAGATCATTTTTAAAAGCATTGTCTGTAAACACTGATAGCACGTCTTACATCATCTGACGTAAGATTGGTTGTAACTCAGACAAGAGCTCATTTTTGCTCCCTCCAAGTACAGATAAAACTTGTTTTTTTAATATTTGGTCTGAAGAAGGCATCTCAGGGCCACATGCCCAATTTGATGTCAGTTACTTCCATTTAGATGAGGGGTGGTGGATGAAATTTTGAAAATCTACTGCACAAATTGTGCCACGTTTGATGAAGACTAGAAATGCTTTATGGCCAGAGAAACATTTCTTTTTAACTATTTCAATAAAAGTCAGTATGGTTGACGGGACAAGTTCTCATGTGTAGTTTCAGGACATCTGAATCAGTTGTTTTAGGGACACACGTCAACATTTTATTAGCTAAAACACATTTCGTCACACAGGGTCTCTATGAGTTGCACACTTTGCAGTCTGGTGTCAAAACATCAAAGTGCAGCTGAGATATATGACCTCATTTCATGTTTGATGGCTTCTACTTCTCATTGGTTGTGACAGACAGTTTGATGTAGTTTGTGAGGTTTAGTCAGAGGACCATAGTCCCAGTTTTTATTTGATAGAAATTGGACAAAATATTTGCAAAAAAATGTCGTCATTTTTCGTTGAAACCAATACGGAGGGGAGCGTTAAACTTAAATTGACCTGAGAAACCCGATACTGCCTCTTTTTTGAACATTAGGCATACAATTCAAAAGTTAATGCAGCTCTAACTTTGACTCATTGGTGGTGCTCAAGGTGCAGATATGAAATTTGGTGAGAAGAATGGCTTTCACTTTCAGCAGGAGGAAGAAGAGGAGGAAGAAAAGGAAAAGAGGACAAACAATAGGGTGCTGCATCACCCCAAATACACAGAAGTGTTCACACTCTTTGATATTTGTAGAGTAATACAGGGATTCTTGGACACAAAAGACCATTGAGTCATCAAAAAAATAGGATGTTCTACCCCATCAAAACCTAATGTGTCCAACAAAATTCTGTTTTATTTTAATATCTTGTAATATCTCCAAGTAAATGACTGAGCTTGCAAGTGAAAGTCGTTTAAAAAAAAAAAAAAAAAAGAAAAGAAAAAAAGTTCAAGAACAGAACATTACTGTACAATCATTTACAGCTCACTGTCTTCTGGATGAATGAGGTAAAGCCCGGAAGCTTATGATTATCCCAAACCAAGAGAGTTCATTACTTCAAAGCAGAACCTCATTAGTTTAGATTTGCCTTTCAAGTTCACTTTCTCTCAAGATCCCCGAGTTTAACCGTTAATTACTGTTCAATTAATTAAAGAACCGTTACCTCAAAGGCAGGTAGTGATATACCACATATAACTGATCAGCTTATTTCCATAACTTTGAGTAATATCCCTACTGGAAATACTAAAGAAAAAATAATAGAGTACAGCCTATATCATCAGACTGATAGGGCACAGTAGGAGCAAATATTCCTACAGCATTCCTGCTGTTTGATGTAAATCTTGATTAAACATCACAGTTATTAATTTCAAGGCAGACCCTGGGTGTATAGTCAATTACTAGAGCTTTGTTTCAACAAGACTTATGTTCTCCCACAATTAATCAAGATAGTCATAAACTAAGGCGGGCACAAGGATGCCGACCGCCTTTCCTCACACAAGCAAAGAACTGGCCTGTGTCAAGAAGATACGGGAGAGTAAAAAGCAGTTCTTGGTTACATGTGTGACTAAATTCAAATGAGCTTGAGCTGCCAGATGGGAGATTTTGCCATAATTGTAGCCTCTTGCAACCCCCTCCCCCTCCCAGGTTGTAGAAAGGCCAGGTTGGAGAAACACGTGCCGCTTTAAAACAAAGATGTGAAAAAGTAGATGAATATACAAGCCTGCAAGCTTTCTTGGCTTCTTACTGCCTTCATGCAACACAAGTGAGCTGCAAGCTGTCGTGACAGTCCTACCTCCTTGTGTTTCATGTACACGACTGTAGAATGTGCTCTTGCTCAGCAGGGGAGACTGATTATGTGCAAAGATTAGATAAAGGGAGAGGGAGATAAAAACCTCAAAGAACATTTTCCCCAAATCTCTGCATCTTCGGATGCATCACAAGCAGAAGTGTGGGTCAGCGTGCCCCAGCTATGGAACAGCTCACTAAATCTTCTTTATCCTCGGATGGTGACTTGATGTGGCAGATTGGCTGAACCACATCCACTCATCTGTCTGTCAAGCACAATGACAACCTCTCATCTTGTTACCTCTGGCTTTCCTAATAATCCCACCACTCATCCTGAAGGCATTGTCTTTGAAAATAAGATATGCACTGAAATAAGGTTTCCAAAAGCCATGAAAATAATCTTCAAAACTACATCTCATGTCATGGCTCCTCTCAATCAAAACTCTCATTACCTTCATCTCTGTGAATGCCTTGAATGGCTTCTCTTGTTTTAATCATTTGCATGTGACAGGTTGGGGTGTATTAATTTGATAGATTCCCAGCACGATTGCTTGAATCACACTGCTGCCTCCAGGCAATTACAGGGTAAAGAACTTGACAAAAAGAGTCAAAAACGAGGTGTTATTTACAGGTTGCCATCAATAGATGAGTGGTTTAATTGTCAGATTCCCATCAGCCGCATTAGTCTGTCTGAACTGTCAGACAAGTAGAGGTAAAGTGCATTCTTCTTTCTAGGTAAAACGAACAGCACTTAACTGAGAAATGTTCATTTAATATACAAAAGTAAATCAAATCACAACCTCTCGCCCCCCCCCCCCCCCCCCAAACAAACTCATGAACAATAATTTGTAGCGGTCATCTACAGAGGGACAAGCAAGGATCATGACAGTTATTTAAAAAGGCAGCAGACAGCGGGGACCTCTCCTATAGTCACTGAACGAGTTGCAAATTGGTTAATAAGACATATCCATCATCAGACCCAAGAAAAAGAAAAAGATCTATTGATTATCTGGCTTATCTCAGACTGGATAGGGGTGACAGCAGGGCAACCTGGATGTCACTCTCCCAGGCAATGCACTCCAGTTTCTCCTGTGGGACCCCAAAGCATTCCCAGGTCAGGGGCCATGGGGCCTCTTACATGGATGTGGGACATGCCTGGAATACTTCCAACAGAGGACACCAGGGAAGCATCCTAATCAAATGCCTGAACCAGCGCAGCTCCTCTGGATGTGAAGGAGCAGTGGATCTACTCTGAGCCCTGTGCGAATATCTGAGCTCCTCATCCTACCTCGAAGGCCCGGCCACCCAACAGATGAAATTCAATTCAGCCGCTTGTATATGTGATCTCATTGGAGTTACTCTTGAATTGGAGATTGGACAAAGCCTCTTCTCCAGCACTAAGCTTTTCTCCAAGGCTAAGCGGTGTGATCCCTATGCTACTGGAATGGTCCATCTTTTTAAAAATGGGAACCAGAGCTGCGAGTTCCACATGAAGAGTCCTGAACCTCGATGTAACATTGAGGGGGTGGGGCAGCCAAGACAGCCTCATACTGCCCCAAACCTTAAGCATCTCCAGGGAATCTCATCCATACTTGTGACTGAGGAGCTGCAGCTTATCTTCCTCCTCCGCCTCGTCCTGGAGAATGTCAGTTGAGTTTAGGAGTTCCTCACAGGGCTCTTTCTGTTGTTTGATAAAGGGCTGTTTGCCAGTCAGGTTGTGAGTTCTATCTGCTGGGGGACAATAATGATTGGCAGTATAGATGACTTGGCTTCAGGCTACATAATAACTCAGGAGATGGACCGGCGGTGTGATCCCCTCCCTTCTCAGAGATTCGTGAAAGAGAGGCGACACTCCTCCACAGGACAGCAGGAGAACAAGACGAATCATACTGTTTTTCTTTTCATCTCTCGTTTGTTGTGCTGCTGCATGTTGTGAGGATTTTGCTGCATGCCGCTCATCGAGCTGAATTAGTGTATTGGGAGGTGTGGCTGAGTGGGATTTAATTCTAGATTTTGTGTTATACTGTATATATGATCATATCCCCCATTTGTCAAATACAATTTCAAAATTCTTGTCATTGAATCACTGAACAAACCATTCTGACAAGACTCACTGTGATTAGTATTCATTTTATGGAGTTAAAACATTTCAAAATGGATTGTACTTTGACCACATCCCCAGCTGTTATTGGCCATTGCATGAACATTGTCCTTTATAAGAGAATTTCCATTCATTGCTCAATCTATCAGTTGAATTTGCCGTGTTTCTGCGTTTGCCTGATCTTTATGATTTTTTCTAGATTGCCTCCATCCTCAACCCCTTGACCAGTTTCTGTGTGGACCAAGCAGTCTGTAGTCTGGCCACCTTGAGCCAGTGACCTCATCAACGTTCAACACAAAGGAACAGGAATGACAGGCTTTTCATTATTGCCCAGCTATTGTGCTAGAGGGGCAAATCAATTATAAAAACACGACTAACAGCAAAGATAACAGCAGTGTCCTCTATTGTGTTGGAACGAACTATCTTTTTTTTTTTTTTTTTTTTCCTCAAGGGTCTCTTGACCAGTCCAGCATCACCTTGGTGCAATTTGCTCCCCATCTCAAATCCCATTGCCTTTTGGAATTGGATTTTCCTGACTCATTCACACAGTGAATGGACTCTCCTTCCAGTGAGAGAAAAAAAGGGATTCTGTGTGAAATTGCCTGAGGAGTCAGGAGGTTTTGGATTCGTCAGGTACCTCTCCCTGTCCGCCATTAACCTTCCAACAGGAAGAATGTCCTCATTACAGGGAGGGACTGGGGGCCTATGGAGGTGCAGAGGAGGAAGTGAGAACAGAGCCGGGCACTGGAACAAGGAGGGGACATGTGAACATGGCCAGGAATGTTAGTGAGGAGGATTAATGCATACCTTGAGCTTAGGGATATGCAAATGATTCATTTAAATTGTTTTTGTAATTACACCACAACTGTGAGCAGGGGTGGAATGAGTTACAACTACTCACTTTACTGTGATTAAATACGTGGGGGGTTTTAGGGAGGGGGGTTTGTATTTTTCCACGGTATGAAAAGTAATAGCTACTTTCTGAGTCACTGCTGAGTAAGTCAGTAATTTGGTCTGAAACCATCAGACCAAATAACAGAATCAAATAAAACACCAGCTAGCAGTCCACAGTCCAGACTGGTTCACAGTCCACCTACGATTTGACATCCAAACATATCCTCTGCACTTTTGTCCCCCAATCAGGGTCCCAACTGTTTGCAAACAAGCTGACGGAATCCCTGAAAATACAGACAAAATTAAAAATACTGCACAAGGCAGAGAATTGGGGAGGCGACCACTGACCAGAACCACAAAGGAGATCATTTAAATGACAAAGACAGAGGAACCATGTCCACAGTCGGCAGAGAACGTTATTGTACAAGTTAATAGTAGGACAGGAGTTCTACACAAGTACGGAGTCTTTTTAGTTTGTTTTTAACAGATGTCATCCTTTAAACCTGTATGTGTTTTGTGTCAATTTTAGGGAATTCGTTTAGTTTGTATGTTGAGTTTCTGGTTCACGCTGTGCAGCAGATGGTGGCGGTAATGCACCAAAAGCTGGACCATAAGCCAAGCACCATACGAAAAAACAAAACAACCAAAAAAAAAAAGACAAGAGAAGAGGACATCCCTGCTTTATCTGTAGTCTCGCATCTCTTCATAAAACAAAGTGAGTTGGTCTAATTCATTAAAACTTCTGATCATTTATGAAGGAATTTACTAAGTCAATATTTTCTGTGCTGATCTCCTGTTTGATTCAGCGCCGGTTAAAAAGTAACAGCTGGCCACTCTCATGAGTTCAATAACGACTCTAATAAAAGGTATTACCATGTCCCCTTTTGAAATGAAAAAAGAACAAAAACAATAAAACAAGGCAAGTGAGAGCAACAAGTTTTACTGTGAAATTGAGGGTTTTACGCCCACCACAGTTTGCGGTTTTCATGATCTTTTTCTAATGCAATTCTTCCAAATGTGCATCAAAATACATTACTGAGATTTCCAGGGCATCACGAGGGATGGGCATTGTTGGGATTTTTGATGACGATCTGATTCTGGTTCCTAAAGGTTCCTTATTCTAACCCCACCCCCCCCTCCAAACAAAAAAAAAAAAAAAAAAAAGGCGAAAAATAGGAAGCCAAATGCATATTTAACAAAAGACACTTTATTGCAAACTAAACTACCGGTTATATTAAATGTTAAAATAAATTTTGGAACTTTATTAATTTCCCACTGTCGCTGCTCTCTCTAGAGAAGTAAAACCACACCTATGACTGCTTTCCCCGGTCCATGTCTTGTTGCTAGTTGGCTATCTGCTGCTAGCTCCTCTGTCTGCAGTGTTGAAAACGTGCTGTGTGCAGCATCGTGTAACGTAGGAACCGATAAGCAGAACCAAAATTATAATTCTCCACTCAATAATTTTAATTCAGCCCCAACTTGGAACCAAATTTCAGTATCCAACCCTAGTCATCACCAGTTGTTTCATTAACTGCATTGAAATACACAGTATGTTTCGTCTTATATATATTAAAAATAAAAAAAATAAAAAAAACAATCTCACTAGTAAAATAACAGTAAGCTATAAGCTGTTACACAGACTGTTAACCTGTTAGATTTTCCCAAAAACCCAAAGTAATTGGGTGTTTTCAAGATGAATGTCAGTTGTAACACATATTCTTTAAAATGGCGTGTATCCATACAAGGAGTCTCTTTCTGTGCTGAACAGAGATAACTAGTTGGCATGTAGTCAGAAACAATTATCCACAATAAATGTCTTTTATATTGCATTTTTTTGTAACCCACAGCTCTGACTCTGTCTGATCCTTAACACTCCCTTTAAACACACTTGTCTCTTTTCTCCCTCATCCCAACAACTTTGATCCCTGTGACCCATATCCATCGTCTCATCTCGCCTATGGGTTGTTTGTTGGTTTTTTTTTTTATAGATTTGATTCAAGTGTGTTCCTTACTCACACTAGCAATCAGTTGGCTGTTTGCCAGCCAAATGTGCAACCTGCTTTCACTGGAGGATGATTTTCCTGCAGGCTAGCTGTCACCCAAAGAGAAAGATAATTGGCGATCGAAGCTGCTAATTCTATAATCTTTTGAGGGCTAGTTTGCTCTTATCCCACCGGAAAAGTCCTGTCAGATTAATCAAAATTTTAGCCATCAGTGATGACTGTATGGGAGGCAAGCTGCCCCCAAACAATAGCTGTTTACCATCAGCATTTGTGTTGGATCCAGATTGAAACCAAACATCAGCTCTAGGACTTATTGAAGTTGACAGGATGTGACAGAATAAACAAAGAAGTTCAATACCTCTTCAGCGAAAAGAAAACCCACCCACGGGCATTTGTAGAAAATTATTGTAATTGTAGTCTTCTAGATTAAAAGCTAACATAAAACTAAATAGGTTTCATTTGAACAATCTAGCACTGTTATTGTCATTATTTTCTACTGCATATTTCTCCATTACAAGTGAAGTAATATGTTGTTTGTGTTTCTAGCGGTTCAATTTGCTAGGCAGGAGAAGAGTCATGGAGTGGAAGAGATGCTGTGTGTTTCAGCTGCAAAGGCAAAACATCAAGTTTGCACTCAGTGTTGTTCACTTCAAAAGCCTGTATGTTGGTTATTGCACCAAAATTCCACTGCAGCTCACGAATGAGTGAATGAGTATGAATGAGTTCATGAAAGAAAACCTCCATTCAACTCATACTTGGAATAGATATTTCAATAATATCGCCAATAAACATTTTTGTCATGTAAAGTCAAATAAAGGCTTCATTTAAAAGGCAAAGAAACGTGCATCCAAAAATAATGCTGCTGTTACTCCACCTAGCAAAGATTGTGTGCAAGCCTAAGCTGTTGCCCTCTGGTCCTGCTTTGACTTTTACTTCTCTCCAGCGCAGTGACTGTATTTGTGGTTTCTACTCACCGTGGGAACAGAATCAGCCAGCTTTATAAAGACAGTTTACTTAGGTTAAAAAAATAATAATTTTGCATTGTCTCCAGCAATGCAAATGCTAAATCTGACTCTACTCCTATCTATGGTTGTTGGGGTTATATAGGAACACACATCCAGAGGGAAAGGTCTTACTTTTTTTCGGGAGAGACACAAACAGTAGAGTTTCTCTCAGCGTGATAAAAGCCAAAGCCTCTCAGACTTCTGGCATGTTGTTTTTCAAGACGTATTATTTAAACGCCATTTAAGTCAGTAGTCACTGCTATTAATGTCATTCTAGGCTTCATCGTGGTGAGAATATGACAGGCAAATTAGTTTTATTCTATATATACGTAGAAAGCTGGAGATCTCTGTATAATCTCATCAAGAAGTAGCACGCATTCAGGCACACACACAGACACAATACAGCCACAGGCCCCCCTGGTACAAAACAAAACAGATGTAGGACTAATGACCCACTCACACACTAAATGACAGTTGAAATAGGTTTAGAGCAATCTGGAATCAGATAAATGGACCTAATCTCGTTCTGGTTGGGACCCTGGCCGGGAAATGGCTCCTGACACCTGAGACCCTGCTACACGTCAAGGCTCAATCGAGGCTGGCGGCGCGGGCCCATACATCTCCATTTTAGATGACAAGACACGTTCTGAGGCAGAGGAAATCCTGGGAGGGTCAGTTGTGGTTTAGTGTGAGATTAAAGGGAAGAGAAAAAGAGGTGATGGTGGTGGTCAGTATAAGGTATAATGTGTTTGTTTTACTAGATAAAGGTGACAAGAGCAATGCTTCTAGTTTAGGCCTCATTAGAGCAAGGCTTACATCTGAGGATGAGCCAAGAAGGGATAGCAGGCAATTATTGAAATCTGCAGGAGGCCATGTTTAATTACAGCACTCCAAAGTACAGTTTTTCTTTATGTTCTGGGATACAAACATGTACAAACCACTCAGATACTGTTTACTTTATAGTCTGCGATGATCAAGTTACTGAGCGATTCAGAGTAATGAGAATTAATGTTTTTAAAAAAGGCCAAACATCAAAAAAGTTGACTATTTTAGGTCGAGTGTGTGAAGCGTACTACAGAGATATGGAGGAAAGTGCACTTGTAATGGCAACGGTGATGTGTTCAGATGACACAGAAATGTCGTGATATTCAAGTCGACACCTTCAATCACACCCCAGACACACCTCATCTGATGAGAGCCAAGCATTTTCTGGCTGAACCCATCAACATGCGAGGCAGATCAGGCTGGAGATTGAGACGGTCAGTCCCGTGACGGAGTCCTCCGCCAGGTCTTGTTTCACTGGGATATCCACCACTGATACTATTAATTCTCTAAAAGGTCGATTAGATCCAGATCATAGTTAAGGTTAGAGTTGGTGTCGGGTTTAAAAGTAAACCATTCAGCAGTGAAACTTCAAGTCAATGCTTTTTGTAATTTGCCTTTTATCAGCAGTAGAAATATCAGTAGTTTCACTTCCAACATTTTTAGAAATGTCACATTTGCTAAGGTTGATTAAAAACACCAAGTACTTCATCTGCACAGCATCCAACATGGCCGTTACTAGCTGGCATCAAAGAATTTGCCCAAGTAAAAGCAATTCCACACAACTTCTCTTCATTTTTCACTGCAGATGACAACCTCGTCTTCTTCTACTGTGTTTGCGATGGTATATTATTTCCTACATCGCCATCTTCTGATGAATTTGTGCATTTCTCAGCCTTGTTAATTCGCTCCAAACCAGTTGATGGAAACATTTCTTTTCTTCACAGTTTACTCAAAATTTGCTTGACGGTTAAATGAAACGTGGTTGCTTCATTTGGAAATGACAGGTTGATGTCAATGTTTCAGTCACCTAACTGTTACTTCATACTTCATATCCACACTGCCCTTTTGTATTCCTACTGTTCATTTTTGTACATATACTGTCTATTTTGTACATACCACTACATGTCATTGTTTTTCGTATCATTTCTTTACCTAACTTATTTTCCTCCCTGTGCAGTGAGCAATGCCAACCCGGTAACAAATTCTTTCGTTTTTTTTTCTGCCTTGGCCAACAAAGTGAGTCCGTATGAAATGTTGCAAACAAACGGATCATATCACTCTCAACCCCCTGTCTCCTCTTTAGTCACCGTCCAGTTTTAGGCCAGCTTTTTAGTTGGTTTTAAAAGAACAGCTGGCTTGATGCCCGAGGTGTATGGCTGAACTCTGAACTCAATAGGAGCTAGTGTACCAGCTTTAGAGCCTCACATGTGGCCCTCCTGGTCATTCCAGCATCTTGGCTTGAAGATAAAAGTGACCCTGCTGTTGGTCCTACAGCAGCTGGACTTTGGAGAAACTTACCAGGGAAGATCAAATGTTGAACTTAGATTTAACTCACATCTCTGCAGTTCCCCCCCCCCCCCTTACACACACACACACACACACACACACACACACACAGTTTGGTTAATCATCTGTTGCTCCTTGTTTAATAATGCCATCTTTTTAAAAATTGAAGAGTTAGATATTTGTACTGTGAATTATTGCCTTCACTTATCAAAGTGTATTTTGAACTGCAGTACTGAAAACATCCTTTAGTCACCTATAAAGGTATCTTGGTGGTGAGAACGACAATTTTCAATTTGCACATCACAGGTGATAACTACACTATCTTTTAATTAATGCATTGAAAAAAGTACTCTCATTTTGTGGCCATTTATCCCCCGCAGTATTCTGGTGTCCGTGAAATATGTCACTGAATTCAAATGAAAGGAAAAGCATCCGTTTGCCTTGAAGCAATCTTTAATAGTTACATAAACAGCCCGATGTGATCATTTGTGCCCTGAACTTGATTGAAAATTGATTAAGAATCCTTTAATTTCACATCTGCTGCAGGACGCTGGGATTTAACAAGGTCAGAATCATGCAAATCTTACAGATTAATAAAGCAATAAATTGAGTGTTAAACTAGAATTCCCATCAGATGTTGTGATTGCTTCAGCCCTCACGCATCAAGCATACGGCCTCTGTTTATGAACACGATGCTGGACCTATTATGTTGTGCATACATTCAGAGTTGAACTATAGTCACCCCTTTTATTACAACCTTAGATTTCCATGAAGAAGCTGCAGCATTTTCCAGTTGTTCCATTTAAATAGCTGCTGTGTGTTAAAAGATACACATCACGTTTATACCATTCAACAAGGGGGCGGAGTTTGATAAACTTTCATTAGCTTTGTTGCCTTTGCGATTGGTCACACAGGAGTATGGACTCAAATGTTAATGGAGAGAGTGACACGTGGGGGTTATTGTGATTTATTCTTTTAATTAGGACGTTGACTGTTGCAGATTAGTTATGGCAATTACACGCTGATTTGAACATATGTAAAAACAACAGATCACTCTTCTGATGCATATTCCTGCATGTGTGGCATTATTAAGCATGGGAACTGCCTTAATTACAAACTAAATATTTTATAATGTGCAGTCTGCTGCACATAATGTGTAATTCCACCATTTTAGATGATATAAACATACAGTAAAACAGAGAGAGGTCTGTGATTGTCGGTCAGTTTTCAGTAACTCGTTAGCTTATGATGATGAAAAGTGGAAACGATACGCCTTCCAGCTTCACTGTGCAGTGTTTTTGGAGTGCCTAATGTACAACTGAGTATCATATTCCAACAAACAGGCAGATATGTTCCAGTTCCTCATTAGAGACAAACAATACCGGGACTCAAGACTGATATCACCCTCCAAGCTAATTGCAGTGGAACACTGAGCCGTCTGGAGGAAATGGACAACATATTCAGCTGCATCTCAAACCCCATCTACAGCACAAGAAGCAACTCTTTCATCTCTTTTGAAATAAAAGATGTCACAGAACTTTGATGTTTGTCTTCGGGTTGATGGTGTACATTATGTTTTTTGCACGTGTGCCCTCTTTTTTTTCTCGTTAGGGGGTGAGGTCCGCGTGCATGTGTGTTTTTGCAGATTTGAGGGTGTTTTCGCTTCTACAGTTGCTTTTTCTCTCATCTAAATGAGTTGACGAGTTTGTAAATTTCCATTGTTCTCTTCTTCCGCTTCACAAGGACACAAATCCAAGCAAACTAAAAAAAACTGGTCAATTTGGTCTAATAGAGCAAGACACTAATGTGAGGAGGTGGCCTTGTGTTCCGGACTGGTGCATAGTTCTACTACTTCCTGCTACACATTCTACTTTTGTCCTCCAGTTTGGATGCTTTGAAATGTCTAAAAATGCGTAATAGCTTTGTCCTCTCCTGCAACACCTGGTTGGAAACCTTTTAGGCTAACACCTGCCAATCATACTGACAGTTGTGTCTGGCCAAGGTCGGGTCACACTGAACAAACCACAAGACAAACAAATCACTGAAGTTGGTTTGGGATGGGACTGAGACCACTTCATCAAGGTCTCGGTCCTGGTGCTCACCCGAGGAGGACCTGCTGTGTTCACACCTGCTCAAAATAAACAATGTCAAAACGGAAAACAAACCAGATCAAAACAAAACAGGGACAGAAGATGGACCCAACAAAAGAAGTTAGGCATCACATCTAGAGTCCAATTGACAAGTTAGAAACAAATTAATATCAATTTTAGTTCAGCTCAATTTCACAGTGAACAAATTCAAGCGAAAAAAACAAAACAAAACAAGGACTCATTGACCGGACAGCTATATCAAGGATCAGAGACTGAAATGTGCTTTCAGACATTTTCAAAAATGTCCCTGTACCCTCACGTAACCCACCTCATAAATGGTGGTTTTATAAAAATACCTCAGCAGAGTTGATGTGATAACCTCATGTTATTTTTATTATAATATTTGGGATAATCATCCTGTTTAACTTGAATGCCGATGTTGAAATGTTCCTTCATTTTGTTCTGTTGTTGGTCTTAGAATGATATAAAGTCAGAGTTTCCTATTTCATTTTATTATCAGACACTGAATGGTCCAAGTTTAGATACGTTCTTGTTTTAGATGATTTTTTTTTACTACGCTTTTCAGCAGTTGTCAAACACTTTGTGGCAACAACCACTAGGTGGCGGCTGCGCAGTGCAGGGGTTTTCCCTCTCTGAACCTGCTGCAGAGAAAGAAACACCGCAGCTAATGCTCCTGAAGAAAATGGATTATCGTCTGAGTCTGGGAATACTTTTTTTCGTGTCTGAAATCTTTTATTTCGCTGAAATAGCTTTGATTGTGAGTGGTGACGCTGGTGATCAGGCGGGGAAGGTCGAGAGTGATTCATCCAATATCAGCGCTGCAGGAACGAGGAGCGCGTAACTGGTGGAACGAAGTGTTGGACGCTGGACTTGAACTCTGAGTTTGGACTCCATTTTCTTCTTTTTACAAGTAAGATCTGTCCATCACATGGAACTTAGAGAATTGAAACAAAAACTTGAGGAAACTCAATTTTTTTTTCTGGCCAGATTTGATTTTATTCTGTTTTATTCTGGGACATTTACAGGGGTGGGAAATTTACACGCTTGTGAAAATTTTGTTCAATTACAATCGAAAGAAAGGAAATGATACAGTGAGCGTGTATTTCTTTTGCGTGTTCTCTGTGTGAAGTCGATTCCTATCACGGCCGAAGATGAGCTTATAATAATCATAATTTTATCTTCACTTACGAACCGGGGCATCACTGGAAGATGTGGTGTCTCTAGACTTTCGAGATTTATTATATTTGTTCTCTACAGGAAATTGGTTACACTTACATCTTTCTTTACCACCAGGACAAATTTGTTTTGGTTGGATTCTTGCAATTGGGCCAGAACAGTGAGGGATTGTGCTCTCGCAGCAGTTGGAGGTTCCCATTTGGAAGCGGTGGTCTGGGACCCTTTGATTCAGTCTGCACCAGAGTAAGATCCCAGCTTCCATGAGCTCAAACCTCACCAGGGTTCAATTAAAACAGTCTAACTGCTGCTTTGTGAAAGCACCTTAGATACAACTGTCCAACTGGGTCTTTACATATAAATTGACATGCGATTATTATAATAAGTCTGCGTGAGTTCCACCAATTTCACGGCCATGACTCTTACGCAAAGTTTGAGGTAACAATGTATACACACAGACATCAATGTCGCTTTCCCCCCTCCCCACTTCATTAAAATTAATCGTATATCTCCAGGGCACAGAGAGCAAGAGAAGCGGGCTGAGGCAAGGATGGCTGTAATCTGACATTGATGTACAGCAAAAATGGAAGTCCTCGTTCACCTTCCCTTTGTTCCAGGGAAAGGGAAGTGGTGTGTGAAAGGGTGTAATTAATGAACCTACAAATAGCTCCAGTTTCATTTAATGACAATCTATGTGTTAAGAGGCAGTACCCTTTGTTACTGTGGATGTGTGAGTGCTGGCAACACTGGCTCCCAATAGAGCTTTGACAGGTAATTCTGCATTTTGAAATGGTAATGAAGCAGAATGCATCACTGGATTACACCTAAGGGACTAACATGTTGAGTGTCCTTCAGGGTGTAAAATTGTAATGCTCTTGATCAGGAACGAGGCCACTGGCAGCTGAGTGTTGGTGGGTGTGAAGGTCGGGAACTGTATCTGTGTGACTTACCCCAGAGCCTCGCCAATGCAGCCAATTTCTAATTGCTGCTCTAAACGGGGCAAATGAAGCTGGCATGACAAATTGCGTCAAAACAAGTCTGTAGCCTGGTGCTCAGTTAATTTCTGAGACACAGAGATGTATTTGGTGCCAGGAACTGCTCAAGCATAATAAATATCATTTCCCAGGTAGCAGCTAGCAGATGATGTATTTTAGTGCTCAGTTCTTTGCAAGACTGGCAGTTTGCTCCATGTCTCATTTAAACTCAACCTGGACACTGCAGGGTCTATACTGCTGCATATGATTGTCACTGACTTAAAAAAACAAAAAAACAAAACATGAATATGATGTAACAGATCTTTAAATTATTTCTCCTCCTGAGATATTTTACTTATTCAGGGTTTAATTTTTCGCTTCAGACGAAACCATATCTTAGTTTCTTATCTGTGAACCCCCCCCCCCAAAAAAAACAAGTAGCTGGCACCACCGCTGCTCATCTATTTTCACAATATGCTTATCTCAGTCCTTGAAAGATTCTCATTGTTCTTCCTCTAATCCTCCAAATCTGCTGCATGATTCAGAAGTTAACCACACGCTTGTGTGCCAATGCAATTCCAGTCTGTATTATCCTCCAACAGCAGCCGCACCCCCCCCCACCCCAACTCCCCCCTCCCCCCAAAACAATGCACCCAAAATGACTTCTTTTCTGCCAAACAGATGATAAAATGCCCAGCTGTGAGTTTTAATAATGTTCACTGGCACACACACACGCGAGTCAAAGGAGCGGTGGAAGATATAACAACGCACTTTGGTAAAAGGAAGCTCATTGTTTTACACACGAGCAGATATAGAAAGCATCTTTGCATGGTTATTTGTGGGAGCCACTCGGACTATAAAAACCAGCAACCAGACCAGCAGAAAAATAATACAGCATGCGCTTCTCCTAAGTAAGAAAGGGAAGATAAAGAAAGCTAAATAAGGTCTGTATCTTGCTGGCTGCCTCAGAGCATGTTATTCTTGATCCCTGACCAGACAGAGTCATTCAAAACATTTTAACACAATTGAGATGGATCCATGGGAATGTACTGGGAGGGGCCGGCGATAGTGGGAGTTGCACGTTAGCCTTCACGCTTATAGGAATTTAGCCATTATGGAAAAGGATGCTGGCAGTCTTAATCCAAAATCATGGCAAGCTGTGACATTCCTTTACCAATGTAGGTGCTTTTCAGCTTGGCCCCTAATCTCCAAAGTCTATTTTGGACATCACATTGGTCCCTGAGGCCCCCTTACCCGGGTGTCTCTCCATCTCCATCTGACCAACTGCACACTGTCACATAATACACTGTCTGACTTTAATTACTGTCTGGAAGTATCAGGGTTAAGGGTCACACATTCCAGTGGGAGCATCTGTGTGCACGTGTGTTCCTGTACATGAACATGCTTGGGTGGCTCCACTCAATGTGCAAGCATGTCCCTTGTATGACAGCCGGTGTATTGAGGGAAGTGCCGAATTCCACAACACATTTTCCCCTTCGCTCATCACGTACCGCACACCCTTGACCCGCATCTACATCAGCACCTCAGACCTGTTTTAGGAGTGCAAATGGTTTGCAAGGAGCCACCAGGAAGCACAGAGAATGTGACAGAGCTGTGATTACAAGTGTCTAATTTAAGTATGAGGAAAAATTCTGAAATGATATCGGACACAATTTAATCCGTCATGATATGCAACCCAAACCCAGAAAAGGTTTGTTGACCTTGAGGTTAAAGCTCTGCTATCCCTGGGGCTCAACTTATACTTTCCCTGACAAGAGACAAGATTAGCCAGCTGTACTAAAGACCCAACTGCTCTCAGCAACAGCAGCTAATTTAAACTCTTATCTACAAGTGATAAAGGAGAAATTATTTTCACATAGAGATAAAAGCCTGGTTACAGGCTTTAACAGGAAAATATCAGCACGAGTGTGCCAGGCGCTACATAAACTGTGACGCAGCTACATATAAAGAGGCTGATCACAGACAGGAATAAAACCAACACCTCAGTCAGTAATTTGACTACAGATATGATTGCATAAATCAGCTGGTGGCCTTTCATGCTCTTCTGTCACATGGAAGCCATCCGTCTGGCCAGACTATAAATTAAAGCAAACAAAGTTGGTTGTCGGGCCACCGTAATTGGGTTTGCTGTTGTTATATTTTCCTATCTGGCGAGTTGTTATGTGTAATCATAAAATTCAATGACTAAACATAATGGTGTTTTCATGATGGGAAGACAGGCAAGCGCAAGGGAGGATTTGAATGCGCTTAGCTGAGATTTAGCAGCTCTGCCTCCGGCGTTGTGACCAGCATCATTTTTTATTCAGTGTTTATTAAATGCTTAGAGTCGCCAGCGCATTTCCACATGGGCAGAAATAACATATTGTTGAATGCTGATGCGCTGCTCCCTGAAAACATAATCTAGCGACTGCGCAGGAATGAGCTGTTTATCATGGGATCTGTTGACTTAACTGACTCAGACCATTAAGCAGAACGATACTGATCACTTTGGGGTGGGGGTGGCATCAATATGCAAATGCTTAAATGCTTGCACTGAGGTGTAAAGCCACGATGTACATTCTACTCAGTCAGAGAGGATGTAAAGTTTGTAGGGTTGGCAATAAATCAATATACAGTACTATATCGCGATTTTTTCCCCCCAATGACATTCCAGCTGCTAATATTGGTATTTCAATATATTCTGAGGAACATAAAACAGGTCTAATTAATTGGACATAGAAAATTAAATGAAATAGTTTTGTTTCAGCTCATCTGTTGTATCTATATACTGCTATGTATTGTACACATCCTTGCCTTTGCCTTGCCTACAAGGTAAATTTATTTTCAGCTCAGTTCTGAAATTTCCAATACAATATGATGAGTATTGCAGTATTCATGGAGTCATATTGTTATAAAACTCTACCTTGACTCATGTATTGGGATTTGTGTAGTATCATGAGGTTCTTACCAGCCCTAAAAATTTCCATAATACGACAAACTGAGAATTTTCATTATGAATGTGTGCCCATCAATCACACTCCCTGGTTATTCAATATACAATGTAGCATATATAAAGCTGCTGAATTATAAATGATGCACTTTAAGTGAAAACATGAGGACACCTATTGATTAGGCCACTTACATGTGTCATATGACCCACAGATTATCACATGATCCGCACAGATTGCCTTACTCTCAGGGCTCCAGTGGCGACAGGGATGAGCAGAGGCCTGTGTTCTTCGGATTAAATGTGTTGATCCATTGATGAGTAATCCTCACAGCTTATCAGATTCCCTTGACCTTGACCACAGGCAGGGCAATATACAGCCGCTAATGGAAACGCCATATAGACGCATACAGAATTGCAATGCATGAGCATGCAAATGTTTCAATTAAGCCAGTGCACAGCTGAGTTATTGTATGAACCTGTCAAACAGAGTTGCGACTTACATAATCAACAATTATTTTTAATCTAATAACTGTCTGTTCCATTTAACATCACATTATAGTTGAGGTAAAAGATTGCTTGATGTATCAAGTCCAAAAACCTTTGATTTATTCAATTTAGAGGGGCATGAAACATAGAAAAATAGCAAATTTCATTAAAGAGACTGATGACCCAAATTGTTTCACAGCCCTCCAAATGACCCCCATATGACAACTGTTTTTTGAGTCATCAGCTGGAACAGAGGAGAGTCTTGGCACATGTCATTTGCAAATTCCAAAACCCCAATGCCACTACTTGACCACTCAGCGACCAACCAAACGGCAGAAATCTTAGGAAGACCCTTAGAGGGGAGGCAGCTCTCTACCACGGACACAGAAACCCAATAGACCCCCCCCCCCCCCCCCCAGGTACTGAGCAGATAAAAATAACTAAAATAGAAAAGAAAAAATGTACATGATATTAAACCTACATGATGATGGTAAAAAGAAAACACCAGACTGTTGGTAAGAGCAGCGATGTTACTGATGTCAAAGTCTGACACCCCCAACCCCCCATGAAGAGATTTTTCAGTGGCACCACAACAACATCACGCTATTTCTGCCCCTGGTCCTGACAGTCAACACTCATTATTCACATGACCGCAAAATGCCCTTGCTAGGAAAATATAAACATGGGAAGCTGATACACTAAATGGCAGTAATGTCTCACTAGCGTATTAATATTTCAGATTCATCAAAAGCGTAGCTGTCAACACTCTTGGCTGATTGTGTTTTACTACGCAGGTTTACAACAGTGATGACAAACAAAAACACAGAGAATTTTTTTTGTTTTGTTGCAGAAACCATCATAAAGGATCTGCCAGAACTAGAATATTTGTTCCTCAATGATACATCACTCCCTACATGTTTTCATGAAGCAGAGAGTAGCACGTGTCATTCTGATACACACAAGGGCAGGATGATAACAAAAAAAGTCCTGTCAAGCAGATATGGCACACTGTAAAGCTGCCACCTCTTTTCCTTATCCAACCAAAGCTTAGGTGTCTTCTCTCCCGCTGAGTTGCCTTATCCTCCTAAAGCATCTGTTTTGGAAGCCAGGCGGCTTAAGCAGAGATTAAAAAGGAGTGCTAAAGTTCTTGCAGGGATGGCACAAAACACAAGTCTTGGCTTGTATTTTGGCACCAGGACCTACATGTAAGGGGGTTTACAATTATCAGCGACACATCTATCAGGCAGCTGAGACAGCAGGTTTACTTTGACTTATCTCTACTCCATTTCCGTTTGGATCATTTGCTTTCGTTGACTTTACTGGAGTGTGTGTACTGTTAATGTGCCATTACCACTTCCACTGTTTTCAAGAAATGCTGAAGCAACCGGCTGTTGTAGATGGTGCTAGGACTGGCATTTATTACCCAATCAATATCTAACTTAATCTAATTTAGTGGGAAGTAGTGAACTCTTTCAGGTTCCCTCCCCCTCTCATTGAGCAGGCTAGAAAGGCCTCTCATTCTCCCTTTCTATTGCCAGGCTTTTCATCCCACAGACAGATACAATGTTCCCGAAGCCCTGCAGTGACTGTTCTCACGCTTTCTCCCTCTCTGTTGTGGAGAAAACAAAAAAGAGGGGTCTTTCCAGAGTGATTTCTTTCTCTTTCCACCAGTGTGTGTGTGTGTGTGTGTGTGTGTGTGTGTGTGCGTGTGTGGGTAGAGGGTGATGCTGGAGTGGGGGCAGCCATCCAGCCACCAGCCCTCAAGTGTAGCTGTTCTAAAATCTACCCAATCACAGCAACATGTGCTGGATGAAATCAGTGTTTTGAGTCAAAGTGAAAGGGTAAGATCTGAAGCTCTGCTGTAGAGCATGTGCCCGGACTACAAGCCCTGTTTAATCACATATTAAACACATACCATGTAACATTCCACAGTCTGGGACCATGATGGCTAATTCATCATCCTAGACTATTTTCAGGAAATATAGATTGCAGCAAAGCCCCCCCTGAGGGTCAGGTCTAACTACGTTTATTTCTAATTATCCTTCTTTCCTGTTGCTGTTGCTGATTTATTTACCTCCCTTTTAACCAATTTGTAGTCCCCTTTCATTTTTAATTCATACACTCTTCATTGCATCAGCGGTAATGGGGGCATCGCTGGACCACATGCTGTGCTACTACCAACTCAAACAGGTAATTCCTATGCAAATCTTACATGAGAAGTAAAGGCGGCAGACAAAATCCATCTCAAAATGTTTTAACATCAAAGACTGTTCGCGGAGCTCTGGAGTGGCCACGCAGAGCGAAAAAGATTATTGTAAGATATACATTGTTCCCAAGGTTTGATTAATCAGTAGCCAGACATGGAGTTCCAACTATTTGATTAATTTGTGATCATAAGATGTAAATTATTTCCCCTTTTGATAAATTGAGAACAACATGGCTATAAATTAATCAAAGCCTGGAATCTAATTATTTCTTTTGGCCACTGGGATATGTATACATGCGCGCGCACACACACACACACACACACATATATACATTCACATAAACATACACACACAAACATATATACATACATATACTCATATGTGTGTATATATGCCATCTGTAATCTTGTTGATTGGCTCACAGATGGCGTGGCTATCAGCTAATAACCTCAGCCTAATGGTGCCAGCTTGATGTGACAGTAGGGCACCGAGCTCAGGAGCAACCATCTATCGACCTGTAATGCTTAACCCCACCACCACCTCAAGTTTTCACACGTGTCAATTTACATTCATCAAACAAGTATAACAAATACAGATTTGTTCCAATTTCCACTGATTTCTTTGCAGAGCTTAGTGGATACTGATTGCAGTTCAAATTACCACTACTCACTATCATCAGCAAAAGCTGGTTACCACCTACGGTCATGTCTGAAAATTACATCCAGTGACATTGTAGTGCATGTCCCATTTACTTTTCTTTCTTTTTTTTTTTTTGCAATCAAGCCTAATCTCCGATTGCCCTCGTGGTTGGTTGGTTGGTTGGTGTGTGTGTGTGTGTGTGTGTGTGTGTGTGTGAGAGTCACGCCCCAAATGAAGCTGTCAAACATACAAATCAATAGGTTGGAGTCTGATATGGTGTGTTTGACTCAAAAGCAGCTACACGGAACCATTGTTCTGACTCCAATGCTAAGACAGACAATTCCTCATTGTCAGTTGGTGAGACATGACATTCACAGCACACCTCTGACAAAAGGACTTTGTGTCTTTTGCTGAGGACCTGAAAACTCTTTCAGGCAGCTGATTTTGTCATAGATAAAAACTGTCATTGCTGTTTATAGAGTTATTAAATAATGTTGAAAAGAGCAGTCACATCCTTTCTACAAAATCAACAAGACGGATTACAAGTGTCATGCTGTTTCCTCTCTGTCCTGCCTCCTAGAATAAAACAGTGAGGATATGTAACCAGTTCGTCATTATAGTCTCTCAGCTTTCAGCCACAGATTAAATCTGTGTTGTTTGAGTGCTGCTGAGAGTCTTCCTACATCCTTTTTTTTTTTTTTAATGAATTAACAACACATCAAATGTTTTAGTTGATATCTTCTCTTTTTTCCCCGCTTGCCCCAATTTCTATCCGTTTCAGAACTTGAAGGGTTTTCTACTCGCAGGGCAACCTTTGGCATAAACAACCTGTCATTTAATGTCACTTTAACGTTGACACTCCCCCCTTCTATTTTTGTGTCATTGTTTTCACGCCTGCACAACATACTTGACCTAGGTAGCTTTATTTAAGATGTGAGACAATGGATATTTTTTATACAAAGAAAATAAGATTAGCACCCATCCCACATATTCCCTTTATGAGTGCTTTAAGTACTTGAAACCTGCACTAATTCCCCATGCACAGTACAAAGATCAACCGTATACATAAACATAAATCGTGCTGTAATTATTTTTGTTGGATATTTTAGTTGTGATATGAATCATTGTAGCATTTCATTTCCAATGACAGAAGTTAAAGCGATTATGTATTTATGTAAATGCTTTGATGGTTTTGATTTCATGATACGTTGCTATAATTTTAAGAATAAAAAAAATGCAACTCTTGTCATTTGGATAAAACGGAGCTCTAGATTGGCTATAGAGAGAAAAAAATACAAACATCTTGTGGCCTCAAGATAGAATTTGGCCACTCTTGTAAAGGTTATTGCTGTTTTGGTAATATTTCAGTGAATTGTGCAGCCTTAGCGCTTGTTAAATCTTAAAAAAAAAAAAATTTGAGGCCACAGGTATTTGGAGAGATTTGAGAGATTTTTAACATCTTAATCTGGAAACTGCATACACAAGGCTTTTAAGCCCAAGTGCAGGACCACACATTTGGTCTACACACAGTTTCTGAGAGGGGAACCTGGGATCTCACCAAACCTTGAGTGATCAAACTTCAATACAAACCAACACAGAGGTGGGCTGCATGCATCAGTTTGTTGCACTTTGTTTAGCACCAAATACTCAACAGTGGATGAGGTCACGGCCGAGAGGACGGCCTCAGCAGGTTCTATGTTTTGCAGCAGGGCCTGGCGGTGCATTAGAAATAAAGTTAGATTGTCCTGAAAGGGGCTTGTGCGAGTTACGGCGAGCTGGTCCTGCTCCTGGTCAGCTCACGCTCATTGTGGGTCTTTGAGCCCATCATTGCTTTGCTGTTCCTTTCACAAGATTTATTTCAAAATGTTGGACCATCTGATCCAGTCAGCAAAATTAAGTTTCTGTAAAACTCTCACGCAACGATCATTTCTGCAGATAATCAGTTCCAACCAGACTCCAACTGTCTGGAGCAGACAGTGTGCACCAGGTTTAACTGTCAACGCACAACTTTAGTCAATGTACAGAGTTACTGCACTATCTCCCAAACACCTTGATGAGATGTGTAGTGACTTGGGTTTTTGAACATATTTTTTACATCTGGCATGTAAAGAAATCTAGATCAAAATGCTCCAGAGATGAAATGAAAGTACATCCATCTGTGGCATATATTCCACACTGTATACTGGAAAGGAGCAGCTGTAATATCTCCCTGTACCAGTCTCCCTATCCCATCTCTATTAATATGCAAACATCTGCTTCCTCTCTTTGCAGGGTGAAAATTTTAAGTTCGCTCAACAGCATCTGTAAGCCAACAGTCTTCAGCTGGGATTTGACCTGCTAAACACCCACCAGCTGTTGACCCTGTATGGATGGTGTGTGACAGAGCACCACTGGAGATGACAACTCTTACTACATTGGTCACTTAAGTCTGTTTTCCCAGGAATCTCTTTATTCATTATACCTATATTCCCTGTCTCTCTGGCAATCTGAGGAGTTGTGAAGGTCGCGCATTGCTCCTTGACGTAATCGTGTTGTCGTCCTTTCTTTCCAAGGTCACAAGCAATTGTGTTTCTGCCAAAGCTCAAGAGATTGAAGAAGAAAAAAAGCTTTGTGGTATCTTCATTGTACAGAACAAGCATGTAGAATGCAATACAAAAGGGGTTCCTTTCATTGGCCAGTGACAAACTGCTGTTCGTGGAACCGCAAGGAAAAATCAATACAGTGCAAATGCAGCCCTCTGTCCTTTCACACTACCACCTGTCCTCCATTCTGTCATTTCTATCTCTTTGGAGCATTTTGTCAACACTCAGACAAGCTCCACTGTTATCACCTCCCATTACTCTGCCCCAGCTTTCATCCACATGAGTTCAAGATTTAAGTGCAGTCCGTGTTTTTCATGTTATGGGACCTTCCTGCATAGATGTGTTGTCTTTCTGACTGGAGAGAAATTCTGCGAGTTGTACTGCTGTTGATGTTTCCTGCTGATCAGACGCATAATTTCTGGAGTCTCCCGCTGCGATGGTGATGAATATGATACCAATAGTTCAGGCTAGAATTCTTTGTCTTTTTGCATTTGAAACAAAGTTCTTTTGGCCTAATGTGCTTCAAAAACAAACCCTTTCCCCAACAGTTTGTCACAAAGATCACATCCAGTCCAGATATTTGGGATCACAGTTCACAAGACATGGAAAAGCCTAAATCTTAAATTCAATTCCAAGTGGCTTTAAAAAACAAAACAAAAACTGGCCTTTAGCTGTGGTAACCCTGAAGAAGTAGTTAGTGGGTTCATGAAATCCTCAGGTCAACACAGGAGAGTTGGAGAGTTTGCCATTGATTTGATGTATCATTCCCTCCTGCCAGACTTGCTGCTATTGGACATGCCTATGTGTTGTCATTTTTCAGCTTGGGCAGAGAGCACGCGCCGATAGCAATCCCCTCACAACTGAAAGGGACTGACGTCCCAGGTCACCTAGTATGTCTTATGTGTAGGGGCCTTTATGTTCATCAACCTGCACTATTTATTGGCAGGAATATGAAATGTATTTCATATAGTCTGACCAGAGATGGGGATTACACTGACTGACCAGAAATTTTTATCCTGGTCATGGCCTTTGAAATAGATGCGGCTTGAGAGAGGAGTTTTTCATTTAGATCTGCCTGCTGAAAGCTTTTGCTCAGCAATACAACAAGAGAGAGAGACATGACTATCACTGGCAAGCAGAGATGGGGTGACAAGGGCTGAGGTATGCTCAAACATAAAGCAAGACTGTAATTGCACAGCAGGAAGCATGTGACAACGTCTCTTCATCCACATTGTTTATGCATGTATTTCCAGCCCTGTGCTGTTGAACACTTTGCATTCAAAGTTATATAGGCAGCAGTCAGCAGGATGGACAGAGATGTGGATGCACCTTTGTTTCTACAAGCAGACTTGTCAGTTAAATGGTTATTTACCTGCATATAATCAGTACATGGATTGGTACCTGACTCAGGAACAGGAGACATGTTATGTACCGGAATACAATTTCCTGAATGCACCAGCAATTTAGCCTTTGTGTTATTGGACACTGTTGGTCAGGGATGCATTGTACGCTGCCAATAATTTTTGGTGTATTTCAACTTTTCCTGACATCGTCATTCTGTGTCCTCAAATTGTTTTTGTGAATGTCAATGACTATGTGTACTTGTGTTTACAAACTTGCTTGCCTCAAATTGCCCCTTCTGAGATGTATTTTTGATTTGAATTGAACTGAACTTTCAACGGCATGTTTTTCTGCAGCTTTTTCAAACTTCTCATTGTGATTGGTTTATGAACCAGATTCATTCTTTTGACTTTGGAAAGAGAATTTGACAACCAAAGTCCAAACCTACAGTACAGTCGGCTATTGTGCCAGAGTCTCCTTCTGCTGTGGAATATAGTTGACCTACCCTAACCTAAGGTTAATAATGGCATTTAGTTTCTAAATTTGAAATTAACAGGATGTGGGACTTAAGCTCTCAAAATGGTGGCATGAAAAGTACATTAATTCTTTCAATAAAAGTTTGACTATATTTAGATCTGTTCCTTGTGGAGGTGCTAGAAGGCATCAGACATCATTTTACCCTTTTATTCACTTCACGGTGTCTTGAGGTGCCACTTTGTAGGAAAACAGAAATGTCATACCACAACACTTTTGCACCACGGGGTTCCTCGGTTAAATGGCCTCATATTCCTTGGCTTGTTATACGACCGTGCAGAGCAATCATCACATAAAATGCATCCCATGTCTGCAGATGTGCCACCGTGTTTAACAGCTGGTACTAATTTCAGTGACCTGGTGGAATCCTTTGGTTTTCCCCGTCCACATGGTGGGGAAAAAGTAAACATTTATCTTGAGACCATGTCTTTTTTTTTTTTCTCGTGTGCAAGGGTCCATGTTTTATGACTCTTACATGGGCAGTTATCCTCAAATACAATTAAAACCATATGCACCAGACTTCTCAAGCCAAAATGCAGCTTGAACTTAGTTATTTGATGAATATATGTTGTATGCTGTTTAGTAATATTCACTTATGTGACACTCTGCTTACTCTCTCACCATGAGTGAAAGTGGAGTTTACTTGTCACACAGGGAGTTGCATCTCTTCATAACAGTACAAAAACTTGTTTGGATATATTTTGAGTAATGTCATGCTAGAGGTTATGAGAAAATTGCTTCTCCTGCAAATACTGTAAGTGTGAGAAACTTATTTATTCATAACTAACCCACATTTTAAGTATTTCCTCAGCTAGAATAAGGGAATGATTAATTTCTGTACTTTGTGAATGGTAAATGAACTCAAACTATGTCAAGTTTTTTTTTTTCTCTACCTTTATGCCTATCAAAGTGCTTTACAATGATGCCACATTCACACACTGGTGGTGGAAGCTGCCACGTCAGGTGCCAAGGCCTTCATTAGGAGCAGTTTGGGGCACAAAGTCTTATTCAAGGACACTCTGACTTGGTTCTCAGGAGACAGCCTTCTCTCTGGGACAATTGTTTAGTATATTTGTTGCATTTATCCTTGAAACCTTCCAAATGAATCAACCTTATTAAATGACCGAGACAGCTTGCAGGATGAAGCTGACTCCTCACTGGAGATTTATTTCTCCTCCCTGTGTAGCAGTGTCAACTGTTATGAGAAAGTGATTCATGTTTCAGATATTACAATAACTTCTGTCCTTTCTTTGACCTTGCTGCATGTTTGCCTTGTAATTGTGGTGTGGGAAACTTTGAAAAAAAAAAAAAAAAAAAAAAAAGCTCCTCATTCCAAGTCCCAGAGGAGGCCAGGAACCAAGGGAGTTTCCTTCTCAAACCACCACTGATCAGAAACCACATCAGAACTCATCAGATTTCTCTGAATCGCAGAAAAACACAACTCTAATTATCCTTTGAAATGTGAACAATCTGAAGACCAAAATAAGCTGCGGGACTTCCTATTTTTGCTTAAAGATCTGGTTTAGATTGATGGTGGGCTAGAGCTTGCCAGTGGAGCCAATTTTAGTGCTGTAACATTGGTGTTGTTTATTTACCCATGTGCTCTAACCACAAACTTCCCCCTCTTGTGTCCAATAAGTAGACTTAATAGCAAATGTATCTCAAAACTGTGCTATTTTCAGTCCTTTTTATTGGGTTTTATGGCAGAATGTTTGACCATATACTTGTTTGTTTTACACTGACAGGAAATTACAAAAAGCTGCAGCTCTTTTTGCTAAAACTCTAAGATTTTAATTTTTATATTTCATTGAGGAAATAACAACCTAGTTATATTACAGAGAATGGTTTGTTTTTGTTTTTTCTGTAAGAGGGACATCCAAGAGGATAAACACACCAACAGACAGGGCATCCAATCAATGATTTACAGTATAAAATAATTTAAATAATATTTCAAAGAGTACATTATTTACGAGCTTTATAATTATTCTAACATAGTTTACACAGTGTTTCATGCTAGTAAAATGACAAAGAGGTCATTGGATATTACCTTTATCATAAATCATTATAACAAGCTTATCCTGGATCTACCACAAATGATCCAATCACATTATTGCTGAGGTTCAGCAGACAACAATGCAAATCTTTCTTGTGTTTTGAGGTGGCGCATTTATTCAAGATAAACTAAAAACAGGACTGGTACAAAAGAACGTCCAAATTAAAAGTCCATAAACTAAAAACCTTCATGGTCCAAATGGGACTGTAAAAGTCTCCTCAAATTACACATTTGTGGCTCTAATTTACAGCTTATTATTTGGTTCAGTTGCCACCAAACTGGTTTAATTTGGTCCGATTTTGTTTGGGTTATTGACAGACAATAACTGCGGGATGCATGTAGCATGCATATAAACACCCTGGGCATATCAACCACAGCAGCTCCAGGGCTCTTTGACGTAGATGCAACAGGTCTAAAGTCTCTAGGTGCTTAGTCGGACTGCGATCTGGTTAATGTTCAGGTGGTAACATAAGACTTCTATC
This sequence comes from Aulostomus chinensis, assembly GCF_037954235.1. NCBI lineage: Eukaryota > Metazoa > Chordata > Actinopteri > Syngnathiformes > Aulostomidae > Aulostomus > Aulostomus chinensis. The sequence goes on from NC_141324.1 coordinate 25,779,549, forward strand.
ATATTTATACTTCTCAACAAAAACATGCAATGCCCTTCAGAGCTCTGAGGACAGAGGCGCTGCTATCCCACAGCAGACAAATCCATCCATCCATTGTCATCTTCCTCTTATTCTTACACATTAAGGGTCGCGGGGGGGCTGGAGCCTATCCCAGCGTCAACGGGCGAGAGGCGGGGTTCACCCTGGACAGGTCGCCAGTCCATCACAGGGCCAACATAGAGAGACGAACAACCATTCAAACTCACATTCATACCTATGGTCAATTTCGAGTATTTTATCAGCCTAGTCCCCAATTGCATGTTTTTGGACTGTGGGAGGAAGCTGGAGTACCGGAGAGAACCCACGGGGAGAACATGCAAACTCCACACAGAAAGATCCCGTGCCCGAGCCGGGACTCGAACCTGGAACCTTCTTGCTGTGAGGCCACAGTGCTAACCACTGCACCACCGTGCAGCCCAGCAGACAAATCATCAAGCATAATTAAGGAAACCAAAACTCAAAATTGAATCCTCTTTGTATACAGCAACTTTGTCTACGTTTGTAGCGATCACAACGCAGAACGATGGAATTGTGGTTCTAACTAGTTACGACTGCTACGGTGTAAGACAAAAACAGAAATACATGCAAACCTAACACTTAATTTCCTGAAATCATGAAGGAAAGAGCCAGACAAATGCATCTGGATGATTCTTGTACATGTACATTTTTGTCAGTGTGATTTAGAATGAAGGACCCAAATGCACCCAAACCATCCAGATACATTTCTAAAGGATCATTTGTCATGTTCCTCAAGTTTAATCTGTCACCTCTCTGTATCTTAGGTAAACTTCTGATTCAATTGCAATTTCAGAACAGAGAGTTATGGGTCAATGTTTGTGTGTTCCCTGCAGGCTCTGTCTGCAGTCTTGCTGAACCCACCTTGCTACTCTTTAATTCACTTTCACCATATGGATCATCAATTTTGAATAATGCTCTAGCTGAGTCGAGATACAACAGCCTGGAGTTAAATGCTGCCGTCTTGTTGTGTGCTGATTGACAGGTTTCACCTAAAAATAGCCTAAACATAAAAATGCCACAGACCCATTTGAAAGACACATAGTGCTTTTATACCATGAAATTTTCCAGCAGCGATACCGAGGCCAGTGAGTATATATTCTTATTTATGCCATCACGTTTTCTGATTAGGGCGGATGTGAAGTATTCTTCAGCGCAGGTAATGGATTCTGTCAGTGTGTTCGCATTCTGGCTACTTATTACTCTTCACACATTTGCCCATCAATATCAAAAGGCCTCAGTGGTGAACAAAAATACACCGGAATTTCAGCAACTTCCACAAATGTCTCAAAGAGCTCTAATCAAAACAAGTCAATATACATCACTGCTCCTGAGGAAAAATGGAGGCCTGCAATTTTCTGTACAAATTGCGTGGGGGGGGGGGGGGGGGGGACTTACAATATTCCTCAGAGTGCACATAGCGTCTCCAGTCATCACATGTTCTATAGATAGAGCACTGGTGTTTCATGGAGATCTGTTGATTGCACAGTACAGAGGAAGGGAACATAACAAGTTTTTGAATTAAGCAATATACTGCTCAGTTCTTCAAATCTATGTAACAGAACAAATTCTCAAGTAGCTCCAATCAGCGTATGCTCATGAAACATTTATATGACATCTTACGGAAAGTTATGCACAATTTTTCATGCATAATTCTTTGAATGTCCAGTAAAACAAATGCCTGCTCAAACCCCTGCAACTGGACCGTCAAGCAAAATGTCAAACATTCCTTTTATTCTTACTGGAAAATGCAATTTTTGAGAAGTTACACATTATAGGATACTGTGGTTAAGGTATAGTTAGGACCACTTGGTTAGACATAGAGAAAAAGAATAGTTTGGATGAAAATAAAAACATATACCGTACATAACAGCTTCAAAAAGATGGCTGCATAAAAAAAAAAAAAAAACGTTTTGGAAAGTTTTTCTTGCCAGAAAATCAGCTGTAAATGTCCTAATATATCACTAAAAACACCCAGTTCCAGAAAGACAAATGCAAAATTTCTGATGTTTTACTTAAGATATAATTTTTTTTCACCCCAAAAGTGGCTCTAAATGTACTGACGTTTTTCTTACAATACATGGTATTGATACAAAAATGGTTGGAAATGTACAAACCTCTTACTAAAAAAAAAAAAAAAAAAAGTATCAAAACATTTTATCAAATATTTGGCTGTAAATACATAATGTCTTGCAAAAGCACTTTGTTTTGTTGCCAGAAAGATAGCTGCTGTTACACCTGGTATTTATGGCAGAAAGGTGGCTGCAGATAACGCCTCGTTGAAAACACAATTTTATCAGCTAAAATGTACGCATATCTTGCTAAAAACACGTGGTTCTGTCACCAGAAAGATGGCTGCAAATGTCTTCACATCTTGCTCCGGACTCTGACCTTTGACTTGACCACCGCATTAGGAAATAATTGAAACATATGGAGGAGAATAGACGGCTTGTCCCACTATTGACCATTGCACAGAAGAATGTGAATGACAGTCACGGTTTCCATTGTTGGCATGTGATTGAGGTCATGACACTTTCTCATTAGATCTTATTTCATGTTTGAGCACTCTGGGAAATTGATTCATCGATGTGATGACCTGGAAGCCCACCAGTGGTGGTTGGGTCGGTGGGACATATTAAACAGCTGTTTTGTATCGCATGAGAGAGGAAACAAAGGCAGACTCCAGTGAGGAATTGTTTCCACTGATATAATCAAAACAACAGATTAAAATGGAAGTAAGAAGGTTAGCGCTGACGTCAAAAGTCATCAGTGACATCCTGCGTAATGTCCTGCACTTTGTGAATGACTCTGGTAAGACCAGGAGTTTGCGTCATCTTCTCTAGAGTGGGTACAAAAAAAAAAGGCTTGCCTTCTGCCAAGATGAGCGGCTCTGTCTCAATAAATTGTATTTTTGTGTCAGAGAGGCATGTGGGACCCTTGCCTAATGTAGCGTAAACGTTTCTTTTGTGGAGCCTCCAATTCATTGTATCAGCCTGTCAAAGCTAAACTGGGGGAAATCTCAGTGAGCAATGGAAACAGAAAGGGAAGAGAGGTCAGGGGGCTGAGCTTGTTCCAGAAAACAACATGTGCTCTTTTCAAAAGATAAAAATCTGAGCTTGACTGAATCTTGGACATTTTCTTGAGATTTTTTTAAGGGAGATACATGTGGAGTTGATTCAGTTTTGGGAATAATGGATGGAATTTTGGGGCTTCCAGTGAACTGAGCTGATATCAGGGGCCAAAGCTTCCCCTTCCTTTTATTGGGTTGCATTTACGGTCCAATTAGCAACTTGAGACACAAGAATGGCATTTGAATCTGACATCATCAGATTGAGATCAGGATCAATTCCCTTGTTCCTCGACTTTCATCCAAATCCAGTCACATTTTTTGACTTAGGCTGCAAGCACACAGACAAAGCAAACTGGAGTGCACTTGGAGCGCACATACCTCCGGCAAGGTCACGTCAGCCAAACCCAATGCAGGGAAGAAAAAAAAAGCCATTTTAAATAAATCTGCCCCAAATTGATGTGGCGTCTTCCTTGGCCTACTCTACCCTTCTGTCATACTTTACAAAATCCTGCTAACTGCCAGACAAACACATTCAATCCCATCACTTCCTTGACAGCAGTAATAACTGTCACATGATATCAGATGGGTTGAAAGATTGTATTTCAGTATTGTATCATTGTTTGGTTTGTTTTTTGCTTTGTTACCTGCATGGAACCCAAGCTGCTCACTTCAACAATACTGTCCCTTCTCATTCATATGCAGATATGTTAATTAAGTTCATACAATAAATTTCATGCAGCACAACAGGACAGAGAATGATAAGTCTTCAAACAACCTGAGTGGGTGTGCCCACCATTGCAGACAAATAGCTTACTCTATATTTCCATATCAAGACAGCTTCTCCATCTCGATTGTTATTTTTCAATATTGCAATGTCACGCCACAGCCATCAAATGCACAAGTATTATTTTCTACTTAAACCCATTTAAACAGCTTTAATCTGGTATTCTTGCTCGTGTTGGAGAAAAAGTCAATTGTATTTTGTCTAGTTTAAAACAACTATTCCGAACATGAGTCCCATTACATTTCCTATTCATTTTGCTTCCTACAGTCTAAATCAAATTCAACCTATTGACAAAGCAGATAGAAAGGCCTGGTAAACAAAATAAGATGTTGTGCTCTGCCCCCTCATTAAATACAACGGGTCCATTGAAAATCAACAATGTATTGATGGGAACATGCTACTTGTTGCCAGACAGTTGGCTTAAAAGAATTAAAGTTGAAGTACTTGCTTTTATTTTAATGCATTTTAAAGTCAATGACTTCACCATAACAGATTCTTTTTGCTGAGGATGAAATGACGAATCGTGCCGCCTGTAATATCACCAGAAGCATGTATGTGGTGACTCCAGATAGTCTAATGTAGGAAGAAACCCCATGCTGCTGGTATTCCTCCCTGTCCTTATTATTCCAATATAAAACCCATCAGCTTAGCTCGGAATGCAAGACAGCGTTCTTTGTTGTGGGAGATTGTCGCCATGCTTGGGACTGATATGGTTGTGTGCTTTTATTTTACCCAACACTCCAGTGGGTCCATTGTGATTCAGCAGTCATTATCAATGCCCAACACATGTCGGCCTGCCTCTAACTGTCCTAGTAGCACACTGACCACAACAGGGAACCAAACACACTAATCCACTGCGGCCTCCAAATGGATCCTGAACAATTGCTTGGCATTTCCAGCACTCACATGAGATTGCTAAGAATATGTCTTATTCTGCAGAAGGAAATAACGGGGACAACAACATATTTTCGCCCATTTCTGAATGCAGGATGGATTAATCTGATGATCCTCTCAGCATTTCAACAGCAAACACTTCATGGACATATACTTTGAAACATTAGTCATGACATATTTCAATCCACTATTATGAGATCTCTACATATTAATGCTCCAAGACTCGAGGGTTGCCCTTCACAATCCAATCGCCCTGTTCCTGTCTTTGCGTTTACTCACTGGGGAGGGTGTCAAAATTGAGCCGATTATTACGCTAGGAAATCAAGCCATCTGACATGTCGATCAATGGCTGCCTTGACTGATGGGTCTCCTATCTAGATGAACGGCCCCCTGGAGGGATGCTCGCTCTGACTCACTGCTGTTACAGAGACGGGGGATTAGGCAGTGCTGATTGTCAAGGTCGCCTCGCAGCCACAGAGATGATGTGATGTATCAGACCAAGCCGAAGGTGATGGTACAGCAAGACCTGACCACTGACTGAGGGGTACAGAAAATAAGGACTCCTCTTTACAAATGTTGAGGTTTTATGTATAGAGAGCAGGTTTTTCATGACAACTGTTGTTCATTAAAAAAAAAAAAAGACCCATGAGAGATCTGGCAAATGCCCTTGTGGTTTCTTGAAGACCCTCGGGGGCGAACTGCTCATTGTGTTGTCCTCCAGCGAGCACAGGCCAGATGTCCCTCATTCTGGAGAAAATATATGGGGAGAACTTGACACAGAATCTAGCCTGGAGATGTTTGGATTGTACACTGATAATACTGGTCATCTGTTGGACTTCAACATAAAGGTCACATGGAATAGCTCAAGTGAAGTCAGTACATTGAACGGATAAGTCTATCATACATACTGTATGCACACAAGGACAAGTTAGATAATACACAGAAAGAAGGATTCTTCTTTAGATGGATGCTAGGGGCTATAATGACAGCACTGTTGGTCAGCTCCCTGGTCTTTTACAACTTTAATCCATAGAGCCACCTCATTCTTTCTTTGTCCTAAAGAGCCATTACTGAACCAACATGCAACCGTAAGATGGTTAAAAATTATATCTGCTTAACATCAGCATGTAAGCATCATCAGTAGTGAGCATATGAGGATGCTAACCGTAGCCTCAAATAAGCATTGCCTAAAAGTCCTGATTCAGTTGCAAAATACACCTGTATTCAAAAAATTGTTAACTTAGACATAGTTGGCTTAGAAAACAGAGTAATGTACTGCAAACTATCATGACTGAACATGTTCAGGGCACATTCACTCATGCTCAATGTGCAGCAACATGCGCCTCCCTGCAGGATGAACCTCAAGCTAAATGCTGGACATTCTCCTCAGTGGAAAATGCAGTATTCTAAGAAAAGCAAAGCAGCAAACATCCTCAAGTTATTCAAGAAACATCTTTTTGTCTAGAGACATCTTAATCACAATTGTGTGGATTATCAATAAACTATATACATTTTACATGCAAAAATTAGTTCATTTTCCTCTTAGATAACTAGAAAACGAAATGGAGAATCATCTCGAGTGACTTTACAATTTACTGAGCTCATGTTTGTTGCATAGCCCAAAACTGTCAGTGCACTGTTGCACAGTGTTGCTGTTGCTGTATGCACTAAATTGCTGTGTTGCGTTAATTAATAAACACCATATTTCTTCATTTTCTGTCTAATTATCAATTGCAGGTCTAGGCCTATGATTAATGCATATTTATTCTCGCTTTAGCCTAGTTTGTATGAGTTTCATTTGTTACACGTTTGGTAATGTCAGAGGTAAATTCAGAACTGCAAATTTTGATTCAGACAGTTCTAGCACAATAAATGACACTCTTCACTTGACTCCTTTTATAATTTGCATGTATGGTATTTAGGGCAGAATGCATCACATCTGCCACCTGGAAAACTGGTGCAAAATCCTCAGTCATGGCTTTTTTTTTTTTTAAACACAAGCAGCACGCACAAAAAAAAATGTGTTCTGCTAATTTCTGCCGTTTGAAGTGATCACCTCCTCTTGGAATCCCCAAACCAGGACAGAAACCTTCAAAAATGCTGAGTGTCAGTGCCTTGATCTAACTGCATGACTGACAAGAGGGGGTGTTAACAGGGTGGAGAAGTAAACGCAAACTGTTTGAAGAGTTATGGTTTGGGACTCCCTCGGTTCAACTCGCTGCATCTGCTGCTTAGTAATTGACATGACATGAATTATACCTTATAGGATTGCTACAAGTTCAAAGCAGCCATCTTGGTACAAACACGGCACCGTTACAAATGCAAGCTGACACTACAAACATTTCTACACTCTCTCTCGCTCTCTCTCTACTGCATTCATTGTGAACGGCTCTTCCCAGGTGCTTATCCTGGTCTACACTGCTGCCGACCATGTTCTTTGTTTCTCCTTCCCCTTTCATTCTCCATCGAGAATAAATACAATTATCGCATAATGGGATCCCCTTTGATAAAAAGCAGTCTTCTGTCATTCTGTTGGAAGTGCCAGAGTGTTGGATGGTGAGAAACTCCAGGTTAAGTACTTTCTTTTATCACTCCTCCTTTTTATATGCAAATCAGCCTGCCCGCCCATCTATTTACTGTTGCAGGTATTCAGACAGGACCTCAAACCGTGCCAGCCGCAGACCGCAGCCTGCCATCCAGCGCCAGCATGGGACTTGAAATAGATTTGATTAGGTTTCAAAAATACGCCTTTGATCTCACGTTTGTTAGGCAAATGCAGCCACATGACAATATGCTTGAGAGGATGGAGTGATTCTGCTGGCATTTACAAAATAATGGACAATCTAATTGTACTGTAATGCTGGGTGTGCAGAGTTATTAATTTGTGAGAATCAGTGAGCCAGAAACTGGCTTCATTTGCATCCAGTTCTGACAGGTTGAGAGAAAAGGCAATGATTTGGCTTCAAACAAATATGCTGTTGCCTATAGATAATCAGCACTCTGCTGCTGCTGCGTGGCACAAACTCAGTACCTGCTGTCAAGATGAATAGACTGTCATTTTGTCAATAAATATGAAATGCAGGGCCAGAGGTTTTCAATAATTAGATTTACTATGACATACAAGAATGCTCATTGCTGACCACACTTCTGTAAATTCACAGTACTGGAACTGATTTGGTATTTTCAAGGAGCGAGGGAGAGAGTAAGTGAGTGAGAGAGCAAGAGAGAGAGAAAACACTTGCTTTCAGCTGCAGTCATTGAAATTCAGGCAAGGGTGCTGTCAAGAATGAGCACAGACAGACCAATATACAAAAGCATAATAATTCTAGCAATCTGACAGCTACCATTACAATCTTTAAATGACACACTTTTTGTCCTTCCCCCTTTCAAAAATGTTCACCAGTAACACCAGAAATGAGCCACTGTCATTTTAAATGTTGAATGATACATTATAAACTGCAATGACCAGACCGTGAGACAAGTATGTGTGTGTGTGTGTGTTTTATAAACATACAGCAGAATATATTATTACAGGCTATAGTGGAAGGAGGCAGGACTCACCACAGGGAGCTCAAATCAGGCTCCAGACCTAGTGATTGAAGTGAAAGAATTTTATATTAGGTACCAGAAGGACATAATGCATAACTTATTAATATGATTTGGGTAAAGATGGGATTAAGTAGCATTGAAGAATTTTACTGTTTATCAATTTTTCAGGAGTCCCAAACTGATAAAAGCCTTGGAATAAACCATAATGTTTTAGTAGTTGTAGTCAGAGGTCATGGCAAAGCGATGTTTGGCTACTTTGGTTAGATAAATAAAAGATAACTACTCAATTCAGAGAAATGCCGCAAATTTTCTGGGAGCTGAGCAACATTTATTGCACTCCATTGAGGGAAACATCCAGGAAAAAAAAAACATGCCAGGATCTACTGCACAGTTTCTACCTTTACTTTAGGAGACAGCGGGGGGAGGCCCAAGGCATAGCAGGCCCATTACAAGACCATTCAGTCACGAATATAAAAAATAAACATTTAAGTGTATAAGTGCAGTAACAAACAGAATCAACAGTGACAATTTAGAAAATTGCATACACACAATGTTCAGGCAATTCATTGATCTCCATATTAGCTTTGCCCGTCAACAACAGCCAGGCTAACAGCTGAGTCTGAACTAGCTTTAGCAACAGGTGTAAATAGCCTGTGGAGCTAGTTAAAAAAGCCTACCAGCAAAGATTCATGACCACTCAGACAAACAAAACAGTACATAAAACCTTCTTGCACCAACAGTGTGGTACAACGAACAAAACTTTTACCTGGTTTCCTGTCCTGCGAGGTGCTCTTCCGGTTTTAGCTGCAGCAGCTTTCACCGCAGAATCACGCCAAGCGAATCTCCCTCCGCCCGGTATAATTCATTAAACACCTTGATTCGTGCCGTGAACACACCGGAAGAGCTTCAAAATAAAAGACTCATCACATCCGACAAGGCAGTAAAAAAATATATGAGGAAGTGGTTACACCTCAAGAAATACACTATTTGGTGTGACTGAAGCCTTTTTACATTTTTTTTGACATATTAAAAATATATGTGTAAACCTATAGCTGGACAAAAGGTCTCAAGCTAAAATGCGTATGAAGACAGTTATATTTACTTTCTAGATAAGTTAAGTAGTTTTGTCCACCAGATCTCTCCTTTGAGATCATTTTTTTATGATAAGAAAAATAAAAACTATGATGGATTATGATCGTTTGTTGGTTCATGATAATCAGCTCCTTAAGGCTTATCCCCCCCCCCCACCCCCCCAAAAAAATGGAAATTTCATTTTATATGGCCTCAACCTTCTGCACATGTATGGATGTGACAAAGCGAAATAAGTACAAATAATCTTGTGGAAATATTAGAAACTTCTGTTTTAAAGGCACAATACCATCGAAAGAGATGTTATCAGTGGGTCTGATCTGCTTCCCTTTTAAGTGTTAACATATTTAAGTTGTACTGAGTAAACCATTAAAATGAATATCTGTGTAAAAGTCCATTATGTATTCATCCTGAACAATTTAGCATGTAATACCGTATGCTGTACGGCTGACTAACACACAGTGGCTACAGATAAAGTCTCTATGCTGACTGGCAGCTGGTTGTGTATTAACACTAACCTTGTTTGTCCAAAATAAGGTGTGAGCTGTGCTGTGATTGAACGCATAGCACAAGGTTACTTTTAATTGGCCAAACCCACCAAATCTACCCTTGTGTGACATCAAGAGGCGGGGCCTATGTTGACTGGCAGGCTTGCGTTTAACTTTTATAACACAGCTGAGACCGAACACAATTCGGTATTATTTAATCTGACAATGAAGCGTTTTATAGCTGCAGATCCTGATTCTCTTCGCTCCCATCTTCAATTAAGGCTGCATTCTACATCCATTATTAACTCCTTTATGCTGTTTTTTTTGTTTTGTTTTGTTTTGTTTTTTTTGACTAGCTGCAATACACTGGCACAGCTGGAGAGGCCTGGACAAAGATTTCATGCTGGTGGAAATTTTCAGTCTATTAAAAGAACTCTTCTACATAGGTAAACAGGCTGAGATTAGTAGCACCTGGCTAACTCAATTAAATTGTTGTGCTAGCACAATGACAGTTGAGGTTCCCTTCTCCATCCTCAGTCACGGGTAAACAAGAGCCTATTTTTTGCTCTTTCGGCATCAGCTCAGGCTGACTGGAAAAGCACTCCCCCCCCACCCCCACCCCTTTCTTTAAGCTTTTTCTGGCTGTAATTGACAACACTTGATGCTCAGGCTTTGGAGGAGACGGTGGATTTCCCTGGATTAGAGTGTGAGGGCCACAGTTATTCCATCCTCTGCAACTGGATTAAATCACTTGATTGGTGAGGAAGCTAAAGAGACGGCTGTGGAGAATTGCCAAGATGTAACATGCTCGCTCTGCATTTAAGGTGAAAGGTTAACCGTCCAGTCAAGAAGGGCTTCACACCATTTGGCCTTGACCACACGGGTCAGAGGATGGCGGTCATAAATCACACACCAATGAACTATGATCAAAGTGGAGAATCAGGCCACTTCACATCCTGTTTTAGCTGACAGCTGGAAAAGCAGCACATTCTTTCTGTATTTATCAAAAGGTAACACTTCTAACATAGGCAACAATTGACACGTGGGCATATCCTCTAACACATCACACAAGATATGCTCAAAGGCACCCAGGCCTTTCATTTATAGCCGATTTCACACAACCTTGACACGTTTCTTCCACATCAGTTCATGGTCTTACACCATATGTCCTCTCTCTCTGGATCGTCCTCTGTACCTCGGCCTCCCTCAGGCACAAGGATTTGAAAAGCCTGGGGCAAACTTGGACTCTGCTTCGAATCTCATTTCATTATTTTTAATGTAGTGGGCCACGTAAGGGTCCAATCCAGGACAGCACTGTTAGTACTTATGATCTACAACATATCATTTCTGGCTCAGGCAAAAAAGCTCCACTAACATCCACAGAGGCTGTAATGGTCCTACTGGGAAGCCTTTGACATAGCGTTCATGTCTGAGATATAAGCAGCTGAATCAAACAGTGATTTTCTGTGCTTAGACCATTTCATTTGAGCAGTTTCTGTAAGCTTTCACATAAAAAAAGAGAGTCTGATAAGAAGTTTCTATTATTTTCTAGCCTGGATATCAGCTTGTGACTCCTTAGCTTCATTTCGTGACTTCTTACTGGCAGGGCCTCATTTGTAATATGGACCACTGATCTGCTTATTTCTATTTCTCCCTTTTTTTCCCCCCGGAGGATCGTAGAAAAATGTTCCTTTTTTTTTTTTTTCTCCCCATAACATTTCAATAACTTTTCGTTAATAATTTAGACACATAACTACCCATGTGAAATCTAATATTCATAAATACATTTCAATTCATTCATAATCACCTTAAACCTTGAATAGTGATGCTAGTATGAGCCTTTTCCCACTATGATGCATTTACAGAGGCTCAGGGTGGAAAAACCTTCCTGCTGATAGTTTGCTCCGATTTGTCGTCTTGTTGCTTTTTTTTTTTCAAACAATTTGGAGTTGAGTGTCCACTGGAGTGTCTGATTAATCCAGGAATAATCTTGATTGTATTCCATTTTCAATAAAATTGTTGGTCTCTGACAAATGTCAGCATATTTTGATGTAATGGCGTGGAGAGTGCTCTCCATAAGAGATCTGGGAATCTTTTTTTCCTCCTGCAAGTGAAGCAGTACCACCTACCACTGCAGGCCCTCTGTCTTTGCTAAAATATTGTTCATCCGTCATGTGTTAAGGAGACAAAAAAAAGTCAGTGAAAACCAGTAGACTCCCATGACACCTCAGAGAGCCATTTTCACATCCACAGTCGCCACAAGTGATCACGCGGACTTGTTTTGGCAGTTCTCACACAGTCATTGTCTCGAGGGTGATGAACGGCGTCCATCAGAGTCACAGCCAACCACAGCCCAAACTAATTATCATAGTGGGCCTTGCAACCACGCATGCCAGGTTTCCTCTCTCCCCCACCGACATGAATTAGCCATTGACACGCAGCGCTCAGTGATAAAGAGTAAAAGATGTAATCTGATGATGGGGGGGGGGGGGGGGGGGGGTCTGTAGAAGAGGAAAGACACCACAAGTTTTTCCATGTTGCATTTCTTTTTTTCTCCATCTTGTGAGCCGGGGAGAGTAAGATATGATGTGGATCCAACCTCTGAGCCATCATTGCCTGTTTATGCCTCACAGAGCCAACATTAGGTGAAAATCTTCAAAGGGACTCACTGTGCTGCCACTTAAACAGATAATATGCTCCCCTATAAAAGGGCCATTCATTGACATTTAAATACCATTGCATCCCCATCATTCAGCACAATGCCGAGGAAATGCGGCTCTTTAATACCTCAATTTCTGTCGATTCTAGTTCTTAACTGCACCAAAATGTTGGTATTAAACTCCATAGTAATGGAGTATATAACCGCTCTTTCTCTCTTTTTTTTTTCCTTCCCTCCTCATTTCTTGTTGAGTCAGAGGAACTGGAGGAAAGTCACATTTAACTTTATCCTCCATGGTCCATCTATTTAACACTGTAAGCAGACTGAAATGGTTGGAGTGAAAGTGTCTGGGGAAATATCAGGGGCCGGGAAGACGTCCAATGATGCTGTGATTTATGGTTTCATTACTAGCAGGGAGAGATCCCTGTCTGGATCTCTGCTCTGAACATTTCTGGACGTCATACTACCTATTAATATCACTCACAACACAAAACACTTGTCAGGCCACCATGGCAGAGACCAATCAGTCACTCTCATCCTTGAGTGTCTTGACCTCACTTGTTTAGAGAATTAACAGATAAGCTAATTAAGATGATTATCGTATCCTCAAGCCTGATATTTTTTGTCTTAATCACTCATGTGGGCACTGTTAGGCCACATGTCACAAAACCCACTGAACCTTTACAATCTTTCCAAGCTGGGCAGGTATCACTTTTGGTTCCCTTCCTCTGGAAGCCATACCGGATGACTCATTTTTACAAAATGTGTAATATCTCATATGCCTTGATGGTTTTTATATGTTATGACACGAGATCGTTTCACTGATTAGCAGGAAACAGCGATTGAGGATGAGCATGCTGAGATACACCTGACAGTTGAATGTAACACTCACCGTAACAACTTAAATGTTGTGATATAATGATACAGTTTGCAGCCATTTTGAAAAATAACAATTATATTTACACAGGCATTCTGCAAGGCTGCCCTAAGTCAAAGAAGACGAGCGCAGAGCAACCCTGCTCTCACTCTTTTATCAACTTGTTTCAGCTTCTATGACAGTTCGTCGATCTGGTGGGTGGATGTTAGTTCCTGTGATGGACAGCTGGTTCATCCAATCGCCTGCCAAGTGGCAGACTTTGTTGATGGTTCAGTTAAACTCGCCGACATGTCAGGTTAGTGGCATGAACACAACATCTTTGTCGAGACAGAGCTGTGGCCTCACTGTCTCTTTAATAAAGACTACTGGCTGTTACAACCTTTTAGCCCCCCCCCCCCGACCACCACCACCGCCACCCCCATTCAGTGTGCATGCATTTTTTATTCAGACAGCAATGCGACGTAATATTCCTGCCACAAACGGGCTGCGTAAAAGGACCTAATGTCTGCTGAGCCCAGTTAGCTTGTCAAAATTCCACTTTATCACACAGCAAGTCAAAGTCAAAGAGGAGAGGAGGAGGAATATGCTAACTCCTCTGGAGAAAGCCATGTCTGACAAGTTGCATTTTTTTACCCATAAAACATTCATGCAATGAATCACTTAAGATATTGAAATACAGGAGAGTTGGCTGGCTGCAGAAGAATAGAGTCGTATTTTATTCCTCTGAAAACACACAGCCATATAACTTACTCTTAGAAATGAAAGCAGTGAAGAGGAATGCATAATAAAGCTGTAACAGGCTGAACAGGGATGATACATATTGGATATTCATGCAGAGCTATGACTTTGTTATTGATCGATGTATCAGAGTTCCTCAAAGTGCTGTCACTCTGTTGTAGCCACCTATAATCTAGCCATCTCGTCTAGACTTTGTCCTGTATTAAATTACACAGACCTTGTACAAACATTACAACTAAGAAAGATCTACAGGATTAAAATACAACTTTGTTTGCAAGGATAATTAAATGTGCCCATATTCATAGACCCGTTGTGACAGTTCATTCAAAGTCGTTGCTCCAAGCCTCACATTATGCCCCATTTCACACATGGACTCATGCATCTATACGTGCTAAAAGGTTAGATATGTTAATGAATATGTCAACTCTTATTATGCATATGCAGCGGAACAACAAACCTGACTGTAACAAGCCTTTACACGCGCAGACATTGGTATCAACAGTTACAGTACACATTATACACATATACACATACACACAAATGATATTTATTCACACATAGAATGTAATTAAATGACATTTACAAAAACACGCGTGTGAGACCTGTATGTAAACACATCTAAGAGTAATAAAATGTTGCATGTTTAAATGACGATTATTGATACGTAGTTTATAAATCAAAATTATGAACGTATTTTGAGCAAATATTGATCAGAAAAGGATGTCTATCACCAACCCATGATTGCTCAATCATCAAACATTTATAAACAAACCATTACTACATGTTTACCCGATGATTTGCTGATATATTATGAATGAGGGCTGTTCCAAGGCTGATAAATGATGTGTGAACGTAATACTGAATCTTTAATAAGCCATGTGCATTTTTATCCTCTTAATCTAAAGTGTGAAGAATTCATCCTACGGTACATAAACCATCACTTTCAGATTTCTCGCACCCGTTACCGCAAGACTGCATCTTCTAAAAGATTTCATGTAGTTATGTTTTACATTGTGCAATTTTAATATTAAACTGTTTATGTTCAAAGTAATGTCATACTTTTGTGACTCAGTGGCAGACTTTCTTAAATAATGCAGCAATAACGAGAGATAATTGTTAAAAATTTTTTTAATTGTGAACGGTTGTGGAGATCAATGGAATGTCCGGGTATGTTACTTTCTTTTTATTTTTTTTTTCAATCAATGCAACACAATCACTTTAATCTTCCTTTGAGTGTGATTGCTCATGTTAAACATTTGGGAATAAGTGCAAAAGTATGCAAAAGTATTTATAGATTACTTTCAATTCACACATCATTTAACAGATGAGGATAAGACATCCCTCAACAAACCCTTCAGCAGTCATTTACTAATAATTAATTCATTAATATTGAATCAACTTTCCACTTGTGGATGAATACAAAGTATTTTTGAAATTTGAATGCCGTTAATTAACCCTTTAAAAAGTTATATGAGTGTTTTTTCACGATTTGTCAGTCATAAACTAATGGCTTATGCATGATTTATTAAATCTGTCAACTTTGACAGCAACCTCATTTTTTTCATGTTGTTTGTCTGTCAGCACGATTATGGATAAAATATGAGACCAGTTTGCATCAAACAAGTTGGAGAGCTGGAGAATTGGACAAAGAGAAACCCACTGAATTTTGGGTTAGATTTGTTACAGCGGCACCTGCTGGCCAAAGGAAATGACTTGTTTTTTTACAATTTGGTGTACCCCTCCCACGGTCGACCAGATCCATCTCAAATTTGGTCGGAAATGTTTTAAGAACTGGGTGACGGGTTACTGGGAGTTTTTTCACAGCTGTGTTACCATGGTGAGGCGGCCAGGAGACTGTTACTGGACTCCACGTGATCAGATGTTTCCAAACTTCATGCTGGATAAAAGTCCCGGCTGAGTTTCAAAGCAGCGCCTAGTGGTTGCAGGAAGTAGGTCTGATGTAACGTCACAGTTACACTGTGTTGTCTAATAATATATCGCAGGTATATGTTCTCTTGCGCCATCTAGTGGATCCAGTAACCGATAGTTGCACCACAGTGCAGCACAAGTCTGCTCCTTCATGCACAGTGAAAATATGATCAAGTTCAAGTCTCTCAAGCTCTATGGAAAAGCCACACCTCCTGATGTGTGTATGCATGTGTGTGTGTGTGTGTGGGGGGGGGGGAGTGGGAGGGAGTGGGAGGGAGGGTCCACCTGCCTTCTATAAAGTATTTCCAAAGGCAAGTGTAGCTTTACATATTTTACATGGATGTCTCCGAGTTGTTGTGAACAGGACTGAGCTTTCTGTCTCACAATGGACTGTATCTTGTGTTAGTTTGTCAGCTTCAGGTGAACTAAATGTGAAGTGCCATCAAGCGAATATTCTGCTTTGACTTTGACAAAGACAGGACCCGACCCTCACTCTGTTTGTCACCGCAGGCGCTTTATTGATGCTGACACCTTAGCCTAGGTTCAAAACCTCAGAGGAGCATGACAGATATCCTCAGTGGAGATGTAACCGTGCTGTGGAAGCAGACTCACAGTTCGACTGCAGAAATATCTCTTAAAAAACTGAGAGGAACAGCAGCAGCAGCAGCAGCAACAGCAGACACACTCCTCTCTGATCACACCACAGAGACATACACACTCCTGGGAATATGTTGTTGTGTTACAGAATGAAAATACTAGAATAAATTCAGAGTTTTCAAAACAGCCAAGATCACTAAATGGTTTGACAAGTATTAAAAAAATATATGTGCATCCGATGCATGTTCATCCCTCCAGTTGTGTGTCAGAGACTTAGAGATTCTTTGTAGAGAGAGTCTTCTTCTCAAAGCAGTAAAACCACATTAAAAGGCTCTTTATAGACATGTTTACATTGACTTGAGTTGCATCATGAGATGAACTTTAGCCCATGACTTCTGTAAAATAATTGAAACTTAAATTGAAAAAAACAAAACAAAAAACAAACATATCCACTTGCTCATCACCTTGAAGTGCCTTTTGGAAACGAGTCAGATGCCATTTACTCATAGTGTGCAGTGTTTTTCTGTAAAGTGTGGACTGAGTTTAAGGCACGTTGTTTTTTTTAATTGCTGCATTTTTCATCAAAGTGATGATGAACTTCTCTTGATTTACACTGAGTTTTGTCTGTTTGCATGCGTTTCAACTATTTGCAACTCTCAGGGCCGCTGTGACGACCCTGTTTAATCAGCACACATGCAGCTTGATAATTATATATCATTATCTTGTGACACTGACACGGTTATAATGTGTGAACCATATGTTACACGCTGAGCAGCTGTTAAATTAGAGATTTCTGCTTCAGATGGTGACAATGCAGTTTCATACTGTGAATTTGGTGCCTCACACACTATAGAGAGTCACATACTGGACTCATTTTACCAACGTCAACAGAAAGAGAACAGCTATGGAGGCTAGCTGGCCAGAGAAGCTGTTCTATGACTGCCTGGGACTGCTGAAGAACACTTTTTCTAGAAATGAGTCATCAGTCCTTCACTGTGAACAAATCCTTTGACACAAGGTTATGTAGGTTTTCCTCATTCCCTCATTTAGCCCAGAGCAACGGATCCCAAAGACACTGAGGACATGTGTTGGCATACTTCCTTGTGACAGCTCCATCTGGACGCACCACACGGACCCATCTCATGATCACAGAGCAGGATTCCCTCTTAAGAACCCACTGCTCCTGTATTGAAAACTGACCAGCGTGTACTTTGATATGCCTTTAATCAGGATTTCCTCTCCTTTGATTCCAAGAGAGAGTTGATCTCCATCTCTGTGAAATATACAAGATATGGTATTTACTTCACACTGTGTGTGTGTGTGTGTGTGTGTGTGTGTGTGTGTGTGTGTGTGCGTGTGCGTGTGCGTGTGTGGTGGCAGTGG
Organism: Aulostomus chinensis; assembly: GCF_037954235.1. Lineage (NCBI taxonomy): Eukaryota > Metazoa > Chordata > Actinopteri > Syngnathiformes > Aulostomidae > Aulostomus > Aulostomus chinensis. The sequence continues at coordinate 25,797,660 of NC_141324.1, forward strand.
GCTTTGATTGAGAGATGCAACAGTGGTTATAGTGGGCCACATTGGTGGGGTTTTTTTTAGGCTCCTGTCATCACTGCTGGGTGGCTGGTTATCTCTTGGTAGTGGGTGCAGTGCAGGTTTCTATTATTTTTGACTCAGTTCCTCCGACATCAGCCCACTACACTGATGTCAGAGGAATGTGCAGCAGAAGATAACAAAAGCTGTTGACAGACACACACCGGCGAAACCCAAGTTACAGCAAGAACTGCACAGCGTTTCCAGTTCAACACAAAGTGGAAGCTCTATTTCCACATATGTAACAACTTGCAGCATCGAGGTTATGCAGGCTGTTCTCACTCACTGATTGTACTTATACCTCAGAGGAGTAATCTGTATATAATGCTCCCTTAAAATGGGGTCATTGGTACAGTGTACTCATTCATATGAACTCCTTGCTCTTGTGGTATTCAGGACCTCTGAAGGGAAAATTTGCTGAGAGCTCCGAGTTCACAAGTCAAGACTTCATATTATAAACACTCTTAGCTCAGGAGCTCGCTGTAAAGGCAGCGCACTCCATGTAATGGTGAGCGGGGAATGAGACGTCAGGACATTTGAAGCCACATTTCTGGCAACAAAACCGGCTGCTTTTAACCAGACGTGAGGACATTTTCAGGTGCAGTTCTGGCGTCAAAAACGGGGTGTTTTTTAAGTCACATTTGCAGCCACATTTCTGGTGAAAAAAACCTGACATTTTCCACTGTTATTATTCATATGTATGATAACAACCATCTCTATTGCATTTTCCAGTGAGATGAAAAGGAATATCAAGGATTCAGCTTGACATTCTCGCTGCAGTTGAGCAGACAAGCATTGTCCCACTTGGGCTTGAACTCATGACCATAGCAAGGGAGGTAGATGAATTAGGGAGGAGGCTCAATCCCCTGAGCACCACCGGTACGTTTCCAAAGGTGTTGGGAAGTGAAGCTTTACTCTCTGCCCATCACTGGACCAGCTGGCTCAAGCGCACTGATCACCAGTGTTGCCAGTACATTGGTAAGGATTATGCACCAATAATTACATATAACATTTGAAACATCTCATCCCAATGTTTTATGAGGATACGCTGCGTTACGTTGCTGTCCCAAATAGATGGAGACCCGCAGGAATATATGACTGATGGCCAGTGAGCTGAGACCTTTGGTAGATGCAGATACTCAGTGTGAATGATGGCTCTGACCCGCACATCCATCATTCACAATGTGACAGAGGGGGACAGCAGTCGTAACCTGCAAGTCTCTAACCTCCATCCACCGCTGGCCTCTTAGGAGAGTCACATCTTCACACCACTGGGGAGAGAAGACAGTCCTGTTGATCAGATCCAAACGTGTCCCTTCTGGATTCTGAACTGAGTTTTTTTTTTTTTTTTTTGGAGAAGCTGTGGATGAATGATGCCCTCCCAACTGAGCGCACATCTTATAGGATGACGCAGACAGGTAATTTGACAAGCACAGTGCAAACAAAAGTGACACGGTTCAGGTAATACATTCATGTTGTAAATGTCTTCCATGAAAACAACTTTGCAATGTTGATGCATTTATTTACATGATGAATCACACCACCATCAGCTCAGAGGGTTCAGTGAAATTACATCCACACAAGCCAAGACACAGTAGGCTGCATGCAAATGAAACAAGGAGTATTAATCAATGCTTTATTTCCTGTCACTAAGTGAAGCATTAACTGTTGCACTATTTCAGGAACATGACATTTGAATAAATGTTTGATTAAACAGGAATAGAGTACATGCATGTTTGTCAGGATGATACGTCACAATCTTGGGCGAATGCAAATCGCATTTTACTCTGCTGTTAATAAGGGAGGAGTTGCTGTGTGTGGCACAAGTGGAACCACTTATAGACATGCCAACACATTGTTTTTGATGCCTGTCAAAAGCGTGAGAGGAAGAACAAGAGGAATATTTAGAAAGGCGGGTGGGTAACGTGATGCAACCGTTGTAAACTACAAGACAGAGCAGTCCAAGGTTCATGTCTTCTATCCTGAGAAAGAAATGACAGTCTCTGCAGATAACGGTCCTCATATGTTTTCATTCTTAACAGCCCATTGTTTTCCTATGCTTGATTACCTTACGCTAACAGATGAGAGCAGCAGAAATGTGTTCATCAATTAGATGAATAAGATCCTTAAATTGAAGTGATACGATGAACAAAACAAGAAAATGACCTCAAACAGAAGCTAAAATGACGGAAATATTAGTGAAGTGTTTGGTGAACAGAGGAGACATAAGACAAGTGATATAATCAGCTGATTTGACCAGCTGGGAGGCTCCAACTGCAGTGAAGAGGTCGCTATTTCGATGCTAACTGTTTAGTTTATACTGAGTGACACAACCTGAACTACCTAAACCCAGACCGAGTCAGGACCAAGACCTTGAGAGGTCAAGACCAAGTCCGCCGGTCTACACTAGCTGAGAAACACTCCTTTAACTCTGGCTTCTTACTCAAAGGCCGCACTAGCATCAGCAATTATGTTGAACGCAGTGATATGAACTATTTGTGTGACAAAATGTTCTTGTTTCACCTCACGCTGCAGTATTTGATGCTTGGAGAGTCGTGTACAAAAAAAAAGTTTCCTTGCTTAAAAACTAAAATTGTGTGAGGGAAAAAAATACATCTAATTTGAAAACAAGTATAAAGAATAAATTTGTGGCCGTGAACGCTAGTCAGACTGAAAACAGTTCAGCATCTCCAGCTCTCGCCACCCACTCCAACTACTGAACATTCCATCAAGTAAATTCATTTTTTCCAATTCTTTCAATAGAAACAATAATTCACGTCTCCGCCCAATGAGTCGGATCTGCGCTACTATTTTACGGGTTCCTCCTTGAGTTATGTTTCACCACTCCAACAAATTTCATGATAATTGGAAAACCTGGTCATTTTTCACAATCCTATTGAAAGATGAACAGACAAATGGCTGGGGAAAAAAAGTCCAAAGTGAAGAAATATTTGAAAAAATACTTGGATTTCACCGTGGGTGAACTCCCAGCCTCATTTTTTCCCCCTCTTGCCAAGCATTGCTGTCAATAATTGTGTCTGCCAAAACATGTTTCAGTGTTTCTCATATAACAGCCACTGCTTGACGTCTGCATCTGCACTTTCACTCAAGAAACGTCCCACCAGTTCTAGTTCCAGTCCAGTTCGCTGTTGTTTTTGGTGACTAAAGGAGGGGATCTGGTAGATGCACCAAAAGTGGAATTAAATACATTCGAAAAATTACACAAAAAAATGAGAAAGTCACGTTTCAGTGCCAGTCAGACATTTGCTATTTATGTTAAGGTTCATTCATAATGCATGAGGTGATGAAAATTAAAATGTCAGACTGATGCACAAACCGTTGTGTATATAAAAAAAGCTCTCAGCGATACATGGAAGTCATTTGTATGAATAGCATGTATGTGTGTGTGTGTGTGTGTGTGTGTGTGTGTGTGTGTGTGTGTGTGTGTGTGTATACGCTGTTATGGATGTGTGCACGTCTCGACACTGATGAAAATATCATATCTAAGAGAGAACGTCACGGTTGTCAGGTACAGTTGCTGTCATCTGCAATGTGTGAGTAAATAACTCACAACAACTCCAAGCCCCTAATGAGTCTTGCCATGTTGTGATAATGTCATTTCGAAGCACCGCGTCTTGCTAGCAGGGCATGTATTCTCTCTTAAACACATGTGAGGATGAGAGTGCATTTTAGGGATTAGATCTCATTTAAAGGCAATAGAACAACAGAAATACAGTCCGATAAAATCGGCAGGGCGTCTCCAGTTAGGGTTTCAAATGAAAACAGGGCCATTCGCTCCGATGGACAGATAGAAACCAGCGATCATGGCTGCAACGCAGGAGAGCTGCTGCTTAAGCACATCAGAAGACATCCAACTATCACGACTCAAAGTCTGACTATCGATCGTTCACAGAATTGCTATCAAGACGCAAGTGACCCCCCCGTGTACCCGAGCAGTTCAGAAAACACAATTTTAGACTCCAGCAACAAGTGGTGATTAAAAAAAACCCCAGAAACCTCAGATAAGTTGGCTTTGTCATAATTACATTTTGACATTTCACTCATCCAGAGTAACATCACTGGGATTGCAAAACACAGGACATTTTCCTCAACTCACCTCTACACAAATATCAGTTCGATAGAGGCTTTACTCACTATATGGTGAACGTGTCACGTTGTTGTGGGTCTGAACATATAGCTCACTTCCATTCGTCCTTATCCTGCATCGTCATGTATCCCTAATATTGTAACAATAAACGCAGTTGGAACAATTAAAAAAAAAAAAACATGGTGGTTAAATATTAAATATGACAAGCAATCTAAAGGTCAAAATATTGAAAGAAGTTCCATCAGAAACTTCTGACTCCCAAGACATCAAGAGGGGACGAGGCTGATTGATTCTCTAAATTGACCGTAGGCGTGACTGTGAGTGTGAATGGTTGTCTGTCTCTATGTGTTGGCCCTGCGATGGACTGGTGACCCGTCCAGGGCGAACCCCGCCTCTCGCCAGAAGGCTGCTGGGATAGGCTCCACCCCCCCATGACCCTTAACAGGATAAACAGTAGCACTACTTTATCTCTCACACTTCAACCTTGGGATGTAGTAGTGTCACTAGAAGTACATTTAAACTTTGGTTCCTGGGGAACTCTGTTCCTAATTCCTGGTTGAAAATAAGTGGCTACAATTAATTGTTGTCAGTTCTGTTTAACACCCTTTACAGTAGTTTAACTTTGGCTGAATATTCTCTATAATTAGTTCAGGAAGTCCTCAATGAAACAGTGAAATACTTGCAGACATTCGCCCTTTTTGATTCACAGGCATAAATCCTTGAACTTTCACACCAGTTATTCTTCTCTTCTTTGTTTTATTGGCGAGCATGCGAAGCTACCTTCAACACTAACCCCGCCCTCTCATAAGATGTGTTTTCAGAGGGAGATGGGAGGCCGCAGGTTGACAGGTATGACTGGTGCGTGAAGCCCTATAGCACACCTATTGCATAAGAAGACAAGAGGGCTGTAGCAGGTGAAACACAAAATAACACTTCTGCAACCTGGAGACAACATTCAGCCATATTCTTCTCAGTGCGGCGCCGCAGTTTGCTTAATCAGGATTGATGGTACAGCACATTGGGTCTAAATTTAGTCCACCCAAGAACATTCCTCTCTCCTTGCCGTTGCTGTGGGGCAAAGCTGAGGTTTTCAGATCCTCCACAGTCACACGCACAGGATGGGAGGCAGTGGAGCTGAAATGCACTCCTATGTCACACTCTGCCCTGCCCCCCCCCCCCCCACACACACACACACACACCATGCCACACTCTGTCTTTTTTTTCCCCTTTCCTCCCCTTTATCTCTCCATGCTCTGGGATTTTGTGGATCACTTACTCAGGCAAAATTCCCTGAGGAAACAGGATTCAATGCTCAGAGGTCCAATTTCTAAAACCCACTCTAAGACAGATCAGCTGAAATGTAAAGCGCAAATACAACTGGATCATTAATAGTGAGGGCTGTGTCATATTTTGACATGTATAGTCATGAAAAATTGCCAAAAAAAAAAAACCCTCCCTAAAAACAAACAAACAAACACATTTTTAACATTATTCTCCACAGTGTTAGTAGCACTCTTGGGTGATACTGTGTTTTTTTAATTTGCATCAACGCCTTTGCTAAAATTGCTGAAATAAAATAGACACAGAAAAGAGCCTTTAGGCAAACCATTATTATTTTGCCATGATTTGATTTCCAAGCCAGAAACAGAAGCAACAGCCATCTCATTACAGTACACATATTGCATTTGAAATGTGCCTTCGGCCAGCAGACTAACGAGCTGCTGTGGCAGTTGTTATGTCATTGTGCTTTGGTCAAGGTATCCTCCAACCTTTAAATCATACACCTGATAGAGAATAATTGCTGATTTCAGTCAAAGGAGAATTGCTTCTGATTGGTCTCGAAACGATTCTTGTTAAATGACTAAATAGACTGCCAGAGCATTTAGGGACTGCAGCCCTCTGCTCACATTTAGAAAACCATGCATCATTTTGTGTTCCCTTGCATAATCGGGTATTACTAGCACAAGTACAGCAAAATTACACATGGAATCGACTTGCTAATATTAGCCATTTTTATTCAGTGGAAGGTTAGAGGATTTGCATCTTCCCTCCAAGGAAGTAAGCCTCTTTGTTTCTTTATCATGAGCCACGACTGTCACAGCCATGTTGGTGCCCTCCACTGGTGGAAGTCTCATCGGAAAATTACAATAAAGTCTTGTTGGGGCCAATAACATTACAAGATAAGATAAGATAAGCTTTATTCATCCTGCACTCGGGAAACTCTGCTTCATGCAATTCTGCTTTATGCAGTCCTGCTTTAAATTATGCAAAGATGAATAAAATTATGCAATTTGAACATTGAATTAAGTGGAATAAAACAATGGATAACTATTTTTGTCATGAAGTACATGTTTTATGTTGAAGCTTTATGTTTGAGTAAGCATTTTGGTTTAGGCTAAGAGATGATTTGCTGTCTGTTCAGGGCCCCCCAGGTAAAAATTATGACATTGCAGATGAAGGTGCAAAAGCACAGCACAGAGCTTCATTGAGATGCTAGTATACCAGTATAAATGGTATGAGAGATGAAAGTTGCAGCACCACATTCCGAAGTTTTAGCAGTTAAAAAAGACGGCGACTCCCCTGTCGCAGATCACCAACACACCTGGATCTAATCTGAGCTGACTGAAGGTAATTAAGGGTTCAGTTCAACTTCATCTTGGTGTTGGATAAATATGTACAAATACTCAAAATAAATCACGACATTAAATGTCTCACCAGTCTGTAGCACTCAACCAGGATATATGCGCTCAGCCCAAGTGACCTCGTCGCAGCACATTTTCCTGATTTATCTCAGATACATAAAGGTCTCACTCCCATGGAGAGGTGGCAAGTCAGAGAATTTGTTAGCAAAAGGAGAACATTTTTATATGGACTTTCTTTAAACCCTTGCTCCCCACAGTCTTAATGTTGATTTTGACCTCAAGTCTTTCCTTTAATGACTTCAGGAGGTCATTTTTTATCTTTAGACTCCCTCTAGTTTTCTGGTCTGACTTCTTACGGTGGCTCTTCCAGTTTTACTATGTATTTTATGTACTGTATATGTATATATTTCTTGCCAGAAAGCAGGTTTCTGTTCTTGGGATTTTCCCCCTAAATTAGGACAAACATCCTGGCTTTGACTTCATGATTTGTCTTCAGTGATTGCACGTATTTATCCAACACTGAGATAAAGGTGAATGAAAGCCTTAATTAGCTTTAGTCATCTCAGGTTAGATCCAGGTGTGTTTGGTGAGCAGCTACAGGTGAGTCTCTCCGTGAGTCCAAAATGCCATGCTAAGCACTAAATACTCAACAAGTATACTTAAGTTTGGCACAATTTTGAGTAAATCTCGATAGTATACATCGATTCGGACTTACTACTCAGACTGCACACGGCACTTCCTGCTTCCTACTGCTGGGTTGTTACCATGGTGACCACTCCTGTCGCCACAGCAGCAGCATTAGCAGCAGCGCACCGCCCCGCACCCTCTGTGTGTACCTGGCCGAAAAAAAAGGCCTTCCTCCTGCGCTGTCATTTTCTTGTTGCCTGTTCAACTTCTCTCAATAAGGAGAAACAGAAGAAGACCTACGAGAAAGGGAACTACATACTCCTACTATTTAGAGGAAAAGGCAAGTATAGCTCTTCTTTTTGACATCATTACATCCTCAGGGAATATCATTTAAAAAGTTGTATTTAATACACAAGACATAAAATCACACAATGTGATGTAGGCTAATGAATAATAAATAAAATATAAAATAATTGAATGGTTTATTTTAAAGATATAGAATATCTTGTGAATATATCTCGCTTAATTACAGCAGCAGACCTCCTCAGGGGATGTAATTTGTGTTTGACATGTCTACCCATTAAATTAGACACATTTGCAGTCCATTGAAATATACTCGTGTAATTTCATGTGTAGTTTATTTTACAAACATCAGCTGACAGACTACATGTTTTGGTATGAACCATATAGAGCTGTCTGCACCTTTGCGCAATAAGAGCCATCCAAAGAAGCATACTAAGCATTCCCATTTATAAGAAACTGCACACCTGTAGCCTACTTTTGTGCCTTGTCAAGTAATAACAAAATAATATTACATCTTCGTCAGACTGACGCCTGCGCAACACTTACCAAACATATTGCATTGTGGGAAATTTCTGCTTGGCTAGTGTCCATCAATCCATACTAAGAAATTTCTCTGGAATAAGTATGGATAGCTCATACTATTGAGTACATACTAATGTTTGGGACGCACTAAACAATCTCACACACTCGGAAGGGTGGAAGTATGGAATTTCAGACGCAGCCTCTGTCTATTTAACTGGTGCCTTCACTCTGTGCTGTAAAACTGGAAAAAAAAGGCTGTGTCTCTGAGTATAAAGCCTGAGTGTGTATGGTAGCACCTCCTATGAAAAGTACTGCAGTACCCGGTCAAGTTTTGGGAACCATGGTGTTCATGGTTAAAGAGGGGGGAGGGTCTCCCATGGCGAAGGTTACTCTTGACAATCAGTCCATCAGTGTCGTAATTCCGGCTTTTGCTTCTTTGCTTTGCGAACTAAATCCGCTCACTGTATAAATTGCGCTGTTGTGTTTTCCTTGAGTCTTAAATGCAATTTATTTACAAGAAAAATATGAGGCACACACTGTCAAAATTCAGTTTGGCAAGATAAAAAAATATGAGACAATGGGATGTGCTCTGTAATAAGCTCCCAAAGTGGTTCTCTTTTAATAATAAACCGCCTCTCGCTAAATTACAGTCTGGCACATGTAAAATGGATTTTGTTTTGATCCATATACCATTTTAAAATTTACCAAAAAGGCTTAAAACATGAATGGACTCTTCATCTTTTTTAATTTGCATCAATCTCAACAGCCTACATTATTTCCCCCAACAAATAAGACCATAGTGCGCGGTTCATAGCAGATTTCAAGCTAAAGCCGTTTAGACTAAAGACGTTCCTGCCTCGGAGGCAAACACATGTATGCTGACAGGAGGGAGTGAGGGCTTCAGTCTGCCCAAGAGGAATACAAAGTACAGCAGGTCAAGATCCCCCCCCCCCAACACACACACGCACACACACACACACACACACACACACACACACACACACACACACACACACACACACACACACACACACACACACACACACACCCTGTTCAGCTGCCATAGTAACTTGAACTGAACTGAAACATAAGTAGGCTGCATAAACTGATAAATTAGGTTTCAGGACAGGGTCACAAGATCAACACAATATTGCAAAAATCTCATCACAAGAAAATGAGGATAAAGATGCATTCTAATGAGGCCAGAGGTGGAGTGTGTTCCCTGCAGATCCTCACTGAATCCAACGATCACTCTTACACATAAATTTGAAAATTGAAATAAATTTGAACATTTAAAAGATTTATGGAATGTTTTCATGATGTTGAGTGCAGTTTTATTTGAGGGAAAACTATCCTTTATCTCATTAACAATTAGTTGAAACTTTGGCATCACTACAGTCTTAGCTGTGCTAGAACTGTGGCTCTGGGTTTGGTTAGCCCACTATTTCCAAATGCTGGGGATGAGGTGATGCGTAGGTCATAAATGAGCCAAATCATAGGGCCGGTTCTTTTTGAGTGAACGGCTCTTTTTTGGGTTAATTTTTTAATTAATAGAGAGCAGTGTGATCTTTTCACTGCACAGTTTGGCCGCACACTGATAAACAGGCTGGATATTGTGTTGATGTGCTGTGCTGTGTGTGTGTGTGTGTGTGTGTGTGTTCAACCAATCGCATATGATATCAGATAAAGCACACACTGTAGGAAGAGGTGGGGCCACGAGGCTCAAGGAGAAAAAAGTGACAGTCACAAAGGAAGTGATAATAAATGACCACATCAAAGAGTTGCAGGAGCCGAAAGAAACTGATCTTATTGTTGAGCTGAGCCGAATGAACCGGCTCACTATTTGGATGGACATTGCAGTAACGAAGAAAACCAACGCAGTGATGATGATTTGAAAATTGGTTAAACGTCTCATTGTAAAGAAGATCAACCCTTTACAGTCCATCAGTTCTCTCTAGTGTTATTGAAATTAGTGATATGATTCATATTTATGGAGAATACTGAAGGCAATAGCACATATTGACTGTCAGGAGAATTAACTACGCCGCCTCAGCTCCAGCATCAACCCTCATGAGCGGAAACCCTGTAGTGAGGAGAAGGAAGAGTGCTCACACTCTCTATTCCAGGCGCCATCGTTCTGAGCTTTGTGGAAAGTTTCTTGACATAATAACATCTCAAGGTTGACAAACTTGTTATCCATGTCATCATAAAATAGGTCTGAGTTACTGGACATGATTTTATACGCTGTGATTTTCTTTACGGCCAAACATCCACCTGCGGTTTTGTAATGGGGGAGTTCAGCTGTCTGCTCAGCCTCAACACCTGGCTCTCCACTGCACCTGCAACTCCCACAATGATGTTATGAAGGATTTCTGAGCATCTGGTCAGTTCAAACAGGCTACACTCGAACAGAAGTGACTCAATCCATCCATCCATTTTCTTCCGCTTGTCCTGTTAAGGGTAGCAGGGGGGCTGGAGCCTATTCCAGCAGCCTTCAGCAAGAGGCGGGGTTCACCCTGGGCGGGTCGCCAGTCCATCGTAGGGCCAACACATAGAGACAGACAACCATTCACACTCACAGTCACACCTACGGTCAATTTAGAGTCTGGATTAACCTGGTCCCCTCTTGATGTCTTTGGACTGTGGGAGGAAGCCGGAGTACCAGAGAGAACCCACGCAGGCACAGGGAGAACATGCAGACTCAACACAGATAGATCCCGTGCTCCAGCCGGGGCTCAAAGCCTAAACCTTCTTGCTGTGAGGCCACAGTGCTGACCACTGCACCACCGTGCCGCCTCAGAAGCGACTCATCTATGCTAACTTATCATAAGAAGAACACAATGCTCACGCGAGTCCCTGTCCTAGCTGAACACTACTTTGATTTAAAATGATTTAATTAAGCAGCTTGATTTGATGTAAAGTATGTTTGAAATCTGTGGCACCTGATGACTACCAGTGATGGCGTTGAGGACTTTAAAGTGAACTTAAAGCTCATATAGAAAGATGCAGAATGAGGGTCTAAATTTACCTGATAAAAATATCAAAGCGGTGAAACAAGGGTCATTCGGTTATCTGTCTCGAATACTGTCGGACCAACAAAGGAGCGCGAGTATCATTAAATCATTACGAATTGTTCCTATACAACAAAAGATTAAGAGTCCATTTTATTACTGTTCTTCCATCTGGTCCTGTTCGTGGTGAGTTGTGTCAACCTAATGACCAGTAAAATCGATTAGTGCAGAGCAAGAGTGAGAGAGACAACTACTGACCAGGAGGTGGAAATGTTGCCAAATTCACCTTTAAATCTCTTTTTTGAGGGCCCAATTTTATCAAAAGGATTCCTTGTCCTTGCTTTTTAATTTACTCTGCATTTAAAAAAAAGTTTAAAAAAAACCAGTATTCTTTTTTAAATGCCTGAACAAATTCGTTACCAATAAATTGAGCAGATTCCTTGAGAGCAGTATGATGAATAAGAAATACTGATTCGTTGTGTTTTTAAAAAGGGGCTTTAATTCTTCAAAAGTCTTCAAAATCATCCTCCAGAATGAATTTCCGTCAAGGTCAGTTAAAACAGCGAAATAGTCTTTCAAAAAAAAGAAAAAGAAAAAAGAAAGTCAGCACATACACAGCTACTTGAAATAAAGGACCTTAAATGTACAATTTTTAATAATTTGCCACCAGTTAGACTCACCAACCACTCTTGAATGCAAACGAAACCAACATCTCATTAACCAGTTTTAATGACAATATCTTAGGGGTCATGGGGTCAATGCTCCTGATCTCACTGTGAATGTAAATACCAGTGTGGGGGAGGGGCTAATCGATGATAAATTCATGCATGTATAACCTGGAGGCTCATTTCCAGGCTGGAGGCTACACCTCAGCCTTTCATTAACACGTTGACGCACATGTGCTCTAATCGACAGACACACACACCCTGCTGTTAAACCTAGGCCTGTTTCTCCACTGATAAACCACATGTGCTAGTTTCTATTGTATGACGCAGCATCCTGCAGGCTGCTAGTCAAGGTTATTGATCAACACTCACCTCTGTAATTGCATTGCCGTCTATTTAATTTGCTGTTAAGCTCCTCATTAATTGCTCTGTTCTTCATCTGGGCATAGCTATTAATCTCTTAGTCTTTGATCTGTTTAATATGCCTCGTGGTCTCATCTTGACATCCCCTACAGTTATGGAAACACATTCAGAAGTCCACTGACTTTTAATGTCAGAGGACCAGAGGAAGAGAAATCTACAGAAGCAGAAGGAAAAGGGATGTCAGGCGCGTGCATAAGCAAGAGAATCATCATGATAGAGAGATCTTTGAATGTCTCTGATATTGCCTGTGAACTGGTCTTTACTAAACAAAGGCACACCACCATGGAATCCAATTGAAATCTTCCTTGAGATGTTTCACACTTGAGAGAGGAGGAAAATTGCAAAAACACTGCTCATACTAAACCTGAAAGCATCTACACATCATTTTGAAATCTTGAGCGCCGTATCCATGGTAAAAACAGACTTTCTCCTTCAGTCTGACCGACAATCAATCTTCCCCTGGCAGGTTTGGTTTGTCTGAACTGGAAACCGAGGTTATGAAGAAAGTTACGTTTCAATTTCTCTCCTCAACCGTTAGTGGCAGCCAGCATATGTTGGCCTTGGCACCGGATGGAACCAATATGAATGGGCGACAGGGGTGTTCCTGGAGAAGGAAATGGAGGACTGAAATAATTCAGCTGAGCAGGTAGATGGGAGGAGAGACCCGAGGGGGGTTACGATGGCCAGGAGGTTACAAAAGAAGTTTGTGACTGAAAAAATAGAGCAGATATTGAACATACTGCTGTTTTGAAAGAAAGAAGTCAGTAAATAGTGGACTTGTGCCAAACCAGAAGTTTTATAGTTTGTTTCTAGCCCAAATCAAAGTATTTTTGTGGATTATTGAGTTTACGCCTGGACAAAGAAGACACTGATTATAGGAGGCGATGTATGTGAGATTTTGCAAATGGATGTTTTGTGCGATTTGCTATCGTTAGGTCATCATTAGCTCCAAGATCATGGCAACCCACTTCAGGCTAAACACTGCCATTAGCTTCAAGCTAACTTTCTGCATTTTCTGCATTCAGCAGTCCCAGAGAAATGATGTAGGAGGAGGAGAAAAAACATATTCATGCACTCATTTGCAATTAGCAGACAGGCAAAACTGTTGGGTGAAGTTTTGCTTCAAGTTTAATCTCATGAGATTTATGCATAATCCTATGGATCCTGCAAATCTGGATGTGGACCTCAGCTAAACCAAAGAACTGCTCATGGGTTTTAGGTGACCAGCCCACAGCCTGGACTCTGGAGGTAAACAGTCAGACTGTAGAGCCTGCTGAGCAGTATGAACACCTTGGTAGTACCGTCAATCACATACTCACCTCAAGACCAATGGCAACGGGACCACATCAGTCCTACGGGTATTCTACGGATCTTTTGTGGAACTCACTGACTGTCAACATCACAGCATGGCTCAGATCGATGAGCTCTGTCAAGCTGAACCCCCTTGCTAATGCTGTGAAGCTCAGCAGCAACATCAGGAGGGGGGTATCAGGAGTCACTCAACTACATCTGTAGGAACCGGTGGGTAAAGAAGGTCTCACCAGTCAGCAGATGAAGACGACGATGATGAAGTGTACTCTTTCTGCTGTGTGTTTGCTGTATTTGCATTATTTTTTCACTGCAAAAATGAAGTTTCTCACATTAAACAACAAAAAAAAAACCTGACTGAAAAAAAAAAGGCTGTTCTTTTCTCCCCTGAGGAAAATGGAATATTAGGAATATAGGATCGCTGTCCCAGTTAAAATACAAATAGAGTAATCAGGCTGGAATTGGCCTGATCTGTCACCCCTGGCCCACAATTACACGCTATACATGTGAATTATAGAGCATTGCTTTGTAAGTACAAGTAAAAGAGTCAGTGACAACTGCCTGAAAGATCTGATACCTCAAATGACCAATTCTAATAACTGCTGGTAGCGCTCCCTCAAAATCAAGTCTGGCCACTGGTTTTGATGTTACCTGCTTTAAAAGTTTCTACAGCAGGAGGAAATGTTCTTCAACATTACAACAAAGAACCTTGAAGAGTCACCTTGAGATGTCTTTTTGTAGCTGCAGTATCAACCAAATATTTCTAGCCAGCTCACATACAGACGCAGAATGTGACTCTTCGTGAGTAAGTCGTGAGTAAGTCATGATCGAGGATGTTCAGTCATTGCAGCGGGAAACCTTTTCAGTGCGAGATATTTAGCATTTTAATTGCAACTTAAATACCTTTGTCAAATGAGACAACAGAGACCAGAATATATGCTGTTGCGCACTGCACAATAATGTTATCAGAGCTGAGGAAATTAGTTGATTAATTGAGGTTGAGTGACAGGAAATAATTGCCTATCGGTATTGAAAATGAACTGTTAAGTCATTTAACAAATGATATACAGATCCGTGCTGTTAGCTCTGAGAGGTTGACCGGCACAACAAGACGTAGAGAGAAAAAGTCAACATCTTAATGTAAACAGGCTGATTTTTAGATCAGTGGAACGTTTCGCATCTTTACATGCAGTCAACAGACACAGGCGTTACAAGTATTTGGATATCAGCTGAAATTTGAATGTGATTCAACGAAATTGATAAGTTCCGAATTTCGGTCTTCTGTCGCATTTTTTTTTTTCTTTTTCTGTTTTCAGTGTGTCATGCTTCTGTCACGGCAAAGTATGGAAGTAATGAAAAATAAAATCAAAGTAATGAAAATAAAGTAAAATAAATTGCTGTAAATACTGAGGCGAAGAAGGGACGTACTTGCAATACTTTTCAATTCTTATCAGTAGATTAGCTACTTATTAACTACATCGCCACCATGAGGTCATTCTTGAGATAAAGAGATTGCCTTGACAACTCATCCCATTATTGCTAAAAAAAAAAAAAAAATGGAAGGAAAACATTGTAAATATGACCTTTTTCTTCCTCCACACAGGCAAAGATTTGGACTTTTTCCAGGAGGATGTCAAATGTAGAAAATTCTAGAACTGATAATCAGCAATAACAATGACAAAATCTCCATGTAGTTGACGGGGGGGGGGGGGGGACCCCACAACACTTCACTAAAATATGGTTAAAACTCTTAATAAATCATTGTTTGTTGTCACTGCCCATTTTACACGATAGCTTTCAAACACACAGTTTGAATGTTTCTCTTCCTGCGTGCCTGAATTATTCTGGTGACTTCCTGAGTGAGTAACACACCTCCAGCAGTGCTAAAACTTCAACCAAGCTCTGCAGCCGACGATACTGTGCACGCTGGAGACTTGGTAGGAAAAAACCCTGTCAAAAGTGACATTTTATTTCTAATTGTATGTAAAAACGATGGTTCCAAAAAAAAAAACCTTTTTGGTACAAAATCACGCACGCACACACACACACACACAAAAAGCAAATTACCAAAGCTCAAATTCACCAAGGATGACACATTTATCTTTTGGAATCTGAATTGTCAGCGTGGGTATTGGCCCCTGGTGTTGGGCCAAATGTCTGGAGAAAAGCCCATCCACTATATCCATCTCAAAGGAGTGACAAAAATCAATGGCTGAGATGCTTATCAGGTGCATGTTAATAATTCATTGTCAGGCCATGGCAGGTGTATAATTGATAGGTTGTGGTTATAAATATTTCAAGAGAGGCTGAGACAGAGGGAGGGAGAGAGGGAGAACTGTAGGAGCTCTCACATGTCAACACAGTCTAACGTTCCCAACAGGAGACTGGTCTTATTGGGGCTCCCAAACTGAGCACTCATATCACCGAGTCTTTTGCTCTTATGTTCTCAAGCAGATGATGACGATGGCCCCCATGGTGAAGATCAAAGAACTGGAGTGTGTACCAGCTATATACCTCACCGAGTATTGTCCAGGCCTATTGATCATCCCTGACACCTCCAGGGCCAGTTCCTTGGAATTGGTTGGGTTACCTGGGGGTCTTACTGGTGAAATATAGTGATCACTTGTACAGGATGAATTGTGACTCTGTCCGCACAGTCGTGATTTGTGTGGGAACGGTTGTGTGTTGACATCAGGTAATAAAACCTGGAACATAACCTGTTAAATCTTTATTTAAAGCGTCTTTGTCGACCAATAAAAGACTCGAGCACGATTGTGATAAGGAGTTAATTTGCATTGTTTTAACATCACTGGCAAGTTATAGCTTCCAGGAACATCATTTTACAGAAAAAAAAAAACTTTAAAATTGTACACCACCTTAAAAAAATTGCAAATAGCTGTATTTCACTTTGACTTATAATCTGAATGTAAATTTATTTTTTATGTACATAACTTGAATTAGGTTATTTTACATTATTTTTTTTATAACTTTTTTCTTTGGCAGCCAGTAATTTGACTATTTTTTTTGTTCTTAATTTACTTTTTACTTTTTGACAGTGCAGTACCATTAGCATTAGCCCTCGGTACGTCCTGTCATGACGAGGAAAGAACAGACGGATAGAGACGATCCATACATGTGTCAAACATTCAATGACTTCTTCTGATATACATTATTAGTAAACAAGTCAATGCACCAGCAAACGCTCTATGATCAGTTGGATCATGTGACAGGATGTGTCAGGAAGTGGTCGAGTGGCTAAATAATTTCTCAGAAAAATGGTTTAAAACAATAATGACTTCAAAGCTCACCTGGACCAACTGCAGCCCTCAGGCCGGAATCAGGGTATGGATCTATATCTGGCCCGCACGTAAGTATCTGCATCAGTACTGCATCACCGTCTGGAAGAAAAATGCTTCCCACTTTTCTTTAGCGCACACAACTGGAGCCGATCCAGCAATGCCACAAACTGCTGCCTTGTAAAATTCTCACCTTGAATTCTCAAGCAGAGTATGAGTAATTTAAACTGCATTAAACCCATAAATACGTATACTTTATATGTGAAATATAATAGTGCTGAATCAACTCAAGGTGCTTTATACAAAAGAAAATGAAGCAATCTATATTTTACGCAGGACAAGATTTTGCAAGAAGAGAGGAATTTTTCCTTTCAGCACAGAAATGACTTGATTGCTTGGTCCCTTAACTGTTACCACTTAGAAACCCAACATAGCCCATTATTGATGATTCCTGGCTGTCAGAGGGTGCGCTGTCTGCAGCTAACAATTAAATAATAGGAAGAAATATCTTCCAAGCACCTGTGAAAGCCTGGGTTTCAGGTGGGTGGGCATCCATGGTTATTTGATTGAATCAAATTGAACAATTTCATCGATCTCCCATGTTCGCGAGTGTGAGTGACGAGAACTTAATTCATGGTGCTGTTTCTGACATTTCCATCGGGATTAGTTCAAATTGATGTAAATGGTGTAATGTAGTTGTATTTCATTAGCATGGAAATAATAGAATTATGTGGCGTTGTAGCTGTAAGTATTTAATCCTATGGAATATGTTACAGAATGTGATTTTTGTTCAAATTGTGGGTGTCAAAAAAATTGGATTACTCCCCAAATTTAAAATTCAATGACATAACATAAAGTTACGTAAGCAGCCTCTAAAACTCTGATTCGCTTGATCTCGGACCTGATATTACACGCAGAAGCGGTTCTCTGATGGAAGCAGCCAATCCCTCATTGTTACTGGATTTACAAAGACAACACTTTCATTTTTAACTAGAGCAGTCATTGAATGAATCATCCCTCATAAATTAAACAACCACAGAGCAAGTGCTCATAATTAGGCGCCTGAATAACCATAGAATGAACCTGAATGGCTACTTATGTTTGTTTTTTAATTAGAATACATTAGCAATGTTCGGTAGCATGAATTCTCTGGGGGAAGAGGAATGAAATGGCAAGGGGATTGTTTTATGAAGGGAGATAAACACAAAAAAAAAAAAAGACGTGGCAACTCAGACGTTCCACGGGCTTCTTTAGTTCATGCATTGTACAAGGAGGGAATATTTGATTGGCGATTAAGTTAAGGATGAGTAAAAGCCATTTTTAGAGACAGTATCTGGTTTGCATGGGTTTGCTAATAAACGTGAGTCGTGCATAGTTTTGAAGAGCATGCAAGGTTGTGAGTACCTTCAGAAAAGTCAAGGTCGCCTACAAACACAGTAAAGCTGTGTATCTTGAGATGAAAGGCCAGTACATCTGACACACTGTTTGATTTAGGACGTGATTGTCCTCTGAAATCCCAACACCCCTTCATTATCATGGTACAGTGCGCTCATGAAACCAGAGGTGAACTGGCTACTTGAACTTTCTGGAAAAGTCCAGAACAGGCTTTTTCGTCCAGTGGCTGTCGGTCTGGTTCCATGGCTCATCAATCTTAACTCTGGCTACTTTTTCTAAAGCATGTCAGAAGTTCAAAGGGAGCAGAGCGGGTGGTCTGAAATAAAACTGCTTTAGTCTGTTTGTCAGTGAATAAATGGTCGAACGCCACAAGACCCAAGACAAGTTCCAGTGTTTTGCTTGCCTTGCTATTGATGGTTCGGATGAGTTGTTGTGTGCGTGAGTCATCTGTTACAAGGGTCGCACCTCCAAGAGATGAGGTTCAGCGTGTCTTCCGTGCAGAGAAGCACACAGCAGCTATGTGGCTCAGTATTGCACTGCTGAGGACAGCGTCAGAGTTTCCGATCCACGGCTGATCTATGCTGCTGCTGCAGAGTAAATAAAGAGAAAAACGAAGGAGGTTTCACCTCGTCTGGTCGATGTAGAGCCATAGAAAGGGCGAAAAGATGGCAAATATAAAGTGGTGAAAACATAACGAAGATGACAAAGACGCAGCAATGCGTAGCATCCTTTCCTGCACAGAAGATGGGCTGACCCACAGCGAAAGTTAAAATCTTTACCGGCCTCATTAATATTTTAAAAATATGGCCTTAAATCAATCTGTATATATACACATGAAATGAATGAAATTAAGATGAAATTCTGGCCGTACACGCTGTGAATAATCACTTCCATATATTCAAAACCTTCAAAGCACACGAAGCCCTTAGATATAAGTGAAACCCAGCAGCAGTGGATTAACTTCATATTCTAATCTGTGGAGTTAAGCATCAAGGCTAAGAATCTGTCTTTGGCTCTGCGTCCACATGTGAATGACCCCCCTACTGTGTGGGGGAGGATTAAACTGTAATATGAATCCTTTATTCATACTTTAAGTCAATTCAACTCAATTACACACCCAACCTGGGCAAAAATTTTAATGTCGTGATATAATTGAGAGATCATAACTCAGCTGGAAGACGCAGGTGGAGATTGTGAAGTACCTGACCTTACCTGATGCCTATTGACAGAGCTCCTCTTCCAAGATTGAATTACGGCTTTGCCATTTGTGCCTTAGACGCCATTTTGTAGAGCCATGGGCCTTATGTTAATGGAGGAGTTTAATCAAATATTTCCAGGCTCTAATTTTTTAAAGACGTTAAAAGGCCTCAGCATGCAGCTGCAGCAGAATAATATCTTTACAGCAATTGGTTGGACATCGGAACCACTGGTATCCAACAGGGGATGAGAATCAATATTTATCTAATGGGGGTAAGTAATATGATAATATCGGGCAGTTATCAATGCAGGGGAATGATGAGTATCATCACTGTTAACTGCTCAGCTTTCAGCTGAAGCAAATGACATGGCATCTTGTTGAATATTTAAAGAGAGCATGACAGAACCAGAGGGAGAAACCCTCAACTTGTCGCACTCCGTATTTTGATGCCGAAAGTTTGAGAGACAGTAATAAACATCTGATACATACCTGCTTTTTCCCTTTTCGTTCACAAAGAGCATACATTTCTGCCACCGAGCAGTGACGGGAGGGAGGAGAAACCTGATTAAATCTTGATTTTGCATGAATGAGCAGACTGATGCTGCACTGTGGTGCAGCCTGTCTATACTCCACGAGGGGATCCACAATATTTTATGTGGCTGTACATTACAATAGGACAACAAAGCGTAATTTTCAGATTCAGAAAACTTTATTGATCCCAAAAGGGCAATTCATTTGCACTAGCCGGCTCACAGTCACACAACATCCACATCAAAACGTGTGGCTATGGCACTGAATAGACAAATTGAAGTAGGACATAACTTCAATTCAATAGAATGCATAACTATCAATACATGAATAACTTAACTAAATACCTTTCGATACCATAATAATTTACATTAAAAAACCTGTTATGAATGCATTACCAATCGAAAAAAAGGAAAAAAAAATGATGTAAATTAAGCTGAAGTTTTTACATCTGGTTTACTCACTGTAACCACTAGATGGCACTATAACTTTGACTTCACTTTCTTGCCAGTGTGCGAAGTATGGAAAACCTTCACGGTATGAAACAGTTTTATGTGCTCTGGCGATGTATTATTAAAATTTGCCGACTCACCACGGTAATACAGTTTAACAAAAACTCAGTCTTCACAGTAATCCATCATCTGATCAAATCTGAGATGGGTCTGGTCAATCCATAAAAAAACAACAACAAAAAAACACGTCATTTTCTGTAGCCTTCAGGCGGCCCTGTGACATATTTGTCCCTAAACTTACCTATTCTTGGTTGTCTCTTACAACAACCCTCCGCCAATCCCACAGAGACATAATCCCAGACATAACCGCAAAAAAATCCAGAGCTGTATGTGAGAATGTAAATCTCTGAAATTTGAACTAGACATGAAATGGCCCTCACCCTGCCTGCTCCTCAACCCGCCAACTCCTCAGCCCACTCCTCAGCCCGCCTGCTCCTCAGCCTGTTCCTCAGCCCACCTGCTCCTCAGCCTGCAAGCACAAACTCTGATTAATGGCTGATTCAGCTCATGTGTGAGTAGAGCAGGTCGTCGTCTGGAGACGAGTGAGTGAGCAAGTTGATGACATATCTGTTAGTCAACTGATGAAAACCCAGCAGAAGACATACACTCAAGGGTGAAGAAGGGTCATTTACACAAAGACGTCAAACTAAATTATCAAAAATGCTTTTCTTTCTCTTCACAAAAGTCAAACTGGCATTGTCTAGCCACAATATCCCTGCAAACATTCCTGTTCCCAGGCAGCTTGAGTTAGTCGTGGTGGTGTAGGGGTTAAAAATACAGTGCTCTGTCAGTATAATGATATAGACACGTCCAATAAATCTGGGTTTAACTCTGACAACAACAGACTTTGCTTGACATGAAGCATCTGTTTGTTGAGGCACCTCCAGGTTATTAAAGGAACCCTGTAGAGTTTTGTTGAGTGTAAACTCAACAAAACACGGAACTAAAATACATTTTCTCCCCCATGAAACATTTGCTAAGCCAATATTTAAAGTATTTCAAATCGGACTCGGTTGAACTCGTGCTAAATTGCAGCCTTCAAACCTTATTTTACGTTTCATGTGACATGAACCTTGCGCTATGGTTTATTCATGCTCCTCACGCCCTGAGCAAAGATACCTCTTAAAGTGATGATGCGTTAGAATTTGGGCAATGAATAGAGTTGCTATTCTGAATGCTTTGTAATCTAAATAAAATATCCTGTTTCCAAGGACTGCCCATTCCCTCAGCAGTCTGATGATCACCGCTATCTGTTTGAAGGATATTTAACAGTCAGTAAGCTTACTTAAAAACTTTATTTCTTCATTCATTGAGCTCAACGTCTTTTAACAAATCTGCCACCATGCTGATGAACCCAGTCAGTCTGGCATCTGATACAGAGTCTTTGTGACAATAATAATAAAAATTCCTTCATTTTTATTTTTTTTTTTAACTTATTTGATCTTTGGGACCGGCTGTTGGTAAAGATATGTTTTAATTTTTAATCCCCTAACCTTAAGAAGACTTAAGAAGACTAATTTGGAGCCAAACCAAGATCTCTCCCTGAAACAAACAAGGTGTGTGGTGGGTAAAACTAACCAGACTTTAATAAGGGCATTGGTCCATTTAAATTTCATTACTCATTTGTCATAGGAGCAGAAAGCTTATCTTTAGTACAGGAAATGTGCTCATGGACCATGGCAGGGGGTTGGCTTTAGAAAAAAAAAAAAAAGAAGGACGTAATCTTTGGCCTTGGAGGGCTGGTTGGATGATTTACAATTTGCTTCCCTTGTCTTACTGCCAATATTCACCCAAATGAACATGTGACCAACTATTTCATGTGATCTCTAGAACATTCCTCTCATGGAAGACGTCCAGACTGTCTCAGAGCCTCTGTATCCACTTTGGTTTCGATGACTGGTAACTGTCTCCAATTTCTTCAGAGCTTCTCAGATCCTCTACAGTATTAGTCTGGCCACGGCTGGATAAGTAGTGGAGTGTATGATCAACATGCTCACTTTACCTGTAATGCCCTGCAGTGAAATAAAAGATTCACAGGTAGGACCTCACCCCCGTGATAAACCTTAGCCGTAAAAGGCTTCTGTCATTGGGTAGTTAATCTAGCAGGGGTGGTTAAATTTCATACCCGTGCTCAACGACAGAATCCACAGAGATTACTGACTTCAGCAATTTTTCCAACGGAACTGGCTCTTTCGCTGTCTTTGTCAAAGATGGTAGCTGAGTCTGGTGCAATAAAGCAAGGAAACTGACAATGTTCCATTAGAAAAATGGGGAATAACTTGTTTTGCTGACCCAAGGGCTTCTACCGTTTTCTACACAGAGAAAAAAATGTTTAACTATTCTCCTCTCATCTATAGTCATTGAACATCATGCTGGGAATGAAGCTGTGCGCCAGACATTTTTGCAGTTGCCTTTCATGCATTATTCACTGCTGGTATAAAAGTGTAAAATGACTACTCCTTTCCAATAACAGCCTCCTCACCAGTTTTCACACTCTCGCACTTATTCTTTCACCTCTCCCTGACCCGGGTTCAACTGTCTCTTCCAAAATAGCCGCTGTACCATGCTGCGTTCAAAGTGCAACATTTTCTATGTGGCATATCACTGGTGGTGTCTGGTGCCACTTCAACGTTGACACCCTTTTTCAATGTCACAGTACACTTCATCCAACTCCCCGCTCAGGGGCAAATCAAGCAAAAAAAAAAAAAAAAAAAAAAAAAAGGGTTCCTCTTTTCATCCACCCATTGTGCACTGCTGAGCTACCCAAGCAAAGCAAAGTCACTCACCCGATGAGTAATTGTTGTGTCAAGTTCACAGAAGGCAATCCGGTATCAAAGTCAGCCTTTTTTCTGCTTGACAGATCAATCTGACTTGAAAAGTACTCAAAATGTGGACATCAGGCCATCCAATGCTATTATAATTAAAAAATAAAACAAAAACAAAACATTGTAATCTTATAAAAGGTGCATTAAAAGAGATCAGGGGCATGTTGGATAATCCACCTGTGTTGATGTCTCTACATAAGGTACATAAGCTGACAAGGCGCAGGAAGTAGAACGATTGAAATGTCAACGTGGCAGACTAGAGCCTGATAATAATAAAGGAGTGTCTTCTGCATAAAATTATAGTTCACACAATTTTTCTTAGAATTACCGCCGAAAGGAAGCATATATAAGGTGAATAATACTGGTCCAAGCACAGAGCCTTGTGGAACTCCATGGCAAACTTTGGCATGGACAGAGCTTCTTGTTGTCAAACTGACTTAACACAGCATGATGCATCCGAGGTCCACCAGGTGCTCTCTCAGAGCAATCACGACTCTAAAACTGGACTGAAAGTCTGCAAACTATTGTAAGCAACTGCTCTCTCAAAGACTACCGAGAGAGGGAAGTTTGGCTTTAGAGTTGTAGCTGGCTATAACCCCCCGATCAAGAGTGGGTTTTTTTTGTTTTGTTTTTTTGGAGAAAAGGGTTTAATCACAGCTACATTAGCCAGTTAATAAAGATGTATTGATAAAAAAAACAATAAAGAAGTGCTAACTAATGGTGGACTTTCCTTCTTCAGCCCAGTAAGGATGTGTTCTAAGAGAAAGCTTGATGATACTGATGAAGAAATCTATGAGGTTGGTTACGAAACTAAATATATCCAGTTCTACAGCTACTTTTAAAGTTCCTGCATTTGAGGATGAATTGCTACTGGTTGAGGGAATGAGGTGATTAATTTTGTCTCTAATAGTAAGAATTTAATTATTGAAGCAGCTCTACTAAGCAGTGCTTCTAAAAGCTATTCATGGATCACCAGTGCTAAGACTCATGTTGGCCTGGCCACAATGCTGTTTGTTTCTCCGTTGTTGTGTGTTCTATGTTACTGCATCCGGTACTATTATGTTTTTCTATGTGTAGTGACTTTGTAGTGTTTTGGACCACCTCAGTGAATAATACACCTCAAGGGGTTTGTCCTGTTGAATATATTTCTTCCGTACATCTGCAGAATCCCAGGCGTAATTATTAAGTATTTCACAACCAAACCAACTTGTTTTTCAAATTCAGAGATAAAGTTAGAATGAAAGTAGAGGAAACAGTTGAAGGTGCAGAGCTAAGGGTAGCAAAAAGGAAAAAAAAAAGCTTATGGCGGCAGATAATGCACCATGGACCCCACATTCCAGGTAATACAGCACACAATTGGACCAGCTTTTCGATAGAGGGAAATCAATCCATCTCACGCCATCAATTATTCATGTCCCTCACTCTCTCACTACCACAGCTACAAGACAAAAGCTTGTGAAATATGAGAAAAGCTCTTCCCCTCAGTTCAGACAGTTTCCAGCAAAACATGTGTAGAGGTCTTTCAGTAACAGCCTCAATATAGCAGCGGCATGCCTGGCTGAGATTTTACCTGAATAAATTAAACAACTACAATAAAGTTGCAAACCTGAATCGTCAATAAAAATGGAGTTTCAACTTTAGAAAGTTTATGGAGTAGTAGCACGTTCAATATAGCTTCACAGGAGCTGCAGAAACGCTCTCTCCCAGAATAGACGAGTAGCCAAATATGGGTGGAAAATAGGTCGTATATCAGTGATTATTACTCCTCTGGCTCGTCACGTGAAGCATGGAAGTATGGATTTACTATATGGTAGGAATCCCATGAATCAACAGTAAGTGATACAGTAATTGCTCACTCTCTGATCTGTTCTGTGTGTACATACGTGAAATGATTGTCCTTAAGATCTTAACGGTCTAACGCCACCGGTCATTACCGAGAGCCCCCTCATCACAATGATCCTGTTTTCGCTGTAGACATAATTAACACAGTCTTGCTGGATAATCCTTAATTATTTGCCAGTGAATTAGATGATACTCATTTATTGTTTTTATGGGAGAGCTGTTGAGACCAATCATAGGATCAAGACCTTGCTGATAATAAGTCCGTGCAAGAAATAAAGTTAATTCCTAATTTAATTGGCATGTCAGACAGAGAGGAATTAATCCATATTAGTTTATTTCATTCTGAAGAACTTCATGAAGGTTATTTGAGGTCACTGTCTACCAGGGATGTGCCAGAGCTCTGACGGCTTTCATGGAATTAACTTCCCTTTCAATTAAAATCTCCTCATTAAAGCTGATAGAGGATCTGAGTCTGGATTGTTTGTGCTGTATGTGAAGTTGGCCACGATGGCCTCTGCTTACTGGGCAAACACCAAAGGCTGGAACCAGGAGTTGGCTTCCAAATAACACATATGTTTAGTTTTGTTTAGTAGGGAACAACATAACATTACATTACACCAGGGATTCTCAAAGCGTGTGAGTTGCCACTAGAGGGGTGCGTGAGATAAAAAATGTGATGGCGGTTTGGAGTGTTTGTTTTTTTTTAAGTGGATTTTCCCACACAACAAAGACGCGTAAATAAACATCTCCTTTGTAAAATTTAAAATCAAAAGCTGACGTATTAATTAATAAATAAATGCAGGCTATTCAAAATGTACCTCATCTTAAAATAAAGTGTAGAAGTTACCTTCACTGCACCGTATGGGAGAATTGGGGCTGCATCAACCCGGTTGGGATAAAGAAGGGGGTGCACGGCCCAAATAGTTTGGGAACCGCTGGATTGCACACTAAGTAAATTAGAAATACCTGAATGTGGTTGTAATGGTCAGTCATGACACAGCGACCTAATGACCAAATCTGGCTGCCCACCAAGAGCCCAGGTCAACATTTCTGCATGTAAAGAGACCCATAATCTGCTACACTGGCACTGAAAGTGAAGCAGAGGGCACAGAACCATCCGACATGGATGATAAATTCCAGTTGAACTCAGAAGTCAGAACTTTTGAGTTCCCAATTGGGAAGCCCCCCCACCCAGGGTTAGATGTCCTACGTGGAGTCTCCGAGAAACCTGACACATCCTGACATCTCTGTTCAAAATGGCTGCTTCACACATTAGTAGTAGTAGTAGTAGTAGTAGTAGTAGTAGTGGTGGTAGTAGTAGAAGTGGCAGCAGTCTTACATTGAATGGTACTATTCATCTTCTCTCTGTAGACATACTGCTTTGATGTCTGAATACACAAAATACAACAGAATATAATAATGAAGCGGTATTGTGAACAGCTGCCAACATCAATGTAGCTTTTTGTAAAAATTATTTGTCCTTTTTCCTCTACTGTAACGCAGACAACTCGGGTGTGATGTCACTCCCAGGTCTGACCTCTGAGGTAAAAGGAACTCGCCGTGGTTTTTTTTGTTGTTGCTTTGCTATTGTTAACTGCTGTAACACAGCCTGTTCAGGATGTGAATGCTGCACTATTATTCTGTGTATAATGCACAAAGGAGAAATGGGAAGTTATTGTTGTTCCATCATTCAGCCATCAGTGGAGGTAATCACAGTCATACTAGCCGCCGTTTCTGTTGTGTCTCACCTCTGATTGTGGAACGGCGGAATTTTGAAATCCCCCGCAAAATGCTCTTCTATGCCCACCTGAAAATCCTAGCAACAAGGACGTTTGCACTTTAGCCTCATTATGTTCTCTAAGGATAGGAGGCTGTTAATTCTACACTTAAATTAGTTGAGGAACATTAATTCCAATTGATTAACATGCAGCAGTCATCACTTGGGGTTCATTCTTTAGATGACCATAAATCTACCCACACTACATATTGCCCTTTTAATAGAACATTATGAAAAACTTGAGATAGTCTTGTGCTTTGATTTAAAAAAAAAAAAAAAAAAAAGTGCGTCCATCAGCTCAGAATTGACGGGTGGTTTCCTCTGATGACGAGTTTTAAATCTGCACTGATACATGCAAGGAGGAGGTACATTTCTGGGCTCTTCAACACATCTCTTGGATCTAGGTTAGAGGATCACCCTCTCTGCAGACCCCCCACACACTTCAATTAGTGACCTCCACAGGCTTCAAGCACTCCCAGGCAGAGTGGTGAGATTCTTCTCAAATCCAAATGATCAAAACGTATGATTAATACTTGCTTCCCATCCTAGCTAGGGCTAATCATCCACAGATTCACAAAGCCATTAATACCTCTCAAAAAATACTGGCTGGAAAAGCTGCTTTAAGCATTTTATGATACCTGATACAGCTATTTTTACACTCCACATTCATTAGCATGTAAGGGATGCTATGAAGAGAGGGGGATTCATGAAGAACACAGCCAGCAACATCTAAGGCAATAAGCCCTAAATCTTTATGGCTTCATTCATATCATATATGTGAATACATTAGAAGAAGTGGGGAAAAAGAAAAAAAAAAGCTCAGTTAAATTCTGACATATCTGATATAAAACTTTTGCTTTTAGATGCATCTTCTAAAGGTGCGCGGCCACACTCGGCGAAGAAAATGAAGTAATGCACGCCGCTGTTTGTTAGCGTTGAGTTACAGCCCTGAAGAATCTGTGATTACACTCGTTTTATACTGGGGGGCCTCAAGCCTCATATCAATTGATGGAGGAACAGCATGGCCTGCTGAACACTTCAGCTAATCACCCATCTGTGGCCATTGTCTACCAGAATCATATGTGACTATGATGTGTGTTTATTATAACGAGGGTGAAGATAAGTAGCGTTTGATTACTTCCTCACAAACTGTGCAGTGTGAAGTACTCGATGTGCCCGGGCACTTGCCGATCATTCTGTGTGCAGCTACAGAAAATTACAGCAACTCTTAACGGACAATATTCAGAAGCTGAAATGATGAATTTTGAATGCCAGGAATTAATTACCGCTAGCTTTGTTCTGTGGCGTATCTAGCTGCACACTGACACACACACACACACCAAAAAAAAAAAAGAACAAGAAAACACTTTTCACTATCTGGTTTTGCTCCAGACGTGATGAGATCACTTGATAACATCATTCTACTGCTTCTATTTTCTCCACCATAGGACCTTCCCCAGGGGAATACACAATCATAATGGTTTTTCAGAAATATTATCGACCTGGCCTGATGCTGAAGGTGGCTACTACTGAAATAATGCCTTCGCCTTATGAGTAGACGAGGCACCACTTAGAGACATGAAAGTACACATTTTAAAGTAGTTTAATGGGCTTTTTTCCCTTTTTTTTTAACAGTTGAGATGTATCTCTGCAGAATATAAATCCAGAAGCATCTTTATAAAAGATACCACGGTGATAAAATTCAGACATGATTGCACTAAAAGCTATATTAGAGACAAGAGAAAACACATGTGTGGTTAAAACATTTTAGATTGTGTTGTTCGCTGGAAGAAATTATAGCAAAGAGGCACAAACAATTTTTGTCTGAGCTTTTTAATATTTTGAGGATGGTGTGCGAGCAAGCGAATACCGACTGTAATTTAAATAACAAAACAAAACAAACAGCTCAGCTTTACATGTAAATTTGCAATAGCATAACACTGTTTAATTATTATATCAGTAATTAACCGAAAGAAATAATGTCTATCGTGAAAATCCCACACAAGTCTGTCTCTTTAACTGTTGAAAACTCAACTATTTTCACAAAAAATTTGCTTACTAGTTGTTATTTTTCACTATAATTGCTGTGTCTGCCATTTTAATGCTGAGCTATGGAGCCCAGGAGGAGTCATTTGGAACAATTGATTTGTGCTCTTAAATTTATGATTTGTTTGGATACTTCTTTCATATTTTTTTGTTTCCTCCAACACACACGTCCAAATAAAGCCACAAACTAGTCCTTAGTGATGTTAAATGAGGCCTCTGTATACAGAAATGTCTGAGGTTTTATATGACCTTAGATTGCATTCTCCAGGTGAACAGAAAGTTCAAATAAATGGCTTCTCTGCACCTGTTGGATGCATAAATAAGCAACTGTTTGGCAAAAAAATCAGGTAATATAGATCTACTCAACTAAGATTAATGCTTTAATAACATTATAGTTGTCAGAAATGCCACGTGACTCCTGGGTAATATGTGAATAATTTATGCTGTGCTGCACTGGTAATTAATGTTGGCAAAAGTAGCCTCAGTTTTTAGCATATGAAGTGTCTCTGTAATTAGTCCTAAAACCCCATGCTGAACATCCAGTTCCCTCGCCTCAAAGTCTTTTCTAAATGCCCACAATAAGGTATGTGGCTAACACTAGCTGAAGACATTGTAACATTTTGTTCTATAACATAAAATATTCTCTAGCATCAAATGTAACAGTGAGACAAGTCTGTCTCTGAGACGTGTGGCTGAACAAGACTGCATACACTGTCATGGTCCGAAAACCAAAGAGGGGCTGGTTGTGGTTACGTCAAAGTCAGGCGTACGAGGTGTAGCATAACGTTAGCTTTGCGCTAACATTGACATTTATACACGTTTGACAACATTCTCTTATACTGGCTTATTTTCCAGCAATAATCCAACATGTAAATAACTTGTTGGCTGTCGATAAAGGGAACCCATGATGATGCCAACTACTGGAACGGAAATGTCATCCATGCCACATTTTACAGTTCTGCGTGATTATATTTACAGAAATATTGCTTTAACAATATTTGATTATACAGTATTGCCCGCAGTTTTATGACAGTCATGGTAGTGAGTATCATCGTGAGGAAAGGTGGCACTGACATTCATTTTAAAACGGCCTCAGAAGGGAAGTAAAATGAGTGCAGCGAGAAAGTCGATTCAGATGATGTAGTAGTACAAGAGATGAGTCAGTGTTTTTAGATAAGCCATTCAGATGAGGAAGGGCAGCTGAATATTATCGTAGAGAGTATTGTAAAAGATTAAAGTAAAAAATCACTTGTTAAATATGTAACAACGGCAGGAAAATAGGTTTAAAATTTTGAATATACTCCAATGGAGGAGACACCTAGACCCGCCCGGCAGACTACAGCTGTTTCCCTCTCTTCTGCACGCTTGTGAGCACTGACTCACTATTTACTGACAGTGATAAACTGCTGTTTTCATATTTTTCCTCTCCTATCCAGAGGAAACAGTTCCCCCTAAGCCTCCAGCTGCTGCTCCAAAACACACCTGGTTAACATGCCTGCATAACCAGACCCATCACACGGCTGGCACCTTCCCACCACAACAATGGCAGTAGGATTTACACTGTTTACAAATAGTATGGAAATGTAATAATTGCCTGATTTCATGTTGTTGGAAGGCTTTTTGCCATGGAGGTTTGAGAGGCTTGTTGTCTGTGCTAATGCCATACATTAAGCCATGTTGTAGCTTGTAAGTGCACTGTAATGTTCACGGACCGACTTCCATGGTGACATGAAAAAATCAAAAAAACAGAACAGCCCTATTCTGATGTTTCCTGTGAGCGGTGGGCGCAGTTAACCCTGAGTTACCGTAATTAGGGAGTGGCTTTGTTTATGGCAGCTTGAGCTCACCGTCAAACTGGCTGGATAGAATACTGAGGAAAAAATAATTGCAAATGTTTTTTTTTTCCTCAATTCTTTTAAAACCAAAATCATGCACAGATGTTCTATTGCTCCTTATTTTTGTGCATTTTTTCCCCCTCTTA
Organism: Aulostomus chinensis; assembly: GCF_037954235.1. Lineage (NCBI taxonomy): Eukaryota > Metazoa > Chordata > Actinopteri > Syngnathiformes > Aulostomidae > Aulostomus > Aulostomus chinensis. The sequence goes on from NC_141324.1 coordinate 25,828,723, forward strand.
TCCACAAAGACTTCATTGTGAAGCTTTTCCCCTTATTCCTCATTTAAGTGTCCGCGCTTACTGAGCTTGATGAACATTAAAGGGGTACTCGAAGAAATTACGGTGTGATTTGTAGTCCACTTTGAGCCCGGCTACATCAAGAGGTCTCTACATAGTTATAGGCTATTGGGACGCAAAGAGCCCATAATATAAAACCGAATCAAGAAGTCACTGTACTTACTCGGTGTTCCCGCAATTACAATTCCCCTCTCCGCTCTTTCATAATGTCCGATGCGCTGTAATGTGCATTGCATTTTATATACGTTGTATATGGAAGCATCATGAGGCTCTTTTAATGCACAGTGAAAGTGACTGAGCGCTAAAAGGCTTTCCTTCATCTCTACAAACAGATCTACTCACAGATCTCTAAAGAAAACCACCTCCATTTTCCTTTCAATCTGATTAAAAAAATAATACTGCTATTGTCGATGTCATGTTCAGAAGAAACCCATTAAGGTCTGTTTTCATCTTCCATTTGGAAGATGCTTTTATACAGAGCGACTTAATGGTTGGGACACAAAGAGCGGTCTTACACATCAGCAGTCTATGGTGCAGGAGACAATGTGTGTCAAAGGAGAAAAAAGAGCTGGTATTATATTTTTCCAAGATGCATTACTTATCTACAATCACTTTAAGCACAACCTTCCCTGAATCCAATTGTTATTCCCCACCTGAGATGGCCACTGACTAGTTTTTATTGGAACAATAAAATGTGGGTCTATTCAGCAGCCACAAAGGTGGAATGATGGCAGATCAGTCTTTGTTAAAGACCAGCGCAGTGTGAAATTAAGTGGTGTTGTTGTATGCAACAGCATCTACTAGTGTTTACGCCTGCTAACCTCTGTTAGCTTATCAGGGCATCATAAACATTCTAATTTTCCAATAAATGCTTTAATAAAACAGCGATATGAATATTCAAGAATTGAAAATGACACGCTGTGATTACTGTGTGTAACATATTGCAGCCGATAACAAAAGACCAGATTGGACTGGAGGCGGCTCTGTGAATACTGAAACGTACGCGCTAAACAGCTAGTGGGAGTCGTCAAACATGTTCAGGTGGAAGAAAACACTTACAAAAAAATAAAAACAAATTTGACATCGAAAATTGTACTCATAACATCATTTACACTGCTGTTTAAAAGCAACAGTCCAAAGGAGCTTTAGTTGGCTGTGAAGATTAAAGTTTGTGTTGTAATTAATCACAGCAGCAGCTAAAATGGCAGCCGTGTCAGCCTGAAACTTTGCATCTCTTTTACCTTGGGATTTCTCCTGTCATGATAAGAGGGTTGAAAAATGAGTTCATGGGTGCATATTGAGGCCTCTTCTGCTCATCTTGTGAAGGTGTCTCCAACACCACACCGACGCTGAAAAGACTAAAAATGAGTGGGAAAGAATGCCGAATAGCAGTGGCAGAGTGGCTGCTCACAAGGTCAGAATAGGAGCATAATGTGAAGTAATGGAGGAACAGAATTGGTTACTTGCTGTGTTTTTAATTGGGCATCAGAGGAATTTAAATACAATTTTCATCAATATCATCAATAATATCACGTCCCGAATTTGCAACGATCTACATATTTACAGAAGTGGCAGTTTCAACTTCAGCAGAAGAGGAAAGATTAATGAGCGCTTTCTAGCATTGGAATTCAAGTGCAGTGAGCACACCTTTTTGTTTTTCTCCCTTCAGAGCAGTGCCGCAAGAATCAAATATTTTCTCATATTCTGAACACCTCGCACTGATAATAGTTTGTTGACAGTAAGTGAACTGACTGAAGCAGTTTTTTTGTATTCAGTTGATATCAATCTCCCCCGTTAGGTTGCAGGAAAACTCCCAAACAATTCTCAAAAGTAAACTTTAAAAAGAGAACAGCGCGGACGTTCCCCTCGGCCCGCAGTTTAGCAGCGTGCGGAAGCTGCTTGGTTTTGGTTTTGGTTTTGGTTTCGTCGGAAAGTCTTGGGTCAGGAGTTGATTCGTTAAGGAAAAAGTGATCTAAAAAAAGATGAGCATTAAATGCTTTGCACAGGTTAGCTTCCAATGTGACAAAAATGTGGCACAGTCAGCTCATATTATGCCGTTATAATTAAATGCGTTATATTTCAAGGTCGTAAATCAAAAGAAGAAAAACAGTGTCAATCTTTTCGAGACCTTTTTGTGTGTGTGTGTGTGTGTGTGTGTTAGGAATCTCCAGGGTCAATGTTTAAAGTAAACAACGTTCTGGAGTGTAAGTTTCAGACATCTAACCATGCTCTGAGGGTGAAGGTTTGTTTTTCCAATCCTATCATAACGACAGCCTCTGCCACTGCTGCTTGACAAGTGCCACAGTCACCTTTGCCTCAGCCGCCGACAGCGGGAGACAGAAGTTTGAAAAGGCTCTTGAGAATTAGAGCTAAAACATTTTTCTGAGGCGCAGGTGAAGGTATCAGTGCTGTGGTGAACCAGTGAGATGGAGGAGATGAATTGGAACAGAGGCTTGACAAAGAAACATGTGTGCTTGCAGGAAGTCTGAGAGCTTTCCAAGAGATGGAAGTCTGGCACACAGAAATAATAAATCACAATGGAAAAACTGGAACAGATACAAATATATACAGTGCTTTCGCATAAAAACTTAAAAATGTGGAAGGTGAGGATACATACATAAAATCTGCAGTCTTGACAAGTGTCTCCCTCCATAAATTATAGATACATCAAGACATCAATATTTATGCGTGATGTTAGTAGTGGATATGCTTTAGATTTGGATGCAGCTGCATGTATGACATGTACGACCCTGCTGCCTGACAGAACATGAGACAGCGATGTCTTTCATAAATGAGCCATGCTGTCAAACACGCACGCACACAGACAACCATGCAGATGCTGGGTGTAGTTACTCACCTCAGCATTCACATATTTAAAACATTTAATAGAAACTTTAATCAGCGGCTGCAAGGCAAAAAACATCTCATTAGTAAGAAAAACAGATGGAGGGAGAAGGTAACAAAAACAGACATGAACCCTATAAGCTAAAAACAGAAGATTTAACAGAATTGTGCGGTTGCTTTTGGTTTTTGTACTGTGTTTAATTGCACTTGCATGACATCAGTGGTAGATTTTGGTTCAGAGTTGGAACTAAAATTCTAAAGTTTGAAAATACGACAACAGGCATGTTGTCGTATCTGAACAGGTATGTTCGGATCATGTACTGGAATGAGAATCTGAATGAAACAGTCTGCTGGACAAACTATGCATTGCCACAATCTTGAAAAGACCCCGAGCATCTTTTTATCTGTGTGTAAACTGTAATAACTATGCTATCTGGGTCACCTTATTAAAGTGCACTCATACTATAAAGTCCTACCAGAGGTTCTGCGGTATACCTGGCTCAAAGCGACGTGTTTTCATAATGGGCAAAAAGAGACACAAAATGTAACGACGTAGAAGAAAGTTTCACGTCAAATTCTGCACTGAAGTGTAGAACCAAGGAATGTAAGTAGTCAACAGTCAGATTACCGTTGTCCGTGTCAGCAGTTCCTGTCTAGTGTCCCGCATCACTTCTAGAGTAGATGAAGTTGGCTCTATTATTCTTCCATTATTGTGAAAACCCTCTCAACTTAAAACTCATCTACACTCGACTGGAAGTTGGCACAAGTCAATAAAAACAAGCTTTGTAGAAGAGCTGGGGATAAAGGCCCTTTTCTATACTGTTTCATCTACTTTTTGTGAACAAACCCATAACCTCATCACAACTGGTTCTTTTTTTTTTGTAGAACCATCTTTTTTTTTATCCTATTTAAAACATATTTCAACTTTATTTGCTCCCAGCTGGTACTTCAGTCGAAGTCCGTGTTGGCACCAGCTGTTACTGGAAGATTAACTTAAAAGGTTCTATACATCTTCAAGGATCCATTTTGTTTGCAAGGAGAAAAGAAAAACAAACTTCTCATCCCACTGTGTTACCAGCAAGCGTCCATCCTCAGCATGTAGGCCATGGAATGAATTCGTATCAGTGGCAGTGCAGTCTGGTCTCCACGCAGCACCGACACTGTGTCTAGATGAAAGATGTGTTTTGATGAGGGCTGTATGAGAATTTAATGAGGCAAGATGGGAGTGAGCCTGAAGCAATGGGTGCCTATTGATGTGAGATGCTTTAAGGGGGATTCCTTTTCTTTGCCCTTACAAGATACCTTCTTATAGGCTTCAGCGAAAGTCTCCTTTTACATGTATTCTATTGTATCATCTGTTAATTTAAAAAAAAACAAAAAAAAACTCTGCAGTTGCCCGTGACCCCGTCTTGAACCGGTTCACATAGAGCCATCATTTCACCAGGGCGACCACGTCACTTCTAACAATAATCTTAAATCTCTTTGTCAGATAACACCACAGCACCTTAGCGAAATCCCCTGATTCATCTTTAGTTGAAAAGCAAGCAGGATCCAAAGGCTAGCCTAGGGCAACACATATCTGAGGTACAGGGAAATTCGTTTCTCCGGCTACTCTTTGATATTGGGACTCTCCATTGTAAGTCTCGGTATCTTACTGTATTTATTAGTTGCTTTATCAGATCCTGATGGATTCAGTTCAGAATGGAAAGTGCTCAACTCTTCCTGTGAATGCATGTGTCAAACAGAGTAATGTCTTTCTTTTTTCTAATGTGTTTTCCATTCACTTCCTTGCAACCTTAATGTTTCTGTCTGTACACAGGCATCCTCTCCAGCGTTCCAGTAACAGGTCTCCAAGAGGTCAATTAACGGTAATGAGGCAATAATGTGGTTTTCCTTCAAACCTAATTAGATTTCGTTTAGCCAATGGGCTCTCAGATGTCCAATGTAAGAGGCTAAACTGTGCATATCATTCACCGTGTGTGTTTCTTTTCATTTCAATTCGCTTGGACCGAAAGTGGTTTTCATGGTGGGAGCAGTAACATCAGACCATCAAAGATACAACTGTTTGCCTTTCAACTCTCCATCATCCTATTCCTCGGAATATTCACAGATCTCTTAATGCTCCCTTGTCTCTCTAATATCCAATTACATGCCACCTCCCGATTTCCCATTTTCTAATGTAGAATATGAGAGAATTTAAGCACAGACCTTAAGAAGACTTGGACGTCTCAGTAACGTCCATAAAGATCTTTGTTAATGGTGTTTTCCAACATGTGTGACATTATCTGGGCAGTTACACGCACCTGAAATGTAGATGTAAGACACACAGGAATGACCAGAATTAAGTCTTGAGTGTGAGTTATTACTCAAGATTTGCTCCGCCGAGGGCAAAAGAGACTCTTCTTGGAGTTTATTTGAATAAATGAAGAGGTGAGCAGGAAAGTGGTGCTTTAATGCTAATCCGATCAAATGAAATATTTCACACTCAAACCTTAAGTGGCCGTTGAGCTCCATTGACTGGCTGCTGAGTTGAAACGTGGCAGGGGCGGCGTCCATATTTCACACGTCATTCCACCACACGGCGCGTATAAGTTATCATACATGTGGAGAATTTCTTATCTGTGACTCAGTGGCCCTCATCCGTGGTGCGGTACAGACTACATCCATCACATAGCGGAGTGGGTAGAAGGTCTTTTTTTTTGGCAGCAAGTACCACAAAAAGTCATAGAGATGATGCTGCACTTGCAGTTTTACGGTGAACATAAATAATGAGGCTAGAGGCCGACGATGCTGGATCTTCAGGGCTGATACTAATGGGGAATAAACCTTCCTGGTACAGACATATTGGCTGATATAATGAGTGAAGTCACTGGTCATAATAAATTTATTCATGTTGCGCTTTTTACAGAGATAAAAATCAGGAGAAATTACTTCTTGGAGAGAATAATAGTAAATGCAAAAAAACACGGTAGAACAACGAAAGATAAAAATAATAATGGCAGAGGAAGCGATCCCAAAAGCTGTTTCTTAAAAGACGGATTTAAAAGAAGAAACACAGCTTGATCTCCTCTCGCGGGTTGTTCCAGAGCCATGGGGGCACTAAAAGCTTGATCGCCTCTGCTTTTTAGCTTTTGAAAATCAATTCTAAAATGTACAGCCAACCAATGTAGAGATGCGTGAATATCTGTGACGTGGACTCTTCTATCGAATGTTGTGAATGTTGGGTTTTTGTTTTTTTTTCCCGTCTCTTTTACGTTTTAGTGGAAGCAGGTAGAACCAAATTACAGACATAGCACAGTCAGGCTATGAGAAAGTCTGAGTGAGAAACAGAACTTGTAAACAGAAAAACTGAACAGTCCAAATGGTGGAACTCAGAGACACAGGACTGGCGCCACAGCCTGGATGAACGAAGGATTGACGATGGAACCACAAGGAGGACGACAAGGGTTGGAAAGATTCTAACGTCCTTGCTAAACCGCCACTCCATCGAGCTAGCAGCTTCCTTCTGAATCATTCCACTGGAACTGAACTTGCTCATGCAAACATATCACCTTCAGTATACACATCACCGTTCAGTGCAACAGTCACAAACAGCAACTCAAGTTTCATTGCCGAGGCAAGAAAATTAAACTTCTCTCATCTAAAATCAGACGAAAATCGTGACTTTTTAAAGTGCAACGGCTAAAATGAAGCGAACCAAAGCGACAGTATGAATGAAGCAGTGTGCCGGAAGAACCTGTGCAATGACACGACCTCCAAATGACCCCAAGCATCGTTTTCTGTGTCAATTCTAAATGATTCACCCCGGGGATCTTCTTGATATTCTTTATAAAATTTCTAAATAGCCTCCTCTTTCTCTGTTTCATTCGTATGTAAAAACAAGTCTTCAACACAGTTCACCTCAGCCGACATGTGCACTTGAGCATTTCATGTGAAATAGCAATAACTTAAAATACCAAATGAAGTCAAAGATAAATAAAGATGTTTACCCAAACTAAATCAGAAATTGTCATACAAAGCTGAAGTCGCATGTCGAGTGTCACACTCGCTGGGTTCAGAGTGAAGTGTGTTTCCCAAAGTCGATGCAGCAGCTGAATTATATCCGCCATTGTTGCATGGTTGCCCGTTATAACACCCTCAGTGTGAATCCCTTCTAAAAGACAATTTCCATGGTAAGTAGATAGTTTGACTAAATTATACCAGGAGGAGGCTGAATATCCATATGTGCATGTGAGAGTGAGGCGCTTCTCGCCAGCTAAGATTTCACAAGATTTTGCAGCTGCTTCCATCAATTGGATTTCTCCTTTTCTTCCAACTTTAGTCTTTAATACAGGAACAATGATTATATTATTCTCACTGCATGAGGAGATAAAAATAGAATACTGTAATCCATGTGCTATATTTATGAAAATACATATCTATGTTTTGTTCACAATATCCTCAGAAAGCAAACAGATTGCCGGGCGCATCTGTGCATAATTTCATTCTTGTCATATCAAAAGTTTTTAGATAAATACTGCAGTCTCTCGGCGGTGAGAGAAAAATGAAGAAGATCAATTCATTTTTCTTTTTTTCCTATTAAGGTTTGCCATGAGCTCAGGCAAAGTCATGAAAAGTATTAAAAATTCTAGATGTAAAAAGTAAAAAAAAAAGGGTTTTAGTTTTAGATGAGGTACAATGAGGTGAGATGAAACTCAAAATGAGACATTCATTACAAAGTTGTTGTCGATTGCTGCTGCTGTTGAGAGCCACATTTTATTTTAGTTTTTACAGGAATATAACTGTATTGAAGCACAGTGTGGAGAACAGAGTTGGGCCTTAATCGCAAATGTAGACGTTAAACTATTTCATCAAGATAAACTGACACAAGTTAGTTTCTTGTCCTCCGTTCCTTCCCAAGGGAAACTTTGTTTTCTTTATCTCCCACTTCCCATCTGATGCGGATTGCTATAATCCCAAGTATGTCACCCATTGTCTATATAACTATTCCTGGGGCTATAATGAACAGCACCAGCGTCCCAAATCCCATAACAGATGTCAGAGGAAACAATTTATTCAGTCATAGTGACAGGTTTATCTTTCTTGGTTGCAACCTGTCAAAAAAGCCAATACATCAGGGTTCCAGGGTGAGTTGTTGTCTTACTTCTGCCCAAGTTAGATATGTAACAGTAATGAATGGACTACGTCTCACTACAAGGGGAAGCTGAAATAAATTGCCTCCAGGGAGTGAGTCAGTGTCCAAAATGAACAGGCTATATTTTTTAATAAACTTGGGATATAATATTTAAATTGCTTTTTTTCCCCTGCTTAATTGTGTAAACTACTTTTATATTTTTTGCTATTGTGGGATATTTTCCAAATTTCTGCAAGAATGTGTTCAGATATGGGAAGTTGTTATGCAAATGTGCGGCCCGCTGACAAATTAGAGGATGACCAGGAAGAGCAGCAGCCATTAACACTGGAGCTACAATGCTTGCCCGAAAAACAAAATCACTTTCTGTTTGAATGTACTGTATATTGGAATTTTTTTTTTTTTGCTGCCTGACTTTCACTTTCTTTTAGTTTTACATTTTTCAACCATGAACTTCATTGTATTCATATGCATTAGCGAGCATTATATTACTCTGCAGGATCGGCGCTTGAATCAGAAAGCTCATCTGTGGTGTAATGTACACAGCACACAGGAGCTGCTTTGGAGGCTCACGGAGGCCCAGCACCTCTACCTTCACACTGATTATTTCCTTTAATTTGTCACCTGTCTATAGTTTAACTTTTGACCTTTGGCCCAAGCGTGGCCTCGCTGACAACGCCATTATTTCCCGAAAAAAGCAACTGACACAAAGAGCATAATTCATACAGAGTGAGCCTAGAGCCAACTAATCAGTGTTCAGAGTGGGTGTCGCTCTGCTTCTTTCACATCAAGCGTTCACCAGAGAAACATTTCTCAGAGGAGCACATCAGTGCTCTGACTGTCAATCATGGTCCGACTATTACAAGAACATAGTTACGTAGCAGATCAATTTCAAGGGCTAATATATCATACTCATGTGTTTGTCTATGTCTGAAAAAGCCTCTGGGAAAAGATCAGTGACAACAACATAAACACGTCTGGGTACAATTTACATTTCATACACGTAGAAATTGTGATATATTCTATAGCATCCCCCATGCTCTCCATTTGCATTTTGCATCTAATTATAAAGGAGTCATCACTCAATCTAGGGCGCTCTACTGATCCAGAATCATAACAAGTAACGTGTTGAGCATAAAACATGATTATTGTGGCTCGTCATCAAAGTGCTGCTCCAGTTTATTCTAGGAACCCAATTAAGTTCAACTCTTCAGGCATGAACATTTAGCAAATCTTTAGTTTAGAAACAACATGAACGTACACACAGACTGTTTTTCCCTTGCGACGAGCTTGACAGGATGATTGTTTGTAATCACACACAGATCTAAACCATTTATGCAGGTTATTCGTCTTCCTATATTATGAACAAAAGTTGGCCAATTCATTGATCCATTCATCATTTTTCTGTATCACTGTAAAGAACAGAGGCATACTTACTCCCATGTCATTAGACCAGCTTTCAATAACCAGTCAATACTACATGGAGATATTGCATGTACTCTGAATTTATTAAAAATACCGATCATAATCTACGTTCAAAGTGTTCCCTGTTGCTTGTTATGAAATTCTGCAGTGGATCTGATTTCACATCCCTGAAGAAAGGAGTCACGAGACAAACACTTCTGTGTGTTTTTAGATTTTAATCTAATGTTCATCATATACAAATAAGAAATATTTTATTATTATCAATTATGCTTTGATAGAAGGCAAGGCAAAACGGTGGCGCAGAGATTAGCGAGGGGTTCTTGATTTGGGTCTGCTGGCTGGCGGGGGCCTTTCTGTGTGGAGTTCTTGAAGAACTCAATGAAGATCCATTCTCCATTTTCAGAGATTTGCTTGGAGTCAGACATCCGCGGTGATGTTTCCATCTAAATACTCTTCTGCAGGCACCTTCCTCTGTCTGAGGAAGAACAGCCTGAAACGACTGGTGTCTGACTTGAAACAAACCTCTGAAAAGGGAGCGACTGAAGTGTGCAGACCTTCATTTTGTCCTTTAAATTGTCTGTTTTTGCTCTGGCGCCTGGTGTTATTCGACAGATGCATGTGTTCTTAGTGTGCCTGCGTAGGTTCTCTATAGTGCTTCCTCCAGCAGCAAAAACATGCAAGTTAGGTTAATTGGTCACTATGAAACAAAAGTCTGAATGGTTGTGTCTGCATGTCAGCCCTGCCTGGCAACCTGTCCAGGGAACCCCGCCTCCCCACGACCCTGCACAGGTTGTGAGTGGCACCATGGATCATTATAGTGTTACCAGTCTATCCTTCCTGCATGCAAGTGAGTAAATACTTCATTTTCTCTATAAAATGTTAACAATAACAACAAGGAAACAAATTAAACCTGCAACAAAGAATCTTGATTTGTTTTGAGGGGTCACAAGTCAACGTCTGTCTCTCCGTTGTTTCCATATCAACATCGTGGCGTCGCCGCAGATACAATAAATAAATAAAAAGAAACAGCAGCTATGAGGATAATGTGACATAGAGATGAAGGAAAACAAAATCAACTGCTCTCCCGATCTTTAGGGAAGGTGATATTGTGTAATTTTCTTGGAAAATTCTCTCTTGAAATTCCCGTTGTGAAGGAGAATAATCTGGGACAGAACCAAAACAGATGGGAGATTTAAAAAGATCCACAGGCACGAGAACTATGAAAGAATAGAGAAATGGTAAACTGTGTTAAGCTTGATCAGATATATGTTGTAAAGTCAAACCAGCGTCAGTAAATAGATACTTCAAACTGAATTTACCCATGTCAAATAGCCAGAGGTACAAAGTAATATCCTGCTTAGAAAGAATTACTCTGCCGAATCCTTACTCAATCAGAAGTGCAGCGTCTGGTGCAGAGAGGGAATACAAATGGGTTCCACAACGGCCGTTCTTCCGCAGGATAATAAAGAGACTCCTCTTGTAACATTAAATCTTTACCTTAGTCACCTCAAGATGCGTCTGTGCATAGTCTAACGGAGCATAATGCAGCCTAAGCACAGAAAAACAAAGATAAAGTGGCCATCTGGAGGAAAAAAAAGGAATGTAATTGGCAGGTGATATACTAGGCTTTAGAGACTGCAGTCAGATGAAGCACGATTCTTCCCTCAAACAACCTGTCAACAACTTTGCCTACATTGATGGTTATCTACTCTAATGCACTGTTGGTATTACAGCTGATGTTTATGGACTGTTGAGTGCTCTGAATGGGAGGTATTGTCATGTCCTGTCCTGATCCCTCAGGTTATGTTTTGTTATTGCTTCACTCTTTCATCATTTCTCATTCCTGAAGATCTTTCCTCGGTCGCAGGGCCGTACGAGGAACAATTGCCTGTGGTCACCAGTGGAGTAACAGGTATTTTTGCTCAATTAACGTGTGAGTGCATGGATTTTACTTGATGACTCAGCACTGGTTGAACTTTCCTCTTTTGTGTCGTCACTGTTCAAATGACGGTTTTCTACAATTCTACAATTTCATTTAGCAGACGCTTTTGTCCAAAGCGACGTACAACACAAGCAAGAATTCTTTTTTCTACTTCACAGCAACTGCCACAAAGTCTTCATTCCACTGGGACCTGCTTTTGTATTCATATATTTGCACAACCTTCTCGTTGTTTTTTTTTTTAACTAAACCTTTAAAAAAATGAATTAAAGTTTATTATTGGTTTTAATTGTGATGTCATTGTCAGTCAGTTGGTATTATCAATAGTTACGTGCAAAAGTAAAATTCAACTGGAAATTCCTTGTATGAGATTACTGGTTATTGTTTTTGGGCGGAATCCCATCCATAGCAAAGCTGCAGCTTCAGTGAAAGGACTGACTTTTATCTAGCTGCCTCTCAGTTGCCCATTTGGCTCTGAGTCCTGGTTGATTTCCACCAGTGACGGTCCGATCTCTGACTCTGCCTGTCTGTCAAGGCAGTAGGGAATTGTCGGACCACCGTGAGGCTTCCCAGGCTGCAGTCTGAGGTGCAGCAGCAGCCTTGCTAACCAGTCTCAATATCTGATAGCGCATCTCAACTTCATGTTCTGATGTCAGCCTCATGCTCCCAGCTTCCACGTCAGCTCCACGTCTATCCAAGTCTGTGAGTTTTTATAGAGACTATCTGTATCCGTTGCAACAGTGGATAGGGGCTCTGGAAACACGTTGTCAGGAATGAAAGGGGCTTGTGCGCCTGATGGGGAATGAACAATCTCTGTCCTATCCTGTGATGGTTCTGCTTCTGTAGCCCAGAGGCTGAAGTGCCAGAAATTTCCATCAGGAGTTGATAGAGACAAAAGCCAGAACACAGAAATAGCAGCGTAAAAATGATCCTCTCCATTATGCAGCTTTGGTTGTTTACAAACAGCCTCAGCATGTGATGTTAGAAAGGATGCCGGCGTTCTGCAATTAGAGGCGATGTGTCACACAACAGCGTTGGTGTCTGCTGTGATGCTGTTCCGCCATTCCAGCAGCTGTCCCTTTTACACAGATAGCGATTTATGTACCTCCAATGGTTGCTTAACAGCAGATACCCCCCCCCCTTCCTTTCATGTCTGTTCAGTAAACTTGTCTGTTCGCTGTCCCTGCATCATAATTTTGAAATGAACGTCCCTTATATTCAAGCCTCTGGGGGGTTAGCTTTCACAGGGCTGGCTGCTGCCAGGTTCATCCCTGCATCTCACTGAGTTTATCCTTTGGCAACATTCACAGGCTAACCACTTCCGGTTAGCCTACTGCTAACTTGGATGTGAATCAACAACTTCTGTGTGTGACTCTAAAATCTTTCAAATGTTATCAGACTAAATAGATTAAATTCTGATGGTGCAATTAATCATGATTAATCATTCAATCATGGGGGTTGTGCACCGTCCTGAACTGTTTGTCCAGTGTTTTACAGATGTAACAAACAGTGGATGAGCCCAGCTAGCTAGCTAGCCTGACTAGTTAGCTTTCTGCCAACTCGAATATAAATAAATCAGTTTAATGTGCTGTTCTTAATGTGCTAACTTTCCAAATCTTTTTGGGGCAAATTGATGGAATTATGATGGTTAAACAAAATATCTTGCTGAGGTTCTGTGGCACCCAAAGCGATTCATCCACCTTTGTACGTACAACTGAAACCTAAACGACAAAGGCTACGGTGGAGCCTCTTCCCTCAGTCTGCCAAATGGATTTTTGGGAAATGTAGGACTTCACTGAGTGTAGTTAAACTAGCAGAGGCAGACTGAGCAAATTGATACAAATTTAAAAGACATGATGAGTGTGTGGGCAAGAGTCCAAGATGAGTTATATTTCCAATAAGGCTCCATTTGCCTGTCTGTTTCCTGCCTCACACTGCATTGGTAATGGGTCGTGTGGTTTAATACTGTGGGAGGCAGTCACTACTTATATTTATATATTTCACAGCAGAGGTAAAATTTAAATGTAATTACATTATAGCATGTTATTAACTATGTATTTTATTTTCAACCTCACAATCAGCGTAGGCTAAGGGAGCGTCTCACTACTGAATTTCCTCGAGTGCAAGAGCCTTGCCGGGCATTTCCTCATTACATCCAATTAAGTTAGCGCGTACATCAGTGCATTTGTCCAGGCCATACGCATCCCCATAGGAGTGAGTTCAATTACACAATCTGCTTCATTATTCATTTTCATATGAATGACCTCCCTTCCCTCAAACAGAGAAGTCTAAATTGGAAAGTGCCTCATTTTAGCTTCAAACTTCCATTCAGCTGAGGAGGAAAGAGACGAGGATTAATTTGCAGTGAGTGAATGGGTTTTGACAGGGGGCTATTTCACCAGTCAGTGTCTGTGTTATCCTGGCTGTGCAATAATGCAATAAGGAAAACAATCCAGCGGCGAGCTGAAAACATCTGACCCCGGATTCTGTTTTGATATAAATTATAATTGCATTGTGCAGAGAACTTACTCTAGCCTATGTGTTGTACTGATTTCCTGAAATAACTTAAGACTGAAGCGTAGCGCCAGAAGCGTGGTTATTTTCATACCGCCTTTGTACTGTGAGATCAGTCAGGATGTCTCCAACATGGAAAGCATGTTTCTTTGAAGATAAAGGTTTATCCGTGTGTTTCAGATTGTTTCTCACTTCTGCTCGACACTCCTCTATAAGCCACCAACACAACAGCTGAGAGGAAGAGTACACCTCTTCTTGTTTTCTCAGTTTTTTTGCTCTCTTCAGGAACACTTGTTATCCCACGTGTTTAAATCTGCCATGATGCTGCATCAGCACATCTCCTGACAGGTTCATCACACGGATAGTAATAGACGAACATTTACGCGCTTTTTTTTTTTTTTTTACCCCTCTAGAGGGTTTATACGCCCTCTAAAATATCATAAAATCACTTTCGACTACTTCGTGAACGGTGTAAAGATTTGCGTATTAACTGTAGACATTTGTGATATTTTGAGCAGTGATAAAAATGAAAAATGCAGTATATATTATCTATGACTGACAGAATAATTATTTTACCATGACTTAAGGAAAAAAAAACAACTTATGTCAAGTAGAGAAACAATTAAAGCAGGGGGTTTAGTTCACTAGACAAGAACTTTTAATGCCAAATAAATTTCCAAGGATCAGAGACACAGCAGAAAGGTCTAAAAGTGGATTATACTCAGTTGTGCAGCAGTCGCTCTCTGTCCCCAGCATTTCCTGGCTTAATCCAATCATGTCCCAATTACAAAAGCCAAAGATGAAGTCAGGAAAAGACAGAAGAGGGACTTTTTAAATGTGAGCGTTGCCTACCAGGACCATTTTTGAAAGATGAGCTTATGATTTCTTATTTGTATGGATCCCAAAAGAAGACGAGGAGGCAACCAAAGACACTTGCATCTTGGCTGAGTGAAGTACAATATAAATTTCTTTTTTCTTGTTGTATGAACTCCATCTCCCACAGGAGCGCAGTTCAGCTTCTTTGATACAGAACTAAAAGCACGACGGAGCAGCTAATCATAAGATTGTGAAACAAATTCTATAACAATACAAACTGATGACAGTGAGTACCCCTGATGGAAAACAAGGCTTTTCTTGTCTTTATAGCTGCTCTTAACAATTAACACCTAATTGTTTCCTCTCTTCATAAGAAAACAGCAACATTCTTCTTTTTTGAAGCGGACAATAAACAATAAATTCTTTGTTTTATAGCCACAAATCGGAATTTGCCTTGAGGAGTCTGAACCCAGGAAAACACCCTCTGTCCTTAGACCCTTCACTCAGGTCAAGAAAACCAAAGAAAATAAATTAACAGGGAAAAAAAAATGAAAAGAATTCATCAGCAGTGATTTCCCAATGTATGTTCTTCATCATGCACAAAGGCGTGTGTGAGACAACCTTCTCTCCAGTGCTTGTCACTCTCATCTTGAACACACTTTAGTGCCAAGGATGGTCTACATTAAAGTGTGAGACTTCAATCTGTTTAGCACTGAAAGTGAATCTCTACAGAAGGAAAAGTTTCGAGTAAGCTTGACCAGAGCAGCCGAGGACATTTACATATGCTCTCGAACAATTTATAAGGATTAAACCAACTCATTTTAACAGACAACCAATCAAACAGATGGTGTCTTTCTCAGACGAGATTTATCTGTCGAGCTTCTGCTGCGCGTGGATCCTCGCTTGACGTTGAGAAACACCCTCTGTTAAGCCTTACTAGGTTGAAAAAAGGAAAAAAGCAGACATGTTCAATAGTGGCGATAAGTGACAGTCACATCAACCTAATCAAATGAAAGCTGTGTATCCTGCAACAAAGTAAATGGTACAAACACAACACTGTCCTGGCGGTTTGACTACGTCTGTAGAGGTTGCTTTCGAGTCATCGTGAGAAGAAAACCTGTGTTTCGCATTGAAAGTCAGCACCTGTATTGATGTAACGGTAATTACATGCATTTATACAGCACTTCCGAATCACTTTGACAACCTATTCCCATATACACTGATTTACATAAACATTGTGCAGCTATGCAAGGGGCTAAATTGCCACCTCTTCTACATACATTGATGGTGACAACAATGAGGAGTTCAGTATCTTGCTAAAATGCAATAATTGGTCTGTGGAGGAACAAGGTATCAAACCCGTAGCCCCCTAGTTACCAGTCAGCCATTTTACCTCCTGAGCCATAAGGGTTAGGGATTACCGTCCCTCTGTTTGTCATGCCACATGTAAGTTATGACTTTAATCAAACTCTAGGCTGTGGAATGGCCTATTGTCAATTAGGGGTTATTACTGATACCATCAAATTCAAGCCAAATTGCGGCACCACAGCATTGTCATAACAGGAAATGCTGGAGTGGATAGCATCAAACACATACTGTACATCTGTGGCAAATAATAAATGTATAAGAACATGTTGAACCGCACATGTTATTGTGCCATTCTTGTTAGTATCCGTCTGTGTGTGTGTGTGTGTGACACTCCAAAGTGTCTGTTTATGTTAAAAGAAATTCTTATTAATTTATTGTGCTTGACAAATAGACAATGTTAATTATTCAGCGTGGGATCCCAATTCCTGGGGCTAAAATATTTTTGATGATCCGGTGAAGCACTGCAGTCTTGTTTCTAGATCTGAGGCATTATTCCTCATAAATTAAGTTGTGAAAGACAGGAAGACTTTGGTTTGTGTGCCTGAGGCCTCTTGTTGACCTGAATCATGAAATCATTCTGCTGCAGCAGCAACAACGGTACACTCTGTTTGTTTGATTCTGTGTGTGCATGTGTGTTTGCATGTGTGTGTGTGTGTGTGTGTGTGAAGAGGGAGATAGGGAGATGCTCAAAAAGAAGCCTTGGGTCGCACTGAATGCAGGTCAGTAATTACGGTTAGTTCAGCTGAGCAACACTGTAAATCTGTATGTCACTGTTAATCTGTTGCTGTCTATATATGGATGTAGCTTCATCGCACCTAAAGGCACCACAATTAGTCTTTCCCTTTAAACTAGGTCACTAAGTACAAGGAGATTAGCGTGTGAAATATTTCTACACTTTAAGCAAAGAAAAAAAGCTTCTGGAAAGGAGATATTCGTGTAAACTGTAACATAAGCCTGTCATATTATTGTAGAATTTAAGACAGGCACTTTGGGAGATATATCCGTGGCCAGTTTTGACAGCAGCATCACTAATTGGACTAATTATATGAGTTCATTAATGAGTGCGTTTCCAAAGCCACATTGAGTAATCAGATTTAGCGCTCACATCTCTGACAGTTCACCGTTCACTCACCTACCCTCAGCCCGCCCCCTTTTGTCTTTGACATCACCTCTTTAAAGATTCATAAACCTGGCCAATTTACATAAAACTTAAAGCGTCTGATTAGTGGTATTACAACCCACTCTGACCGGCGTGAGTCCTGGAGGGACTGGAGGATTTGGCCAAGGTTACAGCTGAGGCATGTGCTCACACAGATGTTCACAAGTCTTTTCTCACAGTTCCAGGACAAGTCTCTTACTCTGTTTTCCCCCGGTTCTCTGAATGTATGCCAGTTCCTCTATTTATGTCTTTCAGTTAATGGCATGGTGATGTGGATGAGTTATATCCCCAAAATCAGAAAATATCCATCTTTAAAGTATTAAGAAAACACCAATGTGTATTGTCCTACAAGACTAGTAGCAAGCTAGCTTATAGCTAATGCCCTTGAGCTAACGGTATTCATGTTTGCATGCCTAAAATTTAACTCACAATGCCTGGTGACTGACCTATTTGGATGTATTGTCAGGTGCTTGATCAAGTTTGACATAAACTATCCAAAATAATTATTATTGAGACATTACAAGCTTTTAGTTCCAAAGTAGTAGTTCTCGTGAAAAGATATGACAAACTGCACCAGGGTGTTACAAAAACAGATGTTTTCCCCCTCTACCTTTTCAAAAATAACATCATCGACACCAGACCGTTTTCAAAATATCTTCTTTTACACGTACCCACCTAAATACGCTGTTAAGAGCTGCTATGAGCATGCCAAACCTATAGGTGGCAGTGTAACGAGAAGCGTAAAGTCATGCAAGCCAGTCGGAATCCTCACACAGTGGCCAAACAAACTGTAAACATAGGCCGCACACATGACGCTTCTGTCGCGTACTGCAACATTCTGAAGCCTAAATGTCTGTTTCCCTCTGTTTACTCTACATGCAAACGTGAAAATGGAGTTTTTCCAAACTGAAGCTTCGTTTTCGTGTAAACAAAAGGAAATGGAAAATGGAAAATGGAAACATCACCGTTTTTGCATCATGTAAACGGGGCCTTAAACTAAAGTAAAGTCCCCATTTTTGGCATGTGACAGGATCAGTGATGCTTGGCATGGCGAGATAAGGTATCTCTGAATCTGGAGAGCAGTTATTTTACATGTTAAAGCCTCTTATGAGTAACTTAATTATTAATAGTTCTGTGTGGTAATCATTTAATCACTGTATTGTTTCATTCCACTTAATTTATTCCAAGATCAATTAATTCAAAAAAGTTTCATTATTTCTGAGACCAAAACCAATTCTGCATCAGTGGCAAAGCCCTCATGCTTTTTTTTGTGCGCTGACCATGATGCAACGCTGGAAAATATTCAGTGTTTTCATGCACACAAAAAGACATAAAAACATTGAAACTGCAACTATTCATTGTGACTCAATTGAGGTCATTAAGTCAGAATTTGCATTTAAATAGCAACATTAAAGTGGTACATAGTATTGCTGAATAATGTGCTCATTCATACCGAGGCATCATAATTAATGGGTGTTTCCAAGGAAACCAAAGGAAGCTAATTGCTCATGGGTGGTCTCATTAAAGCGGCAATACAACGTCTGTTTGACCAGAGCACTAAAGCCAGAGCAGTTTAGTAGAAATGGATGGTTAAAGATGCAACAGAAATAAAACATGCAATTCCTCAGCTCTTCTACATACTATGTTAATTAGGATTGAATCTCCACCCATCCATTTTCTTCCACTTATCCTGTTAAGGGTCGAGGGGGGGCTGGAGCCTATCCCAGCTGCCTTTGGGCATGAGATGGGGTTCATCCCTGACAGGCCCATCGCAGGGCCCACAACACATATAGACAGACAACCATTCACACTCACATTCAATTTAGAGAATCAATCAGCCTCGTCCCCTCTTGATGTCTTTGGACTGTGGGAGGAAGCTGGAGTACCAGAGAGGACCCACACAGGAACAGGGAGAACATGGAGACTCCATACAGAAAGACCCCGTACCCAAGCTTGGGCTTGAACCCGGAACCTTCTTGCTGTGAGGCAACAGTGCTGACCACTGCACCACCGTGCCGCCCAGGATTGAATCTATCATTTGCATTATAAATTGATATGAATATTATTTTCATGATCATTCTAGGAAACATTTAGTCTTCCAAAGGCTGAGAAAAACTGAAAAACCTCACGCTGACAATTTCCCAGAGACCAAAGTGACCGGTTCAAAGTGGGATCCGGCCAGTTTGATGGACAAATGAAGCAAATATTCCTCTTCTTTTTAATCAAAAATGGCTAGTAATCAAACTTTTGTATTTATGAATATCTAACCAGCAAATGTTGTAGTCTGCGTAGTCTTTTGATTGGACAATCTACTTTTTTTTTTTTTTTATATATAGTTCTACCATTTACATTGAGTCAATTTCTTTGAGTTTTTTTTGTCATGGTTAACTCAATTTCCAGGCTCACCTGTCAATCTCAGAATAATTCTGTACTTAAAACATGAAGTGTGTGCTGATAAATTGAGGACTCAACTCTGGGCAACTTCCCTAAGGCTTGGCCATAAATGCATCAGCACTTACAACGGCCTCCTGTTTCCCCAGACAGCAGCTGTAGACTCCACAACGTGTTCTACATTGTTTTAAGAAAAAAACAAAAAAAACCTCTGTTGGCCAATAAAAAAACACTTTTCCAAAAGACAAAGAAATATGGCACTCTTTCCCAGGTAAAGCCCTGGGGCCTCCTCACATGCATGTCTTGATCAGGCCACCAGGCTTGACTCCAGGTTTGAGGGTATATCAGGACAATGCAAGGTCTTTTTGGTGAGCGATGCAATAAAACTCCTACATAAAATAATACATGTTGTAAAACACCAAAGACAGTTGGATAAAAGTTTAATTCCTAATAAGGTCTATAAAAATGAGGATAAGACTTTTTTCTGGCTGATATACTTTAGCAAGGGCAACAGAGCATCAATTTGTCCGTCATCTCCTCCATTTGGGGCACTAATGCAGGCTATTATGGGCAAGGGGAGGCACATTGGAATGGATATCATACTCATGGGAGAACTAGGTGGCACCATTGCAGTCGTGGTGACATTTTGTTGTTTGTTTTTGCAGGATGGAGCAAGGGGTGAGGAAGCTAGCCATATGGTGGGTATTTATCAGCCGATGGCTGCCAGAGTGATTGAATGTGAGCTGAAGGTGAAGCTGCAGACAGCTGAGTAGGAGAGCATGGCCTGAGGCCCGAGGTCTAGTACCAGGTTGTTCATCATCTCCCTTAAAGGAAGGTCAACAGTCCAATGAATCACGCTCGCCACCAAACTTACAGCTTGTTCTCTGTCAGCTTTACTGCATTTTTGCTGCAGTTCTCCGTGTTCAGCTGGAACCTAATCCACTCCCTGTGTCCCATGTGAATCCTTAGAGGGGATTTACAGAAACCAAGACACCAAATATTCTTAATATTAAGAAGAAAAATCCCCCCTGACTGCTGACCTCAGAGACGACAGCAACACTACTCCCTTCAGTGACGGATTGAACACTCACATTCACGGAATAGAAAGGACAATAACATGAGTCACATCAGGATCAAGTCAAGAAAAATGACAGAATAATTAGTCAACAGAACATCAGACATTAATACAAGAGACTGTTTATGTCCCATTTCAAACCGGGAGTCACTGTGTTTTCTAAACCCATGATGACAAAGCTTCAGTAAAATAAGACGTAAACACAACTCTCACCAAACATTAAGTGTCATATTCCCAAATACTTACAGAAAAATGCAATTGTAACTGTTTTGTAAAGCACAGACTGAGCTTGTCTTGCTGATGGGACGTGAGAAAAGGAAAACGCTAAGACGGCAATTAAGTAGAGGGCCCACTGTGTATCCTGGAATTTAAATTTGATAACTTATTTTGAGCAAAATGTACTCACTGTAAACCAAGCATTGATTAATGAGGGCACTCATGTTAGAAGTAGTGTAAACCTCCCTCATGTGAAATCAGAACATCAGTACTGGGAATGTTGCGCAAGCTGTGTTTGGGATCATACATATTATACATCTCGTTTCCAGTTCTCAAAGATGCGAACATGGATTCACATATTTTGTCTGGTTCATCTAATTGCTGTCGATCCCAAGGGAGTTTGGGGTATCCCATAGGATCGGTGTGTAACGTGCATCCAGCTAGAGCTGCAGTGCTTGTAGATTCATACCAACAGAAGGTCAAGGCAGTGAAAGTATGAGAGATTAAAGCAGTAAAACTGAGCAAGGGTTAGCGTGAAAAGGGATTGATCTATATTTATTGAAATATTTACGTTTTGGCTGGACTTCAGTCTGGTTGATGATGGCAATGCATCAGGTTGATTTATCAACAGAATAACAGTAAGAAAAATAAACTGGTAACCAGGGGGGCATTGCTGATTTGAGGTTGATCCAAACTTATCAGGCCAAATGACATAATCTTCCTGCTCCAGGCTGGGTTGAGTCTCCCTGGTCTTGAATAGTGAAAATTGACTGTGTGAAAAGAACAGCAATGGAATATTGACCCACAATAGCTGATGAGTGAGATAATGTAGCGTACGTTAGCTCATTGCAGTGGCTCGCACTACCCTTTTGAGATGCAATTTACTTTAGTTCTAACTCACCTCCAGCTACCAAATGTATAACCCTTGCTTCATTCTGCTTTCCCAGCCACATCTTTATCCAGATGTTTCATTTATTATATTTACTTATTTAGCTGAACTTGCAAAATTTTGCACAAAAAAAAAAAAACCCACAGCCGCCTTACAGTGGCTTTTTTTCTTTTCTTTTGTAAGTTCTGATTCCAAGTCCCTGGAATAGCAACTCTAATATCATTTAGGTGTCCTGCATCTGTTTAGAGACCAACTTGTGTACATTCTGTTTATGGTAAAAATCGGTTTAAATCTGTTGTTGTATTTGTAGTCTATTCACAAGGTGTGAGTCAAAGATGGAAAAAAAACAACTTATCTCTAACTTGATCTAGTTTCTGATCTGATTTGTTTTTGTTACACAAATATTTTCATAAATAAATACATTTTGTTCACACAAAAGAATCCTGAAACATGGACATTAGCTTGTCCCATGGATGGAAACATCCCTGGGTGCTCTGTCAAACGGAAATGAACATGACGATTGTTTCCTGTCTTCCCTGCTCTGTCGCTTTACTTACCCATTCACCACTACATGCAAGCTAATAAAAGCAGGAATGTCACTGAAATAATATTCTAAAAACAGGACGCATTGATATGGAGAGGCATCACTTTCATTTCAGCTCCTTTGACACTATCACAGTTGCGCAGAAGGCTTGTTTCATAGCAGGTGGTAAATACTGCAGCTCCCCTCCCTAGCAGCTCAGCCATCAACCCCTGAGGGTGCAACAAGAAAACTCACACTTCATAAGTATACACACAGGCTTCGCTTTATCTGGCACACCTTGGTGTTTACACAGAAACAGTTCCTCCTCGTTCCTGTGTGACTAAAGCTAAGTACAAATAATACAGAGATAAAATGTTCACTTACTGTTTGGTAAATGTTGCAAGTGACAAGACGTGGTTCAAGTGACCTTGGATGTGTTTGGATGGATACGGTGCTATTTCAAGCAACATGGAAACAATCAGAAGTGACTGCCCTGCGGACGTGCAATAAAGTTGACCAGAATTTGAGACAGCAGCATTTCTGAGGGCTTGCTGATTAGATGTGAAAAGAAAGGAAGAAAACACACAAGGGGGAGCAGGTATTTACAAGCTCAGCACAACAATGGCGTGCAGAGGGACATCGCTATCCAAACAGATCAACAAGAAGAGGAGATCAATGCTGAGTTTGAGCTGTGGATTTTCAACATCTTCTCATTCCTGATCCGTCAAATACAGAAACTGCATCCTGTTCCTTAAAATATGGCCATCACTGATGGAGTGTTTGGTCAGGAGCTTGGGTCTCCCAGTCCCTCCACTCTGCAGTGAACAGAAAATGTATGATTGGAATCCTCCCTCCTGATAGGTTAAAACGGGGAACAGGATACTAGAAAAAGTCTTTACTGTTTACTGCAGAGTGGAGGACCCACATTACTGAGAAAAGAATCCATATCAGGAGTATTAGTTTTGGTCCTCCAAGGGGGAAAACTTTTGGCCCCCTGCCATAATTATCAATAGGACTTAGTAAAGTATCTAATTGGGAAAACTGAGTAACACCAACATGTCTGTATGATTTCAACACTTTACACTGTTTTTCTGGTTTTCTCAAAAACATGGAGGCCTGAACTGAACATAACCCTGCCTTTGGTACCACTGAAAGAACAAACATTTAAAAGCTTCAGCAGCCTTCTATACAATTTATGTTCATGCTGTGTGCGTCGTCTTTATTCTCTCGCTCAATAGTCACCTCTAAGAAAAGGTTTTCTGTTCAGGAGTTTTCGCCACAGCTCTTGAACGTAGACCCGAAGCTCTTCTGCATCCCCCCCCTTAGTATTTTCCTCCTTTGGTTTGCTGCATCAGCCAACATGCATCACACAACTGTAAATCCCTCCTTCTTAAACTTATTTTACACTAATATGTTGAGCTCATGTACTGGTGGAAAAATTATGAACATGCAAAACTTAAGCGTCAGCAATCTTGCTGCTTTTCAGAAATATCAAACTCAGCAAACAGGCAACAAGTGGAAATGACTGTCGTTCAAAAGAGTGAATTTGCTGGATTTCCATACATTAAAAATGCTGCTCTTTCCATGTGTCACATTTTTGTAAGTCAGAGGTTCCAACCGCATGTGGAGACACTACGACAGCATAAGTGTCAGCCATGCACACAGAGCAGCCTGCAGCAACCACTCTCATACTGCACCGGGAGGGCATGCTAAAACACAGGTATGGTGCTCGAGCATCACAAGAAAACATGCAAGAGTGAGGCGGAGGAGGAATCAGAGAGCTTACTGTTCTATCACTAAAAGCTTAGCAGCAGCAGCAGGAGGGAGTTAACACAACTAAACACACACCAGGAAGCTGGAGCCATACATGAACGTTACCTATTCAGCTTTACAGACTATTATTTTTTTCCAAACGATACCTTTCTTTCCTCAGTTTTTTTTTCTCCCTGGGATTTGTACAACAGCTTTAGAAAAA
Source organism: Aulostomus chinensis (assembly GCF_037954235.1). NCBI lineage: Eukaryota > Metazoa > Chordata > Actinopteri > Syngnathiformes > Aulostomidae > Aulostomus > Aulostomus chinensis. The sequence continues at coordinate 25,853,045 of NC_141324.1, forward strand.
CAAAACAGAAAGAACCTGTCAGGATTTTCTGTTTGTGATTTTCTCTCCCTGTGTCTGGTGTCCTCTTTGGGCATTCACATGGAGATAATGAGGAACAAAAAAACGATGTCCGCTGTGCTGAAAGAACAATCCTGATAGCCCTTTAAGGCCTCTTTCAAGCAAAATTAGCAACGGCAACAAAACCACCAATCTTAGTCTATTTGCTGTTTTACACCATTACCATGAATGAAAATGAAATGTTGGCTTGTAATTATGAGGACATGTAAAGATATCACAACACCTTTGTTTTTTGTTTGTTTGTTCATAATTTAGCGAAAGAACAATAATTATAGGAGATTAGCTCTACATGCTAGCTCCCAACCAGGGCTGCCCAGGGTTTTTCCCTCAGGGGCCTGAAGGAAACACACGTTATGTTGTTGAAAATGCTTTACTTTTGTTTGTTTGTTTGTTTTTTTTGTGCTTCTGTCTCTGCACCTACATGCTTCACTCACACCAAACTGACATCTGCACAAACTGTCACTCAGCTGCCTGAGTAAGAAATTCATGAGAAAGAATTATTCAAAGAGCATTTTTACCCCCCACAAAAAAAATTTGAAAATAATGTGATAGTGATATTACAGTTTAGTTTTATTATTGTGCATGTAATTTAATTTTTGTTGATTTTATTTACAAATGGCGTGCCAAATTCAACCCTGTTGAGGACCAAATATGGCCTGCAAACCCTACTTTGGGCAGCCTTGATATAAACCTTACTATAAACAGTGCAACTCTCTTGTAAGAGAAGTCTTCCCTTTCTGAAATGCGTATTACAAATAAATCAAAAATTAAAATAATATTTTATGTTTTTGCCAGCAGGGCAGTACAGTGGTGCAGTGGTTAGCACTGTCGCCTCACAGCAAGAAGATTCTGGGTTCGAGTCCTGGCGTGGGTTCCCTCCAGGTACTCCAGCTTCCTCCCACCGTCCAAAGACATCAAGAGGGGACGAGGCTGATTGATACTCTAAATTGACCGTAGGCGTGACTGTGAGAGCCAATGGTTGTCTGTCTCTATGTGTTGGCCCTGTGATGGACTGGCGACCTGTCCCAGGGTGAACCCCGCCTCACGCCAGGAGGCTGCTGGGATAGGCTCCAGCCCCCCACGATCCTTAACAGGATAAGCGGTAGAAAATGGATGGTTGGTTTTTGCCAACCGGATATGCATAATTTAAATTTTTGTAAAAAGATGGTCATTTTACAGCACAGCTTCACCTTTTTCACAAAAATAATTATGTTTTTCAACGTGTCAACGTTCGGTCAGGTAGCGTTGGGTTGAGGCACAGAAATCCCTCAGATTAGGTTGAAGTTGAGTAGAAAAATCCTGATTGTACCTTTGCACCTGTCAGAAATATTTATTTGAAACACATTTTTGTGGTTCAGAGACATTGAGATTATGTCTATGCTTGAGCACAATGCCAAAACTTTATCCGGGAGACTGGGTTATGCATACAGCCGGAAATTAATGCGCCGTATCACTTTATATGCTGTCATCAGAGTTTTCCAAGAACATGACAGCGACTCCGGTTCAGTTCTGATATGCCCCAAAAGAGCAGCTTTAGGTGAAATAAAACGGAATGTTAACAGCAAAGACATCTTCAATGGAATAGACCAGGATCCCTTTGCAGTGTTTTCATTGCTCTGCTGAGTCAATGACGTGAAGAATTCAAGTCGTTTTAATGGCAAAAGGATTCTGTTTGGTACGTGTAAGGTGTCCTCAATAAAAATGCTATGGAGTGTAAAATGTCGTCTGCTTTCTACTCAAATACTAAGCAATGTTGTAGGGATCAGTGCTTTGTTCCAAAGAAAGGAAATTACTCCCCTCACTCTGCTGGATATATGCAAAGTCTCGTTCTCTTTTACTCACTCAGTGACAGGTTATTGATTCCGAACATCCCACTGTGTGAAACAGACACCCAACTCACAGCAGAGATTATAGAGAAGTCGCTGAAAATGGTAAGCGACAGAGAGGGACGCCAGACTGAGACAATACCAGGATACTCTCCTCACTGCTAAACAGCTCATGTCATTGATTACAAGCAAAATAAAGAATTCATTGGAAAGATTGTAGCTCTGATGAGTGAGGCTAAATCCAAGTCTGACTCGGCACTTTTGCCTGCTCTTTTCTCTGCCCATTGAAATGTTTTCATCCCATCTTGAGCGCCATTTTGCTTAAGCTCTTTGAATGTAATTATGTGTACAGACTAGGGTTGTGACCTTTTAATCTAAACTTCAAACTACCATTACAGAGACAATTTGTAAGCACTTGAACAAGCTAGCAGCACTCCTTTTAGTCTCATAATGGATGGAGTGGAGCAGACTACACCATTTTATCTCTCACAGTGCCACCGTGTCAGATAGAGTCTTGTCCTATTTTGGCTGGCAACACTACAAGTGTGAATCCTGCATGAGTTCATAGATCATCCAGGAGGTGAGTCAAGGAGTGTCAGTCATGGCTACAGCAGGGGAGCTGTGTGTGATGCTGGCGGTCTGGGGTCAGGAAGAATATAGAGAAACAGAAACAGAACTGCTCCTCTGTGTACCAGAGAGGATGATGTGGACTTTCTATTCGTCCAGGAATTGAGATATGAATGTGTTAATGTCAAGAAAATTAGCCCAGTTAGCCTCGATACATAACGTTATGTGGTTTTGCATGTTAACTACGCAAGCTTGGCTGTATGTCAAGTCAGGCTCCTGGGGGGGGGGGGGGGGGGGGGGGGCTTTTAAATATCCCCCCGGTTAATGAAGATGCAGACATCTTATAATTGGCTATGGGATTGGTCAGACTGTTAAACTAGACAGGAAATACAAAAAGAAAAAAAAATCCCATCAAGTGAGGATTGTGGGGCATCCTGAGAGCAATGTTGATTGTGTCACACAATGATAGCGTTCCTGGTTCCCGATACGCCTGACGGTGGACAAAGGTGGTGGAGATGCAATCAGATCCAAATCCGGCTGTTGGTTGTCTATTTCTGTCTTCTCTGTGCTGCCATTTTCAAAGGGGCTATGTGAAATAGCCACAAACTCCAAGCTAGCAAGCTATGGTATGGAAAGACAAGAGAATTTTTGACAGCTATATCAGAATGATAACAGGCTGTGTAAGACCAAAGCTTGTCAGCGTTGAGAAGATTTGGAATGGAAATCCACTGGTTAATTTGAGAGTTTCTCCCCTCAGCTCACACCAGCATGTTAGCATTTCCTTGGTTCTTACAATAAGGCCAGACACCCCCAGTGCTTGGATTGTGACATATGAAATTCAGTATATTCATCAGAATACTGGGAAAAGCCTTTAACAGAGTTGTAAACAATAAATCATACTTGAATCTTTTCTGAACCGGTGCACAGACAACAGCAAAACCTTCTGGCATAAACACACATTGACCTGATCTGTTTGTGTGGAGGAGAGAGTGAATACGTTATGAGTTCATTATTAGGAGCAGGAGTCTGAGTGAGGTTCAGTAATGAGCAACCCCCCCAGCGAACTCCTCCCATCCACATTAACAGCCACAACAGAAGAAAAGAGAGGAGACAGGCTCAGATGTTTGACTCAGACAAGAGAATTCCCATCATGAAATACCACAAGTTCTAAAATATACATGTGGAACAGGTTAGTGGTGACCCAGAGGCTAAAGAGCCATGCTGGTGACTGGCCCTTTACCCTTCCTGCTCCAGTAGAGCTGCTGACTGGACGTCAGGTCAGACTGTGGTTGCAATGGAACGGTTGGTAGGATATTCCGGGTAGTGTACTGGGACCCGGGGGAAAATCTCCTCAACAAATTAGTCTATAAGATTAGGTCATATTTGTTAAACTTGTACAAATTATGCTCTGTAATTTGTTCAAACTCAGGGGTAGACTTACTGTATTAATGATAATATTACAATGATAATAACTAATATTTTTTAATAGGAAATATAGAGTTGCGCGTTAAAATAATGTTTGTATTTGTGTTATTCGGTACCACAAAGCACACATGCTGGCTGGGGGCTACGATGCACGCAAACATTGTACATCTTTTTTTTACATTTATTTTCACTTGAGTTCAGCATTTTTTGTTTTTCATTTTTTTATTATGAGCTTCAGAAAAAAAAAACCCATATATGCTCTTATAGCTTTATAAATCATGTTAGCATCTTGCAACAATATAAACCTTTGATGTTGTGACATGATATTGTCAATGTCATCATTCATAGTACATGTATTCTTGTTATTAGATGTCAGTTTGTACTCCATTACAAAGGGGCTTATGTTGATATATTAAAAATAATCTTTCGATAAAAGTGTACCAGCTGCATGTGCAGGGGTTTGTTGTTTCAAGACAATTCATGGAGATGTGGAGGATCACTGGTGGAAATGAATAAAAGATAAAAATGCAAGCAAAAATCCCTCTATTATTCTTCCCCACTGCCAAATCTCTCTTAAACAGCTGATCTGTTAACCTGCTGCACTGTTGAGTGGTCACACACTCATGTTCAACTGCACTAATCATGTACATATTATCTTCTTTGCACAGATGTATATATGTTCTATTTTTTATGTTTATGTTTATGTTTCTGTTTCTTCTGCTCATTCCATGAGTGACACCAACTGCCGGAGTCAAATTCCTTGTATGTTGTGAACATGCTTGGCCAATAAAGCTGATTCTGATTCTGATTCTGATTCTGATTATTCTATGTTTACTGAAGGAGCGGGAGACTCCATATCATAATGAAGGCTTACAGACCAGAGCAGTGTGTGAAACACATACACGGAGCCTCCCACCAGCGCTTCTGAGACAACGCCAGCACTGTTAGAGGCTCATAAAATGTATAGCGGCTGTAAGGTATGTCTAACACCATGAGGTACAACTCAACTATGAAAGGGAAACAGAAGAATATTTACAGAAACTCCTCTCCTTCGCCAGGAAAATGTCAGTCGATACCTTTACCACGCCATACACTCCTTTTTTCCTTCAGTTGAATAAGCAGTGAGACATCCAGCAGTGGCGGCATGCATAGTTAAGTTTGAGCTGAAATGACATGCTTGACAGCACGTAATACACATTCACACATGCTTCCACACGTCTGCTCTTTATTTCTTATGCATGGATCAGCTTCTGGAATGGCGTATATGAGAACAATGATGAACGCTAGAGGACATTGTAAGCGCTTTTACATGTTTGCTCATTACTGTTTACTTGAATGCAAGAACTCCTGCTTGAAAGCGTCTGAATAGCATCGCGTTTATACGTATACAGTGTGGAAAAATAGGGGTGAGGTGTTCGGCTGGACAAAGGCAGAACAACAGTAATTCAGCTATTACATCAGCAAAGCAGAAAAAAGAGCAAAGCCTTAAAATAAGCCCAGAGCATCTAAAGTTCACAGATTTCTAGGGAGAATTATTGTGAAATAAACAACTTTCTGGAAAAAGTGTGAAGGTAAATCACATTATAAGTTAGTGATGAAGCACAATCCCTTCTCTTCTTGGAGAGAACATTGACGTCTTTCCCTACATAGTTTTTTTAGAAATGAAAACTCTCAAGTCCTCCTGTGCTATAAGGCTGGGTCAGGACAGTGTGTGCCCAACAGGAATCATTTCCCTCGTTTAATTCTGTATGTGTGGGTGGTTCTGATGATTCTCCGTCTCAACTTTCAAAGTCATGCCAGTCTGAAATGTAGCCTGGCCTCAGGGTGTATGCCTACAACTCTGCAACACACAGATTGGCAATGGGAACATTAGGCAAAGAGAGAGAGTATAGAACTGGATAGTTCCACTGAAACCAGTTCATGAGTGGAGTGGGACTGCAGGTGAGATATTGCCCCCTAGTGGTTGGTTTGTAAGAGAGCTCATGGTGAAGGACGATGAAGCTTCAAGGGAGATTCACTGGACATATTTAATAAGTAATGACTCCTCTGAAACCCATTTGTTGATCATGAGATCACTCTTTCTGTGGAAGTATTTTATTTAGCCTTATGAAATGAGCATGAGACAGGCCCCAGCAAATTAGCAGCAAGTTCAATCAGTTTTTCTGATTTCATTCGAGGTTTTGTTTTTTTTTGTTTTTTTAAATACATGTTTCAAAAATGTCAGTGAATCCAATTAAACATTGATACACTGAACATTAGACAAAATAAGGCCTCGGAGTGTCCCTTGAAGGTACCCTCAAAGACCAACGTAGCCGGGGATATTCGATGTGATGGAAACAAAACAAATTACATAAAGTCAGACTGAGTACAGAAATTAAATGTTAGAAACGTGCTTGTGCATACAAGATGGTACAGGGTAAATATCTAGAGTGTATTTTTGCAGAGAATGACTCACTTCCTCAGGCTGCGGTGCAGAATGATCCACAGACTGGGGAGTCACCAGCAGTGTCGGGGCTGACTGACGCACTGAGCTGATTTCTTAATGAAATCCTAATAATAGAATACAGATGGAGGGTGAAAATCTATTCCTCGTTCTGTTGGTGGGGTATTAAAGAGAATGCAGTATGAAATGTTTCGTATGTTTCTTCCCGTCCGGACTTTCTAACTAGACTCTACATTTTATATTTGCGTGTATACAATTAAAACATCATCACGGACATGCGTGGGAGGAAGAAAGGCAAGAAGCTTATGCAAAGTCCTCCTCTGTGCAGAAATAGTGAATCGAGTGCAACCTGAAACATGTGGCAAACAAAGGAGACTTAGAAATAAAGAGTATCAGGGAAATCTTGCATTTAATGGATCTTTTCCCCGATTAATGTTTATTAAGTGACAAAAAAAGTGCATCCGTCCATGTGTCTCTTTTGGTTTCGAAGGAAGCGATAGCAGAGAAAATGGAAATTGTAAATGCTGACATGCTTGTCAGAACTAATTAGAGCGCAGCAACAAACCGGCCCTGTGTCGCACTCTCCTGTAAAGCCATCCATTTTGTTGCCAAGTTACATTTCTCATCATCAGAGCAACAAGAAAATTACAAGTGACAATTATCGTGATCCCCTGGAAACTTTTAGATCAGCTGATAATTGGATGGTTCTTCACAAGCAAAGAACAAACACCATAGTAACATCACTCATAATTGCTCTGTGTCTGACATTGAGGATTCATTAATGCCAACTGGCTCTGCAGTCACCGCGTGGATGGGTTCACTCTGTCATCACCAGAACACTGTGATCACCAGAACATTTCCCATTCTACACTGGAACCTGCAACACAGACTGTAATTGGGAAACAGAAGGCTCTTGTGGTGTCGTTTGAGGTTTCATTGGCAAACACGCAAAAAAAAAAACCCACACAAAAAAAAGACTCTGCCACAAGTTAATTCAACAGCATCCACTAATTAAAAAACTGATCTCTGCTTGATAAAGACAAAAAAAAATAGTGCACAAAAGCCACCGATGGCGAACATTTTGAGACTTTTTTAAGGGACAATAAAAAATAGGTTTTTAGAGTGCTTTAGCTCAGTGGCTGTTTGTGTAATGTAGCATGAATAACACAAATTTGCTGTAGAGGCCCGTCTCATCCTCTCTGTGTTTGGCTGGTGCTCCTCTGAGCAGTCAAAGTCTCTGAACAAATCCTCTTCCAGAGTGAATGCAGAACAAGCTCCCCTCTTTTCAATCTCTCAACGATCCACCTATTTGTCTTCAAAAATGCATGATTTCTTTTGTCAGCTGCGGTGGAGCCAATTAAGGTTTTGATGTGTTTTTTTTTTTTTATTTTCCTCAAGTAAAAGGAAGGAAGAGGAAATGGTTTGAAACATCACACTTTTGTGAAAAAAGAAGTGAATAATGAATGGAGAGCATTTCTGATGGGTGTACGGTGCATAGAGAGACAAGTAAGAGAGGCTGAGTGGGAAGACAAAAAAAAAAAAAAAGCATTAGAGTGTAATGTAGCAGCCAGGCGAGTGGTCACACTGTCATGCCTGGCAGGCTGCAACAATAGCCCGGTTCTCTGCTTAGTGACCTCATCGTTTATTACTGTAAGAAATCCCAGCCACAACCACAATGGTCATATTCACGGGTTAAAAAAAAAAAAAAAATGGTAGAATTGACTTCATCTGACGAAAACATGTAGCCATGCTGAACAGAAACAGCCTCGTCTGATACTAAGTAGTAAAATCCAGCTGCTACATTCTTATCTGCTAATTTGAGAGTTAGTGGAGTACCTCACTATCGTAATGTGATATGAATTGGAAAGTCATTTTAACAGTCAGACTGGGAAAGAGAGGAACAGAAACATGCTTCAGTAAGACTTTTGGTTGTGCTTTTTTTTATTCTATTTTTTTTTTTACTTTTTGCTTATATTTGATCTCAGTAATTGGGCTCATTTCTGCGACTGTCAATCCGGACCCTCAGCATTCGTTAATGTGATAAACTGGAGATGCCAGTGGTCAGCTTTGACATGTTCCCATTTCTCAGCTTTCTCCATGAATGTAATTTTCCTCTTCATTGATGCCTTTGTCATAATTTCTACATGTCAGTTTCCAAACTGGCTTCTTGTGCTGAAAGCAGCACCAGGAGCTCGCTGCTCGTTACCTGCGTCCTGAGCCGGGGTGCACATACTCAGTCACTTCATCTGTGTGTTACTCTGGTGATGTCAACATCTCAAATCCAGGCAACTTTTATCAACACATCTAAAGTTGATGTCAGGTTCAGTGTAGAACTTGCATGATTCGCGAGCCAAACCAACATTAATTTAGCTTTCAAAGAATGTCAGTGACGAGGTCCAGAGTTGCTCTGTCCTGAATATCCAGCTGGGCGTACGTGGTACGATTTGAGCTCATTCCTGGCCCGGTTTTTGACCCAACAGGAGTCATTTCAAGGTCAACCTGAATTTCAGCTTCGCTGAGTTTTGTTCGGATGACCGCTCACGGCGCTAAAGTCCACTCAAGAACTGGCCGGCCAACAACTGGATGACTTTCAGACGTGTTCATCGTCACGCTGTTGACTTCAGTGCGTTATTTCTTACTTCACCAAGTAGCAGACACCTTAAGTAAGTGTTACATCATGTTACAGGAAGCAGGTTTGTCAATCTGTGGCGACGGTCCTGTGTCATGACACACGCGCTGGCAGCTTTTTGAACTCTGCATATTGATCTTAACCGTTTGAAAGGTGTTTTGTAAACATGTACTGTCAAACTTATTAAAAGGAACACTTCTGTTACTTGTGACAGACAAAAACATTTTTTTCCCCCTTGAATTCCAAACATCAACAGCCTCCTGTTTATTAAAAAAAAAAAAAAAAAACTCATTCAACTTTGGCAAATTCTTCTTCCTTTTCATCTTCATTAAGGTGTAAAACCACATCCTTTCAGCTTTCAAACAAATCTTTATTGATAATCGTCAATAACAGGATGAACTCTGAATCGTGAACCTCGGGTTTACATCATTAGCGACCTACTCGTACACTGGAATGAAACCACATATCTGATATAGTACAGCGCAACCCGGCTCATGTATTGTAATGCATTCAAGTATTTTGAGGTTATTTTGTTTATCTTAAGCATCTGTGTCGTTACATAAGGAATGATATCAGTAACTGCAGGGTAACACATACGTGGACTGATGACTGTTAGCTCCATTGTGGACTTGGAGCTGCTGTGAGGTGCAATCACCAAAGCAATCACAAGTCAGTGTACCATCAAAATGAAGTTGGAACGGTTGTTTATCTTGACTCCATCCAAAATCATCCTGCTGCAATAAATGCTCACGACGGCAGAAAATGTGTAATAATCCACGGTGGAGAACAACTTTTTTTTTTTTTTTTTTGCTCTTGAAGTCGTAACCTTTAAAACATCATCATTTTAAACAAGTGTGCTTAGTTCCGAGCACCAAGATGGAGAGTGTTCACGGAAAATATGATAACCTAAGCATTTCCCCTGTATGTACCACATAAAAGCATAATCCATGATGTTCTGCTTCTGCCTGGCGCTAATTTAATCGCCATTAAAACTCATTTGAAATTCCATGAGGAGGAAAGATATTGTGGTTCCAGGCTCTATTTCAATTCTACCTTGAACATTTTCTCCCTACAGGCACCTTCATAACTGTCAGCACACCTGAGTGTGTTTTGTTACCTTGTACAGAGCGGGAGTGCAGAGGTGCTGAATGGGGGGGTGGGGGGGGGGGGTGGGTATGCAGAGTGTACGCAACATAACAGCCACCCTATAGGATCCACCAATCACAATATATTCTCACCACTGGGTAAACATTTGCATTGGATACAAATCTGCTGCTGTGAGAAAGATGCACAGAGGTGGAGGAAGAATACAGAATGTGTGGGCTGTTAACGTCTAATTCAGTGTTCCCTCCAATATCGAAAAAATGTGAAATGCAAATTAAAAAAGAGAGAGAGAATTAACGGCACATGATAAGCGGGGAAAATTGCTGATATAGAGAAATTGTTACAGAGACTAATGTGCTTGAAAGCAGGCCAGTTATTCTGTACACCACCATCTATTCAGATCACCATCGGCTGTTTTGATTGATGCTTTCGAGCGTGGCTGGCCAGAGTTTGTTGATATAAAGAGGAGGGGAATTGGTGAAACATTGCAAGCAGATGGACAAAAGCATGATTCACAATTGCAGCTCTTCCTGGAAACCCCGGTCTGATGGACTGCTGATGAGTGATGTTGTAGTGGTGGATGAGTGGAGGACAGAGAGAACCCACTGAGAGGTCAATAGTTCTGCACTGACCTGTGAAGAACTCCATTATACCTCGATCACTTCTCTCACTCGCTCCCTTTTTCCAACTCCTACAGCAAGCCAAGCAGCAACAATATCACTGTTGCCAACTGGACTCGAGTCCTGATTCAATCTCAGCCTGCAGCCCACAAATATATCACACTGTCCTCGCTTGCTTTCAGCACAGTTTGCAAGAGTGCTGGCTGCAATGCATGTTACAATTTGACGTCGTTTCAGTCGCTATACTTCAGAATTTGATCCCTAATACCAAATGTGATCACTTCAAAAACACTGCGCTTCGTAGAGAGAGAGAGAGATCTTTCAGCACATTTACACTTGTAAGTCTGATTTATATCGTCTGTTGTTAACAAGATAATGGCTGCTCCCTCACTTTTGATGAAACAAAAAAGGACTGAGTAATGATGACTGAATTCCCTTACATAACACCGTGTCTGCTGTTGAGAGCAGCAATCTGTTACTGCTGAAGCGGCGCTTCTTTGTCTCTGTCATTACGGCCAAACAATTACATGCCTGATTGTATTCACTTTGCTCTTACACACCCACTGCGATTTTTTATGCCCTTACTACTGCCTGAAATGTTTTTCAAAAGATATATGCAGAGTTTAATTCCAGTTTAATGAAGGAGGAATATGATATGCATACATGCACATATATCCAGAAGAAGTAGGAAACGTGAATGTTAGGGTTAGTTTTCTCTGTTACTGAGTGTGTGTGGACACCAAGGCTCTGATGGAAGAACTCTTTAGATCACAGTGTGATTAAACAAGGCTGTATCACGAGGTACTTGGGGGTAAACACTTATATACTTCAATGTAAAATGAGCTTCTCTCCACGCCAAGTAGCCCCTTTAAGACGTGTGGAATATGCCCTGTCTGCACGTTTATACATCCGTCTAATAAATGAGTGAAAAGGAGAAAGAAGCTCCATTAATTTGAAATGACAACAAGCTCTCAGCTTGTCAAATAGCATCACTCCCTCACTACCCATGCATCACTTGGGCTTTTCAACTAACTTCTTTGTGAACTTATTTGAATCTATATCAGGTGCACACTTGCCATCAATATGAAACGAAGAAAGAGTGTGTAAAGAAGCAGGCTGGGGTGAGAGACTAGCTGCAGCCGTTTAAGAGTGCGAGTTTCTCAGATAGAGCAAGAAGCAGATCCTGACATGGCCTGGGAAGTCCTAGTTACTCCTGACAGGCTGGTCACGACCAGCACGGCAGGTTGTGGGTGGGCGAGTATGAGAGCTTCAAACAAGAAAAACATTAAATGACCACAACCCGTTAAAGCCTCATTACATGGTGGTGATACTTAATGCAGGCAGCACGGTGGTGCAGCGGTCAGCACTGTCGCCTCACAGCAAGAAGGTTCCGGGTTCGAGTCCACAGGATCTTTCTGTGTGGAGTCTCCATGTTCTCCCTGTTCCTGTGTGGGTTCTCTCTGGGTACTCCGGCTTCCTCCCACAGTCCAAAGACATCGAGAGGGGACGAGGCTGATTGATACTCATAACTAAGCTGTGAGTGTGAATGGTTGTCTGTCTCTATGTGTTGGCCTGCCATGGACTAGTGACCTGTCCAGGGTGAACCCCGCCTCTGGGATAGGCTCCAGCCCCCCTGTGACCCTTAACAGGATAAGCAGTAGAATGGATGGATGGATGGATGGCACCTAATGCTGCTTTACATGAACCAGGACAAGTCAAGTGAGATACTCAGACTGCTTTATTCCACAAGATGGCGGGCAGTTGTTAAAGCATGAGAAAGTCTGCATGGAGGGGCAAGCTGAGGTGATGGTTCCAAATCCAACCAGGTTTTTTTTTATCTGACTCCTAACCAGACCTGAACTACACTTACGCTCACAAACATATCCAAGATGGCTGTGAACTTTCAACACTGCACTCATGCTTGCGCGGCTGAAACAACGCAAGTGGACGGTGGTTGAGTTTAGAAAACCTTTTATTATTCGAATTGTCATTTGAATGAATTTGATGACCGCAGGAGGTCTTGCTGGTCGTCCAGGCGTCAGCTAATGGGGATCCTTTTTTAATAAACAAGAAGTAATTAACGACAGCACACTGAAGTTCAATTCACAGTTGTAAAATAATGTTTTATGATGTGTCAATGTAATTAGGGTTAAGCACAAAAACATTTTGGAAAAGATCCGAGTTAAATTTGTGAAACGTGCTGTCATAAATATTTATAGCTGCAATGACAATTAACAGGACATTACTACTTCTAAAACCTATAACATATTCCTATATTAAATACTGGATAACAATAATAAAGATTAAAAATTACCTCAGTGCCAATATAACATTTCAGTGACCTCATCATCTCTCATGATGACCAAAGGTTTTGAGCCCCGATATCCCAGCACAGGCCCTGTGTCTCATTTATCAGAATGAAAATGTTCTCTCAAGAAAACTCGCAGAACACTTTGACATTTTTTTAATATCCTCCTCTGCACACACAATCTGCCATTTACCAGAACGATCTCTTTCTGAACCTTTCTAAATAGGAAATTACAAACGGTTCCAGGGATGTCTGCTCAGCTGTAGGACTCCGGGACATTTGCGGTGTTGTGTTTGGTTGTAGGGAGTTTGAGCCTGAGGTAATGAATGAGCCCTAAAGAGGGCACGGCCCCCGTCATTAATCTTACGAGACTGGGCTTCACAGACACACAGAGTCACTCTATTAACACAAAAGAAGATATCCTCTGTTCAGTTATGCTTTGTTGAAATCACCTTAGAAAATGCAAATTGCTCTGCAGCGCTTATACAACTCCAGTGTGTCATCGTTTGGTCCTCAAGGAACAAATGAGGAAACAGAAATACTCTTAAAGTATGAAAGATGGATAAGGGGTGGAGGACATATCTGACTCAATTAGGATTCAGAACATTTTCTTTTATACTAGAAGACTGAAAGAAAAAGTAATGAGCGTCTGGACTGCAGTGAAAACGGAGCTCCTGCTGAAAATGTTTGACTAGGCGCTGAGCTGTTACAGCTGCCAAAACAACGGTGGTCATGATTTATGTCACAAGGCAATTGATTCCACCATCATTACGCACCTAAGCTTCTTTTGATGGAACAGCTATCTGGGAAAATGTGTCTTCCTCCTGACAAACTGTGCATGCTTTTTTTTTTAAGTGCCCCCACTTTCAGCATGATGAGAAAACACTGGCACGAGGATGACAACTTTCCTCACTTTGAAGGTTTCCAAAGTTTGCGAAAGTCTGAAAAAGTGATTCTGTGGAGGAGGTATCAGGTTATATGTCTCGCGCATTTCTCTATCCACCCATTCTTTCACGGTCCTTCATTTCATTTTTGTTTTTTTACTGTCATAGACGCAGTCCTAGAAAAAGATTCTTCCACAAAAAGAAAAAAAAAGATTTTCTTTCTTTTTTCTCCATTTTTTTTTTTTTTTTTTTTTACTCAAGTGCTCTCATTTGATTAAACCAACGTGTGAAGTGTTGGAAAATTGTACTTTTAAAATGTAAAATATGATATTTGAGCCTTCCTCGTGACAATCACACGCCTAATACGGCGCTAGAGTGTTCAAAAGGCGCTCCTCAGAAATAGACGTTTTAGTAACTCTTAGAAAAGCAATCCTGTTTGATGGAAACTCTCTCTCTTTGGTCCTTTGATGGCTGCTAGTATTCATTTTATGATATGCACAGTGCCACAAGAAGTATTTCATTTTATATTTGAATGCCCGCAGCACACAGTACGTGGCCCACGACCGGCTCGTATAGCATATCCAACCTCAAATATTCATCTGATTTCCCTCTATTGTTGTACTACTGACTGAATTTTTGTTCGGTTTTGGATTTACAGGAAAGTATTCATAGCAGCAGAGATGCGGGAGACAAAAGGCCAGTGTTGGATGAAGTCGTCTTCTTTGTGAATGAAACTGGCTCATACTAATGTACAGTGTATCGTCTAAATCGTCTCTACAGAGCAATTTAGCCTTTTTTTTTTAATCTTCTCCCTTCTCTTTTTTTTTTCTTTTTTTTTTATATTCGGCCTTGGTGGCCAGAAGCAGGGCTTGCAATGAATGCCAATGTTGCTCCGAGTCTGCTGGATGTGTAAAAAAAGAAATCAATTCATGCAGCCATAAGGTCTGTAACTTTAGGCATGAATAAAGAGCTGAAGTTGCCTGCAGAGCCTCCAGCTCGCAACTAGTATTTGTGACGATTGTGGTCGAATTCTAAACGAAGTAACCTGAAAAACTTGTCAATTCTTTTGTCACATTGTTGTGTAATAAACCATCCCTTAGTCTTTAGCGAGAAATCACTTACGACTAACACAGACATGGATTAATGCTGACACACCCTGAGCAAAGACAGACTGGATATTGTACAGCATTGTAATATAGAAGAGTACATTTATCGACAGCTGCGCTTCACAACACCGCAGCAATTTTAAAGGATAATATCAAACTCTCCAAAAACTATATTGCAAAAATAAAAAATTTGTTTTTATTATTTTTTTTATTCTTTTGCACGGTGCAGCCGAGGGCCAGAGGCTCTGTTTCAGGATGGCCATCCATCCACGTGGTTACAAGAATGTACGTTGTACTTTCATTATATCTGGCACCAATGTTCCATCAATCGTAATGACTTATTTCATGGTAGGCACAAGTTACGTTGTACGTACTGTAACATATCTTTTTGACAGGATTAAAAAAAAACAAACAACCAAAACACTGTCCAATGTTGAAAAGACTACAAGTGTTATAGCCTATTTAGGTCAAACCATACACACGTTTCAAATAAATGTAGTCATACATGGAGGCACGAAACCACGATGTCTTATTTCTTGTCTAATTTAGTCATAAAAGCTGCTATATAGGAGCTATTTTTTTTAAATATACTGCATGCTACTACATGTGTTTTTATAAATATGATGTTTTTCTCATTGTTCCAGCTCAGAAGCCAGTCAGTGATATCATTAGCGTGCAGCTTTTCCAAGCAGTTGTGTAATATAGCTGAAGAGAATTATTATTCTACTTTGTCTGCCTGATCAGACTAATATATTCGGAGTCTGTCTATGTTTGTGTGGAAGCTACTGCTTGGCAAGTATCTCCAGCACATTCCTTGATATTCTGAAAGGTACGTGCATGTTAGTAGGCACGATGTGTCGGATGCACAGAGACATCAACACATTTTAGTCAACATTTTGTTTTCTTCAACAAATCCTTTGATCATATTTGAGAAATTACTGTTTCACAGCACTTGATAATTGCTGAGTTTAATTCATATTTAGGTATTCAAGGATTCAGCTTTCATTTCTCCCTCACCAGAGCTATAAACCATCTGTCGGGAGTTTTGTTTCAGTCCACTATGACTGATCCCGGACTGAGTACCGGAGAGAGAGAGAGAGAGATAGAGATAGAAAGAGAGTGACAGAGAGAGAGAAAGTGGTACAATTACAATAATCATTTCAGAAGATGCCTCGGTGAAAGATGCTCCCGGGGGAATTAATCACCCCAGTGTTTGAGCATCTTACCTATTTAAAAACCAATTTAATCACTTCCTCCCAAGGTTCAACACTCCTAAAATGATACGAGCGCTGCACACAGTGCTTCCATTTAAGGCCAATTAGGAGTCATGAATCATTTGTGCGTGCGCGCGTGCGTGTGTGTGTGTGTGTGTGTTTGCGCACATGTGCACGCCTTTGTGCGTGTCCGCTTTATTTCATTTGTTGAAAACTAAACGAGACAGGACTACTGAGAGCAACTCAGCAGAGCTTTGCCGAGATGATCAGTATTTTTTCATTACAAGGGCACTCAATGCAAATCTTTCTTTAAGGAAGGAGATTATAATAAATGTCAGCACTTGTGTATTTAAACATAGGAAGAAGACCGCAATTAATTCAACAAATTATCAAACATTTATTCATGTTGATAAAAACGTCAAAGCTGGGCATGAAAATAAGGTAGATACTGGAAATCTCTGCAACAATGGCGACTATGGATAGACCTGCAGTTTATTTGGCCTCTGAAAGAACGTCTCAAGCAAAATGATGGAGGACAGGGGGGCGAAATCCACTGGTGAGATGATGCAGCGCTGAGTCACAGGTATTCCTCCTGTGTGGGCATCAGATCACGCAGCAACACCAAAGCTCCCAAGTTCTGTGGGATCGTAGTCGTGGTTAATTCAAACTCCTCCGTCTGTTTCTCTCTCTCTCTCTCTCAGGCATATATTTTTCCATGTAAATTAGTTTTAGCGGCACTTTAACATCGCAGGTGAGTAAATGCTCTGATAATTTTCCAACACAACTTGTAAAAAAGTCAAAACACAAACTTTTGCAACGCCAGACCAGAAACTGAATCAAGCTCTCTGTATGGATCTTTTAAAATTACATTACCACTCGCAGCTACAGTCTTAGCATTCTTGCTCAATATAAGAACAATTATTTTGCCCTCTATTGATCATTTCAAGCCAAACCCGTGGGAAAATAGGCCCCAGCATTTCCCTTTAAGTTGCTCTGTCCCTCACAAACTATTTATCCTCAAGAGACTTGAAAGGCTTAACATTCAAACCAGGAGCCATGTTTAAAAAAAGAGCCCTTCTCAAGGTCGATGGCACACTTACAACAGGCCTAATTGAGAATTTGATCTAGTCCCTGGAGGGGGTGGACAAAGTGCTGCTGTGAATGTTAAAGATGGGCTATCAGGATTGGATCATCAAAATGTTGCCCTACTTTTAGGTCACTTCCTCCTTTACCAGCGAACTCTGTTGCTCCTCTGCAGCATTTGTATTCCACACGGCTGCCAGGATTGGACAACAGATAACTGCCGATATGTCAACACGGACGGATATAAATCACAAAATAGTTTTTCAGACATCTGGACACCAGAGAAATTGTAATGGCAACAACTGTCTGATGAAATAATGGTTTTATTGTGGTCCATTAACTAACGGCCGGGCAGCAGCATCATTCTAAGCTGCTGCACTTCACTGACAAAAATCATTATTTCATAATGGCGGCGACGTCTGACAGAATCAACATGAATGCAGGAGGACGACAGCAGTATTGGCATTTAAAATGATGATGGTGATGATGACGCACTCAAGCAGCTATAATGTTTACCGTTGCATTTCGGGGTGGAAACAGCTGACATTAGTTTTAGTTTACCAAGTACTTCATCCCTGAAGAAAAGTATTAACATCGCTCATCGATGATACTGGATACTCTGATGATACCTTGCAAGTGATAAGGCCAATAGCCTTATATACTTACAGGTGTCAGTATTATCGGCGTGAACAAATTTATGAAAGTCATATTTCGATCATTTTGAAAAATGTGAACCTTGTGGCTTTGAAGAAGTACGATTTTCCTTTCCCGTGCGTTTGGAAAAGCCCCATCAAGCATATTTTTGCTGTGTTGTTTCTGTATCATATGTTTGTTTGATGATGAGCAATAAAAGGAAGGGATTTGAGAAAAATTAAATACCAGTGCCCAGTGTTGCTCATCACACCCTGCCAGAATTTAAAAAAAAAAAAACAACAACCAATATCTGCCGATGCAGATGGCGTACCGTTATGAAGTTTTATCTCTAAGAATCCAAGATGCAGAACAATCGCCAAACTTATAAATATCTTTACAAAATTATGTGATAATCCATCAATATCGAAACATTTAGTTGACAACCATCCTCAGAAAGATGCCAAAGACGGTAGGATTAATGTTCTGGCAGCTGATGGAATTTTTTTGTGGGTTTTTTTTGTTTTGTTTTTTGTTTCATTGCAATCCACCCAACAGCTGTTGAGATTTTGCAGATGTCCAACCAACACTGCCATCTCACCACACGTCCAATAATATGAATAATGCTGAAAATGTCATTTACACCTCATGACCAAATACAACGAAACCAGCGAAATTACAAGCAATCATAGTTCTACTGCTTTTACATTCAAAGCTTGACCTGAAATAAAGCTGCAGAATCATTCTTCGCCGTGCGGCGTGAAAGCCAGGTTACGTGAGATTTCACCTTCGGAAACATACCTGAATCCTCAGACGCGTAATCCTGAATGATACTGCAGCGAGAAGCTGAGAGGCGGCTTGTTTTTGAGGCTCTCAGCTCTTTGCAGGAGAATAAAGCTGCTCTGCTCTGATTAAAGCCAGATGCCATTGAATCTTTCATTGACGCTCGGAGATGAACTTGTGTTTTGAACGCCTTTGAAGTAAACTTGTCATTTCAACCTGTGGTGCCCTGTTTGACAGGCAGCAGTCGCACACAGAGAGAGACGAAAACACCCTAAAGTTGAGCAAGAGAAATGTGCCCCTCTTTCTACATGCTGGCAGAGAGGTAATGATTAGCTCTCTAGCAGAATCCTCCTAAGGCAACGGATACGACACGCTCTGCAAACTATGACACCTCTTACCTGGAGCCCAAACAAAGAGAGCATCTGAAAATACTTCTGCAGTGCTGCTAAGAAGAGTTTGAGCTGAAATGTTGTTTTTACCCTCTCCCTGCCAGGGCTTGTGTTTATTATTCAGGTTGAGAACTTGGGCGGGGGGGGGGGCTTGGTTTTGCTAATGGAAATTACTTCCTGTGAAAACAAATGAACTGTAAATGCCAACCACAAAGAGTTGCATACCTGTTTTTTTTTTTCTGTTAGGTGCTCAAGCTGGATGAGGGCTGTTGAGCTGAGTATGAATCATTTTCCTCAGCGTTTCTCTCAGTTTTGCCCCCTTACCCAGATTGTGAGCAGCGCTAAGCCTCCATGAGAGGAATAACCTGAAATGGAGGAACACTTCAATGTCGCCCTTTCCTCCTCTCCTCATCGAGTGATTATACAATTGATTTTTTTCCCACCAGTGCTTCCTGCTATAGGAGCAGTAATAACAATTTATCTTGGCTCCTTGTTCCATTACAGGCGAGCTGCAGTGAAACCAGAGGAAAAGTGCTGTGTTTTATGATTTATGGAGGCTATTTGACCTGTGCTTATTAGAGGGATCTACCCAACATGATGCAGACCTGGAGGAAATAGACTATGAGCTTTGTGAACACGAGAAGATGGAATAGGTGTCCTCCAGCTGATTGAAAACCAAACATGACCCAGTTTGAACAGTGATGTTTCAATATGTCAGGTTTGCTGCAGCATTCTCACATCCGATACCAGAAGGTTCCATCACTTCCTGACGTTTTCATATAACCTAGAGAACCACACGGGCTTCAGATCATGTAAGTCAAATCAATAACGCTGCAATGTGACCAGAAAATATCCCAAAATGAACTTGCTAACGGTTTTTAACATCATTTTCCAGACCACGAGTTGTTTCCTCTAAACATTCGTCACGTCCCCTTCCCGTGTTACTTCACAATCCAAATGATTCTTTTGGATAAATGAAATAAAGAGACCACGAAGAACAGTTGAAGATTTTACAGAATGAAGTTGACCTTTGACCTTAATAAACAAAATGTCATGACTACGAAAAATTTGTGGGAGAAGTTGGTATAATGAGCTGATGAATTCTTGTATGTCGCGATGTCACAGTGGCCTTTAAAATTTGAATATTTTCCTCCCTGACTGAAAGTGTAGGTTAGATTCCCTTCAATATTCTACAATTTTTTTACGTTTGATTTCGTAGAATTTTAAAAAATGTGTGTCCAGGTTTTCTATCCATGATTCGTCTCCCTCTTCTTGCAATAAGTGAGGAGCTTATCGACAAGTGTCCTTACCCTGATCCCAGTTTTTGTGAGGTGTGATGCTTGAAGAAATCGGCCCCGGCTCTTTGGGGCCTCTGGTTATTCCTCATTGATTGGCTTTTATGGAGCATGGCCGCTACCTCCTCCTTGCCTCCCTCCACCAAATCCTGGTTTCTCTCCTGTGGCTAGTGATAATATTTAACTGCTGACCTTATCTCCTCTCTCCTCCACATCTCCTCGCCGCCAGTGAACAGGAAGCATGGTAATGTCTGACACAGCCCTACATGTAGCATGCTAATCCATCTGTGGCAAGGCTGATTAAAGATGAATATCGGTGGGATGGTAAACACAGGCATGGCCCCCGGGCAGCGGCAGCCATGGCTACATCTGCGCAGGACCATGTAAACTGTAGCACTTCAGCCGGCGTGCAGTAACACACATCATGATGATGAATACATCGGCGTCAAACATTAACGTTGTTGTTGTCGCCAAAGTATCTCTGGTTCCACTTTTGCATTACATTACATCTAACATTCAGGATGTTTAGGGAATATCTTAGCAGAACATGAATATAGGATGGTCCCTCTAGAATGTTCCTTTAAAGTTCTAAGAGGGTGATGCAAGAACCTAAAGACATCAAAGAAAAAACATCCCTAGTTGGCCCATTAAGGTTCCTTTAACGCCACTACAGGCGCCGCAAAGGTTCTGGGAATACGGTTTAGAGACCTAAAGGGAACATGCTAGACTCTGACATCCCTAGAACATATTCCTAAATATTCCCTGAATTGTGCTTCAAATAACTGTTTAACAGTTCCACACAGTGACTGCCTGGAATGTTCTTGGAAAGATGGTGTTAAGACACTGAGGGAACATCCCATTGCAATGGTTCTGCCAAAGCTTCCCAGTATTCCACTACAGAAGTGTAGGACCATACTGGAGAGGTTTTTCTTAAAGTTCCGAATGGAATTTTTTTCATATGACCGAGAGAACAAAACAAGAACAGAATTTCCTTATGGAAAGATAGAGCCTTGTTAACCGAAAGAGGATGTTTAAGGTTCCGGCCATTTGTTCTGTTTATAGAACCTTTAGAGAACGCTACACAAGGTCCCCAGCAGACACCCACATGGTCAACAGGATCCACGTGCCTCCATGTTCTCTGACGTTAAATACAAACGTGCAGTTTTAGCATGAAGGTGGACCAACGCTGGGATCCGTCACTGATTTTTATTCACTGCCTGGTGATTTTTTTTTCCCCAGCATCATTTAAGCAGCATTTAAGTCATTATTCTCCACATTATTGTATCAGTCTTGAATGTGCCAACCTTGTATATGCTGAAGGTTGAACTTATAACTTTTAAGTCATCATTTAAAGGTTTATTCTTCCCCGAAGCCTTTCTGGCATCACAAATTTATTCTCCATCGTCTCTGCTCCTCTGACCAGCTGCTCCCTTGACCACCAAAATCTAATTAGTTCATCATCATTCTGCCAAAATTGAAGAAAAAAAAATTGAAAAGAAATCCCCTCAAGATGTTTTTTTTAAGATATTTTGTTCATGAGGATCAGATGGATGGTTAGACAACCATATTAAGAAAATATATCACAGGAATAGGAAGAAAAAAAAAGATTGGATCAGAAAAATAAAAAGCCCAAGTGTGTGTTTGGGATAACTAATGATACGGAACAATGTACAGTAGGTGCTTCTTATTTAGAACAAAAATATACATCATTATGTTCCAGTCAATTAAAACAAACAACAACAAATAACAGTCTTAATCTTTCTCTTATTCACTTTAATCCCTCGGGGAAGAACATTGAAAAAGCTCAACAAGCCGTTACACCATCCCAGTAATTAATGTCTATTAAAGCACCAAATTTATACCAAAATATTATATGATCATTTAAATAACGATGTATAAATAATACATAATTGATGATTACTGGATGTAATAAAATAGTAAAGGTTTGGATTCACATTAACAGAGGCCCAAGGCAAAATAAAAGCACTTGTATTACCTTATATTATTATTTAATGCGGCAGCGGACTCAAACTTCCTTGTTATCACAGATTCCGACACGAGCTATAAGTCAAATCCCTTAACTTTGCATAGAAATCCATGTATTCATCTTCATGGGAGAATTTCTATAAAACAAAAGCACTTTTATTATTATTGTAGCACTCAGGTGACGACTGAAGCACCTCCACTTTAGGAAGATGGATGCTTGTGTTTATGAAGATCTAAACTGATAAAGTAAGCCTTGCTTTTACAATAATTCAGTTCTGTTTGTAAAGAGGGTGCCCTGTGCTCCCGTAGGATTCTTAATATTTCATTATAAATGTCTTTTTCAGCTGAATAAGCCTTCAGTTGATCGATAGTGCACCACTTGAGAGTTGTGCCCTTTCTCCGTAGGAACAGCAGTCACCATGGGCTTGATAAGAAGTTGAATTAAATTATAATATCATTGGAGAAAGTAGATAAAAACATATTTCTTTAAAAGAGTGGGGTGCAGAGGATGAAACGCGACATTTTTTAAAACTGTTTTTTGCAAGAGGTTATTGTTTAGGGGCGGCGTGGCTCAGAGGTAGAGTGGCTGTCTAGCAACCGAAGGGTCGCTGGTTCAATCCTCACTTCCCCCAGGGACCGTGTCCTTGAGCAAGATACCGAGCCCCTCATTGGTGACCCATCCAGGGTGACAACACCTCTCACTCAATGTCAGCTGGGATAGGCTCCAGCACCTCCGTGACCCTTAATGGATAAGCAGTATAGAAGATGGATGGATGGATGGATGGATGGGTTTTTGTTTACTTTAACATGTTAAAAGCATTTGTTATCAGTGCATTGCCAGAAGGGAGAGCAGCCAGCTCTCCTCTCCAGCTGTAGCCGGACAGAACCGCTCTCTTATACCACAGGTGAGGCTGCAGTGCTTTGCTTTAATTTATGATAATTTCCTCATTTATGCTAACCGACTACAACATTTTACCACATTGCGCTGCAGAAATCAAAAAAACTTTGATGCACACGCAAGACAAAAGAAGCACCACAGGCAGGAACTGAACCTGAAGAGGAAAACATTTTTGAATTGTGCAGAAAATGAGGTTAATTATGTATCTTAAAAAAAAAAAAAAAAAAAAAAAAGCAGTGGAAGCAATACAAACATAAAATAAACCTTGGGCACAATTCAGGCTAAATAAATACATTAGCATATGCCAGCTTAAATAGAATTCCTGCGAGACATTTGCACTCATAAAGATCCTATTTATCTACTGAGACTGCAAATACTCAGTCAAGGGCAGTTTACGCATCCCACATTCACGGGTAAAATATTTGACTGACATCTCAGAGTCGGCAGCGAGGCTGCACTTCGGGATCCCTGCCAACAGAATGTGTCAAAGTCTTTTCAACAAATTACCACAGATGTGTTTAAAAAGCAAACAGAGGGATTTAGTTAAAAACAAAAACTGTATCCTATTGTATTGTGGGATTCTTCTTTTGTTCCAAATACCGAACCGTTGTGGCCTTTGAACTCGTGTTCCTAGTTAAAATCAAAGTAATTTTGGCGTTCTTAGAATACTGCTTGATAAAGATGACTTGGATTCCACTTACTGAATAAAAAGCTGGTTTCAGTGTTGTATAGTTTTGCTGTTGTTAATCTTCCAGTGGGGGGGCTGGAGCCTAGCCCAGCTGACATTAGGTGAGAGAAGAGGGTTCACCTTGGACAGGTTGCCAGTCCGTCGCAGGGCCATCAAGACCAGGGTTCAGTGTCTTGCTCAAGGATACCTGGACATGGTCAGCGAGGAAGTGTGGATCCAACCAGCGACCTTTCGCTCGCTAGACGGCCACGCTACCTCTGAGCCATGCCGCCCCGCTCCATATCATATCGCAGAATGAAATTAAAATATTGAAGTGGGCGTAACAGATGTGATAAAATTCACAGGGATCTTGCAACCAAAATGGAATCAGTTTACTTTTGATTCCGAGGAAGATGTTTGTGCTAAATTCAAAGTTCCCTGAAGGTGTTCCTGAGATATCGTGTTCACCAGAACGGGACGGTCGAACAACCTAAAAAACATAATACCACAGCTGTTAGCGGAGCCTGTAAAAGCGTACTTAGCTTCCCCTCTACTGTGTGCTCTCCATTAATCTAAAAGCAGCCACCCTCCAGATACCAGCTGGCATCTGGAACATGCCCTTCTGTTGATGTTGGCAACCAAACCAGCAGGCTTGCTGTTAATTAGCCTCTCTACCACGAGGCCAATGAGCAGCATTCATCGCACAGCTTTTATGCAGTCACATCAGCACCGGTCCGGTCTCACTTCATATTTCAGACCCTCGCATGCTGCATGTCAAACCCGCGAGACGCTGATATCTTCATTCTCTATGCATGACTGTCACTTCAAAGATAATCAAACAAATTGGAAAATTCTTCAAGTGTTCACGAATGTTGGAATGAGTCGCAGATAATCCACTTTTCTTTTATTTCTTTATTTACTTTCGATATGTGTGTGTGTTTTCCCTCCCACCAGTCAAGAGCATTTCACACGCTTTTGCAACTTTTGGTTTTTTTTGGATACAAGGGAGCAGCTGCAAGACGCACAAGGACGGTGAAAAAAATGTAATGAAGAGGAGAGAAAGGGGACAAAGACAGAAGGCAGACAAAAGTCTAGACAAGGTAATGCGTATTGGGGGAAAGATGGTGATCGATACACTTATACTGCCAAGTAATCATTATCGCCTCCAGAGGAGAGCTGGTTTGTACAGATTAACTCCTTCTTTTTAACCCATTTTATCAATATCTTAAAGACAAAACAATCAAACACACACACAGAAAATTCTCAAGAGGTTGAATAATAAGGGGAAGAAAAAAACATTAGTCCAATCTTTAACTACTAATTCTTTACATGTAAACATGTCCCGATAGTTTATGAAACAGTTTCCAGTTGGGAATAACTGGGCAGGAATGCTGATCCAGTAGCTCTTATCTGTGAGCTCTGCTGCTCCAGTGAAGCTGCAGATTTAGCCGCACGATGGAGGATGGCTGAGAGCTTTTACAAGCAGGTGCTCATGGACGGGTCGAATCAGGTCACTCCCGCAGCCTGAGGTCCACTGAGGTACTTTGATGACCTCACCACCGGTCTCTAAACATCCCTATCTGCTGCCAGTCTTTTTATGTCCGTCACCCACCACCGTGCATGATGGTGTTTGCTAGGGAGCCCTTTTTTTTTTTTTGCTATGTGTCAAAACCGCAGTGACTTTTGCGACCAAGCGGCTCAAGAATCTCTGCCAGTTTTCCTATCTGCTACCTCCCAGTCATTTGTATGATACATTTTCTGGAGGGTCCTCTGGTAGAAATTTACATTGTACAACCGGGATTCACATCCATCCAGAGCAACAGACGTTATCAGTGATTCGGTTGTATTTTTGTGAGGAGGGAAATGTTCCTGTTCCTCCATATCATGTTTGATGTTAATCCGGACCAGGAGCGGAGACCAGGTCTCCTCTCACCTCCACGTCTGAGGTGCATTGTGGTCCAATGTGGACCTGAGCTATACAAAGTGGTTTGTGGATCGCAGCACCTTCCCACCAGTTCCTCTGCGGTTGTTGGATATGTTACCATGGAAACTTTTCATGTGTTAATGAGAAAATATGGGATTCACTGGGAATATATTAGTACTAACAGGAAGAAGCTGGACACTTTGTGGTTAATCATGCTAACTGTATTTAATAATGCACTGCACATTCTTACATTCCACGCACATACATGATTACTAGCATTAGCCTGTCGCACACCATTGCAGGGCTTTTTGAGGCCACGCCCTCTTCATTTACTGTTGCTTCTTCTTATGCATGGACAAGTTTTTCCATCATTTCAGAGAGACTCATCCACAAACAGATGGAGTCAGAATTGTTGTTTTAAAACTGTGCGCTACAAATTTTTTCATCCATATTGGCTGACTCCTAACTGGTAACTACAGTTAGTGCAAGTTACCTCACTTTATTCACATTAATTCCCATGTAAAGTTTCCAAAATTGAATATTACCAGAATTTTGCAACCCTAATAAGCATCATTTTATTTTTCTCAGCGTTTGTCTCTGCAAACATGTGAACTTTTCTGTTTTCTGTTTATTTTTCCTCAGTTATAGTTTTCAGCCTACAAGGTGAAATGGGAAATATGATATATATATATATATAAAATACAAAAATGAAGAAGTGAAACTTCCTCCTTCAACACTGTAAACTAATGACATCCTATCTCAAAGCCAGGGGCCTCATCATTTAGCCATAAAGTTTAATAAAGCACAATGAAATGGGATTTGCACATGGTGCATTTCCATAAGCCCTGCCTTTACTGCCCTCCCGTATCGCCTCAGTGTCTCAGTGGGGTTGTAGAAAGTGGGGCTCACGTAGGAGCGGAACACTTTCCCAGATCCGTTTTCATTTAGCGTCATTAGAAATTCAATTCCCTGCAAATGACTTTTTAGAATTTCACAGCAGTCCCTTAAGATGTTCTCGCACGACCTACTTTTGTTTCAAGCGGCGCAGGATTGTCTTCATCACTCCAGTTCCAAACGTACATGCATATTCGCACAAAGGGCTAATCCAGAGTGGCAGTGTGGACTGGGCAGGCTGCCTGCTACCACTCCTGGTGTCACTACAAAGGTCATGATCCCGACTCATCCATTTGTGATGCAGGAATATTGCTTAGTCTCAGTTCCCATCACAGTTAGAAATGTATTCTAGGCATGAAAGGATTACATTAGAAGTGACACTGCAACTCTGCATTTTGTACAAGTCTTGATTCAAGTTTCTCTACCGTGACTTTGTGTTTCTTGGAAACAGCCGGAATCCTCGGAGGGTGATCCGTCAGCATCGCGGTGTGATTTTTACAGGCGTATCAGCACACACTCCTCTCTGGATTTTGATTGCTTATTTCAACACAAGATACATCAGCGGTTAAGCATGCTGAGATTACGTTGTGTGATCTGCTCCATCTGTTAAAAGTCAGAGGACAAAAAAAAAAATAAAAAATCTATTTCAGCTCCTGTTCATAACAACAGCTGACACTTGTAACTTTAAGCGTGAAATGAACACACTCGCTTTTCTGTCTGTGCAAACAAGGCTTAATAAAGGTGATGGGCTATAAACCTCGGGTTCCACCTTTTTCAATTTGCTGCATCAGTGAGCATCCTATGGAAGAAGAGGGCCATCACCTGCTAACAGGAAATACACCTTCGAAGTGACATCACATGCGTGGTACTATGACACATATGAAACGTGTAGAAATGGAGATTTGATACCAGGGGATGTGGGATGCTGAGCAAATCAAATTTATGCTGGGAAAAAAGCAGGTAAGGGTCATCAGCTTGTGGCCCCCAGAGAAAAGATTGAACTCAAGGGTATTAAATGAATGATATTCTGTATTCAGGTCAATGACACTCACCCTCATGGAAGTTTAGCCCTAATGGTGCTTATAGACGCTCCACTGCTGAATTTATGAAGCATACATCCTTGAAGTGAAGTCCAGTGCCCCCGAGTTGATCTTAAACATCATCAGTTGTGAGCCTGCTGGCTCTGACAGGTGGTCCTGCGTCAAGGAGCAGGTGACCCCCTCCCCCTCCCCCCTCTTTGCCTCCCTCAGGGCTGTCAGTCAAAGTGACAAAGGTGACATTAGGAGCAGATCCTGCCATGATGGAAAGGGCATCGGCACAGCATGTACAGCCTTTAATAGCCTCTACGCAGATCACACAGGCAGATAGAGACTCGCAAATTTACCCACTTTTGAATGAGTACATACGCGATCAGATACGGGGTCTCTGTCTGGTCAGAAAACACACTCACACACTACACACACGCCAGTAATTTATGAGTACAAGGTGCCCTCTGGTGAAAAGAGGACAAATAGTTTGTACTTGATAAGCTGAAGTGATAAAAGTACCACTGATGCCAGACAGCAATGTCCTCTTGGCATTTTTTTGTGACTTAGATGACAATTCCAGACATTATTTTAGGAGTTTGGGCTTCAGTTTATAAGGATAGTAAAAACTGTTAGCCAATTTATTGCAGAGATGTGGAAACACAGCGGTATCGGGCTGCAATTTAAGGTTTTATTTTACCATTGTTTAATCTACAGTTTATCTTCTTCGTTAATTGATGACCCATAATGTTGTACAGTAAAACCCTGTGCGTGTGTGTGTGTGTGTATGTGTGTGTGTGTGTGTGTGTGTGTGTGTGTATGTGTGCCTGTGTGTATTTTTTACTGCAAATCTCCAAATTCTTTTTGTGAATCCAAAATCGTTCTTTGCGGTCGCTCTCATTAAACTCTTCTTGTTGCCGTTAAAGTCAAACTTCAAGCCAAACTGTTTTGATTTTCAAACACAACTTTTGGATTTGCAAAGGAAGATTCACTACATTAGCAAACAAAACTTTAGGATGAGCAATAAATTGTTTTTAATCACAAATTTATTTAAATGTGTTGAGTAATCTTTTTGAGAGTTTTGCCCTCCAATCAGTCTTTTGATTCGAAACCTAATTATGATTGATTTGCTACAGTAAATAATCCATTTTCTGTTCAGCTGCATTACTCATCTAAATAAATGTGACTAAGCGGTGGGTTTATCTGAAACCACCTCTGCACTTTTCTAACATGTTCCAGGATAAATCAACCTGATGTATCGAGTTTGTTCGGAACAATGGCCGGCGCGACAAAAATAAGACGGAGTTTGTAATGAAGAGGAGTGATCCTTTTCTCGATGTTTTTGTTCTTGAAAGCCCTTCGCTGTGGCGTCTCTGCGTAGCAACAGAACTAGTACACCAAGATGGATTGTGAACACACTGAATCTTTTACAACCCTGTGCTGAAAATAACAGAGTGCTTCGAGGAAAGGTGAAATGGCAGTTGTGTTGGAGAGCTGGAGAAGAGATATCGCACCGCAGAACAAAATGGTTCCCCCCCCAGAGGAACCCCGGAGACAACAGCAATCACTTGTTGTCCTGCGTATGTTTCGCATCTGCAGCGCCGGTGACGTCTTTTAACCAGCAACCGTTTGCTAATTGACTTTCCCTGCCACCTTCCATTTTACCCTTCAAGAGCTCCTTTGTCCTCTTGCCAGGTCACCGTTGCATACAATAATCCTTTTAAAATTGACTTACCTGTTTAGATTAGGTTAAATTAAAAATATTATGAATTAGGTACCACAC
The DNA here is from genome assembly GCF_037954235.1 of Aulostomus chinensis. Classification (NCBI taxonomy): domain Eukaryota; kingdom Metazoa; phylum Chordata; class Actinopteri; order Syngnathiformes; family Aulostomidae; genus Aulostomus; species Aulostomus chinensis. The sequence goes on from NC_141324.1 coordinate 25,882,585, forward strand.
TTTTAATAATTTTGTGGCACAAGATATAACTTGTTCTCACTGTTTGATTAATCCATGGCCATCAGATGTAACTTGCTCCGATAAATTTAATTTGTTTGTGACCAGGAGAAGTAATTCATTCCCACATTTTGAACATACATTGGAACACGTGCATCTGATGAGTATAGACGAGACTAGCAATTGGACCACAGGCATTGATCGGCTGATCCTTGATAGTCCACAAGGGGCGCGGATCGTAGCTGATGTTGGGATTGTTTCTCGAGATGAGAGGTTTCCGAGTTGATAAACAGCAGTGACAAAGAGCTCACGTCACCAAACTCCCGGGAATGTGAAACTGTCACGTTTTGTTTTGTTGTTTTTTGTTTTTGTTTTTCAAATCTGAGACAAATACGTAAAATATACTCTTGCTGCTGACTGAGATTGGTGAAATGTGGTAATGGGAAGCAATAGCAAGCGCTGCCGCGAGAGGATTTATTTTTTTTTATCATGGAGATAAACACCACAATGAATAAATAATAGCTGGTGTCATGTATAAAAGATTATTTGTGCATTATTCACTACTAATAATAGTTTATTCCAGAGGTCCAATGTTTCTCGAGTGCAAATAACAAAATCTTACTGATATATTTCTATGAATATTTCATGAGAACTGAGCTATGTCAATTATTCACTTTTATTGTAATGACATTTTGACTTGGAGGCCTGGAGTGGAGCAGGTTTCATGAAGTTAAACTAAAAATTAAGTCAAGAACGGTAACAGTTGAACAACAAAATTGAGCTAAAGAGATATCCTAAGAAGACAAAAACCAACAATGATGTATCCCGCTGGTGTTGAAGTAGCTTCATCCGTTTTTTTTTAAAGAAAAAGAAATAGGTTTACAAAACATTTCCATTCATTATGATGAAAAATCTTTACATTTCCAGTTCTAAAAAAAATACTCACTGAAGCACATGTCTATTAATCTGCAGCTTTTTAGAAACTAGAGAACTGCATCTTTTTCTGTTTTGGTAGGTTTACAGCAGGAATCAGAAGGAATGGCTGGAGGCTGATTGCCAAGCACAGGGTCAGGAAGTCACAGGAAGGAGCAAACAAACAAACAAACAAACAAATATTGCTGGGTTTGTTCTTTTTTGTAGAAATTGTTGTATCAAAAAATTTATAAAAAGTTTTTTTTTTTTTTTTAAATCTCGCTTTATCTTTTTAGGACCAGCTTACATTTTCTTGAAATATATCCAGGACCGGATCATCTTAATATAAATGTAAAGTCATGGATTAAAAATGTAAATAATTTCATTGCAGTGACATAATTAGATTCATGACAGCCCAATTTCCATTTTCTAGTCCGTAATACACACATTTTCTGTTACAATTCCTCTCATACAATGAAGAAACCTCGAGCATAATTCCTCCAAAGACAACCAGCTGAGAAAACGCCGCAAACCAAGGACATCTGCACATGCTGTCTTAGTGGAAAGTTGATGAAATGGTTATACAATATAGTGAAACATCCACATATAAGCTAAAACACATTTCCATATTCCATTCGTGGAGACAAAACACATTTGAATGCAGGAGAGACATGTGGGGCATAAGATGTAGAGCAGGAAATGGAATAATCTAAGCTCAGTCACCATACAACCTTTCGAAAATAATAAGGTGACTGGAGTTGTAGGTAGGCAGGCAGGGAGATTGGCAAGATTTTATCACATGAGAGCAAAGGCATATTAATCATAGTCCGGGCACATATGAGCATGACGGTGAGGAAAGAACTCGGGAAAGGTTAATGTGTGGAAACGGGTGTAATAATGTGCAACGTTGGAATACTGAAATGGTGCGTTCAATATGTAGCAAAGCAATCACTGCACTTTGTCACATGTCATCGTACATAAGGCAATGCTACGCATAAACTGCTGGCATAAAAAAAAAAAAAAAAGTGTAAAAATGTACACCGTCTGCCAAACAGCATGAATTTCACAATAAAAACAGAATTGTTTGTGTGTGGGAAGCTCGGCTGGTTAAGGTTGTCGCTTTGAATCTGACTCAGCCTTTCCTGCGTGTCATCCCCTTTCTCTCATATTTCCTGCGTTTCTCCATATAGACTCATAATCTCAAGCATCATCCTAATCATCAGCAGCACTTTGGGCAAATAACAAACACTTGTGACATGCCGAGAACACCAAGTGATAATAATTTCCAGTTCCATTTCTCACTCATTTATGACCTTGATAAATATGACAAAAGAGCCACTGTGGATGGAACAAAAAGCAAAGCTGGAACAAAATAAATCCAAACTTGAGTGATTTAGCTCAGCTTCTTTTTGACATTCCAGCAGGCTACAAGCTTTACATCTCTGTTTCAAATGCAAAATCAAAGAGACTGTGTACTCATCAGCAGGCTACAGAGCCGGCAATATCCCTATTTGTCTCACGGCATGGATGTGTTGGCAGCCAGCCCCAGTACTCATGGTGCTATTGCTTCCCACTAATGAATGGAGGCAAGAATTCAAAGGACATATTGAAAAGTAGCGACACAACTCAAGTGTTCACTTTCCAAGATTTGGGATTTTGCTGACATAGAAAGCATAAAAACAGACAGAGGACAATAGAAAAAGGGATCACATTGGATATATATGTTTTCATCAGAGAGCCCATGTCTGCCTCATAAACTGCGCTGACTAAAACCTAAAATGTAGGTTCTAATCTTTGTAGCGCCTAAAATGTCAAATTTTATCATAGGTGTTTAATACAAACAATACAAATTTGATTATATTTGTTTTTGTGGGCTTTCGGGTCGTCAGGATTCCTTTTGTCACAACAGAGAGAAAGAAATATATCTATTTTTATGTTGTAGACACCATTGAGGTGGAATCTAAACCTTCCTACCGAGCAGCATTTCATTGTATGGAAGCACATTTTGGCCAAGGGTAAGAAGGAAAAAAATAGAGGAGGAATAAAGTTGAAATGTCAAGAATTAAGTTAAAATACCATTCAGAGAATGAAGTCCAAATGTCAAGAAAAATCATGACATTTTCAAGATGAAAGTCAAACTACTTGTGTGAGTGAATATGGCTGCATCTATCAACAAAATGCCTTTCCTCGAGTTGGAGAAATTACACTTAAAAATCAAGTTTAGTCACAAAGAAATTCTTTATCTTGTAACGTATAAACATAGTTAGGTAATAAGTATAGAGACCTTGAAGAGATTGCTTCTGCTGAGAAGGTGAAAGTACACAAACCAGAGGTGGCTGCGTTCGTGTAAACTGAAATTGCTGGATGATGGATTGTTATGAGCCTTTCAGGAGGTTAACGTCACCAAGGACTCCCTCAACCAAAAGTGAATGTAAGTATAAGGTTTAAACATTTCTTTTACAAGACAGTCTTTATCTACTCCAAACTGACCATCGCAGGGCCAACACATTTAGACAGACAACCGTTCACACTCACAGCCACGCCTGCGGTCAATGTAGAGTAGATAAATTGACCGCAGGCGTGGCTGTGAGTGTGAACGGTTGTCTGTCTAAATGTGTTGGCCCTGCGATGGACTGGGGATGGATGGATGGATGGATGGATGGATGGATGGATGGATGGACCATCTTTATCAAGATCAAGACTGCTTTAAAAATATACTTTGAAGGGGAATTTCAGTCTTTAGACGTACAAAGCTAACGATATGCTAGGAACAGCTTAGCATGCGCAGCATCAGGTTGTAGCATGACAGAGCTATCGTGATGCCGTGAACGAAATAAAGTAACCCACGGAGGTCACACAGCCACAGCTATAGCTTTGCAATACTTCTTTCTTCAGCATGACGACATTTAAAAATCAGTGACAACCTCTGTGGCCCTGTTAAGCCAATTTTTAGCAATATAAAAAAAATCCTTCTTACAAATGTATTTTAAATGTCTAATAGTTTAAAATATCTGTATTAATTTTAAGAACATAAGACTTTATTTCAGGCATTCAACCAAAAACTTCTTCAAGAAACCCAGAGGACATGTTGGATGAGAAAACTGATCAAGGTGACTGATCCTGAAAGAGCCGAGCTCCACTTCAGATGTCTCTACTTGATTCTCTTTTGACTTCTTTCTACAATCTTATAATAAATTTATTATCTACATTCCAATTTGATTCTCAACAAACACAAATAATAATAATAATAATAATAATAATAAAAAACCTTCCTCCTCTTATTTTCTTTCCTATGCCTGGCCCTGACACTTTTGGCTCATTCCACTGCTGGTTTGTAAACTTTTTAGTTGCTCTGAATCGTCTGAATGTCAGGAGCTTGCACTCTCAGGGTTCAGCGTCATTCCGCATGAAAGAATTTATTCTTCAAACTAATTCAAGAAACACCCCATTATCCAAACAGCCCTGCCTTAAAAAGAAAAAAAAAAAAACATTATTCTTACTCAGAGACATGGAACATTTGCACACAAATACCTGAAAAGCAAATAATTTTGGACCTCTGCTGAGCTCAACATTGATGCAAATCGGAGTCCCGCGACATCAGCATTGCAATTTGCCTTTTCTGCCTTGTAAAGGTGCTGTAATAAGCATGTCGCTGGTTCAGAACAACAGTCCGAGCCTTCCAAAGCAATGTTGTGCAACATCAATCAGGACTGTGGGTACTAATGGGGCTTCAGTGGCCATCAGAGAAGGGCAGCCCTCTGATAGATGAGGGAACATGGCACAAAACAGCTCCACACAAACATATCCTCATCAGTCTGCAAGTAATATTATCACGAGAGGCATTTGATGATTCACGGTCAACGTATAGGGGCAGGGAAAGGTGAGAATCATGCAACGGTTTTATTACGCTGAGCACATTAAAGCCAATGTTTGGGAGGAAGGCTATTTAATTAGACCCCTATTAATCACAGTAATTGGTCACTCTGCATCCCGGGAGTGTAACCGGCCAATAGCTGTTAACCTTCTGTCTCTGTTGCTGCTGCTGTCCCCCCTTACTATTAATACTGGTGGGCATCATTTCCAAATGACTCCTGGGAAGAAATTCTCATTGGCTCACAATAAGGGGTTGATTATCTGCAACTGTTTATTCATGCGAGGTGGATTACTTCTCAAGACGACTTCGAATTAGTATATCTCCGACAAACACACATTTTGCTTCGCTGTGCAAGTATCTCATGGATTACAAGTTGCCAGCTGAATAAAGCCACGCCTAATGAAGAAAGAAATGTCATAGGATAATTAGGGCTGGTCAGTGTTTTTACTAGCTTGTCGTGTCAGATTACTGCATCATAGATGAGTAGGAAAGTACCAGCACGGCTTTTGTTGGCCGTTATTTTAGTAGTGGGGTGCATTTTGAACAGCAGAGTATGAATCTTGGATGCGAAGTAGAACATGGGTATTCTGTGTGTGTGTGTGTGTGTGTGTGTGTGTGCCCAGACTGTACGTATAGCCGGTGGCCTCGCAAGAAATAAAAAGAAGAAGAAGAAGAAGAAGAACGGCAAGAATGACGGGTACACTTGTCTATCTGTCAGCAAGAGCCAGTCCCAAAAGGCATCTAAGGCCAAAGGGGTCAACAACGGGAAAGAAAGCTGTGGACAGACGATAAGATCCTGAACACGAAACAGAGGCTGACCTTGTTGAACGTGTTTTTTGTGTGACTTCTCTTGATGTAGAAATTAGGTATTGAATCATAGGAACTGAGTCACTGGTTCGCAGTATTCAGTTGTGCCTCCAACTTCTACATCATACTGTAATTAGTGTACTATATATAGCCACATAACGAAAGCCTCGGAAAGGTCGTACATGTATCCTTCATGTTGCCCTCTGGATTGTTATAAAGACTTCATGTGGGAGCTCGTTCTCTCTGTTACATCACCATTGCAAAGCTCAGTCTAAACATCGGTATGTTTTAGTTCAGGCGAAGAAATAACTGTTCATGGGGGGGAGCAAAAACATGGACTCGCAGTGTAAAACTCCACTGGAACACTGATGTCTGGTGTCAGCTTCATACTATTTCTCTTTTTTTTGTCTGAGGTGACAAGAACCATAAATCCTATGACCAGGTTTTTAATTTAAAGATATGCGTACAGTGAAAGGTCTAGGACATCTTATCGATTAATCACTCCGAAATGTTGCGTTTGTCTACCCTGACAGAAGAATAACACCGATTGTCATGACGGTTGCGAGTGTGAGTGAAGCAGAGGATAATTGGCCCCAGTTTGGCCAGGACCAAAATAGCCCACAACACCATGGTGTCCTCGCCTGATTCATGAATTGTTCTTAAGCACAAATTTGTTCTTACTCTAAAGATGGAAGGAACCAGGAGCTACAAATAAACTGCAGTAGGAATATATCCTAAAAGTCAGAAAGAAGCAAGATTGTTGTACACCCTGTTCACTCTCAAAGGTTGTTTTTTTCATGGCTTTCCAGTACAATTCACCAAGATGTTTTTCCATGACATAAAATTCATAAAGTAGAGTAAAGGTAGATTAAAAAGTGTTGGTTAACATCGGTGAACCAAGACTGCAAACGTTGTCGTGGACATGAAACTGCAAAGTTCACCGTGGTGATGTTGAAGTTATGAGGTCAACGGTGTGGGCCTTTCCACCCGTGAAGATTCTCCTGCAACACAAAACATGTGTCATCAACTTTTCTTTGCCTGATATCTTATTTTTGGCAACAATCACAAACCCACTGTAAATTGTCCCGTTGTTGAGGGGACCAATGGCAATGCTAACTTCAGGGTCGCCGTCATCCCTGAGGAGCTCTACTGCTCTTGAGGCTTTGCTTCCTTTCTATTACATTGAGACCTAAAAACCCCAACCCATTATATTCTCATCAGTCTGAACTGTACTGTTTTCTGCTAATTAGCAAACACTAGCATGCTTTCTAACAATCTAATCGTCACACCTGCTTAACATTAGCTTGTTAGCATTGCTGGTCTGATAATTCTGCGTTTGGTGAAGCCCGCTAACACAGTTCGTCTCTCTTTTGACACTGGTTTTGGAATATCGTGTCGACAAACAGTCACAAACCCCGACGCTTAAAAACGGCGACAGAACTTCAGCAGGATACCCAGCTCTCATATTTGGCGCCGAGTCGCTGAGCCGTTTGTGTGACCGCTGTCCCCGTCCGCTCCATCGTTCAATTCTTTTAATTACCTGCGTGAATATTCATGGTAGATCATAGCAGCACCAATCTTGTGATATAGTTGATGCATTACGAGTCAGATGTTTAGTACCCAGTGAGTAAAGGGTACTAAAAACTGCTTAATCAAGTGCTCTTACTAAGAGCCATAATTGTACGCAATTTATGTGCCAGGGTGCACTTCCCTCACCCCTGATAAGTTCCTGTTATCTGGAGTATTTGCTCTGCAGCATCACTATGTGAATGATTAATTAAAATGCTTTCACTTTCCCCTCTAAAACAGCACAGCCATGCAGACAGCTCAGTTGGAACTGATTTATAGAGTTCTACTTTGGATGCTATACTTGTATGTGTTTGAAGAGCTGACATGTTATCGTTATTTTACAAAAAAAAAAAAACACTTCACTTGTCACTAATGACAGAAAATCTCCAACTGTGACTTTCAAAATTATACACACAATTAGCAAAGCAGAAATGATTAGCATTTAGTTTACTGATGTAAACAAACATCATTCATGAACATTAGAAACGTGTTAAATGGCTGTACGAGGTGTTTCAATCAATTTAAGAGAAAACAGTTTCCAATCGTATAATTTGGTTTTAATAAGATGTTGGTTTTTTTTTCATTTATTAAACACTATTTTACCCTTAAGGAAAAAAACAACATTAACTTCAGGATTAACAGCTTCTATGAGGTTAAATAACATCATCTTACACAACCTGAAAATGCTGATTTGAAGGATTGATCAACTATATTTGACAAACCATCTTCCAAAAAAAAATGTTGCACGTGTGATGGTTGAAGTCTTTTAATTATACAAATTTGCCACATTTTCATTTTTTAGGACACAGAATGAAAGATCTTTGGCTTTTGGAATATTGGATGGACAAAAGTCAATCCTTTTTCATTAAAAACCATTCTCGAGTTCTGGAGTCTTAAATAGGAGGATATGCTGCATTTTATTGTCATTTATGACATTCAATCACGAGCCTTTGGGTTTGGGGGGATTGCTGGATGGACAAAAGAACACGTCACTTCAGGCTGTGGAAAATTGTGCTGAGCCTTTTTAACATTTACTTGACATTTGTAGACCAAATTATTCATTGATTAATCATGAAAATAATTGGCAGATTAATCAACGGTGAAAATAAATGTTAATGACTGAAACTGGTGGTTGGAGCTGAATAGAATTTAAACATTTGAGTACGAGGATTTAAATGCTAAAGATAATGACTTGCCCTTTTTTACAAAACCGTATCTTTAATATTTTGAAGATCAAGTGTGAGAGGCTGGGGCAAAAGCTCAAGGATGTTCAGCTGTTTAAGAGAATGTGCTGACTTTTATTGACTATAAATGTTACATGTCGAGACAACAATTTGCTGCTGCGGTACGTCGTCTGCCATGTTCCGTCCCGCAGTTCCTCTTCACTCGTATTTCTTTCTAAACAGGCGTCTCATGTCCACAAATTCTCTCCACCCTGTGAAACTCACCCGTGTCCCCTCCGCTGTGGACATGATTACTGCTGTGGATAAATACTCATCAAGACTCCGGCTGCTCTCTAACATGGCTCGCATCTTCCGACAGGGATCGGCAGCAGCGTGCAGAGGCAAATATCACCTTCCTCCCCTGCTACATGCAGGTCATTTCCCTTGTTTGCATATGTACCCACATACTTGCCCACGAATGCAGTATAATATAACAGCTCTGCGATAAGTCCTCCTTCATGAGGATTGTAATGTTCAGTGTTTATCGAATCTGTAGGAGAGAAATGTTGATTTACTTTAATAATCATTTTGGAGGCTGTAATTTGTGTTGTTAGTGAACTGTGCTAGGTTCTACAAAGGGGAGGTACTATTGTTTACTCACCTCTAATTCATTTTCGTTTTTTTTTGGGGGGGGGGGTGGAACAACCATTTGTCAGTCTGATTGTAACGCAGTATACTTGTGAAGTACGTGTCGCGAAGTACTTCCTTCTATTCATAAATTCTATGCTCTTTAAGTTGTCCTTAAGTTATACTTTCCAAAACCATTTTCCAAAACCCAATGCAATGTTCCACAAAAAAAAAGAAAAAAAAGTCAAGGATAAGTTTAGATTAACTTTTCTAGTTGCTCAGGGTTAAGTGACCATCATCATTGTATTTTCGATAATAGACTAGAGGAGAGCGTCACCCTATGACGAACCAGTCAGGAAGTTGTGTGAGGGGATGAATCATGCCATGACTGGAGAATAACGGCAGTTGTCCGGAAGTTGGGAGAACGTGGGCTTTTTGAAAGGGGCCTTAATGACACAGGAGCTGTATAACAGCTTGTACCAAACAGGAACTGCATAATTTGCCGGTATAAGAATTCAAGGAACTTAGAAACAACTGTGACTCATGCAAAGCTTATCTAGTTGAGTCAGGATAAAACCAGAAGGGCACCTAGAGAGCACAGACCCCCACCGAGGCCACGTTTTTCCGCTGTGTTAAGCAGATCAGCCAACAAAATTTAAAGTGCTTCAAGTTCCTGTCAGTCACATCAATATTTAAAGACCCCAATTCTTCCTTTTTTTTTTTTTAATGAAGCCTTGAAAAGGCATTTAAAATAATCTCCTTTAGTTGCAACAAGCATTATGATAATAAATGTTGTAGAGATGCAATCCGTAACATGTTTTCATTTCATTTTAACATGTAAAATGGAAATCTAACGTGATGCGAATGCAAATCAAATGACCTTACATGCGTCTCTTATCTCGCGCCGTTGCATATTTGTCGGAGATGTTTCCCTGGTTAGAAGCTCTATGCTATTTTTTTTTTATTTTATTTCTATTATTTGTGGCTCATCTGGTAAGCTTTTATTGTAATTTGTTCAATTTTCCATCTCCATACCAACAAGGTCATCAGCTGGACAAATCATCCACTGTAGGTGTGCTGCATATTAATTAGATTTATTGTACTGTAGGTTCTATTAAATTAGCTGTACATATTTGCAGTTGTACTGAATGGCAGTGTCTTTGTACGGCTCAGCTTTGCAGCAGCGACGGCAAAGAAAGAAGTTCATCTCAAGTCTGCGAGCTCTGACTTCTCAGTGTCACATTGTCTACTTTTTACAATGTTACCACAGCCATTTTCTATGATTCTTTTTGTTCATTTTCACTCTAAATGCAATTAAATTCAAAGGTAACAACCCGTAACCAAGTAAAAGCCGTTTCATTCCCTCCTGCCGTGGGAAGACGAAACAGTCGCCAAGCAAAGTCGCTCCTTTCTCCTTTCTTTTAAATGGAATAACGGAAGCCATTACCCTTATAAGTATAAAGGGGCTTCGCTCATCGTGGTCCATAATCCAACCTGTGAGCTCCCTGAAATGGCGGAGAAACGACACATCAATATTGTCCTTGGCGGAGAGAGAGAGAGAGAGAGAGAGAAGGAGGAAAAGTGGGAAAGTGATGTAGAGGAAATGTTAATATAATCACGGTGTGGAAGAGGAAAAAATATCTGACTGTGAGCGAGCACCAACTTGGAATACATTGTTCAAGGTTATAGTCCCGATTATGTGTTAATTCAGTCTGGCTGGTCCACTACAGCATAAAGATGAGCACCCTATAGCTCTTGGATTCATTTGAACTTTCTTGTGATGTTAGTTGTCCTTTTATGCATTTTATGTTTGAATTTTTAAAATTTATTTTAAAATTTATTTTCTTTGGCTGGCATCTTGACTAGAAGTCAATGGCTAAAGGGATACTGTATCCCAGTTGGAGTTTCCTTGATAAATAAATAAAAATATAACCGAATAAAACTTCAAATTTCATGTGGCGCGACTGTTGTCTGATTATAAGAGCCTCTTACACTCAAAACTGCTTAAAGGAGTCACTATCCAACCACATTCAATGGAAAAATCGTAGAAAAAAAAACAAAAACCCTCTTTTCTAATTCCAATGCTGCAGAAAAACACAATGCTTTAAAATAATTAGTAGCTTAAAGCTGGAGAGTGAGCAGAGATACCGGCAACTACAGCGGAATCTGTGACGAAATCTCGCCCCGATGCAGATATTTGTATGCATTTAAACATTTAATTCTTCTTTGTTACCGAAATTTAAGCTGCTTACGAAACCTTTTCATCCACATCCTCAGCTTTCTTGTTATTTTGATCAAAAGATGGCAGTTGCCACAGCTGTCAAGTGCCCCCACCCACAACAATACACACGCGTCAGGAAACGGCACACACGTCTTGACACCCCTGCCAACCCCATAAATCCCATCTACTTCTGATTCATGGTTTTAGTAATGGATTATTTACACTCCTGAATGTAACCACTCTTTTTATGTTTTCCTTTTTTTTACTCTTTTTTTTTGGGGGGGGGGGGGCAATATCATTCAATTAGGCTGTAAGAGACACTCCAGGGCAAAAGGCTGCAGCTGCTATTTGTTTGAGGGAGATTCTTCTTTATTCAGCTGTAATTTTCCACTAGTTTTCAACCTTATTTGTTTGTTGAGTATTTACTTGGTAGTAGGTGAATTAATTGCTCTAAACAAACGATATCTTTCTGAAACACATTTCAACGCTGCCCAGTATCCACATCCTTGAACAATGACAAGCTTTCAGAGAGGACAGAATTAAAATTCAAAGGCAAGGCTGTTCATTTCAGTTCCAGGAATCGCCGTGTGAAAAACACTTGACTGATTTTAATCACAGTCTTATTTATTTCAGCTTAGAGCTCGCCATGACTTTTTCCAAAACAGTGCCGATATCTGCCCTTTTCATGATGCAACAGCACCATCTAGCAGGTCTCTGTAGGTACTGGCGTTGCTTTTCTGAAGCCATTAGATATTCACTCTGCCTTCGCAGCACTGCTGGAATAGCAGACATTTATTTGCAGAAAAGGCTTTTACTAAAAGTACTTCATCTCCCTGTCTGATATACACTCCATTGAGTTGGGATTATTGTTGTCTACATGTTTCTGCGCTTTTCAGTTCTAAGACTTTCAAACCGAGGGGAATGAGTCATGGGATATGATTGGCATTCTCTAAATACCACAAGATATCTGTCCCAGTGTCGCTGCTGCATTCTTCTCAGAAACAGAAACCAGAGCGTAAACAACATTAACATTAAAATTGCTTGCCTCTTTGGGTGAGATGACCTTGCTTATCGCTCATAATGCACAGCTCGCACTGTTTAGTAGTTTGTAATGAAATATTTACATTCAACGAGACTTTAAGTTAATTTGAACTATTTGTCAGAGCTTTGTGTTGCATCTCAGTCATTTTCAGTTCATCTAAGGATTTTGTTAAACTCCAACTCTCAAGGTCATGGACAGACTTTTACGCTTGATGGTTTTCCTCTCTAATATTTAACGTCGTGGTTGCATCGAACACCTCAAAGAAGTCAGATGTTTGATGCTGTGGGATACTGGCCCACCAAAGCATGGGAGGTGACGCTGCACACACTGTTGAATCTGACCAAGATCGGATCTGAGCTTTCTCCATCCGTCCCGCACCCACCATCGCAGTCACACGGCTGCTGCATCAGTCACTACTGATGACTGGTTTGTTCCTGCGGTCAACCAAATGGTGGCCTCTGCAGGACAAAATACCCATTTTCTTCTTTAGATGTACCATCTGTTGCTTCTGATTTCGTCTCTCTGGCTGACATTTCTGGCTCTGTGTCCTCTGGTTGGTCATCAAATGTTGCTGCTGATCAGCCACAGCGGTTTGGAAAGTTGTAAGGTAGAAATCAAATAGCTAACAAGATCACAAAGGATAACTCAACTCTTGATATGATCTCACACACACACACACGCACACACACACACACACACACCCCTGTCCTGCATTTTAGATGTTGCCCTCATATACACCTGATTCAAATGAACAGGCCATTGTCAGTCTACAACAGAGCTTGACAGTATACTGAAGATTATTGCAAAATTGTAGTTGTCGTTTTCAAAAAGGTTACTTGCAGTTGAAAATGAGAATTGATTTTTGCCGCTATATATATATGTATATTTGATGTCAACTGACTTCCTGCTGTGCTCGCGAGCGGTACTGCTGATCGGGTGTTTAAATGTTAATATGTGAGAAAATGTATTCATGACGGATTTTCTTGTTTTTTGCGATCTCAAACGCAATGTAATCGATACAGAAGTGAGAGCTGCTGTACAAATAATGCAGCTCGGTCTGGATGTCGATATCACATAAGAAAGATGCTGCTGTCGTATTTGAAAAGTCTGAGGAAGAGCGTCTATCTGGAAACATTACTCACGTGGATGCACCGATGAACTGTACATTAAGGCAGCCAGAGTGTGCAGACTTTTCCTCGTTTTTTTTTTTTTTTTTTTTTTTACTTTAACCTTCAAAATCCAACACTGTTCTGACATCAAACACCAAATTGGACTTCGAACCAACAAGATTTTGATGCCTGCTGTCAGTTTTCTTCGTCAAATCGATGCTGTCAGTTGGTTTGGAGCTGCACATTTCTCCGCTGTTGTCTGTTTCCATTCGAGGTAGGTCTCTGTAATGCTTTAACTTTTACACAACAACAGCAATGTCTACTCGCTGCCCCTTACTCCTTGACATCAGAAGTTGTGGAATCTTCTCTCCTTCACACTTCTCTAATGAAGCCATTTATATTGGTGACAAATGTGATCGTCTGCTCGTTCTTCATGTCGCTCTTATCAACTCCACTTGCAGCTGGTGGTGTGTGTGTGTGTGTGTGTGTGTGTGTGTGAGTGAGAGAGAGAGAGAGAGAGAGAGAGAGAGAGAGAGAGAGAGAGAGCATCATTAAAAATGTATAACATCTCCCCAAACAGTGTCCTGACAAGCCACTTGTTCTCATTGGATTTCAGTCATTAAAATTTAGTGAGGAGGGAAACACATGGCCTGGGTGGGTATCAGGTTCTTCATTCAGGCTGTGGATGAATTTTTCAAAGTCTTATTACATCCACAGGCAGCACGAGGCTGCACACTATGACACTGGTGTTATCTTTTTCTGCTGTTACTTTAGCTGCGACAAACGCAAACAAAAAAAAATAAAAATCAACAATACCATGAGTTTCTGGGTGGCTGCATTGATTCATTTGCTGCTTTTTGGCAAAGCTGCTTCTAAAAAAGGTGAGTCGCTGTTTGTTATCTTACTGGAGAAAAGCTTGTGTTTGATGGGAGCGCTTCATCCTGCAGCTGGTGAGTGCGGCCTCAGTTCTTCAGTGGCATCTTGTTATGAACTTTGAAAGGGTTTCTAGAAAACAAGTCGAAAAGAAAATGTCAGTGAGCTTCACTGTTGTATTTTGGAGCTGTAATAAAACATGTACAGTAATAAATGATACGATTTTTGAGGGCCTAGGTCACATGACATGGATGCTATTGAATAACAAACACTGAATATTACAGTATATGAAGAAATGTAAGAGTTGTGTCCTGTACTTACGGTTTAGTGCTCATATCTTGTACTGGTTTGGAGTCCGCAGGTCACATGGGAGCGACCCTTCTGAAAATAAAATAAAATGCAGAAGTTTTCAGTACGTGACAAAAACTATGAAAATGTCCTTCTAAAACATCCATAATATACAAGTAATAATAATAAAATGAAATAAAAAAAGCTGTGTGTCTTAATAATAATATGTCTCTGTAAGGAGTCAAGTGTGGAGGAATCCTGTCCACTCCATCTGGGAATATCTCGAGTCCGAACTTCCCAGGCCTGTATCCGTACAACATCGACTGTTCCTGGCTGATCGTGGTGCCTGAGGGCTCCTCTGTCCTCCTAACCTTTCACCACTTTGAGCTGGAGTACCACACCAACTGTGGTTACGACTATGTCAAGATCTACAACGGTGTATCAGAGGATGAGGGGAACCTTCTCGGCACATTTTGTGGTGATGCGTCGCCACCTCAGTTCACTTCATCCTGGAACGTCATGTCCCTTATCTTCCATTCAGACCGTCATGTGACATACAAGGGCTTCAGTGTTGGCTACAGGAAAGGTAGCTTCATATTCTGCAGCATGCTAAGCTAACCGGTTGAAGTTAGCTTGTTGTTGTTGTTTTTTTTAATCAAACAGTGTTGCATCTATCCTAGACCTTTTATTCCATCGTCTCTAGATATGTGTGGTGGGGTCCTCACTGGCCTGTCAGGTGTCATCTCCAGTCCAGGCTACCCTCATGAGTACAGCAACAACGCCGACTGCACGTGGTCCATCCATGCGTCCAACACCAGCGTGGTCACCTTGGTCTTTCTGGACTTCCAACTGGAAAATAATGAGGGATGTAATTTTGATTTTGTCGCCCTGTTTGATGGCCCTATGGTCACAAACCACCTGGGCAAATACTGCGGCACTGACAAACCCGCCAACATAGTCACGAGTTCTAATCAGCTCCTGGTGGTCTTCAAGTCTGACTTCAACATTGGGGGACGGGGGTTCAAGGCTTACTACTACTCAGGTAACTAGCCTCCAGGATTTTGGTTGTGTCTTTGTAGGATTTTTGAATAGGAGGTTTGCAAATAATAAAACCTCTGGGTTTATATAAAGTAATCTTTATATACAAACACGTAGGAGAGAAAAGCTGCAGTAAATTCCCCAGAGATGTCTCCTCTGAAGAAGCTGTAGAGAGCTGAGGGCCTCTGTGATTGGCCCGACGGGCCTGTAGTTGTCTGGCTTCAGTGTTGGACCAGCAAGACAGAAAAACATTACATCATATCTGAGGTTTGAAAGGAGGAACATGAAAGGCTAAGAGTGTGACATCAAAGAAAATATCAACTGATGAAATCAAAATTGGAAACTTCTACCACAACATTAAACACCACATCTGACAGAAGCTTGGTAGAGCTCATCACCCACCTCATGCCGTCCCTAAAAGACTGAGGGCTCACCCATCAGCCCTGGTTAGCAATCAATAAATCAAATGGCCATGAGGGTGAATTCCTAAACTGTAGACAGCAACACCACATAATCACTGAAAACGTCATGGTTTTGTTAGAGGAGTTCAAAACTGGATCGATTTTGTTGCCGAGGGTTAGACGAGAAGCTCAATATCACATTGTTTGTCCATGAAATCTGACACTGGCTGCTGGTGAGCTCAGCTTAACAAGACTGGGAATGGAGGGTGCTTTGTATCTAGCTTCTCTTCTTCTTTATCAAAAAAAGGACCTAAAATTATTCCCCAAATTAAAAAAAAAAATATATATATATATATATATATATACAGTACATATATATATATGTTTAATACAAGGCTGCTTATGCCAGGGCAACATTTGCCCACCATACGGTTAATTCTGGCCTATAAAATATAAAATAATCCTAAAAATTATACTGTATGTGACTGTTTATGCTTTTGTTTCTTGTGAGGTAGAATGATCTCTAAACGACAGATTTGTCACAATTTGACCGGCAGTGTCACACTGACGTTAAGCTCTGGTTTTGTTTTCTTCATTTTTGCGTTTTAACAGAAGGTGAGGTTGGTGCACGGCCCATTAGCCACCAGTTTTTAACCTCCAAGGGAAAAAGTCTGAGCATCCTCAAATCATTTTCAATCTGCAAATTCCTAAAACTCACGCCATGACCTGCAGAACCCCTTTGGACCAAGCAAACTAAGAAAAACTAACAAAAAATAAGGTTGGTCACGTTATCTGATGAAGTTTATTTCCCAGGGGAATGCCAGCAAGTCCTGTCTGCTGTTACTGGCAACTTCACCAGCCCACATTTCCCCAACATCTACCCCAACAACATCAACTGCCACTGGAGCATCTCCATAGCAACCGGGTATCGCATCAAACTCTTCTTCCCTGTCATGGACTTGGAAGACCGAAACAGTCTGTCGGACGAGTGCGACTATGACTCGGTGGCAGTCTATGACGGGGACAGCCAGACGGACACCCTGCTGGGACGCTGGTGCGGCAGGGAGCAACCGACCTCTCTCATCTCGAAGGGGAACAAGATGCTGGTGGTGCTGAGCACAGACAGAATCGAAGCGCACAGAGGATTCGCTGCTTCTTATCTTGGAGGTAGATATAAATAAATTCACTTGATTCAGAATCCTATAATAACCTTCAGAACTGTTTTGATTGCTTTAGGGTTAATTCATGCAGGTAACAGCCTCATAAAGGCCGCAAAACTTCACATCTCTTTCCTTTGTCTGCATTACGCCAAGTGGTTCCTGTGAACGTTAGCTGCACGCGGTCAGAATTCACCATCCTGATACCGCTGCAGTCGTTACCTCAGCTAGACCGGGAGAGCATCTACCTGGGAAGCCCAAAGTGTACCGCCCAGTTAACCGCAACGTCATACAAGATCCTGGCTCAGTTCGTTAACTGTGGCACTGCTAGTCAGGTGACCAGCCACGGCACCATTTCAGCTTGATTTGGGACAGTAATTTCTTCTGGCTCCTAGTAATGCCGTCTCTTGAACCTTTCCAGAAACATCGTAACGTCACCATGCTGGTAAACAAACTCTACATTGACTTCTCTGATGGGAAGCAGCAGAATGTGCAAGAGTATAAGGTGCAGTGTGACGCCCTGAGGAAGATAGCGTCGGTGTCCATCATCTCAGCGGAGGAGCGACGTCTGGAGGAGCAGTCTCAGCAAACTCACAAAGACAGTGGCGGCGGCGCAGGAGATCCAGAAACTGAACCTCATGACTTGAGCGACATTGTCTTCATCAGCATCTGTGTTCTGGCTGTCATTCTCATGATCATAGCGATTGTTTGGCTGGTGCTCCTTTAGTAATGTGGTCTTCTACAATGAAGAAGGGACTTTAAATGTTGATGATGTCATGTTTTTATCATATTTTCTATAAAAAATATCCACAGACAGTATAAAAACAAAAATCCACACATTATTCCATTTCAAAGAGAGCAGCATTATCACCTTCACCAACAATAAATTGCATGTTTTTGATGGTTTACGTGTAATAGTTTCAGCAATTTATGTGCCACAAAATGTAATTATTTTTTTTGTTCATAAAAAAAAAAACGTACATGCCTTAAAATTTCAAGTAAAAGAAAATTGAGGTTTTTGCTACAGTCTGAGCTGGTGCTCATCATTATGGGTTATTTCTTATATTTGGAGACAAGCTGGTTGACTGTTGTCCTGTTGTCCTTCACTTGAGCTCTGAGCTCAGCGTTGTGTTTGAAGGCAAAGACCAGCGCTCGCACCGTCCGCCTGTACGAGCTGCTGACTAACCGCGAGCTCTGGTGGAACACTTCCCTCTCCAAGTTGTCTATGAGACCGCAGTCCTCCTGTAGGTTAGGACAGAAAGGAGAACATTTAGTACATGAATCACTTAAGATTAATTGAAACTAAGTAATAAGCAAGCCAGAAACTAAATGGGTTATAGTTACCCCCCCCCCCCCCCCCCCACACACACACACACACACACATACATCATATACAGATGCACTGTAATGCTGCACGCCATCTGTAGATTTTGGGCTTCTTTTAAAACTATATCACCATCGGTCGGATGGATGATATTTCTATCAGGCCAGTTTTGCTCAAGTCTCTTCTTCTGTTCTCATATAAACAACAGATGAGAAAACCATGATGTAAAAATATCCTTATAATAGCTCCCAAGTGTTTCGGAAGTAAAAATGTTACTTTTTCATCATCACAGTGTTTTTCCAAGTTTGACACAATGTAAATTATGTAAACTTGTATATGTACAGATTATAATCATCACGGCAAACAGATACTGGCAAAACATCCAATGCATCCATAATGTGTATTTCTTTAACTTTTTACTTACATTGTGAAATGAATTTATCTATATTTTTAGTAAAATGGGACAAAAAAAGAGTTTATCTGTGGAAGATTCAAATAAAACCTACCATGTTACCATGTGCACTGAACTTTCATGCCAAAAATAATGCAAGAAAGAATGAATGAAACAAGACATCTTAGTCATTAAATGAACATGTGCTGAAAAATAATCTCACGACAGAGACAGTGACTAGAATGAAACGAGCAGGGAGGGTCTCTCTCCGTCTCTCACCTTGACCTCCAGGGCTTCAGCCATTAGTCTTCTAGCGTTGCTCCTCAGTCCTTCAGATTGTTTGTCGGCGCGCACTTCAATAGACGGCTTATTGGAATTCTCCTCAATGAACGTTCTCCAATCAGTGTAAACTTTTGCTGCCATTGAACTCACCTCAGGGTCCAGATGCTTGCGCATTTTGTTGACAGTGTGACCTTGTGGGAGAGAAATTTTAAGGACAGCAGTTTTGGTGGCTGGTAGCTGGTGTTTTCACATAATAATTAAAAAAAACAGTGGTCAGTGGTCTGTGTTAGAGTATAAGATGAACTGGGGTGAGAATCTGGAACCGGTAGGAGAACTGGTACCCTAAACTCTGGGACGAGATTCTCATGTATTTCTTTTTAAGTCAAGATTGTTTGAATATGTCAGATGAGAAAAACGCATTTCAAAATTATTAATAGCTTCTGGTCATTTTTTAAAATACCCAATCAAATGGTGTTCATAATAATAAAACAGCAGAAAACTTGTGCAGGACTTTTCCTATTTCTCAAGTGGAAACTGATAAGGAAACGATAAAGGAATCAAATATCTGACCAATAAATGTAACTGATATCGGTACTGATCGATAGAATTAAAAGCCCATCCCTTCCAGACATGAAATTTTCATAGACTCATCTATTTATTTTTTTTAATATAGTGGCATTATGAGTACAATGTGACTGCATGGAAGATTCCCCAGCCTACCTATTTTGGTGGACTTGAGCACCTCCCTGGATGGGATCTTCCGGCTCAGTTCTGTCAGGGCACTCAGCAGATTGTCTCGGTTCTGTTCTGGCAGCTCCAACATGGACTTGTACCGCATAATGTCCTCAATGACGACCACCCTCTGTAAGAACCACAAGAAATGACCACTGAGTGCATCTGGCACAAACTGCTGGAACTTGGCCTCGGAGAACGTAGCCAACTAGCTCACCCTTAAAGACTCAATGGTCGCTTGTTTGTACACCTTCTCAGTACCCTTGGCTTTTTTAGGGGTCCCCCCCTTTGGTAGCCGCACCACAAACTTGTCCATTTCCAATGACACAGCGGGAGGCGACCTATTACACCTATAAGTTCGTATTTTACAGTCAAAATATAAAATTGTAAACGTTTTGTAGCTGGGACGAGAAGTCACCTGTTTAGTACAGCTAGCTAGCCGTAGCTAGCTGTAAGGCTGAAGAACTAATGATGCATTTAAGTACGGTAGGAGAAGCTGCTTATACAGGAACGTATTACCAGAAATTACGTTACAGAGACAATCTAGAAATTTGACTAAACTGTTTTTTGACATAGTGCAAAAGACATAGTCGGTTCAGCATGGTTGCAGGCTAAACCAGATTCCAGTGAATAATGATGTAGTTGTGTCACAGCCACCGTACAATGTGTGTGAGCGGTTATGTGAGCGGTGTAGTACTTACAAGGATTCTTAAACGTACCATCCTTCACACATGCCGAACAACATCGCGTGAAGGCGACGGCTCTCGCGAGAACATAGCAGCTCAAGGAGCAGGAAGAGAGAGCGTGTTGTTTGTTTAGGTTTTCGCAGACAAAATGGGGACTCCTTCCTGCTTTGGCTGTATTTTTGGACTATTTGTCCTTTTTGCTTGCGCAGCGGCGTCTTCCGAAGTCTTTGATAGCGTTTTAGGAAGCACAGCATCTTGTCAAAAGTCATGTGAAATGACATACAGTTTGCACACTTATCCCCGGGTGAGTATTCCTCTCGCTGAAAGTAAATTCTGCTAGCGTTAGCTAATTAACCTTTGGTTGCGAAGCAAGAGTTGGCCTCTTTAGTTCACTGTATCGCAACATCTGTAGCTATAAATGACGTATTGAATGTGGATGTTAATGCAAAAGCAGAAAGGGCGTCATCTCACGTGGATGATGTTTACCGAGTTATTCAACTGGTGTTCTGTTTTGTTTTTCTAGGAGGAGGAACTCTATGCCTGTCAGAGAGGATGTCGCCTCTTTTCCATTTGCCAGTTTGTTCGTGACAGTGACGATCTGAATCAAACCAAATCCGAGTGTGGATTAAGTAAGATATTGACTCTGACCTATTTAATTTAATTAGCCTCCGTCCAGTGGCCAGACATCTACTTATATACCTCTTTGTGCGTGTAATCAATCCCATTCTGTAACTGTTCAAGCATTAGTCAGCACACTTGCTTCATACATCTCTTTATCCTGCCTCTATAATCCTGTTATGCCATCTGTTACCTCTCCCTCCCCGCAAACTCACACAGCCTGTGATGAAGCCTACACCCAGCCGGATGAGCAGTATGCATGCAACCTGGGCTGTCAGAACCAGCTTCCATTTGCTGAACAACGCCATGAACAGGTACTCTCTAAACACAGCTAATTTCATCCTACCTAATATGGTAGGGCTGTGTAATCAATCAAAATTGCTGCAATTTTCCAATCTCATGAATGTGCTGTATTTGTGAAAGGTTAACGATGTGTGTAAATATCATTTTAAGTTGAAATGTTGTTGTGCTCCAGGGATGTCCTGCCTTCTCCAAACTGAAGAAAATGTCTTTGATACAGATTACCACAAATATCACACCATAACCATGTCAATGTGAATTTCTGAGACAGTCAGAACCATGGTGTAAAACTTACTGAAACAACTTGTGTAGCAATTGCAAAATCAGTCCAAATAATTGGAATTAAATATTTTAGAAGTGGATCAGGCCTAGTTTTATATTTAAGCTCTAAAATGAACCGTACTCTTTGAGTGTTGTGTATGGTGGTGAGTATGTTATCTAAGCATGGATAACATTAATAAATGGTGTTGGAAAGTCAAGATTGGAGTGTTAAACCAGATGTCTCGAAACTGACTAACTGTGTCAACACTGTTCTTACCGCGTGTGTGTTTTTAGTTGGAGGCCATGCTGCCTCGGATTCACCTGCTGTACCCCCTGACTCTGGTCCGAGGGTTTTGGGATGATATGATGAATCAGGCCCACAGCTTCATCACCTCCACGTGGACCTTTTACCTCCAAGCAGACGATGGCAAAGTTGTAATTTTCCAGGTGCGACTCTTTATTTTGCTCCATAACAACACAGAAACATTTTGTAGAACACATTTTCAAACTAAGGTGTGTTTTCTGATTCTCAGACTGAACCTCAAGTCAGGTTTTTCCCCCAGTTTGACCTAGAAAAAGAAGATGACAAGGAACCTCAGAAGAGTTGTAAGCCAACCACTTTTTTCCCCACTTAAAGGACCTTTGAATATTTTACATCTATGTTTCTGTCAAAAAAAATCCCACGAAGAAGACAAATTCATCCATAACAAATCCTAACATGTATTTCCTGTTTTGGCAAAACCTGATAATCTGTATTCCTCTTCACTAGAATGGTTCACTTTAGTCAAACAATTGTACAATAATACTGTCAGCTTTTAGTATAATGGAAAGTTTTGGCACATTTACAAGTAACGAACTGCCCTTAAGTTAAAGTGGGTTATATAAATTGGAAAGTACAGACACAAGACTTGTTTTGTTGCGGTCTTTTCATGTAATTTGTCGGCAGGAAGATAAATATAGAAATGCACTGTCATGGCAAACACAGTTCACAAGTATTCTAATAGAAATAAAGCACAAAAACAGCTTTTTAACGAGGTTGTTAAAAGGATTTTTCTTTCTTTCTCAAGTCGCTGTGTTGAACAGCCCAGGTTACAAGGACTACCAGCGCACTTCAATCCAGGAGAGAGACCGAGACATGACGGGAGAGCGCAGCTACGATGAATACACCCTCTTCAGCTGCCTCTCAAGGTTGGTCAGCTCACCTCTGTTGTTACAGATGCTAAATTCTACCATAGATAACAAAACGGTGTGGGATTTGCCTCCTCAGGAACCCTTGGCTCCCAGGATGGATTCTAACCACAACTCTGGTCCTGTCAGTCTTGGTCCTGATCTGGATCTGTTGCGCCACTGTAGCAACTGCTGTAGACCAGTACGTGCCTGCTGAGGTACGTTCTCTTTCTCACATGGATGTCTGACTGTCGCCGTGCAGGGAAAAAAAACAACTTTAGATGCAGAGTTTGATGTTGGGAAACGGTGAAGTCAGTGTTCAGCATAATCACACATGATAATAATCCATCCATTCATTTTCTACTGCTCATCCTACTGAGGGTCATGGGGGGATGGAGCCTATCCCAGTAGCCTTTGGATGAGAGGCGGGGTTCACCCTGGACAGGTCGCCAGTCCATTCACACTCACAGCCACGCCTACGGTCAATTTAGAGTATCAATCAGCCTCGTCCCCTCTTGATGTCTTTGGACTGTGGGAGGAAGCCTGAGTACCAGAGAGAACCCACACAGGAACAGGGAGAACATGGAGACTCACACAGAAAGACCCTGTGCTCGAGCCGGGGCTCAAAACCTGGAACCTTCTTGCTGTGAAGCCACAGTGTGAACCGCTGTACCTCCATGCCGCCCCATGACAATTGTATCATACAAATGATGTTGAATAATTTATGTGAAGTTCTGGAATTAAAAGTGCACAGATTCTGTAGAAGTAGATCAGGACTTTGTTTTCCTCCTACACAATCAATGTCATGACATTGATATAAACATCACATTTAAAAAGGACTTCACCTCTTTGAAGTGGTTCTGTTGCTTGTTGTGATTTGTATACCCCAATGTGTGATATAATTTTTGTGTGTGTAATTGTCTACTCTGTAGCACTTTGAGATTTAGTTTAAAGGTAGGTTTTATTCCAAATAAAACAGATTATGATTATGATGATGATTATTACTACAACTTCTCCAAAACTGACATCCAGGTCGAGGTGATCTAGAAGGTCCTGAAACATGTGAAAAAAGATACAAACAAAATCCCAGCAGCTAACCTGTGGTGTGATTTCAGGTTACTTTAGTCACTTTAGTTCTTTAGTTCCATCATGTTTTGACTTAAGAAGTTTATCTGCAAAGTTTGAATTCACTCGTAAGTGAACGGGTACTTCATGAAAACAAAAAACAAAATTCTTTTATAAATTTTGTTTTACAGAAACTGAGCATCTATGGTGACAGTGAGTACCTAATGGATCAGAAACTGAAGCCCTATCCAACCTCTTCCCTGCTGATCATCACCTCCAAAGGGCCAGAAGAAGAAGAAGAAGAAGAAGAGGTGGGACCCCTCCCACCTAAAGTGAACCTGGGCCAGTCTGACATCTAAAAAAAAAGGAGGGACCTGGTCCTTCATGAATAATGAGTTGATTTTTTTTTTTTTTTAAATTAAGACTCATGCTTCTCGTGGTCTAAATGACTTGCAGAACTTTTTGTATTACTGAAACGTCTTGTCTACCTTCTAAAGTCGGAGTGGCGAGTAGATTCCTTCTCTGTATATTGGCATAATCGAGGCATTATAGTATAGTAGCGGCAGTTCAAGACAAAGAGGTTTGGGTATGTTTTCCATTGCTGATGTGTGAATGTTTGTTAGCTATTTGTCGGTGTGCTTGATCGATTGAATTCATTTTAAAATCAAACTCTTTGTGACCTGGAAATGATACAGGTACCTTCTGGACACTAAAGTTTTGGTGATCGCAAATTGTGTTGACATCTCAGTATCCCTGTCAGTTCTCATGTTTCTACTGCTGTGATTTCAAGATAATTTTCAATTTACCAATCCAGTTCTGTCCTGTTCAATCCTGATGGCGGTACACAGGTTCACACTTCACAGTTTGTCTGTTCTCATAGTGATGGATCAGAAATAAACAAAGGAGTGAAACAGATTGAAACTGTTTTTTTTGTTGCTTTTTTTTTTTTTTTTAGCCTGCAACTACCTTTGTGCTTTGTCAGCCAAAAAAATAGAAGGAAAAAAAACACAAGGAATAATGAGAGAAAGTACTGACAGCCTGTAGCTTTTAGCTATCGTGAGATGATTGTGCAGTGATGCGATGCTGTCAAACCACAGCATGAAGCAACACTCATTTCAGTGACACAGTTCTTTAAGGTCAAGTTGATGTGTTGGAAGTTGCATCCATCCACTCTCTATACCACTTACACGTGCAGGGTTGGGGGGGGTGGAGCCTATCCCAGCTGACATCGGGTGAGAGGCGGGGTTCACCCTGGACGGGTCACCAGTCCGTCACAGGGCCATCAGGAGCACTTAGGGGCTCAGTATCTTGCTCAAGGATACTTGGACATGGTCACCAGGAAAGTAAGGATCGAACCAGCAACCCTTCGGTTGCTAGACAACTACTCTACCTCAGAGCCACGCCCCCCCTAGGTGTTGGAAGTTATGTTTCCAAATATACCACTGGTCAATACATCATTTTTTTTTCATAAGGTTTTTAAGTCTAGTGACGAACCTTTAAAAAGTACAAAGTTTCTATAGATAAGTTAAAAAGAATAACTGACAACAAAGATTTAATGTTTTGGAGGGATCAAGAGGGCTGTAAACTTGAAGCTTTAGGTAAGCAGTTGAAGTAAAATCATTGAAAGTACAACAGCTAGCTAGCTACAATTGTCCCAAACGCTCTTTATCAATCATTATTGGAGTGTTACTACATCTTCTGAATCATAATCTCCATTATTTAGCTGCTGGAAATCATAGGTTTGCAATGAGTCAATTTTTCTTCGAAATCCGGAACCTAGAACCCAACAATGACATGAAAAATGTGTGAGTGAAAAACTGCATGATCAGCGCAGTAGATCAAACGAAGCAGCACTGCGCAGCCAAAAAAAAAAACACACTGAAGGCTGGTGCTTTACCCGACAATGACAGAACAACTTAAAAAGACAAGAAGTCTGCACACTGTAATTCCCTTTCCATGCAATTAATGTGACTATACCTTTATTATTATTTTTTTAAGTTGTTCTGTACAATAACTGACAGTGAAGCAGCTTTCAGCAGCATAATGGTGTCAAGACTTGGAGCTGCAGGTTGAACAGGTTGAGTGGGTTTAAGAAAGAATAACAATGTCCAGTCTTCATAAAGAAAGATACGCAGTAATGACCCATGACAGTTTTCTTGCCGCTTCAAGAAAGTCTGCACAGGTACCTCAATGCTATTTTTAAGCTTTAGTTTACATTAAAAGTTGCTGTTTGCCAATTCACTGTGTGTTCAATGACTGAGCAGACTGTTGTACAGTGACATGTAAGTGGCATTATACAGTGCATAAATTCAGTGCTGTTGTGCATAGAGCCCATGTTTGAAGCATGTGAGGTGTGCTGCTTTTCTGGAGACATGCAGCTCTGTGAGAGTGTGCCACACAGTAATGTCATGCAGTCCAACAGCGGAAATCAAGACCAAATAACAAGTAAACGTGCAAAATACTAAGCTTTATTTATAAAAACATTCTTTAAGAAGTGCACGTCACTCGTGTTGAGGAATGCCACGTGAGCAGATGCCTCAATAGCTGTTCAACAAGTCAATATCACCAGAAGTAAGAGTCGGCGAGGACACACGCTTCGGTGGAGGGCTGAGATGTGAACCGTCGCACCCTTCTGACTGATGCTGACGTTTCTTGACGCCATGCAAGCCAGTCTTTGCCGGGTGATTTGTTGAGGATTGGCCCAGTTTCCCACTGTTTGCTGCAGGTTTGTAGAAATGCAGTTTTTCACTCTTCACCTCTTCTTCTGTCTCACATACCAGCGGTGCTGCATTCAATACGTCTCTGACAAACTTCTGCCTGCCAACTAAGGAACAAAAAGAGTGTGTAAGACGTCATTACAATACATCTAACAGGAATTTATAATGAAACTGTCATTTAGACTGAAAGATCACTTACAAAAGCGTAGAGCCGATATTCTGGATTCTTCAATTTTCTTCTGTTTTGGCATTTGTGTTCCAATTGTTTCCCATTGATTTACAACCTGATGATTATTAGCAAAATGTATGAAGTATCAAAAAGTGCTACATAAGGAATCGAAGCGAAGTAAAATCTGGTCAACTGGACGTAAGTTTATCTTGAAGACGTTTCACCTCTCATCCGAGAGGCTTCTTCAGTTCTAGTGAAGAGTGTGGAAACTCCAGCTTATAAACCTATGTGGGAGTGGTCAGTGCTATTGTGGTGGAAACGACCCTCCCGAGACTCACCTGGCCTCTCCAAACGACAGTCGTTGTGCGGTGTCAGGGAGTTTCAGGGGTGGTCGTTAGGGGGTTTCACCGACCACTCAGATGCTAATGGGCTGTGCTGGCATCAGCCGTTCCACATGGGTCTTTCAGCTGAACTCTTTGGGGAAGCTTTGAAAGGACTTGGTTGTAAATAGGTGAAAGGAAATGTCGCAGTCCACCTCCTCTGTTCAAAGATGGTTTCTCTATCCTGACGTGGATGGCTTCTTTAACTCCTCTTTCAAACCATCTGTCCTCTCTGTCGAGAATTTGGACATGGTCGTCCTGGAAGGAGTGGCTTTCCTCCTTGAGGTGGAGGAAAACCGCTGAGTCCTGTCCTCCAGAGTTGGCTCTTCTATGTTGGGCCATGCGCTTGTTGAGGGGCTGTTTGGTTTCCCCTATGTAGAGATCCGTGCACGGATAACATAGAAGAGCCAACTCTGGAGGACAGGACTCAGCGGTTTTCCTCCACCTCAAGGAGGAAAGCCACTCCTTCCAGGACGACCATGTCCAAATTCTCGACAGAGAGGACAGATGGTTTGAAAGAGGAGTTAAAGAAGCCATCCACGTCAGGATAGAGAAACCATCTTTGAACAGAGGAGGTGGACTGCGACATTTCCTTTCACCTATTTACAACCAAGTCCTTTCAAAGCTTCCCCAAAGAGTTCAGCTGAAAGACCCATGTGGAACGGCTGATGCCAGCACAGCCCATTAGCATCTGAGTGGTCGGTGAAACCCCCTAACGACCACCCCTGAAACTCCCTGACACCGCACAACGACTGTCGTTTGGAGAGGCCAGGTGAGTCTCGGGAGGGTCGTTTCCACCACAATAGCACTGACCACTCCCACATAGGTTTATAAGCTGGAGTTTCCACACTCTTCACTAGAACTGAAGAAGCCTCTCGGATGAGAGGTGAAACGTCTTCAAGATAAACTTACGTCCAGTTGACCAGATTTTACTTCGCTTCGATCTACGATGACCTGGATGAATGAGAACCTACACAGACATCTACATAAGGAATGTTAATCTGATTTTTTTGTAGTGAACAGCAGGATATTTACCTGCTCTGCCCATCCTTGTGTTTTGCATCTGGAGTGATCAAATATATCCAGCGGTTTCTCAGAAAAAATAAGCCCCAACAGGTCACACATTCTTGACTTCAAACCTGCTCCAATCTGCGGGAATAAATTCAATTTAGGATACCTGTATCCCAACAGGCTTGAGTGAAATGTTAATTTCACTTGTCTTACCTTTAAATTGGTCCCGGATACATCAAGTTTTTCAAGTTTGGGGAGGCATGTGAGGTATTTGAGAGCTCTCTCTGTGATAGGGTTGTCTGCATTGGAAAGAGAGTTCAAAAGCTTAGCATTGTAGTGATAGCATACAACTCCCACATTTCTAAATCTGAACACGTTGGTATCTGTGCCACCTAGCAAATTTTTAGTTTGATGACCTACAGGAAACCTCCAGGAACTGGAGATTGTCTAGTCCCTTCTTCATCATGCGAATAGGTGCAGTCAGTCTCTGCAGGCCAACATCTGTCAGACTGTTGCCTCCGATGAAAAGTTGAATCAAGTGGCTGCAGGAAAAAAAAAAAAAGACTGTTGTCAAATCTGCTGAATCGTGGACAAAAGCTTATTTCAGACTTAAGGGAACAAACCAATTCTTTGGGAATGGCGTCTGTTTATCATCCTCCCCAGAGACAAAGGAGAGAGGGGTATCTATCTTCTTGTCTGTGTGTCTCTGAGGGAGCTGAGATCCAGACACCGGCAGGCTAGTTAGCGTAGCACAAGAAATTGCTAAGCTAACTAACAGTCAGTCAGCTGGTCTCTTTGGGTCTGACCTTTCTAAAATACACAGGGTATCTGTACTCTTGTCTGGCTGTGGCCAATAAGCGTGTTCCCCAGAAAGCTGGCGTATTACTTAACCATCACGGTCAGGTCTTACCTAGTTAGTGAGCTGGATGTTAGATGCTGGAAGATCTCATGATCATCCCCCAGTCTGCAGCCATACAAGTCCAGACACCTCAAACTATGAAATGTTTTAATTTCACTCATCCTCTCATGCAGAAGTGGAAACCTAGGGAAATATAAGATAAGACCTGGTCTTTTCCTTACAATGTAAAAAGGAGGCAGGCAAATAAAGTGTCACAATAACTCACCTATTTCTTAGACAGAGGGCTCCAAGCACCATTTCCCCATAAGCATCACTGAATAACTGGAGTGCTTTTAGGGAAATGTCTGTGTTTAAAAAGACACGATTTTCTTCTGCTGCTGCAAAAAGACGGTCTCCAATTTGCTCAGGGAAACCAACCAGAGAGTCTACATGGTGAATGTTATCAGCCACGAATGAGAGAGTGATATCAAAGAGGGATTTAGTGGTGTATCTCAGACTTCCCTCAGCATTGTAGGTGAATATAAAGTGCTCTTTTCTGAGCACAAACGGGTTTGTTCTTCGGCAGGATGACACCAGCCTTGGCTGAGCCAGTACAATGTCACCGACACGACGAAGGTTGCCTCTTTCTCGGATATAAATAGTGTTGTTCTCCATACTGAAGACGCTTATTACCAAACTATCAATACATGAGTGTCTGGGCAGCTGGGCAAATCACCGGAAGCAACGGGTAGCTGTCTACTTGCTAGCAAATGGTGCTAGCTTGTTGAGTTTCCTAAATCCGCTACAAAAAAGAAATGCACAAAACTAATCCATTATTTGTCGTCTCTTAAATTGTATTTCTCGCCATCCGAGCCATTGTAATTATTGCTTCAGAGTAATTTGTCAAGTGTTTCGAATTCCTTGTGGCAGCCAACGAAGCAAGTTAGCATAGCTACGATTTTTTGTCAGCATCAAAATAAAAGCCCATGTCTGAAGGATATTGATTTTAAGATGCCCAGAAACTGAAATGTCCAAACAGATAGCTCTTGTTTATTGTACGTAGACATATACAGCCGCAACTGCTAACATATTACAGCATGACTGGTAAAGGTGGCTGTTAAAACAAAACTTTTATCCTTTATTTTGAAACCCTCACCGGAAGTAATTATGTTTACATGACCAGGACGTCCTGGTCCAGAGAATGCCAACACAACTCAGAGCAGTGTCATGATTTGGATGTGTATTTGGTAGTAAGTATGACTGTTTGATCAAATATATGCTTTTTGTCATACAATTTAGGATGTCGCTGATTCTTCTTTTTATTTTATGTTGTACCGTCAATATTTCCAGTTGTTGATGAGCGTTTTAGAGGAGACTTGCTAACTAACTTAGTAATATTAGCTAACTTGTACCGTTGTGCTGTCTTGTATTGTTCTTAGTTTGCAACGCTTTATCTGGTAATAACGTCCTGATACAACATTATATCTTAAATGTTATTCTTCTCATTTTCTTTCAGCTTTACAAAAGAACAGGTTGTTGCTTCTCTGTAACGCATACAAGCCTGTAAATTCCCGTCAGACTGGTTATTGACAGTACTTTATAACTATGGCATCATCAAAGGATCCCTTTCAGTTCCAAGGTAGGCTTTCTTTTGTACATTAAAAACAAAAGATATCTAGATTTTTTATATTCGATACTTTATACAGGGCTGCACGGTGGTGCAGTGGTTAGCACTGTGGCCTCACAGCAAGAAGGTTCCGGCTTCGAGTCCCGGCTCGGGCACGGGATCTTTCTGTGTGGAGTTTGTAGGTTCTCCCCGTGTCTGCGTGGGTTCTCTCCGGTACTCCAGCTTCCTCCCACAGTCCAAAAACATGCAATTGGGGACTAGGCTGATTGATACTCTAAATTGACCGTAGGTATGAATATGAGTGTGAATGGTTGTTCGTCTCTCTATGTTGGCCCTGCGATGGACTGGCGACCTGTCCAGGGTGTACCCCGCCTCTCGCCCGTTGACGCCGGGATAGGCTCCAGCCCCCCCCCGCAACCCTTAATATGTAGGAATAAGATGACGATGGATACTTTATACAGCTATTTCATATTCATATTTCATAATATCTTGCTAAAATGTTGTATTTGTTCCTGTCATGACATCAGAGTTTGATGAAGATGGAAGTCTGATGGAAACCAATAGAGATGCCACCACCATTCGCATTGAAGATGATTCCACCGGCCCTCAGAAGCAGAGAAATGCTGCTGGGTTCAGCCCTGATGGTGATGATGAAGACCCGCGTGGCAACGACGACCAAGCAGAGGTCAGGACAAGAAATGCCATTGTCTTAGATCCTGCAACTTTTAATTTTTGTTTTAGCCTTCAAATATTGTTGCTGTAAATATTCATAGTTTTCTGATATGTTTTCTTCATTTTCCCTTTTTTTTTTTTTTTTTTTAATTAAAGCTTCTTTCTGGGCAAAGGAGAAGCACCCCGTTCTGGACATTTGAGTACTACCAAAAGTTTTTTGACGTCGAGACCCATCACGTAATATATTCACCACTTTTTTTTTTTAATAACATTGAACTGCATGAGAGTTTTTAATGTAATCATGCATTTTTTAAATGACACAGTTGGAGCCTGACTATGTGCTGCTTTTTAAATATTCTGTCAGGTGAAGGAGAGAATCATTGGATCAGTGCTGCCATGGCCTGGAAAGAACTTCATTCACGTTTACCTTCGCAGAAATCCTGATCTCTACGGTTCGTATTTTGAAAAGTTTACGTTCACGAGTTGTTGTTGGAGTGGAAATGGCAAATTCACACTTGGGTTTTCTGTTCTGTGCTGTAGCTTAGTTGTGTAGCATTTCTAATGAAAGGGTTTTTTTTTTTAATAAAGATAACTTGTAATATTTCTTTATTTTTTTCCTTTCAGGGCCGTTCTGGATTTGCACAACTCTTGTGTTTGCCATAGCCATCAGCGGAAATATTTCCAACTTTCTGGTGCACCTTGGCAAACCAAACTATACATATACTCCAGAGTTCAGTAAAGGTACATGTCCTTACTCTTTGTGGTTCACGTGGTGCAAAGTGAACCATTTTTGTAACTTTTGTCTCTTCTGGATTACTTTGCAGTGACCATAGCTGCGACAGCGATCTTCAGCTACGCTTGGTTAGTGCCTCTTGGCTTTTGGAGTTTCCTGCTCTGGAGAAATAACAAGATAATGAACTTGGTGTCATATTCCTTCATGGAGATTGTCTGCGTCTACGGATATTCCCTTTCAATTTACGTACCTGCAGTGGTGAGTTGTCTTGTGAATAAGACATACAACATTGGCACTTTTATTTATCTGTATCTGTATCGTATGTATCTGTTGGTGTAACAGCCCCAAAATTCCAGTATTGGTACCAATGTAAAGGACCCAGTGGTTGAATTAAAAAAGGTAACACTGTATAACTGTATTTTAAGCTTGACAATGACACCGACAAGGACAAAGCTAAGGCAGCGCTTCATTTATACAGTGAAGAAGCAACCAGAAGCTGTTACATCATAAAGATATCAACTTAGCAAATTTCATATGAACTTATCCAGGATTGTGTTGACTCAGCGTCGTGTAATGTAAAACATTCCCTTGAACTGTGAGCATATTCATAACGATGTCTTGTCATAGATTTTTTGTCTTCCGTTTAAGATCCTTTGGATTATCCCGTTCGAGTGGTTGAGGTGGTGCTCCATCATGGTGGCGCTCTGCCTGTCTGGCTCTGTTCTGGTGATCACTCTCTTACCTGCAGTCAGAGACGACCACCCCAGGGTCATCATAGCAGCCATGTCCACCATCGTGGTGCTCAACATCCTGCTGGCTGTTGGTTGTAAGGTAACTGTGCTCTCTACTTGATTTGCTTCGCTGGTAGGATTCTCTCCCAATTATCAAAGACACTGGAAATGGATCTGTTACGAGAAATAAGATCCCATTTTCATTGTCCTGCTTTGACAAACCATATCTGCACCAGTCCAGTAGATTCAGGGTTCATGTCCATCTTGGTGTAGATAAGAACAATGATTGACTCACCCTCATTTGTCCTCAGTGCTCTCAGTAGCCTGGCCAAGCTTTGACCCAACGGGTCCGTCAGTCATGACCAGTACACGACACCGCACGGGGATTTTTGCGTGTGTCTCCTGGCGTGTTTCTGAGAAATGATTACCTGATAGCGTGACGTTAATTCCTTCCTCGGGCGACTGTCTTCATTGGAAACTGTGACAGCCTTTTCTAACTCGTGTGAGAACGCCACTTCTTCCTGTTAATGCTGTCCGGTCCACAAGGGTATCGTATGACTGGTCACATTCATGTAATTAGTCTACAGAGTAAGCCTGCGTCTGAAGGCTGACCAAGATGAATGGTCTGTTTGAATGCTGCATTCTCTCCCCTAATACTCAACATGTGCTGCACACTTGCTCACGGACACTCCGGCTGAAGCAGTTCGGTGACATGTATTTGTTCTTCAGGCGTATTTCTTCAGCAAGCCAGAAAACATCATACTAACGGAACATGGGGCTCCAGCAGAGGTGATCAAAGCAATGCCGACAATGAAGGCCTGACATTGTCTGGAGGTAAACAAAAACATGACCCCATCATAAAATCCCGGGAATGACCTGCTGCATGGTAGTCGTGTTTCCCCAGTTCTTTAGGAGCCAATCGAAATTCTTGACCTATTTCAGCGGCTTTGGCTTGAGTCCATGCTTTTTCATCCCATTAGTTAAGAACATCTGACACCGGACTTCCTGTACATGATTTCTCCTTCCCAAAGTGTTTCTTCTTTTTTAAATTGCAGGTTCTCCTGTTGCCTTATTAGAGAGAATCGGGTTGCTGTGGTGATGAAGTCATGGGTCGTTTGGATTTCACCTGCGCTTGGATATTTCTGGCTTAAAACCTAATGTGGTTGTATGATTGGTTCAACTGCGTGACCTCTGAAAATGAACCCTAGTAGCAAGTATATTATTTCTAATGGGATGGGTTCTAAACTTTCATAAAGACAAGTGGGGTCACGGTGTCACAAGACCTTGTTTAGTACTGCAGTTTCCTGCTTTATACCCGTTTTCTATTTAGATACCCACTCTTTGCGCTCATGGTTGTGGTGTCAAATGCATTTTGATAGATGCAGTTGTTTTATATTCCAGTTAAGGGATTTGGTTTTTATACATTGTGTACAGAATTTTCTGTATTGAAAGACTTCTTATGTATTTACAGCTATTTTGTATTCTTCGAACTAAACTAATGGTAAAAGATGATCTTAAATGCCTCAAAGGATTTCCTTCTCCAGTGACTCATTTTTTGTCTCGATTGACAAAATGTATGGTATTTAAATTGTAATTTCTTAATGAATAAATTAAGTTTAAAAAAAAAAATCCCGGGGGGATCCTGTGTTATTAATTATAAAAAAAACATCAACTTGCTGTCAGTACGTTATGAATGAATGTGGTAATATTCCTTAACATTGGTAAACATCCTTCAAAAGCTTATAGATGAGCCTTTTTTTTATCAAAATAAAAAGATTTGCAAAACAATATGCCAAACAGTGCTTCTATTGTATTAACATGTCAGGATTTTTTTTACCTGACTGAATATTTTATATGCAATGCTCTGTTGGTGTTTTTGGCCGGAATTTTCAAATGTAATCCCAGAATGTTCTTTGTAAATGTTGGGAAAAGAAATAAAAATATTCATATCTAAAATGTTTGCTGCAACAGATTATAGAGCAAATGTTCAGTAACATCTTTGTAAGAATGTTGCAGTTCGATGTATTGTCCAAGTAAATGTCAACATTATAGGAATATTATTTAAAAACTTCGCAACCATAAATCATCGTTAAATGTTCGATAAAATATATATTTTTGAACATCTGTACAACTGTGTTTGCTAGATGGGATGTTTTCCATATGTGAAAACACTTTAATTCCACAGCCCTGACAACAAGGTTACGTGACGGGATATTTGCATCAGAAGAACACTTAAAATATTAGTAGATGCTTTTGTTTTAAATCCAGCTGCACGTGTAGGCAACATGACTCTCCTTTAGCCCTTGGAGGCATTGAAGGCTGACAGTACATTTTAACAGTTTGGCATTTTAAATAATTTAGAGGTTGAAACTAATAGGTATAAACTTCAACATTTCTAAGAGCGTCTAACTAAATGTGGACATTTGGCTGCTGCTACTGTTTTTCCAGCTCATCCATCTTAACTGTCTCGGTCCGACGAAAGAAGCAGAATCTATGGTGTCATTGTTTGGATGCACGGATCATCCGGAGTGGAAAATGTCACTCAGATGTGTAGCCGGTTTCTGAACCGAAGCTTGTGGACAGCACCTTACATGGCTCCTCTCAAGCCTGTTTGATATTCCCTGTGAAGGCCAAGTTTTTAGATTAATGACTGAAATAGAAAGAAATTGTGTCACTTGAAACTGTGTCAAAGGAAAGGTGGCGCCCTAATTAATGGTCATTCTAGCCCCAGCTTTGAGTTACACAGGAGCTGCCTGTCAAACAGATAACCCTGGTAGGGGAATGTCACCTGTCTCAGTCTGAGGCGTGCAGGGAGCTGCTCACACTCGTGTAGTGGATTTACCAACACTATACTCAGGGACTTAAATAGCTTGTAATTAACTCCTAAAATGGAAATGGGTTTGTAGATTTTCCTTTTTTTTTAATGTGTATGTATATATATTTATTCTGAACTGAAAACTGTATCAAGGATGGCCACCTCAAATGGCAGAGGTGAAAAAGTGTCCAAATTTGAGACCTTAAAACTTTTGGAGAAATGCAGGAAGGACAGAGACGATGCCATCCACAGAGAGGGTCTTCTCAGAGAAAAACTCAGACAGTATGAGTCAAGATTGCGATCAACGGAATCTCTGAAACAGAAACTGAAGACCTTGACCGTGGACAACAAGGAGCTGAGGAAACAAGTGAAGGCTCTTCGCACAGAGATTGGACTCGAGTGCAACCCTAAGTTCAACGGAAAGACCACAAAGGACATAATTAATGATTTGTTTGACAAGGAACGTGAGTGCAGTTCCCTGGTGGAGAAGGCGGGGAAGCTGAGCCTGACCATTGATGATTTGACATCCGAGTTGGCAAACACGGTCACCTCTAAAACACTCCTGGAAGATCAGGTGCAGTCATTGCAGCAAAATCTCAAAGATATGACAAATAATCAGCGGCGTCTGTTGAAGCTGTGGGAGGACAAGAAGGTCCAGAGGGAGCAACTCGCCCTCCCAGCAATTTCCCTGAAATCTGGACAGAAACCAATTGTCCATAAAGCAATTCAGACTGAGATGTCCATCAGTTCATCCCAGAAGCTTCCGGTCACTGCATTCGAGACTAAGCCATTCTCTCGGGAAAATGCCAAAAATACTGTTATGGATAAACATAGTTTTTCTCCATATGAAAACGGATATCATCAGGACAAGAAGGCTTTCATGCATGACACAACAAAAGGGATTGAGAACTGACCTCCCTGACTGTCAGCTCTAACACTTTGTATTGAGAACGAACAGCATAGACATTGGCCATGGTTATTGGACTTACGCGAAATATATTTGTAACTGACACGAATGAGTGAATCGAAGTACAATTCAAACCACAGAGCTTGAGCTTTGGCTGGTCTGTTTCTTTTAGTTGTTGTTGTTGTTTTTAGGCTTGTATAAAATAATCCAGTGACCAATGTTATGATAGTACTTATCATACTGATACAATCAACATTTCATACAAAAAATTATTATATGTAAAAACAAACAAACAAAAAAACCCAGTTATTTTTAAGCTGTTTCTGCTGAAAAACAAAAGTTTAACTCATAGTTAAGAGCGCAGGCAGGAAGATGGACGACTATTAAGAAGGGTCCTTCCGGGGTCCTTTGAATGCATGTGGCGCGATATGGGAATCTGAGGAGAAAATAGTTTGACAGCAGGGGAGCCGAAGAAACAAACTCAAGTTACAACATGTTTTCGGCAGAGCGAAGATGTTGGTTTATTAGTAAGGTGAGTCTTCTTAGTTTTTTTGTAGTCCGTTTCTCTGAACCTAAAGGAAGATTTCTGGGAGTTAACGTTTCCTATCGTGCAGCCTAACGTTAACTGTTTATGCTAGCTTGTGTGCGCTACCATTGTCTCAGAGTTAACGACTGTGGGAAATACAATAAAGAAACCTTTTACAGGGCAAGGACGCAACATCCTAAGAAAGTAAATGATGTAGTTTTTATTTGCATGTAAAGTTGAATTACTCCTTTGAAGAAATTGATAGGAATAAGTGAAAATTACCTACCCGCTCATAACACAAATAACTTAGCTGTTATGAAGTCATATTCGGCGTTGTAAAAAAAACCCCCAATAAAACAGTAATTGTTTAATACCATTCGAAATGTGAAATTTATCAAGTGCAAATGTACTCTGTTTTAAACGTAATGCCATTTAACTCTTGAAGATTCCTGTAAAATTTTGGCAAAGTGCCCATTGGATTAGAAATACTCACAAAATACCCTTTTGTCATTAGACAGAGATTTGGGGTATGCAGGTTTGCAACATGTTAATAAAAATGAGTGATATGAGGAGAGTATTATAAAGGAAATAAGCCCTCTTTTGGATTGCCTAACATACAGCACCTTTCATCTAACTTTTCACATGTTTTGTGATCTAACCTAAAAAAAACAACAACCCAAAAATAGAATATTTATAAGTGTTAAAGCCTAACAACTGTTAACTGCACTGTTAAGGTGATCTGGTGGAGAGCTGCAGCCAGCATTGCCTGGGCCGTCCTCTTGTTGCCACCCACCACAACAATTTTTGTGATCCTCAGCAGATTTAGTCCCCTCCACCCCATCCAGACCATATCAGGTTAGCCACCGCACTCATCATGAAATCTGATTTGATTTTTATTATCCTGCAAAGCTGATTGAACACTGCCTTTGTCC
The DNA here is from genome assembly GCF_037954235.1 of Aulostomus chinensis. NCBI lineage: Eukaryota > Metazoa > Chordata > Actinopteri > Syngnathiformes > Aulostomidae > Aulostomus > Aulostomus chinensis. The sequence goes on from NC_141324.1 coordinate 25,920,547, forward strand.
TGCAGAATGTCTGTCCCTTGTTGCAAGTGCAAGTGCCATCTTCTCTTTTATCCTGTTATGTGGCGTGATCATCGTAGTTGGCTTCCTGAACCTTGAGTATTATACAGGTGAGTCGCAGGATGCTGCAAAAGTAGAAGTAATGTTTTCCTTGATAATCTTGTGTATTCACGTTGGTCTTGAAGGGTGTCTCGTGGTCAGATGACTAATATGTTATTTGCTATGTTTTCGCTTGAGTAGAAGAAAATTGAAAATCATTGTTAATAGACAACAGAAAAATCACACAGATCTTAGAACCTTGGCTAACAGGAGTGTGGAGAAAAAGTTGCATATAATACAGTTTATAAAGCATTACTAAATATTTGTGACTGTCATGCATTTCCCTGCTTAACTGAGTAATCAGTAGTTTGAAACCTCATAAATGCTTGAACAATGCCAGCTGTATATATAGTTACCCCTTATAATAAATGAGAGGGGGGGAAGCCAAGAATTGTTGTATTAGTGAAACGATACCAGGACAGTTCTGGTATTTCACCTTGAGAAATGGCAAAGATATCAAATAGTTTGTCATTGCAGCAAAATCTACCCATGACGCTCCTATGTGTCATGTTCAGTCCCGGCCATCTGTTTCTATTTCTCCTCAGTCACCCCGACTATCGCGTGTTCCAAAATCGCCCTCTTGGTTCAGCTGCTCCACCCTCATCAGCTGGCCAACTCTCTGATCTACTGTGTCATGGGAGTAATTGTAGCCTGGTGCACTGCTGTCACCATCGGGGGCAGATATGAGATGATCGGATATCCGTGCCCCGAGAGTGAAGGGTAAGTGCCCGTTGCACACATTATCAAGTGGAACTGCCGGCACTGCAGCTACCTAATTGGTTCCCGACACTGCCAGTTCCCCTCAGATGTGTCTGAATGAGTATCACCTCGTCCTCGTGTTGGCTGGAGGTTTTGTCGGCTTTTCTCACAATCTACACGGCGTTGTCCACAACATGAACTATGTGTCTTTCCACCCAGTCCAGGTATGTGATACGAGCTTATTCATCATTCAAGCCCTATTGCTGGCTGTGAGCCTTTTAAAAAGCTCTGAGTTCATCTGTTCCTTTGTTGTTTTATCTCAACACAAAAGCAGGTCTCTTGACCCTCAGTTATTTGAATGAACCCAGTTCAGTCATCGCTGTTTGACTGGAAGAGTAGATCAGTGCTGATCTTCACCCACTGACTTTTTTTTCCCCCCTCCCAGCAATACAAGTACCTCCGCTTTAAAAGCTCCCTGCCTCTGGTGGTCAAGTGCAGCGCCACTCAAGCACTTTACTTTGTCAGGAATTTCATTGTTGCCTATTTCTTTTTGGGTATGTTTCCTCTCCTTCTAAATGACACAACAGAGCTCATCTTGTTCTGCAAAAGGTCACAAAATGTAGTCTTCCACTTTGATGTCAACAGGATACATTCCAAGAGAATGGATCTGTAAAACGCTCAGTCTTCCTTTGACCAGGTCAGTATCCTGTATGGGTTACACACAACAAAACAAGCAGATTTGTAAATGTCCTTGAAGTGATTCATTCGTTCCTCATCTGTTCATCCAGCTCTGCCCATCCCCTGGACACCATCACTGGACTGCTGGACTTGTCTCTGCTCTACCACCTGTGGATCAGCGCCATCTTCCTCCTTTTCACGTGGTACATCACGCTGCTGCTCTTTAGGATATTTGTAACTGAGGTACGTATACCCACAAATGTTCCAATTGTCTTTTGTCTTTTTTTTATCACGTTAGACTTACCTGTTTTATGATTGGCATTAAAGTGGAATATTACATTTCAAGGCGAAGACAAATTCTGTTGATTATTTTCAGGCACTAGAGGGCAGCATTGTCATTGTATTAAACAGCATTAAACCTCATGAGAGATTTTTATAGCTTTCTGACATATTAATACCTAATAGAATTACACTTACAGGCCCCGACCCAAAGGTGATTGTATTAATATTTTCTGTTGTCTGCAGGGATACAATTTTCCTGTCCAAGCATCTTTGATAGAGGATGTCCACCAGTGTCTCCCAAAGGTTCTTTCTGACAAGCAGCCGATGATATTGAAGGTGCATAAATCATTCCGTCTTAATTTTTTGCCCAAGTTGCTCCCTGTGTGTATGTGTGTATGTGTGCTTAGTGAGTGATTCAAGTTTGGATTTTGACTCGTCTTTCCCCAAACCTCAGTTTCTAGCCCTGCAGGACTTGGCTCAGCTGTCTCAACACTCTCCATTGCAACGTTCGGAGGTTTTCACTCTCAGTCAGCCAGGTCCGTTGTCTGCACTGTGCTTCCTTTTTCTTTAATTATCAAACTTTATTTCACAAAGGGCTTTTTAAGGAGTATAAAATGAAAATGTGCATTTATGTATTTATTTTTTGTACTCTGTTGTAGGCGGTCATCCTCATAACTGGAACGCCATCAGCAAGGCATGTTTGTTGCTGCTGACAGAGTTGACCCAGAAACTCATCAACTACCACGACACCATAGCAACCAACGGCAGAGCAAAGTCCCTGTCGGCAGGAGGTGAAAGGAAGTCGTCATCAGAGACCTCAGGTATACAGCTGCACACCAGTGGGTTGCCTGCGATGATGATTGTCTCCTGGGACGATTACGAGGACTTGGTTCTCGTGAAGTACCTGGTCATATTATCGTATGGAGTTAAAATGGTGACATGTTCCATTGACTATAAAAGGGAATCAAAGCATGTTTACATTGTTGATCACCTGCCTTTCTTTTCCTTTCTCTTTTAAAATTTAAGTGTCCTCAGGCGCAGAGGAACTGATGAGCCCGAGACCCAGTTTTCCGTTGAAAACGCCAAATTCTGTCTTCACCCGCTCTGTTGTTGGAGGCCCTTACAGTCCTCTGACCGCGCCGTTCAGCCCCCCGGACTTAAACAGCCCCTTCTCCTCTCCTGGCTTGAGACGTCTCACTTCTCTAGTAGAACAGTGCTCACCGTGGCACGGCACCATCCAGAGCCCGCACATCATGAGGAGGGCACCCAAGTTGTGGTCCACGTCTTCAGGTGACGGGAGACTAATGGAAGATGAGGGGATACATTTCCAACCATCTTGAGATTCCAGTATTCTTCAAGATTCTTGTCGCTGATGCAGCTTGTGTGTGTCGATGCAGAGTCACAGACCAATGGAAGTCCCCTGCTGTCCCCCGCCACAGTTCCCGGCCCCAAGCAGGAACCCTCCAAGCCGAGTCTTGTGGCTCAATTTCTCCAGAACAGGAAAGATCAGGTACAGATCGGGTTCTGTTATTCTGTCTGGGATTGCACGTCTGACCTGAGGATTTTCAGAAAGGGTATTTGTGCTGGGCGAACATGAGGGTCATACAGACAAGTTTGCTTTGCTAGATTTTTGTCATTTTCCAAAACCAACAATAAAACGGCCATGCTACTTTCCACAGCATCTGAGCAGGTGAGACGACGGCCAGAGCTCCATCAGCTCAGCAAATTCTTTGTTCTGCTTTCCTCATTAGAGCTCCGTGACATCAGTCAGTTCATGTGCTGCCAGCAGGGAGGAAATGTGCTTGTCAGAGGAGGGGGGGTGACTGAAAGTAGGGTCGAGTCCTGAACAAAAACCAAGGGTGTGTGTGTGTGTAATCAGTACAAAGTCACATTGGCTGCCTTTGTTAGGATGAAGTGAGCAGAGTTCTAGCAAGGTTAAAAGACTTCTTTGTTTCTTCCTTTGTGATAAATTTTATTGCAAAGTTTTGATTGCAGCTTTCACTCTTATTTTTTTTCCCCATTCAGGTTAAAGGTTTCTTGGCCAAACGGGTGCTGGTCATGTATTTGTTTAACAAGGTGAGGAGGATGTGTGGCCTGCACGTGCTTGTGAACACAGCGAGGGACATTAAACTGGCTTTAGCAGGACTGACTGTTGTGTAGAAGCTAGCTTGCTTTTCTGTCTTCTGTACTCCTGCATGCATAGTGGGTCCACTCACTACTAGCTGGGTATCACTAGTATCACTAACACATCAGTGCTCATCTGTCTGTTGAGGAGAGAACTCCTGCTAGCTAACGATGTCTTTCACAGCTCCCAGAAGCCTCCAGTGAAGCTCTGTTTGCAGAGAGCCAGGCTCAAATTTGGGCTCTAGAGGGTAAGAAGACTTCAGTACCATGAAATGAGAATGTTACTATTTAATGTGAAATGCATGAGGTCAGGGCAGACAAGCAAAGGTTTGATTATGATTCTGACTTGCAATGAGCATGAAAATGTGATTGTTACATTCTTCACTCAGTGGTGTCTTTGGTCTGACTAAAAAGGCCAAGCTCGTGGCCAGGCTGCAGCACGTTCAACTTAGCTTTGGTCAACAAGGAGGGCCAAATCGGTTCAGCTGCTAGAAATTCTGTTGTCCCAAGGAGTCTGGTGAAGCAGCAACAAGCAAGCATCAAGTTTCCAAAGTCAAGGAGTTTCAGTGATGAAAAGTTGTGATTTTAATCATGATTATGCTCTGTGCTTGACTTTGTGCTCTAATCTCCTCCATGCAGGCCTGTCTTACCTTGTTCAAGCTTCCTTCTCAGAGGATCAGTATGGTGTTGTGCAGACTTCATTACCCAGCATTCTCAGTTATATGCTGGCTTTACAGGAGGTAAGCTGACCCGTGTCCTATAGTTTGCCACTGCTCGTAGCAGCAGGGACAATTTACCCACCTGGCCACTTTCAAATAATCTCCATGTCCTTGTTTGAGAGTAAGAAAAACACTGATTTGTGGAGAAGGGCTATTATATAATGTCCATTTGATTGCCAGTATCCTATAATACAACAGCCCTGCAATAATTCAGCCCCATCCAGATGATTCCAGTGTTCACTTTTCATTGAGCGTGTGTGATAGAGGGCATGACTGCCGCGTGTGTGCTCATCTGCAGGCTGTAGATCGACATTTCAAGCTGCCTCACGCCTCCAGTAAGCCTGTCAGGTCCACCAGCAGCATGGGAGACTCTGCTTACAAGACGCTCCGCTTTGCTCTCAGAGCCACACTCAAGACCGCCATCTACAGGATAACGACCACGTTTGGAGATCACTTAAAGTAAGTCTGGGTATGATTCACTTCAAATCTGGAGAAAGATACATATTTTTACTAAAAAAAAAAAAAATTTCAATCCTCAGTGCTGTTGAGATGTCTGCAGAGCACCGCAAAAGACTGCAGCAGTTCCTGGAGTACAAGGAATAACAGTTGTGTGTACACGTTCTAATCAGCACAATACGTGTGTGTTTGCACATGCGGCAGCTTCAGTGAGGAAACGTGTGAAAGCCCATGATTGTGCCTCTTTGAATATTTATGACTGTACTTGTAGAGGCAGCTTGGTGTTTGATTAGCTCGATCACATTCCCACACGAGGTGGCCAAATCCAGCTGGACCGGGTTGTCAGGGGCTGACAGCGACGATCACCTGATGCTTTTCAAAGACTTAAAACGGCTGCGCGACTCAGTGGACGTGCACCGGATTCATAAACGTGAAAACATACTTAGTTTTCTTTGTTCTTGAGTTCTTTCCCTGCAATTTCAGAGTCCTCCATTGATTTACTGTGGGTAAATATTCAGAGCGGTGAGCAGAAATGCTAGGAGACACGCTGGCACAGCATCAATAAACCAGCATCACATTTGCAGTTTTAAAGATTTATTTGTACGCACTTGGGATTTTTTTGGGGTGTCAAGCTTATGTGAAAGGAAGCTGTCATCAAGGATGTTGCTACTTAGTGTGTGTGTGTGCGCGTGCGTGCGTGTGTTCATATTCTCTCACTGACCACTTCATATCGTGCACGTGGACGAGACATCTCTGCATTTCTGAAGCCTTTAATTTCACTCATGCACTCAGCTGCTTAAGTAGCGGTGTCACAGAGGTGAACTGGAGTGTGTTCAACGAGTCTCTTATGCTTCACTTGTGTGTAAAATAAATGGGGGGTGACCTCAATATAACAAACCCCATTACCTCCGATACTAAATATCAGCATTTATCTTAGTAACAACTACACAACAACTTGATGGCAGAATTCATACGTGACTTAGTGCGTGTGTTTCTGATAAAGTGAGAGATGAGTTCCTGCTAACATGCAGAGTTTGAACCTGTTGAATAAAAACATTAAAGTAAACCTCGCAAAGTTTCTTAATTTAAGAACAGCAGTGAGTCCCGGAGCATCCTGGCTCCGTTCATGCCTCATACTGACACACTTGTTACTTTCAGAATCTTCTGCCAATAAATTAAGCTTGTATTTATAAATCAAACTATTGCAATATATGGTATTAAGTTGAAGAATTTGAGTGAATATGGACTTATGTATAAGTACTGTACATCTGTCATGATAAAAGCAAATACTGCTGTACCACATACTTTGTTCCAAAGTCACAGGTACATTTGAAAGTTTCAACAAAGACGACACCAAAATAAAAACGTCAAGAGCACTGTCTTTTGTTTTTTATTGCACGAATTGTACATACTTCCAACATAACTGGAAAAAAAATTGTTCATCAAAAGCCTTATTATGTATACAATATGCCAAAAATAGCCAGTGGGAAAAATCTGAATTTAACTGTCTCAAACGATGATTAAGGTCTAGAAAGGAAATACGGTGGGGGGGTTTTTGTATGCTTTTTCTTGAACAAGAGATTGAAAACTTTAACACTGGAAATGACAGTGGTTCTGTTGGTAACAAAGGGACAAACTCAACAAAAATGGTGCCTCAAGTCAACTTTGTTTTCTCTGAATTTTAAAAGTATTTTGTCCTCATATAGAATATAAACCTCTGCATCAATACCAATCAAATGTTTTGACATCTTTTTTTTTTTTAAAGTCAAACAGCATTTTTCTAAAGTTGTCTTTTTTTTTTTTTTTACAGTTTTAATATATATTTATATATGTACATATAAATTCAACTAAGTAGAGTTCTCATAGAAAATGAGAAAAGCTGGACTTTATCGCTCTCACACAACAAATGACTGGCAAGCATATTGACCCCATGCCCCCCCCCCCCCCCATATGTCATGCCCCCCTTCATTAAAACAGCACAGATTCCTCGCGATTGATGTGGCTGCTGCAAACGCCTGATTCGCTTCAAAGTGTTTGTCTGAAAAATAGCGTTTCTAAATTGACAGAGACATTTCGCATTACTAAACCATTAACTGCAGCCCTTTAGCCCTCCTATGTCCACCGGCTCATCGGCAGCGTGTCAGTTGCAAACTGACCTGTGTCGCTTCTTCTGGCTCTAAAAAATGACGCAGCCCCACCCCCCCAAAAAAAAGAGCCCCTCATCACTCCTTACATCCTATGCCGAACACACTTTATTCAAGTCCATTGAATGAGGTGAACTGATTTCCTGTCAAAGATACCAGAAGTGGAGGGAGGAAGGAGGACGAGAGGAGAAGCTGGTGGAAGCAAAGGAAACCTCCTTCCTTTTTTTTAACTGGAGTTCAGTCAAACAAGTGCAAAAATATCCATCCGCTCCCAACGCTCACACTGCCGAGATCCCATTGAAACGAACCAACATTCAGACAACAGTCCTTCGCCACCTCTCGGGGAAAAAGAAAAAAAAAAATCACACTTGGTGCATGTTTTGTCTGTTTCAAACTAAAACATCCCTGATTCAAAGTGCACTCAGTAGTGAGGGGGCAGGGGAGGGGGGGAGGGGGGAGGGCGGCATGTTGGGTTAATGCAGCATGAAGAGATTTAGTAGTCCTCCAAGAGAGGAAACATGAAAAAAGCAACTAGGTTCTCAAGCTGAGGGCCAGACTGGTGTGACAAAGGGAGGGGGAGGGGGAGGGGGAGGGGGAGGGGGAGGGGGCCCCCCCTCTTGAAGTTCAAATCTTAATAGGAAGTCACATTTAGGGGATGGTCTGACAGGTACCCTTCCTCTCCGATGCACCACCATCAGCATAGAAAGGTATGAGTGGGAGGCTGGGGGGGGTGTGCTGGTGATGTGTAGCTTACTGCAGGGCGCGTTAAGGAGCTGGAGGTGCTTCTTGCCGCGTGTTCTGACACTAACAGCAGCACAAACGGCTAATGCATGGACAAGCGGGGGCCTCCGAGTGGTTTATAGGGATGTAAGCACTCACTCAACTGCTTTCGTACAATAGTCAAAGTATCGGGATTCTGCAAGTGTGCGTGCAGTCTCGAGGCGCCGTTTGCAGGCAGCTGCTGGGGAACCTGGTACAGCATCTCTGTCACGCTGCTTCATCAGTATGTTCATCAACATGTATGTGTGTGAGTTTATCCAAGTGAGTTTGTATGTGTGTAACAATAGTAACCCCAAGTCTGTGACTGATCAGTGTTTGAGTGTGCCAGTGTGTCAATAGTGCTTGCCTATGTGCATCAATTCAAGGGCAATAAAGTGTGTAAATGTATGAATGTATGTATGTATGTGTGTGTGTGTGTGTATGAATGTGGCTCAGGAGGACATGCACTGCACATGATCAGGACCCCCCTCCTCTTCATCAGAGGAATCTGGTGAGCTCCAGGACTCGTCTGTGTCAGCATTCTCCCCCTCACGGCGGGCCTGGATCAAGACAAGGACTGTTTAGACCATTTCACCTGGACGCAAACGTCCTGCCAACTTCGTCCCTGATGTCAGAACATGACCTGTGAAGCATCTTTGTGATGTGATGAAGCTGAGGTACTTGAAGTAAAAATATTCAGTCAGTTATGTAGCTCCAAAAACGTTGGATCTTCTAATCATCCAAAAAAGTTTGGGTGAGGTAACATTTCAATCTACAGTGAAAGCAGCACATATTTTCATAACAAATAGAACAGCACTGCCAGTGGCGTTGGGTCAGAGCTCACCCTCGGGAGCCGTCTGTTCCTCATGTGTCTCATCAGGAACCACAGCAGCTGGGTGTCATACTGGTCGCCGTGTCGTACGCTGTCTTCATCACGCTCCCGCTTGTTCTTCTTCATCACCTTCATCGCAGCATAAATATAGATTAGTACAATTAGTAATCGTTACATTTTAATATAACACATCAATTACAAGAGGAGCACTTGTGGGGGAAAAAAAAAAGTCATATGAAGGAAACGAATACCTCCTTAAGACCCTTCAGGCCTGTGGGGCTCTCAGCAGTGGGGGCCCACAGTTTGATGTCATGATCCAAGCCACTAGTGGCCATACCTGGCAGGTGGGGGTGTGGCTCCAAACAGTTCACCTGAGAGTAGAGAGAAGGAAAGAGTCAAAATAATAAACTGCACACTTGCACCATAAAACCAGCACTGGGCAGAATAGAATCCAATATCAAATCTTTTACTACATGAAAATTCAGGACAACCAGCTTGTTTTCTGTTGAACAACAGCCCCTTTGGCTCTGTCAGAAAGAGGCTGGGTTTCATGATTCAGGGTCAAATGTAGGACGGCACTTCTTAGTTTCAGGCGGCATCAACGAAAACACTGTTGTTATTAATGCTGATGCTATTAAGTTCCTCCACACTGCTCCTTGAAACAGCTTTTTGTTCTTCCTCCAGTAGAATTTTCTTCCCTTGTTCTTGTTTGTTTTACAGACTGTACAAGCAAACGTGATTTATGATGTTGGGCTACATAAAATCAACTGATTCAACCTGACTTTACGTCTTTTGACTCACCACTCCTCCTCTGTCTCCCTCCATAAACTGGACGATGCGAGCAGAGTACTTGTCCCACAAGTAGATGTGTCCGCAGTCACTGCCGCTGACCACGAATTCACTGCACGGCCCGTAGAAGTTCACCCCTTTGACTGTTGGAGAGATGACGATAGGCGGGGGGTAGCACCACATTTTCGGAGGCAACGTCTACAACGGTTGTTGATTTAATCTACAGCTAATATGTCAGACTGTGAAAACTGAGTGAATGCAGAAGAAATGGGCTTTATTACTGTAATAAAGTACTACGGGGATGAGGAAATCAAGACCAACCCGTGGCGTTGTTACGATGTCCCTTGTATCTCCTGCAATAGTCTGCCCCGTCACTGTGATTGGAGTCAAACAGGTAGATGTCCTCGTCATTGTAACTGGCCAGGAGCTCTGGACACACGAGACAGACACCAAACTTACAGACTGAGGATTAGTGACCAGACTGCGGTCTAACTGGTTTGCCTTTGAGAACATTAAATGCGTCGATTGTCGTTCACAGATAATTTCAACAAACTCAGGTAAACTGCAAATCTCAGCAAACTATAGATTATTTGACCAAAAACAACGAACACCTACTGACAAGAGAGAAACTTAGCAAACTCTGACCAGGTTTACCTCGAGCTGCCTGGTCTGAGTCAACAGTAGGTGTGAGCTGCGCATGTGTGTGCAAGCAGAAGCAGATAAGGCAGTAAATTTCAAAACTGCTGCAAAGAAAAAAAATGTTTTTTTTGTGTGTGTTTTCAAGAGATGCTGGTTGAATTTAGAGACTGACGGTATACCATCATTTCCAATGAAAAGGATGAGAAACGAATCGAATCTGAAATAAAATCTTGCACTGAAGTGACAACCTGCCGTTATTCTATGCACACTTCAAGCAAGTCATCTCATATTATGACAGAAAAATGTAAGCTAATTGTTACAGTGTAGGAGAGCGTCATTTACCTGTGCCATCGTGACTGTACACCAGGCAGGTGATGTTGGTTTTGGACTCACTGGACACCAGATGTGAAGGACAAAACTTCTTCAGGACGCCATTATTATCATTCTCATTTATCTTCCTCTGGTCATAAATCCTACGAGACAAAAATAAACAGCAAGGGAATTTAAATAAAATGAAATGTTATATATCTGAGACAGTAGAATATTATCAAGCTACTTTGTTTTACCTCACATACTGATCCCTTCCACCCACAGCAAAGTGGTGTGTCTTTGCTGGGTTTACAAAGATGGTGTACAGTCCCACTTTCTTATCACCCTCCTTAACCACCACCAGTTTACTGCAATTGAAAACAATTATAAGAGACACAGGAGGAAAAACAGGATCCTGCAGTGCAGAGGTTAACAGTTTCTAAGCCTATTACACCACCACACAAGAGAAGTTCCAAAATAAAAAAAAAAAAGGGAAGATGTTGAAATATTCACAAACACTGACCCAGAGAAGGTACTATGGAGTATCGACATTTCTGACTGTCTCAACCAAAGTGACTCGTGACTCAACTATTGCATAAAATGGAATATTTTGAAATGCAACAGGATCACTCACTTGGCGGGACGGTCTAGACGCAGGTCAATACCAAACACCACAGCGTCCTCGCCAGCAGACAGGAAGGAGCAGGGGGAATCTGGCTCAAGGGCCAACTGAAGGAAGAAATATGGATGAAGGGGAGACAGAGCTACAGCAGCCAGCTATCTGAGTCTTAAATGTCATAATAAATAAACCACCTTGTGCGCTGCGCCTTTATGCTGTGCTACCCTCTTGGTGTTCTTGCAGCGCTGGGTGGCAGAGAGTTCCGCCACTCTGATCTGACCATCTCGAGCACACATGGCCAAGGTGGAGTCTCCACTGTGAGGCAGGAACTTTGCCTAAGTGCACAATGGCAGGGAAAAAGTCCATTATCCCACTGAAATCTGTGGTGATTTACATGTTTTTTTGTTTCTTTACCATTAATCATTTGCTGACTTGAGTCTATCAGAGATTTAACTGTTTTTTCTGTTAAGGGGTAATGAGGAACACATCAGCCACTCATGGATTGTACCTGCGTCAAGTTTATGTGTTAATGTTAAAGCTAAATAGAGTAAACGTTGTTTTGTTTTTTTTACCATGTTACAAAATGGGAAAAAAGATCAACAAAAAACATATTCAAATGTAAAAAGGGATATCTGTAATGGCCAAATTCTTATCTTAAATATCAGTGTGAATATTGGCCCAGAATTTTATATCGGTATCATCCTTCTGTAAAGTATTTTTATTGCTATAATTCCAATACTGCAACAGGATTTCTGCAGGGTTCAACAAGTTAAATTCCAAACTTTATAACCTCCGTCCAACAGAGCCAAGGAAAGGAACTCATTGTTCTCATTCAACATCTGACGTCCTCCTCTAATACCTTTGTACCAACTGATACTCATTTGCATCTTCTCTTGCATAAGGAAACTTAAAATGTGCTGTTCCAGAACCAGCGGGCTGTGCTCCATTTGCAACAGTGGTTATTGGCTCCATATTGTGGTATTTTTCAGTTGTTTGAGTTTGATAAGACACATTTTAAAATGAGTTGATGCAACTTTATAAAAGTGATGTTTAAGTCATAATCCAATCAATCAAGGACACCTGTTGAAATCATTGTTAAAAGACATTTTAAGGCCTAAAATTCATATCTGACTTGTTAAAGATCTGCATTGATTCACATATTTAAACATTCTTACAAATTCTTTCTTACATACTCTAACTCATAACTGAGTCTCAGAGACTGGAGGCAAAGCCAGACGGCTATTTGTGACTCCTTGCTCCAGATATCTACTGTGGACTACTTCAAGCCATTGTGATTGAGGAAGCCTGTAAGACTAAATTGAGGGTTTACAACATCCACCTTTCTGGGTGTAAAAACTAATTTTTGTGTTTAAGAACAAGGCCCTGTTCCCTTCTCCGTGTTACACCTCACCTGAAACACATTGCTCTTGTGGCCGCTGTCAAACTCCAGCTCAGCACGCCGGATGGCCCAGTCCCAGATCACCACTCGTAGGTCATCGCTGCCCGATGCCAAGCGTGTGCCGGAAGGGTTGAAGTGCAACGTGTTGACGCAGCCTGTGTGTCGCTCCAGCCGGCCCTGAAGCTCCAGCCTCTGCACAAGTCCTCGGGCTCCACACACACGCCTGACAAACTGGTGCGAGTCCCTGCCGATCTCTCTGGAGCGCAGTGAGGGGATTGCCCGCCATATAGGCCCACGCAGGTCACGAAGCTCTGCCCCCAACCAAGCCTCCATAGCCTCATCGTCATCCTCCTCATCTTTCTGTTCTTCATCTTCCTCCTGCTCATCATCCTCATCCGAGCTGGAGGAGTGGTTATTGCCACCGCTGCCACCACCGCCACCAGGTCTGTTTCTCTTCCTAGCAGCCCGTTTCCCGCCATCCTTTTCCTTCGCCCTCTCTCGTCTGCCTCCCTCGCTCTCTCTTTCACCATCCTCAGTTAGGAAGTAAAGGCTACTGCCATCCATGCTGTCAGTGTCTTCCTCCTCCTCCTCCTCCTCCTCCTCTTCTCCCTCTCTGTTTGACCCTGTCTCTCTCTCAGCGTCAGGCATCGACTTGTCTCCAGATGTCTCAACTGTTTCCTTGGAAGCTGCAAATATCGGAAAAGCCAGAGTCACAGAAAACAAGGTTACCACGACGCAATCTCAGGAGAGATTCAATAAAGGAGGGTTACCTTTTATCATAGAAGAATGCCGTAGACTATAACGTCAAAACAATTTTTTTTTGAAGGACCAGCATGATATCCAAGTGGGATGTACACATTTACAATAGGTAACTGTTGTGCAAGTATAATCAAACAGTTTCCATCACAGGTAATAATAAAAATAATTAGAGAAAGGACATGGGATCAAGAATATCAGAAGCAGATTCTGCCATAATTAACAGATTGGACATCGGAATGATGGTGCTCCTCATTCTGATCCAGATTCCTAAACTTGTGCTGTCTCAAATCTATACACTTCAAATACAAGTGAATGTACACATTTGTGTATATTTCTTGTTGTTCACTGACAAACACTGTGTAGTCTAGGACAGCCTCATGATGTAACCTTTAACACAATTCCAACAAAAAAAAAATGATGATAATATTCAAGGAAATAGGCCCTGGTGTCAGAATCAGTATCAGCAGGTGTGTATTTGGAATCAAACCAGAACTGCAAAATTTACTGAACTGGAACTGCAAAATAGTGGATCTGTGTGTCTCTTAAAAATCCTAACAGCAAACCAATGTTTCAGAGACTTGCTAATCTGGTAATATGGCGTTTACCATCCTGAGAAGACAGCCTTTGACCTTCTTTGCTTCCAGAGGCATCTCCTTCTTTGTGTTGATCTTCACCTGGTTCTTTTTCTTCAGAACCACCTGCTAAAAAAAAAAAAAAAAAAAAAAAAAAAAAAAAATCACAAGTCCTTCTGAGTAATCACCATAGCTACTGACCACATCGCTTTCTCAGGAAGGTTCTAACAGTGACCATTTACCGTTTAGCACCGTGGATTTACCGTCAGCTTCTGCCATTGTCTCCGGAGTCCTACGTCGACCTGAGGGAGTACCTACGAACGTCACACACACACACACAAAATTCAAGTAGCTTATTAGCCACACTGACAAATGCGCAAGTTGAGAAGTCAACTTGTGTGTGGAAGTCAGCTGTCAGTACAGTATTTCATGCACCTACGCCATCCTCTGCACCGAGGGGCATTACGTCTGCGTAACCCGCTACCTCCGTGCCTGCCAAATTTAGTTACCAACCAGTCTAATTTTACAACCCATCTACCAAGACTTGTTACCACACTGACAAAGTAACTCGATGGCTTGTTGACTCACAGGCCTGACCACTGACCTACTTGTGGTGTTTAACAGTGCATTGTCTTCTGCATAACAAAGAATGTTCCAACAATCTGACACTGACGTGAGCTAAAGCGGGTTAGCATTAGCAAGGTTAGCAAGCAAAAGAAACTAAAACGCTGCTGTCACGTCTTCATGAGCAGCAAACAGCTGTTTGCCAAAGAGCGAACAAGACAGCTAGCGTTCACTTGTTGTGGCTAACTAGCATAGCTAGCATTACCTCTACTCGCAGGCCCGACGAGGCGTACTTCTTAGTTTTAGTCCTAATCTTTAATGCAGATTTAGTCCGCTCCTCTCAACACTTAGCAGTAAAGCTAAGTACCTCGACTAGGTACTCTTAGACGGAAAATACACGACATTTGGAATGCGTGCATAAAGCTAAAAGTAAAATACAGACTCTGAAGCAAGCTAGCTACGTTCAGACAAGGTTGACTGCTATGTTTATGTTTTGACGGTTCAGCTTCTTTTAGGGGGTTCAATTTCCGGTGTCGTGCTCGCTTGCTTTTTTGTGTGTGTGTGTTTCCGGAAGTTTGCAGAACGCCGATGGGAAAAAAATTAACATTTTTTTATTGGAAGTCAATTAATGTTTCTTTCTAATAGTCAATTTTATATTTCAGTATGGGCTACAACTTCAATCAATTTATACATGAATTCTTTCACTTATCAATTTAATGTCATCTCTGGAGTCTGACTTGAAAATGAAAAATAAAGCATTGATCTGGATTCAAATATCAAAAACTGAACAAAAAAAAACAAGTTCAGAGTTAAAAGATGTGAAAAAAATGTTTTGTAGATATCTGGAAGATGTAATGCTAACATTTTTGACAAAGCAACTTAAAACCAACAAATTATCATGTGACTTCTCCTGACATTGAACTTTGGTCACCACCAACGCTGAACAAAATCTCAACCAAATATTCAATAAATGTAACATCAATCACCTTGTTAAATATGGCAAATAGAAAATGTAAAATAAGGAAGAAATGAAAATCTCATGGTTATTTAATTTCTGAATTTATGTGAATTACATAAATGGGTGGCACCTTGGGTGGCACGGTGGTGCAGTGGTCAGCACTGTCGCCTCACAGCAAGAAGGTTCCAGATTTGGAGTCTGCATGTTCTCCCTGTTCCTGTGTGGGTTCTTTCTGGTACTCCGGCTTCCTCCCACAGTCCAAAGACATCAAGAGGGGACGAGGCTGATTGATACTCTAAATTGACTGTAGGTATGACTGTGAGTGTGAATGGTCGTCTGTCTATATGTGTTGGCCCTGCGATGGACTGGTGACCCGTCCCGGGTGAACCCTGCCTCTTACCCAAAGGCTGCTGGGATAGGCTCCACCCCCCCCCCCCCCCCACGACCCTTAACAGGACAAGCTGTAGAAAATGAATTTAGATTCAGAAAACTTTATTTATCCCCATGGGAGGCAATTAAGGGGAGCAGAGAGCGGTACAATTGGTTACACAACAACATTAACACAACAACATACATTAGGTAAGGAAGGATGGATGGATGGATGGGTAGGTGGGTGGCTGGGTGACTCCTTTCTGGGGTCAGTGATTAACTCAAGATGTAAAAAAAAAAAAAAAAAAATAGCAACTAAGATATTATTTGGCCATTGGGACAGGGGAATAACACCAGACTCACATATTAACTCCATTCATTTTGATATTGCAAACATGTTGGAATGCAGTAACTTACCACCGCATCCTGAAGAGCTATGTAACATTTATTTTTCACTACCATGTTTGGTAGGATGTTCACTCTGATTTTAATTTGTGTCCTGCCCTCTGTTGACTCCTAAGGGAAATATCTGGCTCTATAGCAATGAGATGCTTCACCATCTATTCTCGTCACTGCTGTTTGGGGCTGGGCTGCTACGGTCTCCTGTGGGTCTGGAAACACGGCTGGTAAGGGCTGCCAAGGTGAAATTGAAGAACAAAACAATATAATACATTGACCACAGCTGCAGGACATTCACATGTCGACAAATATTGCTATCACTGTAGTGTGCTCTTGTGCATTTGGCCTGCACAATAGTACAATAGACATCAACCTTTGCAACAGAGAACAACAATGAGAATACAAATAATTCTACTTTAAAGGTCATTGTCTGATTTTGACACTGTTTTTCTCAAGGGGGAACTCTATCAAGTGCAGTGGCTGTTGTTTGGAGGGCGGGCCATGCGCTGCGTGACATCACATCCTCCCTCTCTGACTTTGATCTCAGTCATTCTGCCTGTCATCTCAGCCAGAGCAGCGCTTCCTTCTGACTGATCGGTCATTTTTGATCTCTGGCCGTTTTGATCCTCATCTCATACATAAACACAGAGAGACAGACAACATCAAAGCTTATCCACAATCCTGGCTGCCATTTCAGTGTATCATTTCAATAGTTTTGTCATCTCTAAAGCTCAGTCTGTCACCGCAGGAGTCACTCTGACTCTAAACTCAGCCCCAGCTCGAGTCTCTCACCCCAGACTTCGGACTTGGCTGCAGCTCCTGCAAGCAGCAGCAATGCATGTGCCGAGTTTGACAACAATCTGATGAAATGTTGTGGAGGTGCTCAAATTGCAGTTTATCATACACTAAAGCAAGAAATCTCTGAAGGTAAAGATGATATTTTTTTGAATTTAAATAAGCTCCTCTTTAATTTAGAGTAGGCTGTGATTTAAACATCTAGTTCCCTTTGCGATAGCTCAACTTCCCTCCTGTGTTCATGGCGTAGGTCTCGATGACAGAGGGACAATTAGTCAATCAACTAAACAAAAAAAGAGATTGCTAACAGCTTTAATTATCAGTCGTTCTGTAAAGCAAACATTCTATGCTCATTGTGTCTCAATCGATTTGTGACTTTGCACTGTTTAGATTCTACCACTGGAGACTCGCTGGTGGTGTGTTCAGGAGTCTGGCGTGGCTTCGTTCTCAGCAGGTATGGATGTGATTCAGGCTGTGGTACAGAGCTTTGATGTGTAGCCGTTCCAGCTGACCAGAGCGATGGGCTGATGGAAGTTTTTACCAAGTTGAATGAGTTTTGAGTGGGTCATAGATTTCACGATGCCTCAAACCCTCTCTCAGCTCTGACTTTGTATTCACTTTTCCCTTTGACCTTGCCTTTGTCTCAGTTCTCACTTTGATTTTGACTTTGTCTCCGTTCTTATTTGGATCTTGGGGATTCTGAGATTAATCTCGGACTTTGGTTTCAGGGATCTTATTTTAGCCTGACGTTAATCTCTCTCTCTTATCTGGTAGAATATCAAATTCGACTCCAAGTAAGTCTCAGTTTTTAGGATTAAATGAATTTGAAGTTTTTTGAGTCCCACACCTCAGGGTTCCATCCATCATACAAGGGCAATGCACTCCTTGATTAAATGAAGACTTAGATTCTATTAAAGTGATATTAAAATTCAGATTAAGTTTTAAATTGATTCCCAATATAAATATGCAAACTGCTTATTTACTTTTAATCCGTTTGGGTAAATTCAACATCTGTCAAGAAAGGCCTCCAGGGCCTGAATGTAAAATGATCGTTCTACACCTTCAGGCTTGAGACAAACTACTCTCACTTCATCGCTTTGACAATCTACAGTAATAGAAATAACGGAATTGACCATACTCACCTCAGTGTTAAGTATGAGAGCTGAAGGAGGAGGAAGTTCAGACAGGAAGAGGGGGTTTCAGGGCAGCCAGCCAGCCCAGCGGTGCGCAGCTGAGAGGCGCTTATAAGCTGCGACATCTCTCTCTGTCCTCCAGAGGCGATGCTGCAGTCTGGAGAGACCACATCTCTCATCATGTCGGGCGCGGGTTGAAAGCACGGACAGAGTTTTTACAAGAGGTAATAAACTGCTGTTTTCTTTTTTTTTTCTCCCCGAAAACATGGAGTATTGGAGGCAGTGTGCCATGTGGCTGATCAGCTGCAACATTCTGCCCGCAAACCACCGGGTAACTGCGGATACGGCGCAGGTGTTTGACCTGGCGCAGACCCTGCGGGACGGGGTTCTGCTGTGCCAGCTGCTGAACAATCTGAGACCTCACACCATCAACCTGAAAGAGGTCAACCTCAGGCCCCAGATGTCACAGGTAAACTATTGATTTTGTGTAGATGGTTTTCCCCATGATGTTTTCAACATTGTAGAATCATTGCAAACTACAACAAACCTGTGGAGCAACTTTGATTACACCTGAACAGTTTTATGAACCCAGTTCAATTGATGTGCCATGGATTCTACTTCTGCTGTTGGGTGATTATAGTTTCTCAATGTTGGTTAACAGTGTTAGGAAATCATTACGTTTAGGAGTTTGTTTGATATTCAGTATTGTACTACTCTTATGTAGCTGTGGCCAAAATACTAGCACATAATTAAATCCAACACTACTGTAAAACCTCAGTCATAAACAGTTAAATAAATACATCTCTGAACATCTTTTCTTTAAGGCAGAATTTATAGTGTTACTGTTGTATTGGATCACATCAGACGGAAACAGCAAGCTGTAATATTTAAGCTAAAAGTAAATTAACACAACAGTTTCCATCAGTCTTTTTGGGGCGTTGTGACAACTTCAACTGAAATCCCCTTCAAACAGAAAACTACGATGGCTTGTCCTTCACAATCAGAGGTGTTTTTATTTCTGATCTCTTTAAATGCAATTTTTAAATGCGGTGCACTTAATCACAATCAAATGGCCAGTGAGTGTCAGAGTCAAGAGTGAGCTAATGACGGACGGATCCTCCAGAGTCAAATAAGTTCTCCAGCAGATCAATAGATTAGTAGAAAAATGTTAGTTACCTTACAGGCAGCAGACTTTAAAAGCTTTCCTGTGGGCAAATTTGACCTGTAGATTGTCATAAATTACAATCAAAAGCAATTTTCTGAAACTTTTTCATACATTTATGGTTTGGAGATAAAACAATCCTTTCTTCTGGCGTGTTGTCAAATTGTTAAGTACCACGGTGAAATGCTGTAGGACACAAGGTCACGCATTGACCTCTGACTTATTCGAAGGTTATTGTCTCCTCTCATCGTACGTGAATCCACGTTATTTGCTTGGGTTTGGTGTCAAATGTCAGCAGGTAAATCTGCAGTTGAATAACTGAGCGCTGAATCTCGCTCACCTGGTGACAGTCAGAGGAACAATCCTGGAGTTGACCTCACTTTACCCATAATTCTCCTTGCTGCCGCTGGAGAGGCCTGATAAAATCCTGCTTTTGATCCACCCGTTAATTATGGAGATTGCAATATTTGTGCAGCAGCTTGGAGTGACTGTTCCTTTGTTGGAATCGAACAACACAGTTGCATATTTCATCATGAAACTGATGGAATCTCAGTGATAACTTGCATGTAGCTACTTATCCTTAGCTTATATCCCACACTGTTCACACCCAAAGTGTGTTCTCTATTATAAGGAAAATTCAAAAAAAAGTTCCTGTACGTGATGTAACTGCTGGGAGCGTACGTCTCTTTAGCTGCCAAACAAAAACCTCTGCGAGAGCCAAAATACTCAATAAAATTTAGGTGGAGTTTTAGGGGAATTCTGTAAGTCACCAGGAAAACAAGATTTCCTTTGCGCTGACATGATGGGGATTAGATCTTCATCAGGTTTTATTAAAAGTCTGATATATGAGAAATGTATCATTTAGTCAGACGCTTCAGATACCAAGATAACTTCACGGCATTGGGTTTTCAGGTCAAAGAAGCCATTAATAAAGTTATATTGAAATATAAGACAGTTTTGTCACTTAACTTGGGAATGTGTCACGGAATAAACAAAATTAGAATGTAATGTACTTTAATTTTTTTCCAAGTAAACAGACATCTCGAAGGTTTCATCAATGTACTTGAATAAAACTTCTTTTATTGCGCTCTTCTGTCCTTGGGCACGTCTGCCCATCTTCCTGATAGACAGCAGCAGTCAGCTAACACGCTGAACAATAGTGGTAGCCTGCAGCTGTAGGCCAGATATGTGCAGCCAAGAAAGGCATGTGTGTCAGTGGGCTCCAGATTTTAAATGGACCTTTCATGTTGCCCTGATGACCTACGATCTTAGAAATGGAAACAAGGGCACCGAGGATGGGAGTGCAGTGTACTGTGACCAACATTCGCCCCGAAGTGTTACTTTTAGCATAAAACATGGAACAGAGGGAAAATGACATCCTGCATTTTTTAAGATCACGATAAACACGAGTTTACTCACCGCGATGAGGTCCTTGTCGTTTATCATCTACATCTGAGAGGGAAAAATTGTACCTTGTGTTTGTTTGTCTGACACATTCAGTTGCTTTTCAGATGAACGTGTTTTTTGCACAGTTGAAGAGCTGATTGAACATAATGTTTTGTTACAATATGATCCGCAAGTTGAAATATTTTACGGTTCCACCTTCACAAATGTGTTTTTTTTTAATGCTTTCGGATCATTCAGGGTGTCACTTTGCACATTTCTCACTATTTTTGGGCGCTTGTTTAATTTACAAAATTGTTCAAAACAGTAATAACTGCCTTTTACTAGCAATACCAGTCCAAAGGCATCATTCACTGTAATAGCATAATAGGCTTATGTTAATACTTAAAGTACATTTTCCTGATAATACTGCCATACTTACGTAGCATTCCTAATGTAGGACTTTTACTTGGAGCTGAGTTTTTATTTATTTATTTAATAGTTTTATTACATCAGAGTGCTTTTTAGGACCTTTTTGCACCAAGAAGTTCATTCATAGAGGTTGGGAGAGAACAATTACATTTACTACGAGATAAACATCAAAGCATATTTGCTAAAATAACTGATGTACAGGCTCATGATCACAATTGGTCTGTCTTTTTAGCCCTGAGTCACATTTGCTGTGGCTTTTGTTGAAGTCAAAGAGTGCTGGTTCGGTGTGTCTGTATTCTAGAGTAAGCAGCTGATGGTGCATATTCATGCACTTCCTCAGCAGACAAACAGGGCCCCAGGGGTCGGAGTAGTGATTACAGGCGTCTCCACGATGAGCTGACATGATAAAAAGGAGCCTATCTCTTCACCGGAATCTTGATATCACTCAGTTTTATGACAAATTTTCACAAGAGCAGTTGCTGGTTTACTCATCACTTGAAAATGTGCTTGAAATGTCGAATTCCACAGGAACAGTAAGAGTGCAAACATGCCTCTTTCCTGGATGGTTTTTATGAGGCCCCTGAATGGAACCATGAGCACCACGGAAGGTCTCAGTGGAAGTTTTTGGAATCTCCGCACTGACACAGAACCTGATAGGAAATGTCTCTCGAAGAAAACATTCATTTGTTTCATTTCAGGCTGTAAAACCTTCTGGTTTCACTTCCAGTTCGACACTCGATTGATTGTGTGGTTCACCTTCACTTTTCAAAAAGCAACATTCAAGTCCCCTGAACTCTGGTCAATAATGTTATGGCTGGGGTATGCCCAGGGGCACACACAGTGTTGGGTGGGGGTGTGTGTGTGTGTGTGTGTGTGTGTGTGGGTCGGATGGGGGGGGGGGGGGATTCCACTCCTCTTTATGTTTGACCCTGAGCCATCCCGCTCCACATGCTTTCACCACACGTTACCAAATACTAGCCAATCGGAGGCAGAGATGGGTCATGGGCGGGGATTCTAGGGATTTGCCCTAAGTAGGCTTTGTTCACTTCCTTCTTTTTAGAAAAAAAGGTCCTTTATCACCCAGTATGGTGCCAACTCTCTCACAAACTGATAAACTGTTGAAAAGCTCTCTCCCATGTCCAGGAGAACACCCCTCAGTGGACAGAGTGTAGCAGTTGAGGGCCCAGTCTTGATTGTGGAAACTGTCTTTTTCAGGGCTTCCAACAAAGCTGGCATCAATGTTAGCGGTGCTAGCCTAGCTACTGGTGGTGCTAGCACCATCTGTGGAGGTAGAGGGCGTACACAGCAAGAGGTGAAATGTTTCAGGAGCAAGGGTCTTAAAAAAGTTAAGGAAATTAATTTTGGTGATTCAATAGTTCATTTGAGACATTTATCCTTTATATAGACGTGCAAAAGTATTCAGTAAAATGACACAAAGACTACCAAACTAATGATCATCAAACTTTGCAGTTCCTGTGCTTGAAGAACATCCGGACATTCCTGATGTCGTGCTGTGAGGTGTTCGGGATGAAGAAAAGTGACTTATTTGAAGCCTTTGATCTCTTTGATGTCCGAGATTTTGGAAAGGTAACGTTCCCATCCATCATCTAGTACATCTGCCACGACACGATGAATCAATTATACATGTTCGCACGTCTTCTCTTCTTTTCTTCTCTCCTCTTCTCTCTTCTCTTCATCAAATTTTGAAGTCATTGTAAGCTGAGTAACAGCCGAGGACTGGCAATGTAAAAAAAAACAAAACTTGACAAATCCTTGAATTGACAAAACACACCGCAACTGTGTTTTACATCTGCTAAAATGTAATTGTGATTTCTTTTACTTTACACCTTCAGTCTTTCCCTCTGATGAAAGCAGGTTGTGACAGTACACTTGCGTTGAAGACAGTATTAACTCAGTCAATATTTGCTCATGAGTTGTCTGGTCTGGCTATGATTCCTGGTGCACTCCCTTCCCCTGCTGTGGGAGCTGGTATTGTTGTGTTTGCAGTGTTACCAGGTCAGTGGGTTTGTAGTGCGCTCCTTTTAGCTACTCTGTGGACTCACGCTTGCAGCAAACCAGCTTGATTTCACTTTTCAGTCGAAGGCACTCTCTCCCGTCTCACTCTCTCTGACCAGCCTTATTCCCACAGTTCAGTGCATTCGCCGCATTTACCTTGAGGCATTGTGAGTTGTGGGAGCATCATTAAAGAAATAAATTACTCTTTTTCTAAAGCATATAACCCTTTGAATACCGTATTTTCTTTTTCTCTTCAACATATATT
Organism: Aulostomus chinensis; assembly: GCF_037954235.1. NCBI lineage: Eukaryota > Metazoa > Chordata > Actinopteri > Syngnathiformes > Aulostomidae > Aulostomus > Aulostomus chinensis. Next base: position 25,943,898 of record NC_141324.1, read on the forward strand.
AGACATAAATTATATAGTACATACATCATGTGGATGTGTGCTCTTCTTAAAATGTGTTTGAGCCTTTGTGTGCATAATGTGGTTGTGTGCTTTAAGAAATATAACCATCCATTTTTCATATCTGAGTTAAATTTTAAATAAAAGGAACATTTCCAAGGAAACATACAGGCTGTACTCACTCGCCACTGTTCTTGTCAGATAAAGCTAATGCAGTTTAACACATCAGCCCCGCAATAAATCTTCCCTTCATGACGATTTTGTAAATATTCATTTTTTTTATTGAAATAAATTAAAGAAGGATGTTCATGGTAGTTTTGGAGGCTGCAATTTGTGCTTCTGTTGACATATCCTTTGAGGTGTTGTTTTATCCATCCCATGTTTGAGCAAATGTCCTGCATTATAATCTTCTGCATGAGGCCAAGTATTTCATATCTGTATTGTGATATTATTGTGCAATTAGTTTTGCTTCAGAGGAGTGGTCATAAGAGTGCCATGAGGGAGTTCTTATTGAGCTTTGCGTGCAGTTTCTCACACAGACCCTTTTTCCTCTCTTTCAGTTCAGTGTATTGAGTTCTAAAGAAGCTTCCAGTTAATCTGATAATCCGGCAGGGAAGTGTGGCCTGCAAATATGTACAGGACATCCAAGACAGGCTGCATAATCTCAGATATGTTCGAGAGATGTGCACAGCCGTCCGGCAAGGGCGAGATGGCACGGCACTATTAAAAAGATGGGTGCATGCAGGTTCAGCGGTTGGCTTGGATGGGCACCAGGAAGAGTTATACTGCCGAACATGAAATAATCAATCTCAACCTTATTTCCCAGAAAACATCCAGAAGAATCCCAGCCAGGCTAATCCACTTTGGTTGAGTTGTGCCAACTCTGCCCGTAGACAGAGCATTAGTCCGCTGTATAACTCATGAGAGCTCCCTAACCTACATTCCTCGGCTAAGTTACTACAGGCTTCACCCTGGGCTGCCATGCTGGCTGCACACATCACAGCGAGGACCTTCTAACTGCAGCCATTTTGACATGTCACAGCAGGGTAAACGCAGGTGAAATGGAAAAACCTAATAAAGGCCTTGCTCTGTTTAGAGTGTCAGAGCCTTGCCTGCATAATACTAAGGCCTTGGCCCACCTAAATGGAACAGAGCTGTTACCGGTGTTATGAATTACACCTGTGTTTACTTTGCAATGTCATGTCAAAGAAGCTTCTCTGAAAAGGGCCTGAAAGCAAAATGTTTGCTCACAAACATCAGGAGAGTGGATATTGCCTTTATGTTTGAAAAGAAAAACCTTTATGTTGAAAAAAACCCTAAAAAAACCCCTCTTTCGGCTTTTTGGAAATAAAGTATTAGCGCTGCATTGCTGTGAGTCCGATGAAAAGGTGGCATCAGCTTCCCCGGTGTTGGCAACACTTATCCCTGAAAATGAAAATCAATCTTTTTGCCAAACTCTTCAAAAGAAAGCCAATCATGGCATCTCTCAAAAATTTCCTTTAACAATAATGTGCACACAGTAGAAATGATCGGTTTTTAGAATTCATCAGCCCTTGTTGGCTCTTGAGTTCCTTAAACTCTGCTGCTTCTTTCCGAATGATCAAATTTGCTCGCACGGTTCACTTTCTGTTGCTGCAAAACAAAACAAAACAAAACAAAACAAAAAAAACATTTAAAGTTTGCCCAGAATTACTTCATCATGGCTCTATAAGGTCATTCCTGGGGAGAACCTTTATATTCTGCATCCATATTAATTTCATGTATAATCAGAGACTGGGAAGAAATGTACAGTAACACTGTATTTTGTTCGGGCCACCAGCAAGACAACGTGAATGCGGTAGCGAGAAGGTATATCAAACATGAGGAAATGAGGACCCACTTTTGTATGGCTCTCTCAACAGCACAGGGTACCATTAATTTGCTGCCTTTGAAAGTGAGCTCTGGCGAGGTTTAGCTGTACTTGACTGTAACCATGTGCAATAGCAGTGCTTGTTTCATGTAGATACCGAAATAACAGACATTGCAAGCATATCTGACTCACAGCTGCTCCTTTCTTTCGCTGTCATTTTTTTCACGCTGACTGCGATTGTTAGATTGTAAACAGGCCACACTAATCACATCAGTGGGACTTGAGCTCAGCTTGTGGCTTTTCTCCCTCAGTCACATGTGGCTTAAACTGAAGGTCAGGTGATGAAGTCAGGTGTGAGAGCAAGCTGGTTTTAGACCAGCTAGTATTCTTTACCTCGAAATAAACATTCCGATAGCCTTTTTTTTTTGCAGTTCAAAATACAGTATTTTCACTACGTTACGTCACCCGGCTTAAAGAAACACAAGTCCTTCCTGCACACTTCCATCTATCACTAGCAAATAATCAGATGTCTTGTGCGATTGAAGTTCACACTCATCACAGTTCCACTAACGAAATACCACAGAAACCAAATCAAGATGTAAAAATGAAGCACCTATGATGCACATATCCAGCTCAGACTCTATTGCTGCTCATTTAACTCCTCAATTACACCTATTTCAAGATGATCAGTACTTTAAAAAAAGGGAATTAGTTTGTTTTTATAGAACTAAAATACATTTCTGAGTCACTGCGGGACGTACTCCCATGTCACGGGGGAAGTTTTTGTTTTCTTTTAGAGAGACAGAATTTGAACCTCTGAAAATAACTTTCAAGTGATAAGATGCAGGCTCTTTTGCAGTGTTAAAAGTTTCTCACACCACAAAAATGATATTTTCAAGTTACACCTGGTGTAGGCAAAGCCACAAGAGGACCCTTCACACAGGAAAAGGAGGTTGACTGCAGATAACTAACCTCGTCTTTTTGTCTTCTGAAAACCATGCGTGCAAATACAAGTTCAAAGAACAGAGTATTTTGCAACGTTTCTAGACATTTTAAGAAATGATAAAGTGCAGATGTGTACTGGAAGATAATTTCTCTCTCTGATAATCTTGGGGATTTTTCAGAGTTCAGGTGACTTCAGCCTTTTCTGGTTTCCACACACTTTCCACATTTCTTGCTAACATTCTTTTCATATTAACCTGATACAAAATCCTCAAGGTTACCAAACTTTTGCAGACCTGTAGACTGTGGAATGTTCTGCCCCCGTCTAGTTTTGGCTCAAAATATAAAGCTTTGCATTCCAGTCCTGCTGATGTGACAGTCTGCTTGTCCTGTTGGTGATTGACTCCCATCATTGTGGTGTTTTGTGGTGACATTATGTACTGTCTTTTTGCAGTACTTTGGACCATCATTGCAGTTTGAGAGGAATATAACAACTTTGTGGGTTGCTTGCATCCTCCCTAGAACCACACAAGAAGATAGCTCCCTCGTGCACACATTGAGGAGGTTATCTGAGACCACATAAACCGAGTGTCTGCCAGTTAGCTTAGCACAAAGAATGGAAGTGAAAGGGAGATTAAGGATACCTCTGTTGTTCAGGACTGATGTTTTGTGCAGAAGTAATCGGTCTTATTTTTGCCTACAAAGTGTACCGCGATTAGCAGTAGCTGTTGCTCTTTTGGTTGTCCAGAGTTTGCCAATGTTTTGATGCGCTGTCTCAAAATCACTGTAGGAAAGTAGTATTTTGTACAGCTGCAGCTTATTATTATTAATGCAGGAATAGGTGTTGTTGGAGGTATGCCAACACTTCCCACCCGCTACCATTCATTGTGCTAAGCTAATGGTCGGTGAGTCCCTGCAGGTCTCAGCCTCCTGATGCAGCACAAAGGAGAGACGGGGATCTATAGCCTTGACTGTCTCTGGGGAGAATGGAAAATACGCATATTTCCCCAAAAGTGGATTGCGTTGTTTTTAAATTGCTTTATATATATTTGATTTTATTCAATCCCATACAGTAAATGTTCTCCCACTGTCACGTAGGCCTACTTGTCACATTGAGCTGTAAACACTGTACCAGCTGAAATGTTGTAAAAGGTCATAATACAATGTGATTCATACCATCAGTGCTGTAGTTATGATACACAACATTGGCCACTTTTTGTTTCTTTTGTTGCTCCCCACCACCACCACCACCACCACCACCACAGACTTCTGAGGCAAACTGCAAGAGATGGCGTTAGCTTGAGCACTTCTCTTTCTCATTGTCAGCCTTTTACGAAAGAAATGTCATGACTTGGAAGACCTTCATGTCAGCTGACAACTCAATAAAAAAATACATGCATTAATATTCCCTTTAATCAACCTTGAATGACAGATTTATATTCAACACTGTTTGCTGGCTTTTCACTAACTCCCATTTTAAGCATGAAATCAGATATCTTGGGGCTTTAATCTGATGTTCCCAGTCATAATTACGTCTTTGGAGTTGATGTGCATGCCACTTACATGTCGGAAGCTGGTAATTACAGTAACCCTGATATGACATGAATGCTGCGTTGGCATACCCTAGCAAGTCTCTTTCTTTTCCCTGCCTCTCTCTCTCTCTCTCTCTCTCTCTCTCTCTCTCTCTCTCTCTCCCTCAGACATTCACTGACGTGAACTGACACGCACTTATTTCACCAGGTTATGGACACCCTATCCAAGCTCTCGTACACAACAATTGCACTGCAAGGAGGATTCAAGTAAGTCCAACAACAAATATGCTAATGAAACAGAAATTTTCTTAATGCCCCTTGTAAAATCTGGCCTAAAGTATAACACTGGCTTTCTACTGTTCCCACACACCTTTGAGAATACTTCCCCTAAATGCGGGAAACTCAAACTCCATTTAACCTCACCATCCTCTTCTTAAAGCCACTTTCCATTTCAAAAAATTCTGTCTTATTTCCAAGCTGCAGGATGTCCATTCAATCCATCAGTGTCCTTTTCTGCCGTAGAGAGGCATATTAGGATGCTCCAGAGACACCGTATTTGAATATGTCAGTAGTTTCCTGCTTTAACTCTCTCATGGTTATTTTCTTCATGGCAGTTTTTCTGTTAAATGCAGAACATCATGGTGCTTTACTGTCATTTCCAGGCCATTTCCGACAGAGGAGAGCCTACAAGACGAGGACATTTACAATAATCTGGAAGACCTGATTGAGTATGTATGAGACGTCTCTCTACGGGACCATTACTGCTGTTGATAGAGCATCATGTTTTTTATTCAGCATCAGAACTAGCTGCGCTCATCATTCATGCTCTCTGGGGGTCCGGACACCCACATGTTTTGGTAAAAAGCTTCGGCTCCATTTCTCTGTTAATGTCAGAGGAAACAAATGAGTAATTCTGCATGCTTTTGCTGAGTGATTGTGCACCACCCACATTAGAGGTTAGGATCGCAGCGAGAGACAGTTTGATAGAGAGGTCATGAAAAATCTGAAGAGGGATAATCAAATAAATATTGACCAGATGCCACATTTAAATCTCCTGTTGTGTCCCTTCTAAAACATGTAATTCTCATTCATGCAGAGATTATTAGCAAATAGTGAGTAAATGAATGCGTAATGGGACAGTCAGACGAAATAATCAGAAATGTAGTTGATAAATGGAATAAATTAAGGGGTCGATCGGTACGCATGACTACAAAATTAATTTCTTAAATATGAAGTTGTATAAAAGTGTGCATGAATTGCAATTTGTGTATAAATTTGGCATGTATATGTGTTTGTGTATGTGTGTGTGTCATAGTGAGAATTCCCCTGAGGATGAGGACGACTTGTACGCAGCAGTGTACGGGCTGGAGGAGGACTACGCAGGTGGCGAGATCTATGAGGACCTCATGAGGACTGAGCAGCTTCCCGCTCTGGTGCAACACACACACACACACACACACACACACACACACACACACACACACACACACACACACACACACACACAGTGCTACCACTCATGGTGCTGCGACTACTACTTGAATCGGAAATAATAATGATGATGTGTACAAAGACTCTGGATGTTTTCGTAGGCTAAGGTGGATCTAACTGTAGATTATGTATTTTTTCCATTTCATTTAATCTTTATTTCATCAGGCATCTCATTCAAATCAAGATTTATTTTACAAGAGAGGCTGCAGAAGAAAAAAAAAACATTCACAAGACTAATTTAAAGGAAAACCTGTAATTCTTCCCATTAAAAAGCTACATAGCAACTGTGACCAGTTGTACCAGCATTGCTGTGTTTTTGAGGGGTGTCTAAGGTCAGGGAATAACTGGATCGTGTGTTGTAGTTACTGGTATTCTGTATTTTTTCTAATCATACTGTGTATTTGTATTTACTATAGAAATGTAAATAGTAACAAAAAATGTCAGTAAAATGGTTCAGAACGTTAGAAAGTGCAATACTTTTACTTACACTCATTTAAATTGAATCAAGGTATTTTCCACTACTGCTATAGTACTAGTGTCAAAGTACCACATGGATAATACTGTATTGTCTATCAACTGAATAATGATGCTGCAGTTTTACGTAAAAATTTCCAAAAACTGTTTATCGCTTATCGTTTATTTAAGTTTATCGCTATCCTCAGAAATTTGATCTATGTCTGGATATTAAAGCGATATATGCTCTTGATTAATGGAGTATCTTCAAACACCTGCTGATGTTTACTGATTAATACTAAAAAAATATGGATGTCATTGTCATTTGATTGCACATGACGATGAGCGTTGCTATGAACTGTCAAAGTGAATATACCCTTTTTTTAAATACGATTTCTGAATTTTGTTCCGGATACACCTGCACTCTGTCTTGTTTACAGGTAAACAACTTTATGTTATTAATCATTTCGTACTGTTTTCTCTCTTGTGTGTCTTTCTAGAAGCAGGCAGAGGTGGATGTTCGGACCTGCTGCCTCACAGAGATCAAACAGACTGAGGAGAAATACACCGAGACGCTGGAGTCCATCGAGAAGGTACAGAACCGCCTATCTGGGTTCCTCTCATCAAACGGGCCATAAATGATGAACGTGTTTGTGTGAATTTCTCGTATATGAAACCAACCAAGGTGACTGATGCCTTCTTTCCCCACTGAGCACAACGCGAGTGTAGTTTATTGATTCGGGATCAGCTGCCAAAAATCGAGATTCATTTTTTTGCTGCTGGAGATGTCAAATTCCTTTCAGTCTATAAAAGAAAGCAATATTTTTTGTGGCCTTTTGGGGACACTTTATGTAAATTCTCAGCCCATTTCCTTTATTTTAAATTTTAGAGAGTTGAATAAGAGTGCGCTCCAGCTGCTGCCAGGGATTAACACGTAATCATATTGTTTCTGCTTTTCAATCTGTGCTCATTCAAGTTTTGATTTCTCGCTCCCTGCAGTACTTTCTCAATCCTCTGAAGAAGTTTTTCTCCGCTGCTGAAATTGACAAAGTTTTTGTCAACATTCCAGTAAGTCCCACCAATGTCCTCCCGTCTTCCTGTCACATGACGGTGAGAACGAATGGATCTGTGGAGACACTAATTGCTTCCGTCTGTCATACAGGACTTGGTAAAAGTTCACAAGAGCCTGATGGTCGAGGTTCAGGATTCCATCCTAAACAAGAAGGCTTTAAATCTCTACCAGATCTTTATCAACTACAAAGAGAGGTATTCACCAGCTTTGACTCTCTTCATTTATTACTTTTTTGCAGTGAAAGTGATGCTTTTTTTTTTTTACTTAAACCCTCCTTTTTTTTTTAAATCTACATATTTTGTGACTTTCTTTCTCCAGTGAATTAGAGCCTTTAATAAAACTTGCCCTCCTTTTTAAGATTATATCTCAGAATTAAGCTTAAGTGTATGAATTTTGCTTCCTCAGACCGCTCGCCTTTCCCTTGTAACAACACCTCATGAAACATGTTGCAATACTTAGACACAGGCAGACATTTGAACCTTGGGATGTAACCGCCTCTTAAACAGCCTTTAGAAAATTCACAGTCTCTCCATTAAATTCAGAAATCATCTTCCCGTATTAGAGGAAGGAAGCAGTTGTCGCTTAGTGAAATATAATGTAGCGCTGATCACACTAGGTCGGGTCTTGATAGCATCTTAAGCATGTGATATGTGAAACACGCTGGGCATTCCACACCCACACTTTCACATCTCTGCTCATCTCGGCCTCGCTGTCTTGCCTCTGACCTGCAGAATGCTCATTTATGGGATTTACTGCAGTCGCGTGGAGATCGCCATCGCTGTCTTAGACCTCATTTGCAAAGAGAAAGGAGATGTTCGTCTAAAACTGGAGGTCAGAAGCACCCGGAACACTCGCATTAACACATATTCACTCATTACCTCTCCTATATTTTTTATTACACGCACACACAGTGGGATTTCTTGTCATTGCAGTAATGTAGTTTGGCCTAATTTGTAGTTTTATAATTTGTCGTAAGTAAATACTCTACATGAAAGCTGAATATTGTGACAAATGTGCCTAAACATAAGTATACAGGGACAGACTTCCGGCAAAGTAAAGACATACAGTTTTTCATTATAGCCCCAATTCTAACAGCTTCCACTCATGATGCTTATGAAAGACAAACGTGAACAAGACCAAAACAGATCCTCCTCGCTACAAAGTGCTGGCTGTATTTTCCTGTATTTAGGACTGTTATGGATGCTCTCTTTGTTTTTGTTCCAGGAGTGTTCCAAACGGGCCAACAATGGGAAGTTTACACTGCGGGACCTGCTCGTCGTCCCAATGCAGAGAGTCCTCAAATACCATCTTCTACTTCAGGTAGAGAAGTTTGATTCTGATTAACTTAAAGCAAAAGCTAAAGCAGAATTTTTCAAACTATGTGTCACAGTCTGACAGCATCACTACGTCAGGAAACAACAGCTCCTGTCAGTCAACAGCGTGTGTGTTTGTGACTCTCTGCATTCCAACGCGTTAGTTTTGACCCTCTGGATTCTTTCACTCAGCAACTCCTGGTGTGAATGAGTATCTGTCTTGCCTAATTGTTTCTGCAGGGAGTCACAGTCACAGCGACTCTAAGCAGTTATACATGCACGCTCAATTTATTAGCTTTTTGAAAGTGAACAAAAGTTTTATTCCGGTGAGACAGAGTTTGTGTTGCTTTCATGGAATATTTATGTCACTATAAACCTCTCCACTTGATGGCGACATTCTCCACATTTTCGATTGTCATTCGCCTCCCCTTAGATTTTCTTGAGCACACCCACAATGCAAAAAACACTTCTCACATGTCTTGCTTTCCGTCTTGTATTTCCCCGCTCAGTTGATATGGCTTCCATTTGTCTCACTGCATTTCCAAAACTGTCTTGAAACAATATTCTTTGGAGTTGATTTGAAAAAAAAAAAAAGTCAGTATGAAATCACATTACTTCTATAATAAGTTTATATTTCATTGATATGTAGGTGTTTTCCAGAAACCAGCCTACCAAAATCCCCCCAGTTTCTTTGCCCCCTGATAACCGCGGGACAGCTGTCTCCACTGGTCAGTCCGAGCCAGAGGTCAGACTATGGCTGGCAGGACAGATGAGGACAATAACTAGAGAGCTGTTTAAAACTGTTGTAGAGATAAAGGCCTCCGTGATAAATGGTGGTGTTCGCAGCTGCCCCCTGAGGAGAGACTCAGGGATGAGGTCGGAGGGTGAAGAAAGAGAAGCAGTGGTGAAGCAGCAATGCAGTGGGGGTGGGTCCGACTCAGCGGGGATGGCGGACTGAAACTCCACACATACGCGCGCGCGCGCACACACACACACACACACACACACACACTAACAGGTGTGAGAAACCAACAAAGACACCAGTTTCAGTTTTATATCATCAAATCAAAAACAAACGCAGTGAAAAAAGACGACTCTACGTGGGCGGCCATCGGCCTCCACCTACTCTAATATCATCACAAAGGTAGATAAGTCATCCGCAAGTGATTCTATATGTCCCACATGTTATCTAGTATTGCATCATTCTTGACAAAAATCAATTGTTAGAGCCCTTCACTGCTGTCTTGGATGGCGAAAGCGGCGTCTGCTGTGAGAACGATGTAGGTTGGGATTCAAATGAACTGTCAGTTGATTTGTGTCAAGTTTCCTACGACTGTTTTTTTTTTTTTTTTTTTTTTGACGATCGGGAAATCAAAGTCTTCCTCAGGAGACAGATTTCATCAACAGACTGTTGCCTCTGTGCAGGTTCCATCTTGTGTTGATCAATCAAAAAGACATGTGGGTGCTCACTGGATGATGTGGTCAAACCCCCCCCCCCCTTCCTTTCCAGCAGTATATTTACATATATTTATTTATATTTGAGCCTACTCAGCATTATAATACATTTTATGAATTATACTGATAAGGTCAGAGGAAAGAAAAAGAATCCCATCCATCCGTCTGTATTTGGATTGAATTTCAGCGTATCAAGAGAACGATTCTGGTTTTAACTGAAGAGCATGTCAATCTGTGCCTACAACTCCTCGTTTCTGCTCTCAAACAGGAAGATGAAACTCATTTTTTTATTACGAAAAACTCCCACTGGCACTTCAAAGTATTTTTCCTCATGAAATCAATAATTCAGCTACTCATTGTTAAATGTGTTTGTCCATGCATCTCTGTGCCATCTAGTCCATCATTGCTTTTATGTTCTCTTCGATCAGGAGCTTGTCAAACACACTCACGATGCTGCTGACAAGGGCAACTTGAAGATCGCTCTTGATGCCATGAAAGTAAGAGCAGTGTTTATCGTAATAGAAAGGATCTGTAATTATGATTCCAGCTCGTAGCACACTGATTTTCTCATTTTTAGTGGAAAAAATATAATATTTCAGATCTGTGAATGGGTATGATTGGAGAAAACATATCCGATTCGCTTGACCAAGACTGCCCTCGTCATCCTAATGGCCTAGATTTGATTAACTGACAACAAAAATAATGTGATAATACATAATATGAAAACTTTAAAACCATAATTTATGCTGTCAACATTTTCAGTATGCAAGTGCACAAGTCACAATGTCAGTTCATAGAAAGAAGCCCTTTTTTGGTGTAGTGCATCAGCTGATCGATGCCGAAGAGGCAGAAACATCTGAGAAAACATTGTAATTGGAAGCCAAATTACTACACGTCCCTGAGTGCAGGATGAGCATGAGTGAAATTCTTTTTTCTTTTTTTTTTTTATAGGAAGAGCAAAGACATACATGTCATATTTTTGGGCGTATATCAAATAATAAACGAACAATTAAGACAGAAACACGGGATTAAACAGACATTCTTTTGTACTTTATGGGATATTTAGAACAGAGTATCAGTGATTTTTTTATGGGCTTTACAAAAACAGTTGTTCGCACAGTATTTTGTAACATGTTGAAATACTCCAGAATAAAATATTCTGACAGACTATGTGTGTTTTTGTGTGTCCGTGATACCCAGGACCTGGCTCAGTTTGTCAACGAGGTGAAGAGAGATAATGAGACTCTAAGGGAGATGGACCAGTACCAGAGGTCCATTGAAAACATGGTAAAACTACCTTTTTCTTCTACAACTATCAGCAGTTCTTCGTGTACGCTTTGTCAGAGTGCATAATCTGAGGAATATGTGTTTCCTTTCTGTAGGTAGCCGACAAACTCAGCCAGAGCTCCTGTGTCCTTTATGACATGTTGCTCTTTCTGTAAAAACAGTGAATGGATTTAATCTACGTAGAGCTTTCCTGGTGTAGTGACCATTTGCTTTATAACAAAATCGCTCATTTACACAGAAATTCATTGACTGCTGGCAGAAGCTGCTTTTTAAAGTGCCAGCTCGCTAACACATGCACACACTGATGGCGAAGGCGCCAGGAGCTGTTCAAGGCTCAAGGACACTTCAGGATCTGGAGACGCAGTCGGGACCGACAGATTCTCAGCATCGCTGCGGATAAAGATGTTGCTGTATTTGTCAGGATTTCTATCCACACAAATGAATGAATGTCCCTGACTTCGCCTGGATCATCATAATTGTCGTTGCTGTCTGTCTGGTTGTCCTCTTCCCATCCTTTTCTGATAAAAGATGAAGGGACGCTTTAATTCTTGCTTGCATGCTTTGCCAGTTTTGAGTTCAACAATACTTTAAAAATCAACTGATAATGTGATAGACAATCAGTTAAATCAATGTATTAGTGAAAATGTTTGTTTTTGGGTCAGTTGTAAGGACTTTGTCATGTATTGTTAGAAATCTAAATATCTCAGGGTAAGAAGGTAAGTTGGACATTACAGGCTTTTGAATACACACCCTTAGGCTCTAGGAAATGAATGTGTATTTTCACCAATTTTGGACATCTGATAGAAAATTATTAATTTAAATCAACGCGGCCTATTAATTGATGATTAAAATAATTCTAGCTTGCAGCTGTATAGCTTTAAGTTCTTGTTCATAGAAACTGCATTTAAATTAGGAATTATTCCACTAATTAAAATATCTAATTAAATGGCTTTCATATTTCTGCCAGAGATAGTTAAAAAGGGTTGTTGAGTACAATAATCCACATGGAACCGCATGAAAAACATGGAGAGCACACGTCTCAGTTTCATATCGTCATTGATAGAGTGCAGAGGGAAGGAAGAAATCCGTCGACACAGCAACAGTTGGATGTTGCATTTTCGAGTGATGAATTTAGAGCGAGAGCTTGTCAGAATACGGTATCAGCCATCTTTTCTTGAATGATCAAGAGTAGTGATAAAAAGAATCTGCAGATGCTTCCTCGTGTGTCATGGAGCTTTATCTGGACTGCATCAGCTTTTCTGAAAGAGGCTCACGTGTCTCTTCTGCTGAAAGATATGACATATTTAAAGGAACACACCAACTTTTTCGGAAATATACTTATTTGTCACCTTCCCCCGAGCCAGGCGGGAAGATCGATCCCCCTCCTCTCCTCTGTGTGTGCATTATGAAGCTGAGACCCACAGAGACCAGCTGACTGCTAGTTAGCTTTGCACAATGAACAGTAGTTAATGAGAGGTATTAGCATACTAAGTCAATAAAGGAATCGGGTGCAGGATCTTGGTCTGAAGCAGCACGGTGGTGCAGTGGTTCGCACTGTCGCCTCACAGCAAGAAGGTTCTGGGTTCGAGCCCCGGCTGGAGCACGGGATCTTTCTGTGTGCAGTCTGCATGTTCTCCCTGTTCCTGTGTGGGTTGTCTCTGGTACTCCAGCTTCCTCCCACAGTCCAAAGACATCAAGAGGGGTTTATACTCTAAATTGACCGTAGGTGTGGCTGTGAGTGTGAATGGTTGTCTGTCTCTATGTGTTGGCCCTGTGATGGACTGGTGACCCATCCAGGGTGAACCCTGCCCCTCGCCCAAAGGCTGCTGGGATAGGCTCCACCCCCCCAGCGACCCTTAACAGGATAAGAGGTAGAAAATGGATGGATGGATCTTGGTCTGTCTGTAAGTAATCATCCTCACCTTCTCTTACAGAGTCTGCTTCGATTAGCAGTAGAAGTTTTTGTCTTGTTGGCCAAACTTTTGAGGAGCTACTGTACATCAGATCACTGCACCGAGTCAGGGTAGTCGTAACGTCAATGTATTTGATTCCAAAAGTACAATATCTCACAATTTTAAACATTTATTTCAGAGCAGATGTTATGCTCAACCTTTTAATGCACAGGCAAAGACAGAGGCATGCTCAACCTTCCCATCGGCGACTATTCATTTGACTCAGCTAACTGGCTGTAAACTGGTTCTTAGCACCCTGAGGTATGTGCAGAGGAGAGAAGTGTATTAATCCCCTTGTGTGGCTATGAGGAAGATGGTAAATACACGTATTTTTCCATAAAGTTGGCGTGTTCTTCATCTTATTTGAGAAATCTCCTGTGAGAAGTTGAAATGGATGTACTGCAAACTATGTACTCTTCAAAAGAATCGATCACAGTACCTGCACCATTCCTATAGATTGGGTAAAAACCTTTCAATTTCTGTATTATTTTAACTTTTAATGAAATGCACACTGACTCCCTAAAACTTAAATGAAGCAGGGGAACAAGCAGCTCTGGACCAAGGTTTTGTAATGCATTATTATGCGCCTCAGTTCAGAAATCATAAAAATGAGAAATTGATTGTGCAAAAGACATCAAATAGTCCAAATGTGCCCCTAGTGCGTTGAGTTTAAAATTCTTGTTTTGACTGTGGCTGAGCACTTAGCCATGCTTGCTGGAATCCGTTTTTACAAACCTCTCTTTGTTTGACTCTCAGAACCAGCCTCTCATCAGTTATGGTCGGCCACGAGGAGATGGAGAGGTGCGCATCACCTCCAGCATCGACAAGAGGAAACAAGACAGGTTGTTCTACGTCTTCATTCTTGTCTCGTGAGGGAAACTCGATTAAAGGAAATTTAAAAAAAAAATCCACTTGGATGAAAAATGAAATGAAAAAAGCGAAATAAATGAATGTAAGGAATGAGGACGCGTGCACACGGATGTACTGGATGCTGCACTTATCATCCAGTCTTGCTCTGTGGCTTGGAAACGCATGCTTGTGGGTCAAAATGGCGAGATTTAAGTAGAGGACCTCACTCTGAAGATGAATGTGCATTTCAGTGGTGTGATAACCTGACACAGATGTGGGAAAGAGATAAGATCAGGTGATTCGCGTTCTTGACTCACGGGTGAGTGCGTGTGTGGCATCCAGCAGTTGAACGCAACAGCCTGAATGCTTGACCCCTACTGTGAGGGGATCTGGTCAATCTGTTCTTCTGGGGAGGGGGGGGTGGGCAATCTGCTGGTATTATTTGATCCACTTGTTCCCTCAGATGGAAGGGTCACTGTGAATCAATACAACACTCCTCTGAGTGATCACCTTCATTTTCTATGATGAGATATTTCTATCCTGGTGGGGGTGTTTTTTTCTTTTTCAGGATGATGATGTCTCTGTTCATAGGGCACGATTGGTCGCTCAGAGGTTTGAAGGGAATGGAACTGTTATGAATTATATATCATTGCCACTGCATTCACCAGATCTCAACTCAGCCTACTGGAGAGAGTGGAGGGATGTTTCATCATCAAAACGCCAAAAAAATGAGAGGGGTTTATCTCTAGGAAAAAAGGTGTTAATGCTTCCGTTAGAGTTTTAGAGACCTCCTCCAATCTGTTGGCAGGGTTATGTAAAATTGTGGTGCAGATTTTGACCAAATTTGATGAAGGGGTGTGGCTTGGGATGAGGATGAACCCATTCAATTTGGAGGCAGATCCATTTAATAATATTGGCTGAGATCTTTAGTTTCTGAGCACCTGGATGATGTCATATCACCTGGCATAGGTTTACGCTTTCCATTGGCTGGCCAGTTTTGTTTTTTTCTTTAATGTGTCATCCATCTGGGTACACTATTCCCACCATAGAAATAATACCTGAGCATATCTTAAAATCTGGGGATGAATGGTATTAGATTATTTTATTTGTCAGTATCCTGTGTGTACAATGGTAGTCACATTTTGTACACGTAAAAAAATTGCAAATCTAAAAAAAATAAAATCTTTATTTCGAAAACACTTGGAAAAGCCCATAAGTAATTTATGTGTTGTTTCTTCATTATTGATGAAGAGCAAAGAAAAAGACTTGAGCAAAACTGACAGATATTAATATTGGATCGTTGTTGGATCAATACTGATATATTTAAAAAAAAAAAAGCCTAATGTGTGCTGATATTATTGTGCATCTCTATTAAAAACACAATCAAACAAAAATCCCTGCTTCCTTTCCTACTATAGAAAACATAAAGATACTCGCACTAGCATGCTGAAAACTTGTAAACTACCTGAATAACTTATTTATGCATTTTCTACCAGAAATGTAAGAATTATCATTGCATATGTTTTTTTTTTCTTATTAAATCTAATTCTCACTACCTTTCAGACATATCTTCTTATTCGATGTGGCTGCTATTGTTTGCAAGAGACGTGGTTACAACTACGAGATGAAGGAGATACTCGACCTCAGTGTCTTCAAGATCACCGACAACCCCACCTCTGATCGAGAAGGCAAGAAGGTCAGTTAGATGGCGAATATTCTGTACTTCCAGCCATGTGAATAAAACACATTCTGGGATCGTCTATTTTCATTTAATTCATGGACTTTGTAATGTAACTGCTCCATATTTAACAGTATGGGTTTTTTTCTACCTCGTGGGAACATCGTCATGCTGTATTATAGCGAAGGGGACTTGTTGATGTCTTGTTGATGAATTCCCACAGATGGTGTCTTCTCACTCTGCTACTGATTGCTAATGTGAAACTGACACCTCGCCAGAATGAGATGGTTTTTGTCAAAGAGACGCCATTATCATCCTCATTTACTTTGTTATGCAACCGTGCTCTGTGTGTATGTGTGTGTGTGTGTGTGTGTGTGTGAGTGACTGTATTATAACTGTCTTGATGTATTTCCAGGGACTACGCGTGTGTATGCGTGTTCGCCATTACTCATAGTTGTCACTGACATTTTAGAATCAACATTTTGTACTGATCGTGTAATGACGTGAGCAATAATTCTGTTAAACACGGTTGGATAATTCAAAGATAAAGCCCCGTTGATCAAATGCAGCACAGAATCACATCTATGTGTAAGTCGTGTACAAATAGCGACACAAAGACAAATATCACAGAGTACAACACACACTGCGGGACAGACATGCTAATATCAGGTGATGAATGTGTGCACTCCTCCAAGGCTGCTTATACCGATATATCATTTCCTGCTAAATGAAACCTCAGTGGGTGAATGTGGGCCCGTTCGGTCATCACTGATTTAACACTCAGCCGAGCTTTAAAGCACTCCGGCCGATCATTGACACGTAAACCCTAACACTTATTAGACATGACACAACAATCTGGAGCAGATAAGGGCAGGAAAAGAGCTTTTGGAATGGATTGGAAAGCTATGCGGTGAGGTATTTAACCATGTAGTACACCAGTGGAGCTAATTGGTTTGGCTCCTCTGCCAAACGTGTAACAAGAACAAATAATCAAGCAGTAATTACATTTTCTTCTATCTAATGTGGTGACTATAAGACATGTGGCAGCGATGAGTTGTAGCTCTGGCAACAGTGGCTGAGAAGTTTTGATAGTGGTTCTAAATTTAGACGCCTCAGATTCATCACAGCTTAAGTCGTCTTTCGGCAAAACTCCCAAGCTGCTGCTCCCTCGACATTGAGAAAAAAAACAGCAGCCGACACACTGTTGTTAGTCTACAAGCCTGGTGGCGCCATATTTGGCTCCAAGACATGAGAAACAAAGCCAGTTCGTCTTCATCATTGTCAGAAGTGAGGGGAAAGAAAGGAGGGATTGGCATGGCTTCTGCAACATAATTAATCAACCAGTCAGTCAGTCAGTCAGCTTCCACGTTTTAAAGTGATACTTGATCCTAAAATTATCACTTGTCCATCGGTTACTCACATTTTGATCTCTTGAATTCATGTTGTTTTTTTTTTTTTTTAATTTCTGCTCCATGACTTCTGTTTGAATTGAGAATTCCGATGACGGCAGCAAACTGAAGATTGATTTCTGAGACTGTAATAAGAAGCTTTCTTCTTTGACTGTGAGACGAAAAGTGGAGTATTTTACAGCCAACCTGCATTTTCTTTGGAATATTTCTCCCTCCTGCTTTTACATCCGTCCATCCATCCATTTTCTATACTGCTTATCCGTTCCAGGAGGGGGGGGGGGGGGGGCTGGAGCCTATCCCAGCTGACATTTGGTGAGAGGCGGGGTTCACCCTGGGCGGGTCTTCAGTCTGTCGCAGGGCAATCGGGAGCAATTCGGGGTTCAGTATCTTGCTCAAGGATACTTGGACATGGTCACTGGGGTGAGTGAGGATCGAACCAGCGACCCTTTGGTTGCTAGATGGCCACTCTACCACTGACCCATGCTTTTAAGTATTCATCTATTTATCACAAAGAAAGTGAAATTATTTTCAGGTCCTTTGCTGGCTAGTTGAAACATCAGGCCTCCCACTGCTATAACCCTCAGTAACAGAGTCACGGATGGTTTACTGCTTAACTGACGAATGCATCATCTGTCACCGGTGATTTGTGGCAAAATCAAGAACGTGCACACTTTAAAGGGTTTAAACTGAGAATGTATTTCTTCTGTTACCAACCACTGAGCGACTGTGCCACCCGCCAGCCAGGGAGACGGAATCATTACAGTATAAATGTAGTCATAGCGCTCTCCTTTTATAAACATAAATATGCAAATGAGCATGCACCTCCACATGAAAATACATTCAGGCTGATTGCTGTTTTCTTCTTGACCTTCACAGTGGTGCTACGGGTTTTACGTGACTCACCAGCAGGGACACACAGGCTTTGAACTCTTTTTTAAGACCAGAGAGCTGAAGAAGAAATGGTTGGATCAGTTTGAAATGGCCATGTAAGTACAGCTTAACATGAATATTATTCTGACAGTTGGTGGGCATCACAGAAAACCAGGATGTGTATATCACATCAAAAACACACCTCTGTATGTTGGTGTGTGTGTGTGTGTGTGTGTGTGTGTGTGTGTGTGTGTGTTGTATTTGTCTTTGTTTGCAAGCATGTTATTCCAAGGCTGTGAGAGGCGTTGACTCTTTCATGTCCCCTGTTTGATCAAGTCTTAGCTATAATCAAGCACAACTTGCCGACAAAAGTACAACAACACATATATACACACCCACACAATCAACATAAACTGTTCCAAAGTGCTGCAAACCGATGAAGAAGTCACTCTTCAAATCAGGGCTTTGCACAGGTGTATTATTTTGTATCAGTGGGAGATTTTCGGAGACGGATATATTGCGTGCATCCTTTTGTTTAAGTTGATTCTTGAGAACACTGTGTTGTTTCAACATGACATTCTGATTGACTGCTAACTACCTGCTACGGTCCTCCTGCAGCTTGGGTTACACCCGACAGGCACAGAGGCAAAACAATGCAGTGCTTGGGGATGTATTTTGAACCGTTCGCCACTTTAGGGCTTCTCTTTCTTGAACTGAGTTTATGCAGTAATGCATGAATTCATGCTCTTTCATGGTCATCTGTCCCTTGAAACCTCATGTGGAATTTAAAAAAAAAGAAAAAGAAATAAAAGATGAAGAAATATTTTTTCTGTTGTTCTGCAAACCGTTTTATTCAAAGACAGACTGTGTGTATGGAAACAGAAATGCATACCTCTGTGAATTGAGTAATGACACCAGAAGAGGCCCATTCAGGATGAATGCGGAAGAGGATGTTGGGCTCCTGTTGAAGGACTTGTGGGAGCTCTCAGTTTAAGTGGCTCCTGCATCGGTGTGCTCACTACAAAGCGGCGGTGTTGTGTCACTCATGTTTGCTCACGCTCCAGGAGGGACGCTTATGATATGCATCTTTCCCATCTCACATCTCAAATTTGTCTGGGCTGATTCAAGTCCTCATCACTTACAAGAATCCGTGCAGTGTTTTTCTGTTGAACTACAGTTTGTTTGTTTTTGTTGTTTGTTTTTGATATCAAAATAATTTTGAGGGGTTTATACAGTGGGCTGAAAATTGCACCCAGTTCTGAAACACACACTCAAACCAAATGACCAAATGCGGGGGTTATGGTTTTATGGGTAGCAATAACCATTTGATAGCCATCAAAATGTTCAATAAGTACTGAAGAGACGGCCATCAAATTTTGTGCATGACATTTTTTTCCAACAGAGGTTGAATTCTAATGACTTTGGTGATCTTTTCCTCTAGAGCCTCTATGTCTCCCCTACCCTGTGAAATGTGTCAACATCAGTAATATAGAATAACACATAAAGGATGACTTTTAACCTTTGCCTTTCATCGCCGTGATGTCAAACCTAATAAGAGTTTGTGGTCAAATGTCGGCAAAACATTTTCCGTTGTATTTGAGAGTGCTAATACGCTAAATCAAGGCCTCGTTCACACTACAAACTTGATTCGTTTCTCAAGTCTGATCAGTTTCTGTCCAAACTGTTATTTACAAATGATGATGTCAGATGAACTGTTTCAGCAGCTGGACGGTAAAATTCTGATTCAAATCAGACTTCAAAATCACTTCAAAATCTGCTTTGGACCTGATTTTCAATAAGCTAATTTCATGTGTTTATTATCTTAAAGCCATCTGGATATTCCCAAAAAATCGGATTTGGCCTAGCAGTCTGAACAAGGCCTAAAATACTCCGATGACATGACGAATGTGTTAAGTTAACTGACAGCTGTTCTTGTTCTGTCTCTCAGATCCAATATCCGACCGGAGAAGGCCAATCACAACTCCCATCAGTTCAAGATGCACACCTTTGAACGGATCTCCTCCTGTAGCTCCTGCCATCTCTTGCTCCGGTAAGATTATCTAGCATAAAGGATAATACAGCCAGACCACATAAGTCTGCTTGCGTCAGCCGGTCACCTCCCACCAGCACCTCCTCAATAAACCACAGCAGTGCAAGGATGTAAGTATTTTATCGGTGCAGTTTGCACTGAAACGCCCACCCGTGTTTCCACTTTACCAGAAACATTTTGACAAATAAACGGCGACTGATGTTATGGAAACATTGGTTGTCCTTGTTGCTTCTTACTGTTTTTAGCTGGAACGAGAGAAGGTCTCACTGAACCGCTGCTGTGAACTTTGTTAATAAACACACACCTCAGGTGGGAGCTGGTGGTTAAAATAGAGTCAGGGAGGTGAGGAAGTCTAACCCTCAACCGTTTCAAGGCATCGCGTTTCATATTTTTATGAAAAATTTACGAATCCTGACCTTAACCGTGTGACTGACATATTGACGTTTGAATGCTATGCATGAGTCTAGTGGGCTGGCGCTGTCATTGAGAACATGAGAGACAGAACTCCAGTTTATTAATCATGTCTGCTTTCTGGAAAACAACACACACACAAAAAAAAACCTCAATATGCATAAAAAGTTAAATATGTGCCTGAGGAGGAGCTGAGCAGAAATTCTTAAGAGCAGTTTAACGCCTTCTCCCAGTCTGCCTGTGATGTCACCCATCTTGCATATTTGCAAATGCAAAAAAAACATTCATGCATCCATCCTCTGAGTTGGATCTTGCCCAGCATTTTTTTTCCCTCCATCAAGTTTTGTGAAAATTGGTAGAGTAGCTTTTGCGTGATGACACTACCAGATGCACGGTCATATGGACGGACAGATGGACGAGCAGATGGGGGTGAACACCTCCTTGGTGGAGATGAACATCTTATAGGACTGATTTATATTTTCTCTTCTTGGGAAAATCCTCTCCCTTTTTCATAGAGAGGACATAAATATGAAATTTTAGTTTTCAGTCATCCTGAGCCACTTAAGGGTTGAAAGACATCGTTCGCAGTTAGTCCAGCACTCACCCCAAATGACTCACTGAGTCTTGAAATACTTTTAAATATCCCAGTTAGAATCGTTTTTTTGGTTTGTGTCGCTGAAGGGCATTTTCTTTGTCATCTTTTTATCCAGCCTAAAATTTCAAAATGTCAAAGTATGACTCTTAAGTGGACTCTCTAATGAAACATATCCAATGTGTTATTCCCTCCAGGGGCATCTTTAACCAGGGGTATCTCTGTCTGAAATGTGGGCTGGGGGCCCATAAGGAGTGTCTGGGTCGACTGGGAGTTTGTGGGAGAACAGGTGAGATGAGACCTCCCAAAATAATCCCCAACACTCTCACAGTCGGAACAGAAATGGATGTTGAACACCAATTGCTTCATTTCCATGGCGACCTTTTCTCTTGCACCACCAGTGGGTCACAAATATCTACTAGTGCATCCAAAATATCAAAATCTAAAAGGCAGATTGCAATGATATTTACTTAGCACATTCAGTCCTGAGAGGATGACTCATTTACACCCCATGAGCTTTCCTTAACCAGTCCAGAGTGACAGCTTGATAGGCTATGGCTGCAGCGTAATCAGAATGGTCACACACTTAGAAAACTTTCAATACAGATAGAAGGGACCCTTCACACCTTTACCTATTGGACTGATTTCCAATTTGACCACAAAATCTCCAAAGAGTTATGTTGTATAGTTTGGTAGTGGCCTCCCAGACTTTCCTGCTAGCTCCAAACATGGCAGCATTGTGAGTTTTGTTTTCAGAAGCGCAGGCAGCACATCGAGGTCGTCTCTGCAGAAATGTTTTCATGCATTCTGAGGTGTGATGGTGGTCAGCAGAGGGTGACAGTTGAGTCTGGATGTCAGGACAGCAACATATAACTGATATTGTATTCTTCTCTTTGTGTGTGTCTTTCACTTGACTGCAGATTGTTCCAAAGCAAGGCTAAAGGTAAGGCCTGAACTATTTTATTTTTGGTTTTGACAGACAACATAATAGATAATGAAGATAGAATAGGCCTACACACATGCATTTATATACCTGTTATGCAACGGAACAGATTACACTTGCAGATCTGGGAAAGAGAATGAGGAGACACTACATTCTCGTCCAAAAGTTTCCTTTTGAATGAGTCCTCTCTTCTCCTCATTACTCTGTGGGGCCCGAATCAATGGACATATAAAAAAAACAGCTATGCTGTTAGAAAGGTAGTAATTTGATTTAAATGCAGAAATAAATTTGATGCATCTGATTTCAAACCGAACAGCAAAATTAGATCTGAAAAAGAAAGTTTTCAAGTACATATTCTGATATTTAATTTATCTCTGACAATAATATTCACGATTATTTTGTCTCCTTGATTTATCGCATGTGCAAATTTTGTTTACTCAATGTGAAGGCACATCTCTTTAACTGAAAAAATTTGGCCAGACAGAGCTGAGCTCATTTGATTTGAGACATACAGTAGAAGTGCATTGAAGTGCTTGAACACACCATCAGGTAGGTCAAGGACAAACAAAATGTGGATACAAATCTGAAGGCTTACTTAACTTCTCTCCATAGCAGGATGTAAACTCCTAAATTCTTGAAATGATGAGCTCACATATAGTATGACTCATTCCTCAGGTCAGGCTGATCTTGCACAGGGAGCATGAAAAACCTCTTTATATTTGACAAATTCTTCCTTTTTTTTTGTAATTCTGCCTTTTGTGCTTTCCTGTCATATGTTTGCAGGAAAGTACACCACCACCAGACCCAGGTCAGTATGGCTTGACCACTCCGAAGAACCCACTAAGGGCTTTATGTAGCACATCTTACGCTGCCTACTCCTAGAAAAGTAGGCAGGATGAAAAGGGAACGGTCAGTCAGGGACCGGAGTAAAACCAGAAAGGGATCGCTGATGGTTTAAAGCTAATCTTCAAATGTTATCGTACCATCTCACATTTTTTAATCAGATATTTCTCAACTCTTGAAAAAAAAAAACAAACCTAAAAGATAAAATGTACTGGCATGACTCTATCCTGCTCTAACACTCAGTCACGTGCACAAACACACACACACACACACACACACACACACACACACACGGTTCAACAGACGAAATGAGCTAAAACAATTTATGTCCTGACAAACGTTCGGATATGAATAACCAACGCATATCAAGTTTTTTCTCACAGCATGCCGTGATGGTTAAAACCCAGGCTACATTGAGATGAATTGGAAAGGATGGAATCATAATGAGAACCACAACAGGAGAAATGCTGGCAGAAAAGCACTTGCTGTGCTCTATACGCCTCGGCCTCTGCTGAGCTGTGCCTTTGTGATAAATCAATTTCCATAAGGGGCTTTATGAGAAAGACAGCCGTGCTTATTGTTCTTATTAAAAACATGACTATGAGATATTCCATTCAGCTGATGTCACTGTCAGCTAATAGTTTCCTCAGGCTGCTTGGCTAGGGAGCCGTGGCTGGGAGGAAGAAAGAGGATTCTGAGGAGGGGGAGGGAGGGCTAGATGTGTGAGTCTGGAGAGAGTAAGTGGTTGTGTCTTTTACATTGGCAGCGGTGTTTAGTCTTGGCCTTAGCCGGATGCTCGTGGCTGTATTTGTCTGCCACGTTAAGAAAAGATTGGAGCTACGCCATTCAAGAATAAGAGAGAAATTAACTGTCTGCAAAAGTGAAATGCTATTTTTTTTTCAGAATGGTTCCTTTTTGATGGTTGAGCTATTAATCGGTTACGTTTACCATCCATTCATCCATTGTCTTCCACCTATTCCTACATTAAGGGTCGCGGGGGGGCTGGAGCCTTTCCCAGCGTCCATGGGCGAGAGGCGGGGTTCACCCTGGACAGGAGTGACATTTACCCTCATAGTTATTTGCGTGTGTCATTTACCAGGTATTGACACAAATAGAATTAAAGCATTTAAAAATCTAACAGTTAAGAGTGCAATATTGATTGTACATGGTGAAAACAATACGGTGTCTCTTTCAGTCCCTCTCAGATGTCTGCATGTCTGAACTGTTCTGAACAACAGTTTGTCATTTGAGCTGCAAGTGCACAAAACTCCCACAAGCTTGTTGCGCTGCTTTCATGTACTAGAAGTTTGTCTGGAATTCTTGATTCGTCCGATTAAAACTGGACATTTAACATGTAGACACCTTAGAGGTCAGACCCAGCTAATGTGGTTAAAGGACTCATGGAAAACTCAAGACGGTTATCATGGCGGCAGGCAAGAAGACAAACTCTGTCTCCGTTTAAAGAGTCGTCCAATTTTTCTTACTGCCATTCAACACGGATGCAGTTTACTAACTTGTTTGGTTTGTGAGGCAAAAGGGGAATTGGAAGAAAGTCTCATTGCAAGCAGCTGGAACATACCGCCACCTACTGTTCAGAGGGAGACCTGGAGATTAATTGACATTGCTGTACCACGACTGCACGTGTGCATGTCCGATGATTGTCATAGCCACATTATTTTTATTATTCAGGATTTTGGTATCCGTCACCTGGAAGGCTACAATGATTGAGTGCTGGTGCGCTGATGTAGTTTCCTCTCAGTAGTGATTGTCTCTCATGTCTGCCAGGTTTACCCAGGATGGTTGTGATCAGAGACTACAGCGGCATTCCCTTTCCCCAGTGCGGGCCCCCTCTAAGTATTCATGCGGGGGATGTCATTGAACTGATGTTTGCCGACCTGCACAGTTCCTGGTGGCAGGTGCGTGTCACTCAGCTCACCCTTCTTTTATCTCAACATCTGTAACTCTATGAAAAAATAACATGTTACGGCTCGCTGGCTTGGTTCGGTGCACGCAATGTCTTTGCAATGTCATGAATCTGTGCTGCATGTCATCTTTCTCTCTATCTCTCTCTTTCTCTCTCTCACTCACTCTCTCCTGCTGGATCTCGGTGATGAATGACAAAAAAAAAAAAAGCTTACAAATATATTTCAAAGGAGGAACCACACCAATTTATCTCCCGTTGGTCAGATCGTTCATTTTATTGTTTATAAATCATGTATATAGTGTTTTTTTGTCACAGTCTGATCCTGTCAGGTGAGCCATAAATATGACAGAGTCATTGTGATGAGGTCAGTTTAAATTAGAAATACGCCATGGAGGATCTGTACGGACTCCTCTGAACCTCCAGTTACATTACAGATGGGTTACCTGTCATCCTCAGATTGAATCAAAGCCTCCATCAGATGATCTCACCAATTAGTGGCTTCTGTTGATTAATTGCGATCCACGGTGAGACGATAAAACAGCAGACACTTGGGTCTCTGGAGGGTGTTTTAATGGTGGTACACAACCTCTTGTACTGGCACATTTAGCAACCATCTCACGAGGTCAGCCAATGGTTGATAGTGTTTGACCTTATCTATTTTTGAAAGGATCGCGATTTATCCGAGGTCTTCCGGCAGCCTCCCTAGCTGTTTCTCACTCTGCTTTATGGCGGCATTAAAGCCTCATCCTCCCTCTGGTGCTGCTCCAATCATACTGCAGTCCTTGCCAACGGCACAGCTGGGAGTAGGCAGTTAGCCGGATCTCCTGTGCTCCATGTTTCTCTCTGTTGTGACAGAGCACAAAGTGGAGGGTGAGGGCATGAATGGCAGAAGACTTATGGTAAGCCTCCAGGACGGCCAGCAGAACGTCATGTCACAGACCTGATGTTTTGTTTGCTTCCATGTTTACCATAAAGGCTGTGAGGGGATTATTAGAGGAATTAAACAGTAATGCACATTACTGCTTCTTGCGGCCAAGAGCGTAGAGTGATACTGTAATGAGGATATGAATGGTGCCCTGTGGTGGTTTTGACCGTTGGTGGTGCTGTAGAACCATGATTCCATCAACATGCATTATTATGGCACGAGCAGGCATGATGCAGATTTCTGAACAAAGGAAAAGAACAGTACAGTGACACTGAGAAGAATGAGCTTAAAGTGCAAAGCTGTTACTGGCCCGCAAACCGCAGACACAAGCCTGTTAGGAAGGCTCTACTTCTCATTTTATGCATTTGTGGGGATATTTTTCCCAGTAAATTTCAATTTTTTTTTGTCTACATAAAAATGTGAGATACTAAACTCTGCCTTTGAATAATTCTCAGGAGGGAAAAGGCAAAACACTTTCTTGAACCGACACGGGCAACTGGCAGCGCCCCTGAATCCTTTTCTGAAAATCAATACATTATTGGTTTTGCAGGTGTTGAAAGCAAGCGGGTCATGTGACCACACTTGAACTAGATCCATATCGTTTAGAGGGGTGATTTTTTTGAGATAAATTAATTGTATGATATAATACTATTGCAAATGTAATTACAAAACACATTGGATAATAAGAGCTATAAAATACCTGGATATAAAAGCCACGGTTCCCCTGGAGCCTACTGGTAGAAGTGCAAGGTCACATTTCAGTGCTCTGTTTCTGACTTTTTATGTGTGTCCCCATCAAAGTTGACCATCCCAGCTCTAAAAATACTATTTGAT
Source organism: Aulostomus chinensis (assembly GCF_037954235.1). Classification (NCBI taxonomy): domain Eukaryota; kingdom Metazoa; phylum Chordata; class Actinopteri; order Syngnathiformes; family Aulostomidae; genus Aulostomus; species Aulostomus chinensis. Next base: position 25,970,569 of record NC_141324.1, read on the forward strand.
TCATATAATCTGTATGCAAGTCAATATTTAACTTATTTGTTAACTCAACCATGTGATTATAGGATTTGAAGTCTTCATATCAGTGTATTACAGTAACTCAATTGTTTAACCTGCATTTTATTTTATTTAAAAAGAGATTTTCAACCACATTGCATGAGCTCCAAACGCTGCAGTTGATTAGCTGGCTCGCCCACCCGCTAGTTAGTTATCTGGGCTGGAGTTGCTAGATTCACTCTGTTATTACTCCATTATTGTACTTTCTCACTCAAGTGGCATGCTTCCTTGGCATAATGTTGATTTTTTTGTTTTTTGTTTTTACGCTGCAAAAGAAAGATCAATTTAAACCAGTTACCTACTTTTTTTAAAAATCTTGTGCTGTAATTTGCTAGTAATCCCAGTAAGGGGTTTTAATGCAGATAAATAAAAAGATGATCGTTGAACAGACCGTGTAGCTGACGGTATTTAGTAATAATGCCACCACTAATCCACCGAGGGTGCTGGGAATGAAAATGTATTAATTAAAAGGAAAAATTGCAATGGGATGTGAACATTTCTAAATTTTTGTTTTCAGTCAGATTTTGCACACAATAGATTTTTTTTGTTGAGAAACACCGAATCTAAACAAAAATGGAAAAAAAAAAAAAAAAACAACAACCCTCCATGGGGTACCTTTAATCTTCAGTATCCCTCGTGGCACCACAGGATGGAATTACAGAACACTGAGAATTCATATCCCCTGTTACCCAGAAGGCAATTATCCCCATCCCGCTAGCAGAACAATACAATCAATCACTGTAATTTCATTTGATCCTTTGGCTGCTGCCTGTTTATTCCAACAGAGTAATAAGTTTAATCTTTATCATACGCTTATCGAAGGCATAACAAATAGAGAGAGGCTCTCAAAAAACCTTTGATGAAATGTTATTGCACAGAATGAATCAGAGATGAGTAAAGATTCGCTTTCCAATCGAGTTACTGCCAGGGCTTGCATGGTCCCAAAAAGCATTTCATACTAATAAAGAGGAGTGAAATGGAAAGTATAAACAGGGCAGGAAGCTGAATGAAGAGCTCCACATGCCCTCGAATCTCACTGTCTTCTCCCATTGACTTAACGGACGTCAAATTCACTAGCAGAGTTTACTCATAATCAACTCAAATCATGGAGCTTAATGTCGAAATACATGCTTATTACTGTCTGGGAGTTTCACACACAACAGAGAATTACGGCTATAAAGTAAACTCATGCAGGAACAAGGATATAAAAACATTAGTTTAACCAAATTGGGTTAATTTATCGGTTAAAAAAAAACTGTCTACACGATGTTTAAGAAATTATTTTTTAAATTAAAAAAAAAAAGAAATTAAGTGTATTTGCTTGGGGCAGGTTTGATAGAATATGGCTGTTAGTCTTCAGTGTGAGCCAGAGAGCTCACGCTGTTTGGATATTCAGAGACCAGAATAAGATCCATTATTTAGAGTTAAATGAGGCTCTTGTTTTGATGCAGTACAAATCTAACTGCCGGCACAGTTCGAAGCATAATTAACTTGGGCTGCAAATTAGATGCGCTGCTTGTTGTGTGCTAATTGCTGAGGATTTATTGAAGCCAGTGTGGGAGGGTGAAGAAAAAAGCCAGTGAGTGAGAGAGGGAGGGAGGGAAAGAGAGAGAGAGAGAGAGAGAGAGAGAGAGTTGTGGTTGCTCCGAGACAAATATAATACGATTAACAGCCAGTTGCCATTGCAGGGCAAAATTCTGGCAACAAGCAAGATTGGCTTCTTTCCAAGTGATGCTGTGAGGCCTTGCCCGTGTGTAAGTGTGCATATTTTTCGTAATCAATAAGACACATTTAGTGCGATTACAATGCATTCAGTGGGTAATGGGCAATATTGATGTCCTAGCAAGGGAATGTTGTGCTTTTCAATTGCAGTTTTTTTCACTACAGAGGACTGATTTTAGCCATTAGATGTGGCTTGAATATCACATTACTAGAAATGACCTCCACCCCTGAGTATTGACTCCGCTGAATCACCAAGTAACCACAATTCTTTTACACGCTAGGTTCCAAAACCTGTCGATTACTCTGGCCAGCCGTGGTAAGTGATGAAAACAAATGGCTGCAGATTGTTAACAATAACCACATGTCATTCTCTGTTTCATTGATTGGATCGACTGTTCTTATCCTCATGTTCAGAATGATGGATTGCAGTGTAAGTGCAGTAGTTGTTCAGGTTTGCAGGGCCTATGGAGAGATGCCAGGCTGAGGTGGAGCTCCTAGACCGAGGCAATAGCACCTATCTGGTTCGACACAGGAGTAAAGAGTGCACAGAGTACGCCATCAGTATAAAGTAAGTAACATGACCATTTATTTCAATGCGCTCCCCTGGATCACTCATGACAGTTTATTGAGAAGGGTGGAATAAATAAAGCTCGTGGGTGGCAGCTCCATTTTTGGCAAAGGAGAGGAGGAAGACACTTTAAAGAAACCAGCTGCCAGCGTGCACAGTGTGTGATGCCTGAAAAGTTGCAGCTCGTCAAATGTTTCGATAGATGGGCCTTAGCATCCATCTTCTTCTCATGTCAGCCACAATGACAAGACGCGGTGACTGAACGGCCTCTAAATGTAATGATGGAAAATGTTTGCCAATAACAAACAAACTATAACACTTCCAGTTTGTCGCTGGTTCACGGTAGCGGCGAGTGACCAGCTGGCACATTAAGTTGAGCGTCTTGTTCACAATTGTTCGTTGTTTGTTTTCTCAAATTGAAGTGTCACTGAACTGCTGAGCATACAGCTGGATAAAGAGGCAGATTATTAGACGAATCGATGGAGAAGATTTAAGATTTTTTAGTAACTGGTGGTGGCGGGACGCCATTAGCATCCAGTTAAAGACACGTGGCTCTTCTCTACATCCTGGAGTCACAAAGAAGTTTAAAAAAATGTTTTTGTGAGTATTTGAAAACCAAAATACACTTTTGGCTTGGCTTTAGCTCGTCATTACTGGACTGTAGTTGTAGTGACATTTGGACACGTCAATAACTGCTCATCATAATTAACTTTCTTTTTTTGAATGTTTCCATTTCCTCAAACGAGAAGTGCGGTTGTGTACCCGATGGCTCATGTTGTATCCAGATGTGTTTGCACATTCGTCATGCCACTTTTTTTTCTTCATTTTGCTGCTTTAACTCAGTCTGTAAATGTTGTCTCTGTTATTTATTCCTTCACAAAAGGAAACAATAAATGAATTCATCTTTTATTTTACATGTCTACATTACGCTCGAGTGTGAAGAGTGAAATCTGTGACTAACAGGCCATTCAGCACACTTCTCCACCCTTCTGCGCTGACACCTAAATATTTCCTCACTAGTCTCTAAACGGTGAGCCAAGACTCAAACCTCAGCTGAATGCGGCATTGAAATTTTGACTTAACAACATCGCTTCATTTCCAATCATTTTGCGTCTATTGCTCAGGCACATGGTCAGGTAGTGTGTCATGGAGTGTTTTCTGCTCTTTGGCTTTCACGATCATACATGGATTTCAAAACGCTAGCAAAGCACTTGAATTGTATCATTGTAGCATCCATTCCTTCAGGCCTCAATAGACGGCTGCATTATCTGCCAGCCGTGTGCTTCGGTGTCACTCTTCTGAAATACAGCGCTTCGATTAACCATCAAATATTTTTCAGGATAAATCAAAGCTTTTTCGGCCTTCTTAGGACTATTCGGTCCTCCTGACCCGGCATCCCAGCTCTTGGAGATTATAACTATTGAGGGCGCGCTCTGAAATGGTGTTTGTGCTGTTAAGACTATTTAGCCAGTGACACACCATTCCAGCTCATTTCATTTGGTTGACTCATACGGTCCCTCATTTAAAGCTTTGATGTACGGGGGCTGATTTCTGAACGGTCCCATCCTAATTGCCTGTCTCACTGCTTAAGATCATTATCAGGATGGTTGTTTGAGATAATGGAGCTTTACACAGCCAGTGCCGTCTAATCAACTCAACGGTCTAATGTCTATACGAGTGGTCAGTTTGTGCTTGCAGCCTTGGGAGGGGGCAAAAAAAAAAAAAAAAAGGCACAGCCTTCACAAAACATGGCTCATCCGTTCCCGTGTGCTATGCACCATAACGCACATAAATAATGTATTCCTCACTCCTAATGTACCAGTGAGTTTGCAGCATATTCTTCTCGTGTGTTCTCTACTGTACTCCAGATGCTGATTTATCTCCAGTGTAGCTTGTGCATCACCACGGGAGGCATGCAATGTACACTATGCTACTGCGCTTGCAATTGCCTTGACAACCCTCGAGCACTGAACATTACGTGTGTTTGCTCAAGGTTGCCCTTCATGACTTTTTCGACAAGGAACTGAGGCTCAGATATCATTTTCAACACCCATTCCACTTATTGACCCTGTAGTTTGCTATATTTATGCTTTATATTTTGCTAAAAGGGTGTGATATAAGATTAATTGTCCTCTTCAGTAAGATGGTGGAATGAAATAAACATAAAAAAAAAGATTAAACAGGAAAGAAAAAAAAGAGAAGCCTCTTAGAGTCAGTGGCTTCCAAAAGTTTTTCAGAGAAGCCCCTTCTAACTAAACAAACAAAAATACTACTACATTTAATTAACATTTTTATTAGAGGTGAAAATGGACAAAACAAGTGTTCGGCATCCCATGCCACTATGAAATAATTAATTGAAGAAGTAGTAGTTCTTCCTTATAGATTCTTTTAAAAATTGACATTAAATTAGTTTGAAAACGTATGGATCAAAGTTAACCAACCCAGAACAAGCACAGCTCCTGTCCACTGCAGGTTGCAGGGATGCATGTCACGATTCTACGCTGCTGAAAAATCCTCAGGATGACATCACTGTTCATACCCCAGACGTATCGGTGGCTTGTGTGTGCTTGCCTGGAGCCTGGAGACGGCGTGAGGCTGAGCTCCTCCGTCTGATCGGGTCGCCTTGAGTGCTCGAGCAGCACTTCAGTCTAAATGTGATCAGATTACATCACTGTTTTGGTTCAAGTGTTTATGCACTAGTTGAGGGATTATCTTCTAATATTTGGCAGGTGGTGGTGTTAATTTTGGACTCTGCTTCTGTGTTTTCTGCCCAACAGTTTGGGAGCTGCTGATTTAAGCAATATGTTTTGTACTGTGGTGTTGTGTCTCTTCCAAAGCTTGAGTAGACAAACCCATGTAGTGTTCCACCCATTAGTGAGCAGCTGATTGGGACCAGCTGAAGTAAAAAGGTACAACAATGAATAACATTAGAACTACTGCACTCTGATTCTGCAATGTGTCCCCGTCACTGTGACCTTTGACCTTCAAACACCTAATGTTTTCAGTTTGTATTCCGTTTTCATTTTTGCAATATCTGCAGTAACTCCCTCAAGGCCCTCTTGAGACATTGAATTCATATGAGGTGACAGTGACCCTTTGACTTCTGATCGCCAAAATGTTTTCACGCCATACTCAAGTCCCAGTTGACGATTGTGCCAAATTTGAAGAAATACACACAAAACCCTTCTGAGATATTATGGTAACGGGAATGGGAGAAATATTGCGTGCATGAGATGACAGTGACCTTGACCTTTGACCACCAAAATCTCACGTCTGTCCTCGAGTCTCAGTGGACTTGTGTGACAAATTTGGAGAAAATAGTTCTGATAGAACAGCATGGACGGACGGACGGACAACGTGAAGAGAGGACGACGCCGGCACACGAGGGCATCGTAGATACGACTCAGACCTGCTTTGTGTCTCAGACCTCAGACTGACGAGTTGTCAGTTCACTTTGATATTTGAGCGTAATTTATCACCCTGCTATCCCACAATGCTTTGCACAAATGAGTTTGAGCAGCTGCTCACACCTGACACCATCCAAACAAAGGGCTTTTTTTCGGTTCGTGGCAGATATTTTGACATGTCATAGCAGGAAAAACTGTCAGAGTAATTAATAATACGAATAAGAGCGCCGCTCCATTTAGCTTCATTAAAGCTCTCTGATAAGGCTGACTTGATTGAACAAAGCCATCATTAACAATATTAATTATACCTGAGCTTTTCTTATGATAAGTCATAGTATCCACTCTTCCATGAGAAAGACTCGGTGTTAATGAGAAAACCTAATAAAATCGTCTCTTTATTTATTTCTTTGTATTTTATCGGTACTGTATTTGTTGACACTTGGAAGCAAAGGCTTTGTGAATGGTTTACATTTTTGGGGGGCTTGGGGTTGTTTAAACCTACAAGAAACCTAGTGGATGATTTAAAATGGTAAAAACTAAATAAATTGCTACTACATAATTGTTTCTTTTCTTCTCAGAGTTCAGTTGCACGCAAGATTATTTATCTGAAATTAAAAAAAAAAAATTGAATATGAGTTCAAAAGCAGAAACCAAACAAAAACCCTTGAGTGTAATATTTGGAGCATTCATGTGCTATGAGGCAATACCCAAGTGCCTTGAGTAAATATTGCTTCAGTTACTAGTGTCAAAACCACTGTCAAAACTAATCTTAACCCCAAAATCCTCCAGACGGCCTAAAACCAACACAGAGATCTGTGTGACTACAACCTGGGTCCACAGCAACGACGCTTTAGTTAAATAAAAATTCCTTGGCTCAGCATGGAACGCGGCAGTCAGACAGACCTTCCGTGACTTCGCCGTGGAGCCTGGATTGATGTGGAAGCATGTATAGTTGATTAGCAGCCCATGTCTTATTCATCCTCCACAGGTTCAACGATAGAGTCAAGCACATTAAGATTCTGACCAAGGACGGCTGCTTTTACATCGCTGAGAGCCGCCTGTTCAAGACTGTGCTGGTAAGGGTTTTAACTTTGTATGGATTTTTGTGCCCTATAAAGTGCTGTAGCATGTAGGGAGATAATTATTTTGACATCGCGCTACTTTTGCAGCCTACATGCTAAAAGTTTTAAAATGCCTATCAGTTTATTTTTACACCAGTGCACACACAGCTTCCAAGAAACTAATAGTAGCTTGTTTAAGCCTTAAATTGATAGATAGGAGACTTTTTTCAGAAGTTTCTGTCACTTTCTCAGCATTATATTGTCAGAGATGATATAAGCATCACCTCCCCAACAAAACCTCCAACATGTCTTTGCTTTTATTCCTATAAACCCCTACAGAACAGTGTCTAGTTTTAAACCTGACTCACATGGGAATGTTTTATTTCATTGGGCTTGTTTTACACAGGACCTTGTGGAGTACTACAAGGAACACTCTTTAAAAGAAGGTTTCAGCAGTCTTGACACCACTCTGCGCGTCCCTTATAGGGAACTGTCCAATGGAAACATGCCTTGGGCCATTACCAAGGCTGGCAGTGGTGAGTCTGCTTCACACACTTGCAGGTTCCCAGAGACCTTCTGTCTGACAGTTGGAAATGCCACCGGTTCAGAGCAGATCTACATGTAGCAAATTCTAAGTTTTAACTAGTTTGGATGACCAGAGGTGGTACAGAATAGATCAGATGGGTGAGTTCTCTTCTACTGGGAAGGTTCCGCCTGCTTGTCGAGATGTTTCCCACTTACACAGGTCACACAGAGAGCTGGAATCACTATTTCACCTGTTAATGTTTTGTGCTGTCGTATGCCCTCTCCTCAGTGAACGATAGAGAACTATCCCAGCTTACATTACCAAATCAGGCTGACGGAGCATTTGCTTGGTGTTAGACCCTCAATTTAAAATAGTGTCATAATACCGTAGACGGTCTTATCTTTGATGTATGAGACCTTTAACACGCTATAATGAGACGACTCTTTTCCCCGTAGATGCGCCCGAGCCGGACGACAGTGTTTATTTTCCGAGAGAAACATGTTCAGTTTCTGACTGAAACACATTTACTTTCAAACGCAACATTCCATTGTGGGCCGTTCAGATTTTTATTAATGCTTTCAAATAAGAAAAAAAAAAATCATAGGTGAATCTAATTTCATTGACCACAAATTTCAGTTCTGTAATTAAAGGTGTGTATATATATATATATATATATATATATATATATGTAGTTTGTGACGGGATAGTTTTAGTAAATGCACAAATAAACACTTCTCCCGGTTCATAAGTCAGGTGGTAGTGTTGGTGGAAGTAGGCTGGACTGGACTCATAACCTATGAACCACAAGCTTAAACCAAAGGTTTAACACGCAAACAAATCAAACTCAATACTGACAAGAGGGAGACAAACAGAAGAGCTCCAAAATACTGAACTGAAATACAAACTCTACTAACGAAGCAACCACATACAGGTGGGAGAATGGGGGGGCTGATAGGATAAGACACACCGGGAACAGGGCTGTGACTAAGGAGGACTGATTATCCAACGAGAAGCAGGTGAAACACAGAACAGGCGGGGAAAGGAAGTAGCACAAGAAGGAAGTGCTCTTCAAAATAAAACTAACAGACAGGATACACAAGAAAACCAATGCAAAACTGCTGGGCGTGTTCTTCTTCATTTAATATCCAGCAAACTAGATGCAGCTGAGTGATTTTGCTGCCCTCTACTGGTTACTTGCAGCTCTTTATTTACAAGTCAAATGAAAATATTGAGGCAAGGGTGCACAAATAGTTTTGTATAATATAATTTTTTTATGTCAACACTATTTTGAATATGAATAATTAATTTCCCCCAAATAATGATGGATAAGGAAATACTAGAAATACTACTACTACTAATAATAATAATAATTATAATAGTAGTAATTTTTAATGGAAAGTAATTATCCATCCATTTTCTACTGCTTATCCTGTTAAGGGTCGCGGGGGCTGGAGCCTATCCCAGCAGCCTTTGAGCGAGAGGTGGGGTTCACCCTGGACAGGTCACCAGTCCATCGCAGGGCCAGCACATAGAGACAGACAACCATTCACACTCACAGTCACACCTACGGTCAATTTAGGGTATCAATCAGCCTCGTCCCCTCTTGATGTCTTTGGACTGTGGGAGGAAGCTGGAGTACCAGAGAGAACCCACACAGGAACAGGGAGAACATGGAGACTCCACACAGAAAGACCCCGTGCCTGACCGGGGCTCGAACCCAGAACCTTTTTGCTGTGAGGCAACAGTGCTGACCACTGTACGCCCTGATAAGTAACTAGTATTAAAAAAATCATTCAAACTTTTTTTTTTGACTTTTATTCATCTGGAAAATGTTTGATAGAAAATGTGCTATTTTCTGACAGAATGAAGCAACAGACATCGATAAATACTGAATCATTTAATTGAACACAAAAAGAGAAGCTGTAACCCTCTGCTGAGCCTCCCTGCGATCTAGTTTTTAAGTTGAGTCAATTAAAATGTTGTCAACAGGACATTGTACACCGGCGCTACGCAACAACTCCGAGAGATAAAGCAGCAACTTTGATTTCAACCTGTCCGCATCACCAAGCATGAATAAATGTATTCTTGCACTGACGCTCAAGTGCAGTAACTGCATCATTACCGGCCCTCAGAGGCACAAGTGGATACTTATTCACTCGAAGGAAGAATGTGAAGGGGAGAGGGAATGAGATCTTGAGGAGGACAGAAACTAGAAGGAAGTTACAGTAATGAGATGAAGAGTTAGACAAGTGGGGACTGAGAATGTGGATAGAATGAAATAGACAGACGCAGCAGCAAGAGAAGCGATGGTGTACAGCTGGGAGTAGGAAGAACAGGATCAGCGGGAAGATTTGAGTGATCCCAAAATTCTGCATTTACACACGGGGATTTAACATGCGTCTTTTAGTTGCCCTCATTGTGATCACGTCTCAATATGCTGATTAGTTAGCCAAGTCTAGCATAACCAGCATGGTGCGCTCCAGGCGTGGAGACAAGTCTGCAGCTTTTTTGTTTTGGAGGCATGTGACCTTTCAACTTATTGGAAAGGTTACAGATTTTCTTTCTCCAGAATGCGGTACAAGCTGTACAGATTATGTTTACACTCTGCTGAGATTCAGTACAAGCCAGACCACCACCAAATATGATCAATTCGTTCTGCATGCATTTGAAACTTGAATTAATGTGTTCTTCCAGGGTACAAAACAAAGGTATGGGGTAAGAGAGATAGAGGAGGGGAAAAGACAAAAGAGAGTGTGTGTGAGGGAGAGACAGCGAGTGAAATAAATAGAAAAGAGTCTTGGCAGCTCACCAGGATGGGAAGAGCAGTCTCAGTTAGAGCCTAATGCCCCAGGCAAGCACCAGGAGCCTGCTACTCCAAAAGTCACACTCTGCACGCTGCCTCGCTCTGAGATGGCGTCACAATTTTCCTGACAGGACATGACATGTCACTTGGACTGGCAGTGGAGAAAACTGTGTGACAGCCGCCTGCTGACACACACCTGAGGGATACCCTCGGTCCAGCTGGGAGACTGCGCCTGTTTTCACAAAAGTGGGAAAAAAGTTGGCAAATGCGGTGCGATTTAAAAGAGCAGAAAAGCAGCTGGAGGTAACTGTCTTAACTTAACGAGAGCTGTGTGCAAGTAAACAACCGCAGCCGCTGCAATAGCAGGCGAGGCAAGCGTGGAACAAAGTCAATGTTAGGCCTTTGTGTCTGTTCAGATGTAAAATTCTGCTACATCTTTGTCCCTTCCCTTTTGGCAGCGTCAGTCTCCCAGCGCATCAGGCTTCAAAGCAGCTCTGCTAGAGGTGTGTTTGTGAATCACTGCCATTCACCGCCCTACCTTCACAGTGAAAGCCTCAGTGCATTCTGGGATAGATTATTATTGCCTTAAGTCGTCCACCCCCATAGACAGACTTGAGTGTGGGCACCGGATGTTCTGACTGGTAAACATCCTTGGTGGAAAGACAGGTGTCGCGCAAAAACAAACAAACAAACAAACAAACAAAAAACACAAAGTTGATTGGATCTCAGACACATCTTATCAAAGACAAACAGGCTGAGCAAACATTCAAGATGCAGAGCATCAAAACTCTGGAGTTACATTTGTGTAGAGAAACCAGCCTCTTGCTTTGCTTTAGTGAGATGATTAAAAAAAGACTCCTTTTCTAGTTGTAGATCTTTCTACGATGCTTAAGAGTGCTGTCTTTCATACCGATCAGTGAGAGTTAGAGTCTGTGCCTCCCTACAGTTCATATAGCATACGTGCACATATGGTAGTGTATACAACGCTGCCTGTGGTTATGTGTGTAGCTGTGTGCTGTCAGACACAGTTGACACAGATTGGCCTGTGTTTTTAATCCCTGTGGGGGGGGGGGGGGGGGGGCATGGAAGAAGGCATGCAAACACATTGTTGTGTTGACAGGAGCTGGTTTTTCAGATGGGATGGGGTGGCTCAGATGGGAGCAGGAGTCTTTCGCTCTTCTGTGTAGAATCCCAGCCGTTGCCTTGTCAGAGTGCTGTGCTCTGCCCAGATGTATGCCCACTCCCCCCACTGCTGCTGCTGCTTTGGCTCACCTGGTTCATTCTTCAAAATGCTGTTTTTGCTTATTATTATGCAGAATGACCTGAGACAGATGGCAGATATACGTGGATAAGCAAACATTCATTTAGGTTCAGGAGCCAAAAGAGCACCAGGCATTGGGCAATAGTTGTGTTTACATTTAACTGTCATTTGAACTTTGAGCAAAATGTAAAAATGTCCCAAATGCTCAACTGGTTTGCAGTGAATTAGCTAGGCTATGTCATGCTTATTGCAGTGAGGGCATGGGGCTATAAGGCATTGTGACACAAGGCTGTCACACACAGAATAGTTCAGGAGAAGAAGAAGATTCAAACCTGGAATCAAAACTAGTCTTAATAGCCACTAACAGTAATTGTTGTTTGGTACCAGTCTTTGACTGTGTTGCATGATGTCTGGGGAGAAAAGAAACCTCTTTTTTTTTTTTGGAGCACCCGGGCTGACGGCTGCAGCAGAAACAGCTGGTCAGTTGTTTGCCACGTCGGAGTCACTATGATTCTCATTAAAGCAACTGATTTTGACTACAATACTGTGTCTTTTTACAATGGAATCTAAAAAGACTTTTGGTCCTACTGTGACATCTTTCATGATTATTACTTCAAATGGACCCACAGCGGTGTGCCTGTTCTTTTCTAACAGCTAGCATTACACTGACTGACTAGCAATAGATAAGGGTCTTGTTGTTTCTCCTTAGCTTCCTCCATACATGTCATGCTCTGTTTTGTGCTGAGAATTCTGAGCTTTTGCACATCCGTGATCACAAGTATGTTAATTTGGGTTCGTCTTGTGTAAAAATCCAACATCAGATGCGCATGGCTTGTGAAATAACTGTTGTTCCATCCTCTCTCACTCTTCTCTTCGACTTTGCCCGCTCTCAGTCTCTCTCTCTTCTACCCTCGCTCACGTTCTCTCTGTCAAAATTGTGTTTACTTTTCTTATTTTCTCTCTTTGCTCCCACGACGGCCTGATCCCCCATCACTTTTGTTTCTCTGTAGTTCCTCCTGGTGGTTGCAGCTTTGTTCCTCCCTCCTCTTCGCCTTTCTGGTCAGGTACTGGAACAGCTTTCTTCTGTCTGTCAGTATGACCACATTTGCTGAGCTTGCTGCAGGTCTGTCAAATCGTTTAATCCAAGAATGCTAATTATTATATTATATTATACAGTATATTACATACTCTGCATCTGTAGCCATGTGCATAAAGCACTTTAGCCTTCTTTAGTTTAAAATTGGAAACAAAAACAACAGAAATTTCAACTAGAGAGCTACAACCTCACCTTTTTCAATTGCATGAAAGGAGAATAAAACAGAAGTGCAGTTAATGCAACTAAGAGGCAACCAACACTTTGGATCATATTGTTTTTACATGACAATCAACACGAACAATCCATTTGTATTGATTTATGCAACAAAATAATATTGATGCAATAATTCCATGGTTTAAATTAGGAATTTTGGAGGCTTTTATACACTCTTCACATGTAGCTGTGAGCTCTAAGTTTATTGGAAATCAGTACTGAGAGCACTGCCTCACCATGAATTTATTTATCGTCGTGATCCGACTTGGATGAAAATATTTTTGTAGGTTGCAGTCAGTCCAGTGTTTTCATTGAATGCAGCATCAACTGGTGCATCCCATTAATGCTGCTGTTGCATGTACATGTGTGTTGGTGTGCATATGTGTGGTAGTAGATCCTAACCTCCAACGTTCCTCCCATTTACGTCGTCTGGGTTTCCAACAAACAAACCTGTATTCGCACGTTATAGGAGCCTTGACCTGCTTGTGTAGGAAAGACCTTGTATAGGCAGATAAGTGCAGGTGCAATGTGTGAACTATGTTCAACATTAACATTTAATAAGATCAACACATGATGATGGTAACCTGCTGACCCCTCATCTGTACTGGGTGCTTGTATGCTGTGTATATCTCCCATCTCATCAGTAAATCTCCATCTTTGTCTTTGCCACTTTGCTTTTACATTCGGTCAAGTCAGCGAGGCTCCCTGCCTCATTGTCCCTACAGCAGAATTGTAGTAACGGGAATAATACCCGTGAGTGTATCAAAGGTTTAGTTCTGGTATTGGTCAATCCATACATTGCTCTTTTCTCAAACGAACATGAAAGTTTGGTGTGTTGGTAGCTTCACGCTGAATAAACGCGGCTGGCTCCGTCTGCATGCTGGTGTTCAAGGCAGCTATTTTTGAAAACTTAAAAGGCAAAATCTGAAGCGAATGTTTTTTCTTACCAGTGTTTTATCAGCCATCAAAAATGAGAGTGCAAGATGAAATAAAATTACCAGACAAAATCCTAGAAGAGTCTAGCAGACAGTTCCGTTTACAGATGAGAAAGTGGTTCGAAAATTTACATTCCTACCGTACGCATTGTATCTGATCACAAAATTATATTAACTATATAAATTCATGAAAAAACAAACATTGACTTTTGTCTGCCATGTTTCAGCATATATGTTGTCAGCTTGTTTTACAAGATTATCCCTAACTTGCTGAGTAACAACATGAGTTGATGTGAAGTTACAAAACTCGTAATTCCAATTGGTCTGATGTCACATGAATGCATCATCAGTGTCTCCCAGAGCATATGGAAACCACACATCTGGATTCACGTAGGAAGCATGATCATGTGACTTCATGGTGACATTTTTGCTCGGACCTCAGACGGTGGTTATCCTCCTCACAAGCACATCTCCTCAGTGAGCTCATACTTCAAGAGTGCGATGGCCTCCAATTATAAGAACAGCTTTCTCTTTCTCAGTGTTTGCTCCCAGGGTGGTGGGTATTGCGGTGGCTCGCTATGACTTCAGCTCCAGAGACACATGGGAACTCTCACTGCTGCAGGGAGACATTATCAAGATCTACACCAAGATGTCCAGTGGCTGGTGGAAGGGAGAGGTCGACGGCAGGGTAGGACTGCTTGCTGCAGGCTACACAGACTATGACAGATCTTTCAACACATCCTGCTCTTTGAAACTGGGATAATTGCGACCTCAGTTCTGTGAGAGGGAACTTCACGTCACTGTTTTTGTGCCTGTAAAAGTTCCATATTACCCCTGTTACCCCTGTTACCCCTGCAGAGGAGGTGGTGAGTTTGTCTGGTTTTACATTTAAAAAAAAGCATTATTTGACCACACTTTGTGGGGGAATGTAGCATAGGCAAAGGACACATTTTTTATATTAATGTTTATTAATATTAATATGCATTCATTTTTATATATATCTGGATCAAATGGCCATATGTGCTCTCTCTCTCTGATGCTTCATAGACGTCAGTGTGACCATTTCCACAAAGAGAACAACAATAAACTGATTGGACACTCTAATTAAGACATCTGTCGACCACATTTGTAAATGTAATAATGATTATCAGTTATTTTCCATATTTTTGTTTTATGAAGAAAGAAATTCTGACGAACCCATGATTGTTGATTTGGGCGTGTTCATTTACAGGCTTGTTGATAACAAGATCATGAGAAAAAAATGTCAGTCTTGCCTTTTAATTATACACAGTTGTTACAATTGAATAAGATGACCTTCATCTACTCATCCTACATAATCCAGACAGGATTTCTGCACGCCCACACTGTTTCATTGATTTGTTTATGAATTTACTGTAGCCTTTCAATATTTTTAATAGAGAAGAACTCAGACCCAGTTGTGAAACATACAAATGTCTGATATTTTAAGGTCTACTTCACCCAGTGATATTTAGCACTTCAAATACTCACAAATATGTGTCTTGAGCTCATAAAGACCCCCCCCCCCCCGCATCACTTCTCGCTAACCCTCAGCTCACAAAAAAATCTAAATATATCCTGTGTGACCCGTGTCATTCTTCTTCTCAGGTGGGCTGGTTTCCTTCTACCTACGTGGAAGAAGAGGGCTGAAGTTGCTGGATATCCTTTCAGTGTCCGTCTGAAACTGACCACCTCCAGTCAGCATCATGTTGCTCCGTCACTCTCCGTGCCCTGCAAGTCACATCTCCTTGATAAAAAAAAAAACAAAAAACCCAAGAGACATCGACTTAAGAGGAAGCGGCTGTGCTCTCAAAAAACCTTCTCCTGCCCTCTGACACAGTCTCACGCTGAGCAGATGTCAAATCACAGATTCCAGGAACGTCTCTCTCCGTATCCCTGCCCATGTGGCCCTGTCTGCACACACGGCCCACTGGGAAGTGCATTTGCTGTACCCAGATAATGCCCCCACCCCCCCTTTCGGCTCACCTTGTCTTATTATTGATGACTCCGTCGGCTGGTGTGAGACTCGCCTTCGCTGTCATCTTGTTTCGATACCAGTAAGGCTCAGTCATCCAGCTGGAACACAGATCCTGCTGACAGTGCGCCGCCCAGGTGTGCCACCAAATTGAAATGCAGGAGCTGAGGACTGTTGTTAGAAATCTGTACCTCTCGGATTTTCAGACTTCTGTGTTGTATTTTGTATTAGAATAAACAAAATTTGTAATATTTAAATGCAGTTGCTGAAATGTGAGTTTTCAATCACCACAGACGGAAGGATTGATCTGCCGTTCAGGTGCAGCTGGAAGATTTTGAGAAGCAGATGTAATTTGGAGACATAGCGGCAGAAAAACACATCCGGAGACACAGCAGTGGAATTTATGCGTGTAGAAATTACAATAATCCACAATTGATAGATGAGGAATATTTCTCAGCTTTCATTTTTAATCAACACCTCCTTTAAATGATGGTGTTTATGTTAATTAACATCTCAAATTTAAAGGTGTGATTTGGGCCTGCTCAAGCCATCTTACCTCGTAATGCTGATTGTTTTACAAGACATGACAGTGAGCAATGACTCTGGTGGAGGCGAGTCACTGGAGCAGGAAGGAGTCAGACCTGCTCCAGAGAGCTGCGCCTACACGCTGCGAGGGAGGAGTGTCTAACTTTTCGTCGTTTCAACATTCGCAGGACTGAGCAGGTGCGGATGATCCGAGAGTACAGCAGCAGTGAGAGGAACATCATCAAACCGAGGCATTTCCCACCAAACACTGGGCCATAAGTTTGACCCTCCCACCCCTCGCAGGTTTACTGCTTGCTTGTTTGCTCGATCGTAGTTACGCTCTCGATGGTCAAGGTGACTTCTGAGCCTTTGGAAGTAAGGGTGGTAAGAATACTGAGCCTGGCCTTTGATTGGCTGTTTGGTTTTATCACTGAAGTGTCGCACACCTCCAGATGTAAACGTCAGCTGTGGCAAAGACAGTCATGTGACAGGTAAGAACTCAGTGGACCTCATTCAGGAAATGTTGCTACACACCGTAAGATAATTTGAACCCTCAGTTTAGCCTTACAGACAGGAAGCAAAGCCTGATGCCCATTTGTAGGTCTTGTACCTCATAGAACTGGGAATAATTTGGCCTTCCAAATACTTCTATGAGAAGTACACGACAGATATGAAGAATAAGGAGTTACAAATCAGGCTTGGCTTCTTTTCAATTCGATTAAACTGAGTGTTTACAAAGGGTTATAGGTTGTAATAATACATTTTTACATGAGGACATTTCCTAAACGGGGACCGGTGTGCTTCCAAAGCTAATATGATGTAACAGAAAGGAAAACTCTCACTCACACACTTTATAGGTTTTTTTGTGGTTAAATTCACATTTCATTTTTGAACGCGACACACTCTCGGTACCTTCTCAATGTTCAATTATATATTCCAGCGAAGGAAAATGGGACCATGTAAACCTTGCAATAGCTTTAACGTATAAACCTTTGTGGGTTTAAAGGTTTTTAGGAGTTAACGAGGTGCTGAATGATGAAAGTGGAGATGGGCTGCTGCGCTAACATATCACTATTCCTCATACTTATTTATCTTTCTTCTGCACATTTTTCCATGCCAGTCTCCTCCCGCAGCTTTCAGAAAACGTCTGCAATAAATACATCAAAACCTGCGTCTCGATCGCCTATGCGAGCACATCGCAGGCCCGTAATAATATCACGTCTCTATCAGAGCTGGTCCTCGTCCTCAATCACTGGATAGAAATTGGATCTACAATTAATAGGCGTTATTCACTTTATAATGAGCATGGCTTTCATACTGCACTGTCCACTGTTATTCACATCACATTGTCTCGATGAGCATTCATATCAGACCTGTGCGATGTGGCGAATTTCATAGAAAGACATTTTATCTTCTTGTGTTGCGAATTTGGAAAAACGGTGCGCCAGTTGTGTTTGACTTTGGACACATGAAGTCATTATAAATACGCTCAAAACTAATCACAAAGCCAAGTGAAATCTGTGCGGGGTGGATTGTATAATAATTTTCATGTGTAGGTCTATACTTCACTTAGAACTCCTTCACCTTTTGATCATTCATGGTAAAAAAAAAACCAGAGAGCCTTTTTTACATTCCACAGATTTTGTGTTTACCTCAACTCGACTTGGTTTCAGAGTGAATGATTCAAGGGTGATGTAACAGCTGTTCACTGTAGAGCAAGGTAGCACAAGGGCGTTAAGTGCTGCTGTTTTCCTTCAAACCAAAACACACCACTAACCATGTGTGTGACATCAATATTTAATAAAAGAATTCTCCTTTTGAAATTTGATAGGCGACTTTTCCTCTTCAGACAAATGTAACATTGTAGGAACAAAGACTTCAGCGGTTGCATCACAAATCACGGCTGTGTCGAACACAATAGTGGAGGTGCGGCGGAGAATTGGCTGTGTGCTTAAATGAGAGCTAAATGAAGAGAACATACAGTTCATGCTATACTGCTGGTTCCTTCCTAAATTTGTGTCATATACATTTGTGTGTGAAACAAAGAGCCTCTTTTATTTCCACCCTTTAAAGATGCCATGTGGAGATTGCTAGTGGTCTTGTTGTTTTTTTTTGTAGGTGGGCCGCGTTTATTTTTTGTCCTGTCCCGCCCGAGTAAAATGTTGGCATTGTGTGCGAACTGTGCAATTAACATTTGTAAAGAAGTGGTGTGACATTTTGCGACCAACAACATGTTGTTGAATCAACATTCCCTTGAGACAAGAGGTACTGTACAACATCCCAGTTGCATGCCTCCAGGATGTCCTGCAATGACCTTGACCTTTGACAACCAAAATCTTTCCTTTTCTTCTTTTAGTCCCAGTGGACATTTGAGCTGAAATTGATGAAATTCTCTCCAGAAATATCAAGTTAACAGGAATGGGATGGATAGAGGGACCTCAAAAAATGCAATGCATCAATAAAAAACACTGAGTTGAGGTCGGGAAACATAGTTGTGAAACCTGCAGTTGAAAATTGTCCTCAGCGAGTGATCCCAGTGTTTGCTGGAGTAAAACTGCAACGGGGGAATAGACTCACTCAGAAAGCAATGATTAGCAGCAAAAGTCTTTAATGTCGGGACCTGTGAGCGACGGAGTAAACTACAGGAGCAGAGTAGGAGGAGGAGCAGCTAGTCAACATAGCAGTTCAGGGTCAGAACACTGGAAATCCAGCATCAAGGCAATCAAATCCAACAGGGCAGAGGCAAAGGCTAAAAACAGTCCAACCTCAGAAACACACCAAAACGCACTACAAAAAAATATCCACAAGAGGAAAAAGATGAATACAGAAGGGACTCATCCGTAAAAAGACCCAACGGGGACACATTAGGGTGGTGCAAAGACAGGAGGAAATCAAATCAACACACGAGGGCAGACCTACAAAGCAAATCACAAACGAAACAAAAAAAGGCAAATTCTCCTGCATGTTTTTTAAAACACTTTTGTGGTCCTGCTCCTGTTTTACACACTTAAATTCATTTATTTCTTTTTGTACTGTATGTATTTTTAAATGTCAGATTCAGCAGAAATGCACTGTTGAATAGAAGATTTCATTTAAAGACTGGAGCCTGAAGATATCAGTATTCTTGTAATGTAAACACTGCCTGAGGCTTACTTTCCCCCCATTGCTCTGCAGCCTCTCTAATGACCAAACTCAGCGGAGGGAGCGCTCTGCTGTGCTAACAGTAACCCTCCCGTCACAGAGGCAGAAAGAATGGCTCCCCTAATACTCTTCCTCTGCCTAATCTGCCTGTTCCTGTCTTAGCCAAAGAGATGAAAGGCGACGACAGAGGAGCCAAAAAGAAAAGCAGCCAGAAAGAGAGAGAGAGAGAGAGAGAGAGAGAGAGAGAGAGAAAACTGGACATACGAGGTTGCATGAGATAGATAACGTATGGAAGAAAGAGTATGTGTGTGCATCTGAGAGAGAGAGACAAAAGGCAGACAGAGAGAGAGAGACGGTAGCCAGGCATCGTCTTCATCTGTCTGTCTGATCTCCTTAACCCCTGGTCTTTGCCAGGCAGCCCCTCTGGATCTCTATATGGGGTTAAAAAGAGATTTAATAAAATACTGCCCTCAAATAGAGTGAGCTTCCAGTTCCTTTCTAAAAGCTTGAATATCCAAAAGACTTATCCGTATCTGTACAATTTATATTCAGCTGCTGACGTCTGACCATCAGCCTTACATAATGTTAAAACTATAGCAAGAGTTTTTAAGTTTCCAGCTAACTATGTGTTAGCTACATATACAGGAGACTTGCATAAACAAAGTCAGACCTGATGGAAGTCTCAGAGAAAATGACCCTTTCTTAAAGTCAAATACAATAAAACAGGCTGTGCTCGCGGTGTAGCCAGCGTGTGATTCACAAGTCCCTCCCATTGCGGGCCGTTGCCGTCAGATCCATCCTGGTTCTGCTCTCAGAATATTGTGAGCGGTTCTTAAAACCAGAAAATCCAAACTCAAGGCTTCCATAAAGCCACTGATGACATCACACTTGCTCTGTCTACTCCCTAGACAGTGGCTGGATATGACAGCAGCCTGTCTTCCTAAGCGCGGGCCCCTGCTGGTGGCACCAATCAGGGTTTGGGTTCATAATAAGCGCTTTTGTTAAGTTTAGGGGACAACTGTGATTTTGAAAAGTTTGATGTTGTAAACAGGAAACAAATAAGAGTCTGGGTTTTCTATAACGGTCGAAGAGTCTTAGAAAGTGAACCAGAAAGGAAGTCTGACTGAAACCAGTTGAAAGGGATCACACTGCCACCTGCTGTTCCGGAGGCTGCCATGCTTTAGTGAGTAAATTAATTATTTCCCACTTCACATCAACATTAATCCAATGAAATAACCAAAGCCAGCTCTAAAAATAGGTCACATCAATGTCTACCCTGATTTCTGTCTTTCTTCTGCAATTTTAAGTTGAGCCAATACGGACAATCTATCACTTATATCCAAATAAAGGTCATTTTGGGATACTTGTGGGGGCGGCGTGGCTCAGTGGTGGAGTGGCTGTCTAGCAACCAAAGAGTTGTTGGTTTGATCCTCACTTCCTCTGGCGGCCATGTACAAGTATTCTTGAGCAAGATACTGAGCCCCTAATTGTTCCTGATGACCCTTTGATGGACTGAAGACCCACCCAGGGTGAACCCCGCCTCTCACCTAATGTCAGCTGGGATAGCCACCCCCGCAACCCTTAATAGATAAGCAGTATAGAAAATGGATGGATGGATGGATGGATGGGATACTTATCGGGTCATTTTTCTTGGAGCACTAGTCTCCATGCAAAAATACCATAAAAAGTGAGATAAAAAAAAGAAGAAAAAGATGAAAAAGTAATCATCCAATCCTAACAAACGGCAAATGGCTTGGAGGGAAAATAAATGTTCAAGTTGAATTTATATCGAAAGAGAGAATGAGGAAGTGAAGTAAAGGACACGACCACGCTCTCCTCCCTCTTCGCCTGGATGGTGGAGCTAAGTCTCAGTGAGGACTCTATCAATACAACCCAGCAATTAAGATCTCTTAGATCAAAGCAGTCTAAACGAGCTAATCCTCAGAGAACTGCTGCTCTTTCCTCTTTCTATCTCTCCCTTTCCCTCTCTATCGCTCCGTCACCCTAGTTACTTCCTCTTGACTCATGGCTGTGTGTGCTGACTGCGCTTTGATGCTTGACAGCGGTGGGTCTCCTAAACGTAACATGGTAAATGAATCTGCATTAATGGCTAACACTTTCATATCCTTCTTACTAATTTCCACAAAGCAGGCATGCATGATTTCAGAGGTCTAGAGACATGTTTGCTCATTGTGAGTGTGCAGTTATCTGATGCACACATGCCAAGCCCACCAGGATATCAGCCTTGAGGCATTTTCTTCCATGTATTCTTGTTAATAACCTTGGCCAGCGATTAAAAAAAGAAAAAGTAAAAGAAAAGAACGGTGCAAAAGCCTCACTGAGTGTGGCAAACCGGCAGTGGCGTGAATGCGAGTGACAGCTTTGAGGTCAGTAGTTGTTCACAGGAGCATGACGCTGCTAGCAGATTAGCAGGTAGGTCATTTTCAGAAAAAAAAAGAAAAAAAAAAAGGTGAGCATCTGCCTGTGACTCCCGGGGACAGGTTTAACAAGGAGGCACTGCTCATCATAGGGGCTGCTCTGGCAGGGCCTGTCTGTCTCCCACCCCTCCTGCTCCTTCACTCCCCCCTCCTCTCTCTCTCTCTCTCTCTCCTTTTCTCCTGCTCTGCCAAACAGGGGCTATCGTGTTTACTGCTGCCTCTTCCCATTAGGGAACTATTGTTTCTGGCGGGCTTTTGTGATGAAGGCTGTTGTCTCTCCTTTATTTCTCCCCACTGTAACTTGAATCCCTTTGTTTTCATGTGCAGCGTCTGTCTCTAAACTAGCTCTCCGCGTGACCCTGCCAGTCTGTCTCTCTGGCTATCTGTTTTTTCCGTCTCTAACTGTTTCTTTGTTGGAACTCTTTGTATTGGGATTTTCTGCCACCACCACCACCACCTGTGCCTCTCTTTACTCAAATATGTGAGACAACAGTCCTTGGATTAACAAGGCCACAGTCTGCACGAGTTTGTATCAAATGTGAGACAGTAACTTATTGTTAGAAATTATAGTTCTCTTGAAATATTAATAGCTTTTAATCGAGATTCCAGGCTGCACTCGTAGGCGAGATGGTTCCAAATGTTTTGAATGTTTATCTGAATTTGAAAGAATGCCAACAATTAAAACAAAGAGAAATGCTCCGGGAATTTATGGTCTTTGTAGTTGGCATTGTTGTTATTAGTAACTAAACCCTGCCAAAGTCCACAGTTCCTTGGCTGCTCATCAGTACAAGGATACATTACTCCACCATCACTTCCCTCGTGTGAGGAGTTTGACAGTGCAAGACACACATTAAAAATCCATTGATGTATGGCCAAGAAATCAGCAGCCTCCAGATTCCCCTTCCCTGATAAAGATAACCATATTCATTGTCATGACCTCAGTTTATGGAGAAAGCAAACTGTAACTCCGTGAGTGCACCTACGTGTGCGAGACCTGATGTAGAGGTGTTCACGTGTGCCACCCCGAGAGGACACACATCGATGCACACGGATATTATTACTAAGGTTCTAGCGGATCTTGCATTGCATCTTTGGTGTGTGTTGCAGACATGAACTGACTCACACCAAGTGATGCGATGCTCCTCGATGTGGTGATGTCAGCTTCACTTATTCTTTAATGCTTTTATGAACGAGACAATCAAAATGGTTACGCCTTCATTACATGAGACCTTGGACACTCATGCACCTCATACACACCTTAAAAACACAGGAAACACGACAGTTTGGGCTCCTTTCAAGAGCCTGCAGGGAGGGAAGAGGCATTTCTGCTGAAAACTGACACTCACATATTTACACACGTACAAAGTTTGCCTGTTCTTTCTTCTGCTCTTACAAAACAATATTTCTGTAACACTTGAAGAGAATTTCTTTTTTCAGATTTAGTTAAAATATTAATTGATTTTAGCTGTTCAAGGTCAAAGTCACTGTCATTCCACAAAACATGGTTTTGGCTGTAACTCAATGAAAAATATCTCAGTTGTCAAATTTGTTACAAATATTCAAATAGTGATCCGATTTTGGCAGTCGGAGCTCACATGTCGTGGTCAGTGTGACCTCACAAATTGCATTTTTGGCCTTTAGAAGGCCACTCCCCGTTTGGCAGAAATGTTCAGCTGAACTCACGACTGACCTGTTGACATTGAGGACAACGTTTCACACACATGTCTAATCATGATGAAGAGGGCATGAAATGATGAATAATATATTGAATGATAAAAACGATGACACCCTGTCAAGGTCAACTTTAATGCGAGATAATAAAGTTCTGCAAAATCACTCTTCTGGCCATTATTCAATGTCTTTACTGTAAAACATGGAAGGAATAACAATACATTGAGACACTTCTGTAAAATTTCCTTAAATTCTGCTCGCAC
Source organism: Aulostomus chinensis (assembly GCF_037954235.1). Taxonomy (NCBI): domain Eukaryota; kingdom Metazoa; phylum Chordata; class Actinopteri; order Syngnathiformes; family Aulostomidae; genus Aulostomus; species Aulostomus chinensis. Next base: position 25,994,246 of record NC_141324.1, read on the forward strand.
CACAGCCTCTTCCATGAGTCAGGGCAAACACAAACAACTGCTCAACTTAAATAAATGATAAATGTGATTTGTATTTTTCAGGTTTCATTTTTTGAAAAATGAAATTGCTCGGCACATATTGAAGAGGAAGTAAAACTCTGCATGTAAAGCCTGTTTTAGATTTAGAGCAGGTGATAAACATTCACACTCTACCGCTGTGTTATTTTTGTCTTCACGGTTTTTGATGATGACGTGAAGGAACAATCACATTTCTTCCAGCATATGAAAAAAAAAAAAGATAAACAGTTAGCTTCCAAGCTCAGGGCACACCGGAACAGACTGTGAAAGGTATCTTTTATTTATGGGCAGTGTCAGTGTGATACATATATGATTTCTTCAACAGGGTGTCAGGGGCTTGCTGTGCCAATCGCAGCTGGGTCTGATTTGCAATTTAGGTGTGGCACCAGAGGCCACAAATGTTAGATGTGGCATTGAGAAAAAAATAGACAAGAGCTGTGATCATGTGTGACACTGACTAGGATTACCATCTGTAGCTGAAGAGCCGATTGCTGCTCTAGATTGTATTGAAATGGGGAGACATCAGATTGGTCTGTGCTCGTGACGAGAAAGCAGATACCTCTACCCTCCTGTTTGTGTTGCTCCTGCATTTTAACTCCATATTTTGTTTTAAACGATTGTAAAACGGCTTAATAAATGTTTGTAGTAGAGGTCATTTCAAATGAAATAATTGACCCTCTTCCTGTGCTTTAAACGGAAATATTTCTCGGGTCTTTTTCAAGCCGATGAATGGTGGCTCGGTGGAAGTATTGCTTCCCGTTCGGTCACTTCCAAGAACTCTGAAAGAGCAGAGGGGACAGAGGTATTTCTACTTTGCTCCAGCGGAGGCAGCTTAACTTCCTCTTTGTTCTGTATATTGATTTTGGTGTACTCTGACTCTTTGCGCCAAGCCAACAATCCACCCACCAGCTGTCCTTGCAATGCCAGGTATGTGAATAGGAGCTTGATAAAGCCACAGATGGCATGCTGCTCCCACCCCTCCATAAGTGCCATTCCTGATGCGTTGCCACATGAACAGAGTCGATTCAGTTTTTACCGCTGGAGCTGGAAAAATTGATTAGGATAGAGGGGGTGGAAGGTCTTATATGTTGGTGTGCCAGTGTGTGTCTGGCTACACACATGTACCAGATGAATAAAAGCACAGCATGTTCAACCTGAGGGCGGATATTTAATTTCACTAGTGTGAAGGACAATAAACAAAAACATTTTTCAAAAACAATTTATGAATAGAACTCCAGAGGCATCGCTGTAACTAGACAGCTGTATCATACCGCGTGTGTTGGGGCTGGAGAGGATCAGCACGCCCAGCGCTGTGATTTTTTTTGTGTCACTTTTGTTTTTATTTGTATTTTACAGAGAATGAAAACAAAGGCAGCATGAGCTGAACTGAATAAATAACATAAATACGGTCACTAAATGTTGTGCTGTCATTTATAAGTAGGCACTGCGCTTTGTCAGAAAAGCCAGACTTGATCAGCCGTTCATGCAGGTATGCGTGTACATTCTGCACGTTCAGCTGATCCACACAAACTACAAACGAATGTCACTCTTCTGTTCCTGATGATCCAAAACAAAATTGCAGTTCGTATGCACGTTGAACTGTTTAATTTTTTAATCATTCGGTATGACTTCCCTGATATGTGCACAGAGGAAATCTCTCTCTCTCTTTATATATTGAAACACTAAATTATCTTATCAGTCCAGTAGCCAGAGTGTAAAAATCTATGGTGACTGAAATTACGTTTGGTAATTCTGGCTCTGATCTGGGCCACGTTTGGTACTTCTTGGTGTTATATGGGCCATGTCAAGCACTTCTGGCTCTGATCTGGGCCACGTTAGGCACTTCTGGCTCTGATCTGGGCCACGTCAGGCACTTCTGGCTCTGATCTGGGCCACGTTAGGCACTTCTGGCTCTGATCTGGCCCATGTTTGGTAATTCTGGCTCTGATCTGGGCCACGTTTGGTACTTCTTGGTGTTATATGGGCCATGTCAAGCACTTCTGGCTCTGATCTGGGCCATGTTAGGCACTTCTGGCTCTGATCTGGGTCACGTAAGGCACTTCTGGCTCTGATCTGGGCCACGTTAGGCACTTCTGGCTCTGATCTGGGCCATGTTTGGTAATTCTAGCTCTGATCTTGGCCACGTTAGGTACCTCTTGGTGTTATATGGGCCATGTCAGGCACCCCTGGCTCTGATATTGTCCAGTGAGGGCGGTGCATCACTGGACATTTGAGTATAAATATAAATATTAAAGGGATGTTTCCCCTCAGCGCTTATTATTTTTACAGCCTCAATTTCACCGTACGTCGTCGATGATTTCCTATGTGTGTACAGATACTGACTATCGTTCTTCAACATACAGAAATCTAAACCAACAAAATGACACGCAAATGAATAAATAGAATGACATCTTTTGTGAGGCAGCAGCAGCAACAACGGCGGCGCTGAGAGAACCGCTGCTCAAAGGAAAGGAAGGTTATGACTGCAACTCTCCTTTTGAAGGCATGCTTTGTTTCTTTCGTTACCATGACAGTTGAGCTAGTAGCTGGAGCTCTTCCTGTGACGGGTCAAGGACGATTTATTGTTACAAACACTGAGCTCTTCTGAGGAGGAGGAAGGACCTGCAACTTTGATTCTAGGTTATAAATCCCCCCCCCCCGCTGCAAATATCCCTGAAAATCAGAATTTGAATATGAGCTTATGAAACAGCTGGGGGAAGAAATATTAAACAGGCTTTGTGCTACCATTTTTAGAAAGAGCACCATTAATATTCAAATAGTTTTGAAATAGTCGTGAAGCTGGGGATATTCGGAAGCTAATCATATATGCATGACAACAATATTGTTTACATTTGTTGACTGACAGAAAAGTTTAGCTTGCAGTCCCTGAGCGCCTCTGGGTCCTGTTTAGAGTTCCACAGCTCCATTGATCAGCTGAATACGAGTATCGGAGGGCTGATAAGTTTAGCGCTCCAGTCGTGTTGCAGAGTTGTTTCTCTTCTAGCTACTGAATCATATATGTTATGTAAGTTAGACGGTTGGTGCCACCAGTGCTGACAGTGGCAGAACACAAGGACTGCTAACGTCTAAAAATATCTTCCTAATACCCCCTCCTGAGTCTTAGAAGAGAAAGGAGAAAGGACAAGGTGTTGCTGTGACACGAAACAGTTGGAAATATAACAAGAGAACAAAATCCTTCGGTCTTTTATTTTTTTGCTCTGAATTCCGACCCCTGAGAAAAGCCTCATGCTGCACTTTAAAACTCTTTTCAAAACAGCTCCTATAAGTTTAAATGTCAGCATTTTTATTCTGCTATTTATTTGAAAATAAATGCATTTGCCCCACAGAAACTGACAAGCTGCAGTAAACATCCCCGCTCACAACAGTAAGTGGGCCATATGGAGGACTTATGGCGCTCATTTTCTCTCTGCATCTAAGAATGTCATTGTTTGCAGTGTGCTGCAGCTGGTCTTAAAGCAGAGCTACGGTCTCTATCAGGGAGTTCATTAATCTATTCAGCAATAATCTCTGTTTAAGTGCAAGAGACTTGGATTTACCAATAAAAGCCTTGTATTTGTAGCGCTAGAACATAAAGTTGACCATCATATAAAAACCCCACCAACATGTCATAATTGTCTCTCCTGCCACTTTAACAAGAACTTTGAGGGCAGGAATATTACAGTATAGATGTTTTCTGTATAGAACTACACAGAGACGGTATGGGGGAATAGATTATTCTGTCTCAGTGCTTGGTTCTGGTTCTGAGAGTCATTACAGCGGGTCATTCTACGGTGATATATGATAATATTCTGGTACTATTACACCTTGCTGTCTCTGTAAAAGTGCAAGGAGATGGGGGGGCAGAACATTCTCAATCAACATCTTTGTAAAAGAGAAAGTCGGAAGGGGGGAACGGCCCACTGAATACACACTCACATTGCTGTTGTGTTTACTAGGAGCAGAATGCTGGACTGCTGCAATAATTCACACCCTGGGTGCTGCTGTTGTTGTTTGGGTCATTTTTGCAGAAACTCTGTGCAGAAGTGCCTTCTCACTCTCCCAGACACACACACACACACACACACACACACACACACACACACACACACACACACACACACACACACACACACACACACACAAAGTACACAATTGCCCTTAAATGCTGCTCTAAAACTTCCTTGACTGTCACCACCAACAGTCTCTAGTGTGCTACTTCCCATTCTGCAGAGACAGTTTAGAGAGGGAAGCCTTGAGCTAAACAATTAAATCACAGGAAGCAATCCAATTATGCTGGATAGACATGATCATGTTTTTTTTTGGGGGGGGGGGGGGGGGGGGGGCTGTTGAGTCACTTTTAGCACCAAACTAGAAAATAGCAGTTGACCATCAACTGGGCCACTTACAAAAATCTGTTCCTGGCTCCATAGCAACTCTGCGACTGGCACTGAGAGATTTTATCAGTTGAAAGTACAGGGTTTGGCTGATAAGGCCCCTGTAGAGTCTGAAATAGGAAATTGATGGTTACATGATAGGGGTGTGATGAGATGTCAGTTCTAGTTCGTATAGGTTTCACCCTCTAAGAACTGTTGCGACTGGGTTCATCCCTGGAATGCGCGTGCGGTGTCATCATGCTCTGCTCAGGCTCATTCTCTCGTCTCTGGAGAGAGAAAAACACTTCTGTTCTGCTCCCAGTTGTTTTTCCAGTCAAATACAGTAGAAAAGAAATGAAGACAGGATGAAAAAATTGTGCCAAATCGGCTCCATCATTCAGGTGGATCTTCACCCCCTGCTGAGCAGCTTGACCAGGCCCTGTTCACACAGCAGACCCCACTCACCCCTCTACTGGAGATCTGTGTTGGCGAGTGCTTCTTCAGCCTGAGGGAGATGATGATGGGCTGACTGAGCAGAACCCCTGCAGGTTCTCTTCACTTGTGAGGTCCTGGATTTTCTGGAGGAAAACTGTGCTGACAAGCATGAATCTGGCAGCTTGAATCCCTCAATCTCTGCCTCTTCCTGGTTCTTTTGTCCCCCCCATCTGCAGACCTTGAGTGTGATGATGGGATCTGTAGCTGGCGCTTGCAGCTCAGTCCCCTCTACAGCAGGAAGTGGCTCACCTTGACCTACTAGATGGTTTTCTCAAAAAAAAAACAACATAACAAACAAAAAAAACAAACAGCCAATAGAGGTAGCCACAGGTAGATGTCTGACACAAAATGACACTTACCTTAAAACAAAAATGAACCTTTCCTGATAAAATCACATACAAACGTTCTGACGCCAGATATTCACACTCGTGTCAGCAGGCAAACGAAAATCTCAATACGTCATTAGTCTCCTGACAGACGTAGTGGAATAAAGTTCATGTAAGCAAAGCCGTCGGTAATTAAATTTGATTGTCAAAACAACAAATGAAGTACACGTCGCAGAAAATACTTCTCTGCCTTTATTTAACTCAGAGTATGAATGAAGAGCTTTTACTTAATGGTATATTTCTACATGATATTATTACCTTTACAGATAAAAATGCACTTAAAATTAATTTTTATCAATAAACTTTAAGTTCCAGATTTTCCAAAGTAAATTTGAAGTACCAAGTATACTAATATGAACATACTAGTATAGTAAGAGATCTGTAGATGTACTTCAGTATTTCCAGAAACTAAACTGCCCCCACTTCAAGTTTATGGCAGTATATTTTGAAGTGTAAAAAGTTTGACTACACTACTAATTGAGATTTAATTTTTACTGTACTACAAGTGAACTCCCAGGTAAACTTCAAAGTTTTTAGTTAAATACTTTCAGCCCACTTTGTAGTTCATGCACACAGTATATTTTATGTCAACTAATTATTTAATACTAGAGTATTGCTACATTTTTCAGACTGAAATTATGGGCCACCGATTTGTTCTGCTAACAGTATCTACTCAAGTCAGTTTTACACAGTGTATTGACCTCTTTCAGATTATTTCTCCAAAAGTTACTTCCATTGTCACGAGTCTCTGAAAAAAGGCATTTGCTAGTCTTTTCATCGACATTATCATTTAATGAGAGGCACTTACAGTAGACTCTAACACAGTTAGGTGTTTCATGACAACCTCAGGAGGAAATTAATCTCTCAAATGAAATTGGTCTCAGCACTCAATATGCCACCCGGTGGGATGCGACTTCATTTCTATTCATTGACCCTCGGTGAATTAAAGCTCATTTCCCGAACGCGTCCCTTCGTGGAGGCTCCCGCAGCAGGATGCAGCCTTTCAACCATACCAGCTCACAAAAACCCTCCCCTCTTCCCATTTGATTCGAGGATTAGATGTGATCACAGATTTTGAGCCAGACAACCTCGGCGACAGCCATACAATCTCCTTTTCCTTTTTCTATGTTTTTTTCCCCCCCAAGGGTCCTGTCTTGTTAAATTTACATAAAGCTGATGGGACGTTGACCTGAGATCCATCTGATTCTCATGACCACCAGGAGGATGGGATACATTACACTACAACCTTAGTCATCAAACCAGGAAGTTATTTGTTAGCTGATATAATGTCACCAGCTTCAGAGAGAAGGTCAAAATAGCGTCATAGGTCCTTTAAAACGACATTCAGCTATTGTCATTGGTTTGCATCTATCTACAGACAAACACCGTGTCACATCGCGTGTCAAGTGTCGTGTTACCACTTGATAAAATGACTAGTATTCAACAACAAGACAAAGACATGTTTCTTTCTTTTCCCTTTGGTGGAAGTGTATTGTGTACGTGTGTATGTAAACATAGTTTTGACAGCAGCTCTCAAATAAAGAGAACCATGTGCCACACAAGCAAAGAAATAATACAACCAAAACTCCTTTTTTGAGTCCACATCTAGGACAGGTCGGCAGCAATAGAAAACAAGTAATACATCTTTTTGCTCTGCGTAGTCATGAAAATATCTGTTTTATACAAAAATTAAATACAATTACTGTATGTTACAACTTCTTTTTTTTTTTCCTCCACACAGGTGAGCTCAAACATGACTACGAAGCCTCAGAAAATAAAAAGTATACTAGATTTGCGTTTGTCAAATGGGCTTAATAATAACAACATGTGCAGCATTTGGCAAAAACAACAGACATCCTTCAGCAAAGTAAAATCACCAGAGTCACCAAAGCACAGAAAGGAGAAAGTAGGGGGAAGAGTGAAGGAAAGGTGGAGAGGAGAGAAGAAGGAAGGAAGGAGGGAAGGAGGCAGTGAGGCAATATGTTTTAATATGTCCCCGTCCGCATTATTATTATCATTATTATTTTTTTTTTTAACAACGTCAAATGATACCTAGAAATAATGTGTCTAGTTTTGTACAGTTTGCTGTCAGGATGTAGGTTCTCTCTGGTCTCAATCCCTTATTATGAAATACCAGCCAATAATATAACCACAAAACAAGAGCTCCAACCGTTTCCTCTGTGAGATTATAAGACAGCAGTGACTTCACCGAGCTTTTCATAAATCCATCAATCACTCAGTCAGTGCACAACCTGTTGCGCTAAAAACATCCACAATAGTTTCCTCGGATATACAAAAGAGTTGCTTATATTGTATGCTGAGCACTTTTGTCCACATTCTGTCCTTCAGGTTGAGAGGTCAGTCTCAACGTGTGTGGTTTTAGGGTTTTGGTTAAGAATGAGAGGCTGCCCAGGTCTCTCAGCAAAGAGAAACAATCAATATCAAGAGCAGTACGAGGGGAAGCTGGAGACCAACGGTGGGATGATGGAAGGAAGCGTGTCCAGCCAATTGGTCATCACACTCCCCCGGACCCTGGCAGCGAGCTCTCTCACACAGGACGCCCGTGAAGCCAGGGGAACAATGGCACCGCTGATGGTGGTGGCATGTGCCGCCGTTCTGACAGCGCAGCATCGCGTTGTCACACACTCGAGCTGCGGAGACAAAGCAAAAAGGGCAGGGGAGACAGGAGGAGGTGATTAATAGATCACGCGGTGATAGGGCGGCAGAGAACATCAACAGGTGGGTTCACAGGGCACAAGCTGCCTCGTCTTGTCTTGTCTGCATCACTTTGTGTCCTTAGAGCACAGCTGACTCTTTAGGGAGGGCGAAGCCAAGGACTTTAGCGAAGCAGTGCAGAAAGAAGGAGGAGGCAGAGGGTGCATATTAAAATGCAACCCCTTTTCCATGACTTTATGATCAAGGAGCACACTGATGTGTTATGGATTTTTGGATATTTTAAGGACAACCAAAGGGACTTGATGCTAAAACTCCTGGCAAAACAAAAGAGCAAACAAGCCATGGCAGTGATGAGGTGAAATAAATGATTAGTGAATCAAAGGATGTGTGAGTATTGTGAAACAGGTCCTCTGTGTAGGACAGTAGAATTAATGCTGCTGCTCTCTGGCACAACTCAAAGAACAGAGAGGAGAAGACACGGGATGATACCTGGCTCCCTCACAGACACCTTTGATATGCAAATGGCAAAATAAATAGTTATTATGTCCTTCTCTGTTGTAAACCATACAACAGTATGTGCACTGGACTGGTGGCCACTGAACCATTCTTTGTTTTCATAGAGCCTAATCAGGTCTACACAAGCTAATATTCATATTTCCAGACAAAAACGCACGACTCCATTATCCCAAGGAGCCTCTCCGCTGGCAGAGGTGAAATCCTGGAAGAGGTAATATTTGCCAAGAGATTTCAGTGTAATTGGATATCTCTCCCTGCATAAATAGTAATTACATTTTAGGTTTTTCAGTGATGTGGCCCGTGCATCAGAATAAACTCAACAAATAAGCTTTCCTTCTGCCATAAAGGCATTGCATTAACTTCAATATTCCTAGTAATACTACATCTAGCTCTCACACACAACACTCATGTGTTTTCATGGCACCTATGGATTTTTATGGATTTTTAGCATCAATATGGAATTTTTGCACATTTTGTGCTGAATACAAAAACAAATAAGTGCCACTCCTACTTGATCGTCATTTTCCCGAATGCTCCGACAGATACGGAGCGGTGGCCTTGTTGCAACCAGTGTTGGGGAAGAGATCTATTTTATTAAAAAGGCAAAGAGCAACTATTTCCATTCAGTCAATCCGGAAAATGGTTGCAGAGATAGTTTTCCTCTCTGCTCGACTGTTGAGCACTGGAGTGAAATAATGAATCTGGCAACAATCCAGCGCTCTTTTATTCAGAGAAACCAAATCGTGACATTTAAAACTGATGTCTTAGAAAGATTAAAACTGCTCTGCAGTGGAAATGCTTAGAGTCAGAGCTGGAACTATGGGATTATGATGAGTCTCTTTGGACAGAAAACAGGGAAATTGCTTCATCATATCATGAACAAGCTCTTTGCATTCGTTCTTTAAATCAATTCTGAACAACACACCGGAATATTGTGCAGATTCATTGCCGAGTGCAGAGCTGCTGAGTGAAAAAAGTTATTTCTCCAGTGAGCCTCCTTTACATACAAGTGTGATGTTTTTGAGATTCCTATGAATTTAGTCACTGACAATTGGGTTACATACTGCATGAGTGAAAGGAGGAAAACTTGGATATCTGAGTTTTACATGGATTCTTTGTTCATTTTAAGGCGGACCACACATTTATTAGTTCCAAAAATTGTGCAAAAATCATTTCACACATTGTAATGCTCACGTATGACCACTATGAGTCTATATGTTCCCTCCATACCACTCGTGCTTGTCAAAATCCCAGCTTCACTAATGCACCACCTGCATGCATGAAAATCCTGATTCCCCGAGGACAGAAACCTGCTGCTGCCCTGTTTTAAGTGCTACTGTAAAGCACCCTGATCTTCTGGCTTCACCCCAATCAGTCGTGTCACAACAGCTTTTTCGTTTTACACTTAATGGAACAACACCTGCTCCGTGTGTTTTGGTAAAGCTTTCCACGGGATCGACCAAGTCTCCACTGTCTAGTCTACGAATTAACTTTGTTGCCTGTGGCCGCAGGATAATTTGTGTGTCCTCCAGCAGACCCGCAGGATCTCTCTAAAAGCATCTGCAGCCCAATTAGTTTGCTCATGTTGAAGCTTAAGCCTGCAGTCACTTCAGGGAGCCACCGGCCCCACCGCCATGACAAAATCAGAGTGAAATAAGACATATTCTCTCTGTCACGTAGACAGAGAGAAATCTTAAGCAACTATTTTAGTTAGTGGGCACATGGCATGAACAAACTCTCTGTTTAACATTTCACTGTGAGACAAATGTGTGTGAATGATGCATTCATACATGCACAGACGCTAATATGACAAGCTTTCATCTTTTTTGTTGAATTCTCAACACGAAATATAAAAAGTTAATTGTTTAAACATTTATGGAATCACTAATTTTTAAAGCAGAATGAGGCAAAATTCATGTTAACAATAAGTCAGTCCCGACAACCGGACTTCACGGACCTCACGCGTCCCATAATGCAACCTGGTCATGCGTTCTCTACCTGGTCAGACTGTCACAGGGGTGACGTGTTTCTGCATGCCAAGGTGGACGTTAGCGCACTGTGATTCACCTCAGTGTAAAGCAGGGAGATTTCTGCATCGGGCTTAGGACTCGTACCTGTGCCATTATGTCCGTGCGTTTCAAAATCCACAGTTCCAGTTTGTGACACGTCATTGTCAGAATCATTATTGTTCTTTCAATCTTTGCAGAGCTTATGCAACTGTTATCACAGACTGAATATTGTCTGTGTTAAACCAACTGAACTTGACAAACAGAATCAGTGAACCTACTTTCTGAATGCAATTTCTGTTCCTGCACAGACAGAAGTTGCTTTTCCCTTTCATCACTCCCTTTCAGACTCGTGCTGGCAGCCAGTGAGAAGGCAGTGGTACGAGTCCTGGCTGAGCACTAGTGTTTTCTCTCTCTCTCTCTCTCTCTCTCTCTCACGCTCAGACATATGTGCACCTCACACTTGTGTCAGGTGTGTGACATTTTAGCAGTAAAAGTGTTACTTATGACAGTTTCATCCTTGGGCTTCGGTGAAACTCAGAGAAAATCCCCCACGGTGAAGTGATGGGAAGGACAACAAGCTTGCATCACGTGACGCACAACGAATGGAATATATTTTCATCACAGATGTCATCTGCTGCGGCTAATTCATAGTCGGTTTACGTCCAACACACCTTGTTGCACTCTGCAGTTGAAGTCTGAGACACTATGACCCTGATTGCAGGTTAAGTTAGCGATCATCTTCCTCGACACTCTGTTTTGATTAAGATCTAAATCTCATGTGGTCAAACTAAGAACAAGTGAACAGCCAACTCTTACCTGATGGAAAAAAAAAAATCACGTTTTCAGCCACATATTTAATATTTGTAATAAGCCTTTATGACTATAGATCTTCCAGTGCAATTAACTACACTGGGAGACAGTTTTCAGATGCAGGCTCTGCTAATTATACACAGAGAAAGAATAGTGTTGCTTCAATTACATTGGATCCATATCTTTTGCCATGATGTCAGGGTAAACTGAAACCCCCATTCAACCATGCCTCCTGTTATCATATTAACATGGAGGCTTCATCATTAGTCATGACTGGAGGCACCCAAGTTCAATAGAAACCGTCGCCTGCATGGTATACATCACTGCCTCCGCAGACAGACAGACGGGAAGGGGGGGGGGGGGGGTTGGTTTCAGCAGACACTCGTCAAGTCAGATCAGATTTGGAAGAAAGTTGCATTGAGAAAAAAAGAGATACTGGTTTGACATCTTTAGAATTTAAATTTAGAGGCTGGAGCAGCCGCTTATTTCTGTTCATATCACTACAAACTGCCATAAAGAATTTTTAAAGTACATTTCATATGACCCATTTTCCTGAAACAACAGCGGAATAATAGTTGCGTGTCTCTTGCCTAGTTGTTTATTCAGTTAGCTTTTTTTTTTTTTTTTGCTCATTCATTTTCATGGAATAATGCAACTCTCTAATCTAATATGATGAATATAATGGTACAAGGGTCTTCTTCCATTTAAGCCCCTCATCAGGGTTCTATAGTAATTACTTCTGAAGCATTTAACACAACAAAAAAAGGGAAAATTCAGCTGCTGCTGATAGCGGTTAAACAGAGAAGGCAAATAGTAACACACCATAAACTAGCTCAATTTAAAAGCCAACCACTTTTACAGAAAAGCAACAAATTAGTCTGTTTTCACTGGGTTGAAGTCTGGGAAACTGATCTGGTCACCTCATTAACATAAATTCCATTGAAAAATGCATTTCTTGTGATTAAGATAAAGTTTTTTGTTATGTAACAGCAACCAATAAAGATGAAAAATTGTACTGATTTCCTTGGAAATCTGAGGGCAAGCTGGATCCGTTGGCAATACGTGACGTGAGCGTAGCGATCGTAATCACACCTTAGAGCTGCTAAACGCGCCACATTCACCTTACCCAAAAATAAATAAAATGTGTGACCGTCAGACAGAGATTTCCTTGCCTAGGCTATTTCTTTCTCTCGTCATGCAAAAACATTTGTAATGAAAGAAACTCCATAGAACCGGCTCTGGTTGTGCTGCAGGGTGGACAGTACCAACAGAGCCGGCATAGTAGGTTAACAATATTACTGCTCGCCGCTGAGGTAATTCAGCCTGGAAAGACGCTGTACCTCAGATGTAAAACTCCTAGTCTATACCGTACTCATCCCTAAAAGCTAACCTTAGCAATGGAGCACTTTTTGGATAGATGTGGTATACATCAGTATGCCATTGTCTTCCTCTGACAATATGTAAACTATTCTGGTACTCGAAGTATATACTGTAAACCCACTCCAGTGCACTAACTTGTTTCTTTCCACCTGCAGCCAACACTGGATTATTTTCATAGGTGCATTTAGTTTCAAGCTTTGTGCAGCCAGACAAGGGAAAAACACCCTTCCCCTGAAATACTGAAAGTTTTCTTTTATTTTCTCTCTTGTGGCTGTGAGAGCAGTAGTGCAGATGCGACTTAGCACTCACTACACAGGATATCTGGGCCCGAGGATTAGCTGGAGATAGCTCCAGATCAATCTACATAAACCCCCCTGGAGCCTCCTCTCTCCTTTCCTCTCCTTCTGCTCTTTTCTTTTTTTCCTTTTTTTTTTTCCTTGTGAACACGGCAGAAAGTTGCACCCCCAAAGAGCATTCTGAGTAATTAAAAAGAGGCCATGATCAAAGAGGTGAGGAGGCTGTGGACTTTAGTGATCATGAGGCATGCAGTCCATCCCTCGCAGAGTTCTCACAACAATAGGTCTGCCTTGTAAGGACCAGTGTGAGTCTGTGTGCATGCATGATGAAAGCGTCGAGGCCTTCGGAAAACATCCTGCTGCTATTTGCATATTCAAGTCGCCAATCAATAAGAAATCAATTCTGTCTGTGTATTGTTAATGTCATGCTGAAGTTACAAAGCCTATAATCCTACCTTGGTTACGATTTGCAACACCAAGAGATGAAGCATTTGCTCGATCTGTGTGAAAATGGGAAATGTTATATATCACACTGAGTTGTCATAGAATTCGTAGTAGTTAAAGCACAGGGACAGCATGCATGGTTGGTTTTTAAATCGGTGTTGTGCTGATTAGCCTCAGAAATACTTTTAACTTTCTGTGTTTGGAGTAACAACGATCGGATGTCGACTCGTCTGCATGCAGCCTAAATGAGCGTATTTTCCACAAGACAAAGTCAGAAACATGTACATATGGTGGCTGCTTTGTTATCCGGTATAACGAGTCACCTTCAGGCATCAGCATGCGGAGGGATGCATGGTGGGAACTACGTCTTCATAAATTTCTTTTCTCTGGCTTCAGGCAAATATCTGTCTGTGCACTAAGAGCAAATATTCTAGTGTGGAAGCGAGAAATTATTCTCAGTAGTGCCTGATGGACTCTATTACTGTATTATGTGCACTACTAAGTCATTTAATTTTGAGCCACACTTGTGCTTTTAGCTCCTAAACTACAAACCAAGTATAGTTAACACAAATGTATGGCGGACCACTTTACAAGCGTTTCATTTCATTCATTTCCATAAAACATACCAAGGAACAGCAGCTTATGAAGAGTTGCGTAAAGATAACTCTCTATATGGTAAATATAGGAACTACATTCATGGTTTTTTTGGCCTTATAGAAATGAATGGGAATAAGTGGCTCCCATAAAGGTGCGAGAGTCAGTTTTGTGCAGTACAACATTAAAAAAATGCAATGTTTTGCAAAATAGTTAGCAGGAAAGGAAAGTGTATTTACTATTCATAAAAAGTGGCAAAAACCAAACAATCATTTTGCAAAAACGACAACTGACATGCATCGGAGAAAATCAAAGTTGTCTCACGCCATGCATCGGGTGGCTTCCATTCATAGAAGTAGGATATTAAAACGTAAATTAAAATGTTCTACCTAACTATAATTCCTGGGATGTATTATTTGTACTATGGAAAACATAATGATGAGAAATGGTAATGTGCTGCAAAATGTTTCACACCCAAACCATCAGCCTAACAGGACTTTGTCATCAATGAAAGAGAAAAACATTAGTCAGCATGCCAGCTAAACAAAACAAAAAAAAAAAAAAAAGAAGATAGAAAAGAAACCTGATCAACTTACGCACAGGTCCGTGATTACTGGGAATACCTGCAGGAAGAGCAGACACACAACGTTTCATTACGCGCTGCACGCGCTCATTTCATTTTCATCTTGAAAAACAACCCAAAAAACATTTCTGTGTGGTTTGCCTTCTATAACAGAAAGCCCATCAACCGATAGCCTGCCCCCGCCTTCCTCTGATGATAATAACAGGTCTTTCAGGGATGAAATGTCAAAAGAATCACAACATCAGAAAAAAAAAAAAAATCCAGGTTTGTCTGTAATGTTTGGAATATATTCATCACTGGCTATTGGTTTGTCCTAAAACTGAGGATTATTTTGATGAGTCAAACCTAACAAATTAAGGTCAGCAAGTTATGTGGTGCAACTGTGGTGCTGCTGTCTTTATTCTGAGACACACGCTATCCGAGGGTTTGGGTTATGCTAATGTTATCAGAGGGAAAATCCTTCACCAAAATGAAAGCGATTTCTGATCCGTGTTACAACCTTTATTGTTTTGTCCTTCTCTGATTATGTTTCAGAGGGCTTTTCATTGCTGGAGACGAGGAGCGTGCATATCCCTGCAGCAGAGAGGAAATCAGGTTTTAAACTACCTGAGAGGGACACCTGAAAGAAGGCAAACTCTTAACAAATAATTCTGTTGTGTGAGAAATGAAGGGCAAACTAAATTGCCCTTTGAAAGCAAAATACATTCTGCAGTCTGATCAAATGTTCAGCTCCAACTCCTCTTCACCTGTGAACCTGTTCTGGAACATGAGATGAGTTGACGCTCCCTGCAAAGTGGACTGTCAACATAATTCTTGAAGTGATTCCTCTTCTGCTCTGCAGGCAACTTCCTGAGATTTCTCCTCCTCCTCCTTTTCTTCAGGAAATCATGGATTTGAGTCACTCTGAGTGGCTGTGCTGCTGACAGCTCTGCCCCCTAGCAACCCCGGGCGCCATTTTTAGGCTCTAATTTATAACATGATGGGTCTTGTATGTTCATGTATCTGAATGTGCAGGGATTTGAATATGTAATAGAGCTCACCCTGTTCCAACCTGTGAGATAAATGACTTCCATGATTAAAGAGGAGGACTTAATGACAGATGAAAGCTATTAAACCATAATTACATTTTGCACGTTCAGCATATTTGTCTTGATATGAGGGCTGTATGTTTAATATCCTCAAAGGAAATATGAGCTTTATATAATGGATAAAGGCATGTTACACATCTTAGCTTTACCACTGAGAGAAATACATATAATTCAAGCAAAAGTGTGTTCATTTAACACCTGGGGGACCAATATTGTTTCGTCACTTCCATGTGCAACATTATTACATTTCATGCCACTGCCAAATAAGTGCTAATATTGCTTCTGATATGGCTAGACCTTGGTTTCATCAGTTCAGTGCAGATGCGGCCAATTGCTGAATTTTTTTTAATAACGGCCTGTCAATCTGAGAGTGAGCACCACATTGCAGGGAGACCTATAACCACAGACGAGGTTCACGGGTAAATCCAGCAATATCTTCTTTGATTTCACAAATGTTCCCACAAACTCACAGCTGCATTGAAAGGTGTTGCACGCACTTTTACACCAAACTTTTGTGTAAATACAAAACTCGCTGCAGCACAGATGTCCCCCCCCCCCCCCCCCCAAAAAAAAACATATGTGTGAAAGAATCTGCATGACTTTAATTGCCTCAGGTTGTGGTTTAAAAAAAAAAAAATCAATAAAATAACCTACAAAATCCTGGTTTGAAATGAAGAAATAAAGTCATTATTATTCAGCGAGAGGTTCAGCTCAGTTATGGTATCCTGCAGTGGCTGTTAAACAAAAGTAAAAATAGCCAGATGGAACATTGTAGTACTCTGGTCCCCATTCAAAATTCTAACTAAGTAGGCATTGATAGAGATTTCTTAGTATCAACAGTAAAAGTACACATTGTAAAAGAACTGTATGTATTCCAGTGCTCGGAAGTGTTTGATCCTCGATCCACTGACCTCTCACAGTCACGAAGGTGTGTGTTCCTGCTGCGATTTAGTCCTCTTGAAGTTGCTGGCCTTAAATTTGAAGGGGCATCACCTTTATCAGGTTTTGTTTTTGATGCAGAAATCTTTTCTGTTTCTTCAAAGTAACTTGTGGGATGGATTCAGATACATTTCGCAGAAAAATATTGCCTTTGAAATGTGGCGGAGTTTAAGCTTCGCCTGTGTGATCTTGGAGAGATGGAAAATGAAATTGCGCTTTTTTTGTGACTGTCTAATAAAATGTCTTTTATATAAAAGTATATTCTCTAAGACTGTGTTAAGTTTAAAGTGTTAAAGACACAGATTTGACCTTAGATGCGCTTATGTTTTATCACTAGAATTTCTAAACAGCAAGACATTTTTCCATATTTGGGTTTTCATAGTTGGATATGATGGGGAGTTATGGCTCAGAGGTAGAGTGGCCGTCTAGCAACTGAAGGGTCGCCGGTCCGATTCTCACTTGCCCTCGTGACCATGTCGAAGTGTCCTTGAGCAAGACACTGAGCCCCTAATTGCTCCTGATGGCCCTGCGATAACCCCATCCAGGGTGAACCACGCCTCTCACCCAATGTCAGCTGGGATAGGCTCAACCCCCCTGACCCTTAATGGATAAGTGGTATCAAAAATGGATGGATTAATATGTGAACGTATCATTTCTGTCCTTTTGCTGTCACTGTGTAGTTATTATTCCTACTTTACTATGTATGTAGTATCTTGTAAACCCATGTGGCCTGTGGATGTCTTGATGCATGACACATAGAAGAAAAATATAACAGGAACACCATTATTATGATTATTAGCATACACAACCAGGCACATATTCACAAGACTCATACAAATCAAATTCATCATCAACAAATTAGGAGAACATGAAACGTCTTGTTTCTGCTCAGATTTACTGAAAAATCCCTGGATAAATAGCAGTATCGCATCTCTGTACAGATCTATGAAGTCTGAGGATTCGAGGGAGTCTGAGCGTCTCGAAGCCCTGCTGTTCGTCCCAACGGACTGCTGTCATCAGAGTCTCTGACTGCAAGGCTGAATCAGTGTGAACAGAGGACCAGAGGGCTAGATCTCCCACCATCTGGCCTAGCCTGGCTGTCCACCACCACATCCCTGAGTGACTGTATTGGATTTATTGAGGCAATGAGCCCCCCCGCCTCAGGCATGGGATTTGATGAATGTGACTCAACTCCCATCCAAGATTATAATGGGGATAATGCAAAAGAGCACCTTCTGCCTTCAAGATACCACATGAACAGGCAGCAAATACCCACCATTAGAGTTCACACTTGTCACGGACCTGCTAAAATCACTGCTCCACGTTCTCACCCCACTAATACTGTAGGAATGATGATGAGGAGTTCAGAAATATATTCGAAATTGAAACTCTCCATGGGAATTATGAGGAATATACAGAAAAATTACACAGGAATTTGTACTTACTGTACGTGCCTTGTCATATACAAACAAAAATAGAAACATTTTGTAATTTCCTATTCAAATATGCATGGAGACATTTCGTACTGCACATTCTAAAAAAAAAAGAAGACAGTTTAAATCCCTCTATTGTTACATGGAGCGGAAATAGATTCTTGAACACCACCAAAAAAAACCAAACAACAAAATTCACAATTTCAACTAAATATCATTTAGCATATCTATGTAGCCCATTTAACCTGGCAGGAGCCCTTGCCATGTGTAATGTGAGCTCCATAAGCTCTGCTGTGGAGTTCAAGATGCTTATTATCTGTGCATGTGATGGAAGATTACACAGTGCACTGTTAAACACAGCTCGTTTGAATTACCCCAAAATGTCCATATATTTCTGTCGATTTGCATATACTCCCATTTATTCCTTTAAATCAATAAATAAGTAAATAAACGTCATCCAAGTTTGAGAGCTTCACTTCCCATGGCAAACTCTGGACCTACGGTACAAGTTATAATATGAAAAGATGTTATATTTCATTCACCCTTATGCTCAATAAATGACTAATCCGGTTTCACTGATTGACAGAATATTGGACAGGAAAATAAACTCTTTAGTGAGGTTGGGTTTGAAGGTTCATTCCTAACAGACAAGAAATTCCAGGACCTCAAAATCGATAAGGTCATGTTAGAACAGCTTGTGTCTCCATGACAGCTGTGTAGCTCCCACCTCTGTGCAGGGCCAGCAGAACTGGGCGAAAGTCTTCAGAACAACAATCAACAATCAAGTGAACTGAGGGAAGTTTGTGTCCTGCTGTTTTATTTTAGAGAAGTATTACTTGCCCATAGGACTCAAAACTGAGAGAAGATGAGACTGACCACACGTCTGATGACAGTAACCCGGCCTGCTCCCGGAAGATGCACAGGCGTGTAGTTTTGATCAATCACATACGTTGTGTTAACTCACTCAACATGTTTTAAGTGCTGTGCTCATATTATGTTTCCGATCGAGTGAAAATGACACCAGCGCTCAAACCGGATGTTAAAAGGTTTAAACCTGAACCCTCGTACAGTTCAGCAGCACCGCAAATTACAGCCTCCAAAAAGACCATGAAAATAAATCACCACCTCTCTCAAACAGATTCAATAAAAAACGAACATTATAATCCTCATGAAGCGACGATTTATTACAAGGCTGTTGTAATATACTGCTTTATTTCTTACCGAGGTGCACCTAATAAATTAACAAGTGATTGTATTGTGGCCGCACCATTAAAAGAAAGACTTGGCAGGTAACTTATCAGGCAGCTGAGGAACAGCAGCTGCTGTCCATTAAAATCAAAGTTAGAACTCAGATGAAACATCCTGCTGGCATGATAGAGCCAATATTTGGTGTGTGCCATGTTTGCTTCCACCATCTTTGTACTTGCTCAGGATGCACCATTTTGGTATTTTTTTTTTTTTTTTGCTGATATTTTACAACTGACTCATCCAAGATTTACAAATGTCTAAATTATCTGCATAATTTTTTTTAATGCTATTTACACTGTGAAACAAAAAAAACCACATGTAAACATGGTTAGTTTTGCCTGTAAAAGCCCATAACTCATCTATTTATTGTTTTTTCTCATCATTGAAGTTGAGCAAAGGAGACGTTTGAGCAAGACTGGGGCGGTGAAAGTGACAGCAGTCGGACCAATAATGATGTATTCAGACAATGGCCAGTTACATGCCAATAGTGATAGTAATAGTTGTTCCTGGTCTTGCATACATGTGGGGACGGCAGGTAGGAGCTGTCTAGTATTTTAAAACTGAACTTTTGAAAAATGTACACATCATGGCTGACCACAATTTCTACAAAAAAAGAAGGAAAAAAAATCTGCCTACATCATCTAGGAGCTGAATATGATGTCTCAGCAATCAACCGATCTGATGGAGGTGTCGGGGGGTTCTAAGTTTGGTTGTTGCTGAATAAATAAGGGCAAAAAATATCTGCAGTGTGGCATGGATAGTGGGGCTTTTAACCAACTGTTATTTGGACGTCAACTTAGCCTTGCAGTCAGGATGTAAGGATGAGGTTGAAGTAAACAATTTAAACAACGGTGTTGTTTTGTTTTGTTGCTGAAGACAAAAATGTGTCCTCTTATGCAGCAGGAAGAATGCTGGATCTGCCTGCCAGAGGAAACAAATAGGATGCTAGTGGCACGCACGCACGCACGCACACACACACACACACACACACACACACACACACACACACACACACACACACCTCAGCAAAACGACAAACATTACAAAACCTCTTTTTTGAGACGAGCAACCTTGAAGCATAGAGCTAATGCGATTAAGAGGCACAACATTCTCTGAAGGGCAGAAAAAACAACAACATTTAAAAACAAAAGAGATGCTAATGGTCACAGCCATTATCAGATACCAGCGTGTGCTGCAATCAGACTGAAACAGTGTGCTGGGTCACTCCTAAATAAGCTGAATGATCAGCCTGAATCAGAAATCCCTCTATACTCACATATATTTGCAGTTCCTTTGGGTATAGGGAGGTAGGAGCCCACACTCCAGGCTCTTCCGTGGTAGTGCCTCTTGCAGCGGCTGCAGTCTGGCCCTGTGGTGTTGTGCTCACACTCACAGCCCAACTTCCCCTTGTCAAACACACAGCTGTTGGCATGCAGGTTGCACTTGCACCTGACACAGAAAGATAACAATAAGAAAATGGAGACATGAATAGGCATCATTCTGAGCCCACTGGAATACACAAAGCCTGCCCTTATTACAGCATCATGTGAGACTTTCAACTTTTTTTCTTTTTTTTTTGACGGGGGTAAATTGAAATCCTGGTGGGTTATCTGACTTGGATCGGGCCTTCACAAAGCTTCATTATGCCCTGCTTTAAAAACACAAGGCCTCATTTGTCACTGCCCCTGCAGAGAGAACAGCGATGCAAATAAGGTCACTTTTGCCACTCTGAGAGCTAAATGAAAGGCACTCTGTCAGAGTTGCTAATTGAGCTCAAAACAGGGATCTGATACCCTGAGAAGCCTGAGAATTTTCTTTCTATTCAAAGTTACTGTGTTATCCAGCGATGAAGCCTTTGTGCAGGTTACTGTCAGAAGTGTTGGTGCAAGGGAACAAGAACCTAATGCAGACACTCTCAGGAAGTCAGTGAGCACTCCCTGCCTTCAGTGAACAATAAAGGCTTACACTGATGGCGGCGAGTCCATAAAAAGAAAATCCCAAAGAGTTTAATGGTGCACGGAGACAGAACAAGCAAGGAGTGGACAAAGGTAGTTGCGGTTGAAGAGAAAACAGGGCAGGATTAAAAAAAAAATAACAGGGAAAAAAGCTGTAACACTTGACACTGTGGACACAAAGGCAAAGTGACATACAGTAAAAGACAGGGGAAATTATGGTCCGATAGTTCTGTTCGGTGTAGAAGTCTCTTGAGTAAAATAAGCTAAGATTCAATCCTTTATGTCTCCTTAGATAACGCGGGAGCATCTTTAACAAAAGCCCAGGAGGTAACGCTGTCTCACAATTCCACACGAGTTCAAGCTCTTCCTAAAACTTGCTGTTGCATAAGTATTTTTCTTTGTCATGCCATAATTTGCTAACCTGACAATGTGCTTCAAGTGTCACTAATGTACAAGTGAATATTCCACTGCTTTTGTTAAGTAATCAATCTGATGTTTTTAGCTGGCTTGTGTGAAACTTCCCAACTACAGTAGAGTACAAATATTCCAGTGACCATAAATGTTCGCGCATTATAAATGAACATTCGAACGAGTTCACATGTTCATTCAGCTCACCGCCGCCAGTCAATCTCTGCATTTCACCATCAACCCCTAAAGCAGAGAAACAGAAGGGCAAATGCTACTTTTTAAATGAAATAGCCTTTTAATCACTTGCTCCTTGTAATAACATGTACATTTACGGCGATTAATCAGCGTTTGTCCATGTATGTATAGAAATGTCCCCCGGAAACTGCAACATATTTATGTATTGTTTATTGTATTGTCATTTGCGGAGCCCTTCTTTGTCCTGCTGTTTCTCAGCTAAGTAGAGCAGGCTACAGTTTCCTCTTTTCCCTCACTTATCTATCATTAATGTGAGATGTCACCGTAGGGCCAGGAAGTCAATTAGAATGGATGTATTTCTGACTGTGGCTGTCATTTCTCTGTCTCATGTTCATTGGCAATGTAGCGCCAGATACCCAGCTCTTCTGTCTCACAAAGGCAAAATATCTTCCCTTAGAAGCACTTTGTAAAAACAAACATAGCCATGATGTGAAACCATGAGCCGCTCAAAGCCCCGGGGACGGGTAGAGTGTCAGATCCAGTGGATGGACCCCCACCTCCTGTATCACCCTGCCATCCTCCCAAGAAACAGAGGTCACCATCTGTAACCTTTTACCCTCTGAGGAATAAAATCAAATAGGGAGAATTATTTTTGGAGTGCATGTGGAATAGGAAACTACAATATCTTAAATGAAGAGATCATCTCTGCATTTCTTCTCCATCAAACAGAGAGTCAAACTGAATCCATTCTGTTCTCTTCTCACTAACTTGAACCACCAGGAACACGCAGGTTTGCACCATGTGGTCAGAAGATGATGAGTTTGGGTGAAAGTCGCGTTAATTCATAGAGCTTTTCTATCTTGACGGTACTCAATGGGCTTTACAACACCGCCTCATTCACAAATTCATCAAGAGGAAGTTCAATATTGAGCTGAGATACAGTCACCAAGGGAAGTGAGAATTGAACCAGTGACCTTTGGGTTACTAGATGGTCTCTCTGTCTCTGAGCCAGGCTGCCCCACCTGTCCGGTTCACCACAAACCAAATTCACCAGTTGGTCAGGATGTAGAAGTTTAAGCTGGTTGGGAAGAGCATTATTGATGTTCCTATTGACATTCTATACACTTAGCTTCATGCCGCAGGTAAGACATCTGTGAGTACCACCTACATGAAATGATTCAAAGCTCATAGAACTCTAATACTTTCAGAGATCATGCAGAAAGAAATAAACTCAATCTGTGATGATTGTAGGGAAAAAAACCCAACAACAACGGAGGAGAATACTAGTACGGAGAGCGTAATGAATTCCCAGAGCAACAGTCTCATTACTGCTGAAAACAACGTCTGAAGTTTGTTTGTAGAGGAAAATCACCACCTTTTCTCAGGTTAAGTGCTGCCTTACAGCTCCAGCAGCCAGGCTGGATGGCTGATCTGATATCACCATGATTTTGTAGCATCAGGATTAATTTTGGGACTAAGAGGGTTAATTATGACGTTGTAGGGGCAACACCAACGTGGCCGTATCAGATCGTGTTTTGAAAGGCACTGAGTGGCTGCCCACATTTGCAGCAACATAATGCTTTTGCTTCTTACCACGCATTCCCCACAGTCCTTAACTTTTAATCAATTAAAGTCCCTGCTCCATAAAATTAATGACTGGGTGTAGCTTGCCATGCAGACAGCAGCAGCTCCCTGAAGTCAAGAGCGATGAGATTTGACCTTCCACTTAATTAAAAACCAGCAAAATCTGGATCATCTGGCCTAACCAGCGCGAGAGGCACGCTGACAGAGTGGAGGATGTGGAGTCCGGAGATCGCTGGGATAACATGCTTTTGCTGCCGGCATTGTCATATTAAAATCAGAGAATTTTTCTGTCCCCACTTCGGGTCACAAGAGGGATGGGATCCCCTATATGTCCGGCCTTTTGAACTGGCCGCCACAATTACAAAGACATATTTTATAAAGTTTTAATGACCTTTAATCCTGTAGCCCTCCCTTAGGAAAATAACCATCTCCTCCATCCTTCCCTTCAACTGCGCCTCTTTAGCTAACAGTGTAAATGCACTCAACAAAAAAAAGAACCCACTATGTAGTTTGGGCTTTAGTATTTGAGATTTTTAATGTCAGGGGTTACTGCTTCCTACCCAGTATAATGGAGATTAATTTATATCTTTTGGCACAAATAAGAAGGATTGAAAACACGTCTAAAGAATGAGCAGATATGGATGAGCAAGGGCTCGGGGATGGATAAGCTTCCTTTCAGCAACAATTATGGACACTGAGAAAAGTGATTGTTTAGTTGCACTAATTGTATTTGTATTTTCCCATAAATCCAGTGGACACCCTTCCATTCTCAGCCTGGCTGTGGAATATTTAGCTTAGCATGAAAAATACAACCAATTCACTGAGGCAATGTGTGTCTATCATCATTTGATTTACAACCTTAGGTGAATATTTTTTTCAGAGCATACTTGAGCATCTAACTTATCATGATGTTTTCTATGTAACTTCAATTTAACTTGTATATCTAAATAAAAGAAGAACCCACATTTATGTTTTAAAAAAAAAATTCAGAAACAGTGCTCTTAATAACTCATAAAACACACTGTTAACAGTTTTCTGCTCTGAGCTGAAATCTGTTGTGCAGGGGCTGGGACATTGCCTCCGGAGCAACATATTGCTGTTAAATTTTATGAATGAAAATATTTAGCGCTGCAAGCAGCACACATTAAATCTAATTCTCCTACGTTGCGAATGCATTGTTATGGAAATTCTGCGATAGTTTCAAATTGTATTTTACAAAAGCATTCAGCAAGGTGTGAATTAATTGGCTATGTTAGAAAACTACTTTTAATAATCACATCGGAAAAAATAAGACATCTGTATGTAATTTATGATGCACCTGGTGAATAATGTTATGTACAGATTGTGGGCTACAAATATGCTAAATGTTACAATGAACAAATGTGTGAATTGATGTGAGGCGAGGGGGAGTTGATGCTGATATTCGGTGTCTTCTCTGACTTCTGCCTAACCTTGGCTTCTCCTGATACTTGGCACTATGTCTACAGGCTCGCTACATCTTACACAGCTGTTCTTCCCTGTGACGGCTCCAAGCATCTCTGAGAAGCAGCAGAGTACAGAATTCATTTAGGGCAGAGGAGCCTGAACAGACAGGAAACTTGTTTTTGGAGTTAAATCAATGTATCAAAGTCTCTTCTCTGGATTTGAAGAGAAAAAAAAAAGTATTTACAGTGACTTGACAGCTTTTCCTATGTTGAATTAATAAATATGAATGGCCAGATCTGAGTGTATGTGACAGCAGCTTGAGTCATGTAGGCCACGTTTTTTTGTTCTGTTGCCATGATTCCCTCTAGATCAGAAACACAGCTACAGTAGCACACAGTTGCTTCACAGCTCCTTAGTTTGTTCTGTTTTTGCATTCTACTGTTTGCATGGTTTGGTTTCCTCCCCCATCAAATGTTAGGAAGTTAATACTCCGGTTATTGACCCAGAATAGGGAGCTGGTAGAAAGAACCAGAGCTAGCCCCCGAGTGCTGCCTGTTGTTGCCCAGGTAGAGGATGGGTTAAATGCAAAGAGGATAAATCCGTACAATGACAACAAGAACATTTTCCTCTTAGAAATACCTTTTTTATCTGAAAAAAGTCATAATTTGAAATTGACTCATGGAACTTTGCAGAGCTTCAGTATGGTAGGGAAAACATCTCACAGTAGCTACATTTTGTGTTTTGTGCTCACACAATTCCTGTTTTCACCGGTAGGACGTAGTCCATTTAAAAAGAAACACTTTTTAGGATCAACGATGTTTTATGACTTTTAGTCGATAGATTAAACATACAAGTTTACATACAAGTGACCTATGTTATAGGACTTCACTTAATCCAGAGGATGTGTAGGTATGTTTCTGATGAAGATTTAGTTCCAACCCAAAATGAGTTCACCTTCACTCTGCCTCTCCCATGTACAATACTAATATCACACAGACACTTTCCCCAGGTATGAGGCATGTGCACTTTTCTCAGCATGTTCAGTCCCTCAAAACAGAATTCCTTTGGAGAAGAGGATGAGTAATATTAATTCCTGCAGTTTCAGAAGTGTCTTCACATCATGTGGCACTCAAGCCTGAAGTCTTGAACAAGTCTAATTTCACTCGGCAGACGCTGGCACGTAGCCTGCAGATTGTGACTGATTGACATCTCCCTCACATTATGTCTGTTAAGGAAAGTCCTATTTCATTCATCCCATTATCGCTCTCAAGCAAGGTCTTAGGGGTGGGATTTGGGAGAGGTTTTGTGGACAACGACTGTTTGTCCACTGACTGTTTCCTAGCAGAGTTCGATGATTAATGTCACGACAATGGTGCTGACAGATGGGAATGACCGACCACACTAGTCTCCCTCAGCTCTATATCTCAACTTCTCACCCATGGTCAGAACCTGTAATGTGTCTCCATGCTGTATAAATACATACTAAGGTTTCCTGAAAACTTTCCTAGACAAGACACTCTGAAAGCCTCACATATCTTGAACAGTCATAGATCTGACAGATATCGAGAGATCAAGGCTGCTGGGGGAAACTTTGGCCTTGCTGAAAGTTTTAGATGAATGTCAGTGTGTTACATGGACAAGCCAGAATAAGCTGCCAACACCTTCCAGGGAAAAGGAGCTTGTTAGATGTCTTGTACATAAGGGGAAGCACCACTGGGATTTTTGTGAGCTGCATGGGCGCTAACATGGGGAGAAATTTCTAGGAAAAAAACAGAGTAAGGGCCCTGCCTTGTGTTTACTATGATCTCATGTCTGCCTATGGCTCTACTAAATTAGACATGCTTTCAGTCCATATGATTGGATTGCATTTGCATTTCTGTTAATGGGGAAATAAGTAGTCCAAAAGTGCAATGTGTGTTTATTGCACAAGTTAGGTATCTTTGTTAGTCTTTAATTGAAGGCTCACGGCTTTGAAACGTCATGAAGCTGCCGTGTGACACTGAATAAAACATGTTCTATGTTACTTGCTTTTAAAAATCATCATTTGAAGTTTAAAGTTTTCAACTTTGAGGTTCAGAGCCATGGTCACCTTGTTTTTTTCTTCTTCCTGTCAATCAAAGATATTGCAACACTCCTGACAATTAACGACCTTTAGCAGCATGTATGTATTTTGTTTGTTTCAAACTGAGGTACATTAGTTAGCGAGCAAAAAATCCTACCTTAGTGTGTTCTTGACTGTTGGCTACATCAATATAGAGGTAACGAAGCTGCAGCACTCAAACAGGGCTGACAAGAAACAGGTGAGAGACTCAAAAAAGGTGGGAAACAGAAAGCAGAGAAGGACAGGGGGAAGTGATTCCACAGGAACGATCAAAACTAATGGGTTGATGAAACAAAAAAGTTAATAACACAAACTTAGAGAGTCTAAAAGTACGTGTCCACAAAGCAAAAAAAATCTCAATGAGGTTTGTTTATCTGTTCAGAATATTTTTTGTGGACTGAGGTACAAAGCTCTCTCTTGGACAGATGCCTCCCCATGAAGACGGTTAGGGCCCTGCTGCACGTTATATTCCGACACATTCCAATCAAATTCCTCCAGACATTATTTTGTTGTATTTGACCTAGAAATTCATCACCATACAGCAGTCACAGATTCTGGAAAATGCTCTTTCAACTGAACTTGAGCAAACAGCAATGATTAAGTTAATGCACTTAATAAAAACCTAAAGAAAAGAAGGCATGTTTGTCGTACTTTGTCACCAAACCACCTTCAGCGAAATCACTGGAGGTGGAGAAACCCATTTAAACTCTCCTGTGTCCCCATCAGCCATTTAAGAAGGAACAAGGCAACATAATGAGTTTGACAGCACTACTTTGCATCGACTCCTTTTACATTTCGAAAGGTATTGAACTCTCTCACAAGGAAAGAGGGAAGTCAGAGAGCCCCACCCCCCCCCCACCCGCCCCCATTACACCAGGCTGTATCACCGTGAAATTGAGGAGTCTGATTAGGCTTGTTTTCGTCGCTCCGTGCTGTGGCCAATTTTGTCATTCTTCGAGGTCTAATGTAATACATCTCAAGCAAATTGTTTGCGTCCCCCCACCAAAATATAAAGTAGCCCCGCCAGGGCTTCCTAAATTGTTGAAGAAATATCAGGAATGGATCACAAGTTAATTCCCCTTGCTTCAATTTTTTTTGGTGGAGGTGAAATGGAATTTGAATTTGCATGGCTCGGGCCTATGCTGCTGAAAGCCTGTGATTTGTTTCAATGACAGGGCCTATTATTGAGGTTGTGTATGATGTAGGTATACAGTATGGTAATGTCTACCCCACCTCCACACCACCCATAGTGGAGGGCCTTCTCATTCATGTGTTGTAAACTGCTGAAGGAATGCATATTAATATGGAAATTAGAGGGGAGGGGGGTGGATGCTTATGCTGTTCACACTGCATGCACTTACCTACTACAGTATGAAGGGTGAAAGTACAAATAAAAAATCTGCAACCGACTTGAAAAAACACACCTTGCCACTTCATTTCTCTAGCAAAACACACATAAACCTCAACACTGTTTGAACCCATAAAGCTACAACCGTGTTTGCTACACCACTGCTAAAGTTTGATGATACTATTCATGGCTGTTGTCCCTCCAGAGATAGCTTATGTTGATGCACTTTCCCTGGCATCCATGTATTATTTACAAAGAAAGCCTGGCTCTTAATGAGTACTAATTAAACGCCGGAGACTGGGAGATGACTGGCAGAAAACATTGCAGCATGTGACAGACATCTGCTGGAAGTTAAGTGAGCAGGCGCTGGCAGAGCTTTCAGTGCCAGCAGAGTAATGCTGAGGGTTGTGTGAACCTGCACTTGAACCTGACTTTCAAACTCTGTCAATCAAGTTGGATACAGCTGTCATGGTTCACGGAGTAAACACTTGGAGGACTGGGAGTGTGTGCATGTGTGTGTGTGTATATATATATATATATATATATATATATATATATATATATATATATATATATATATATATATATGTACACACACACACACACACACACACATACATATAATGTTGATACTGTACATATGCAACTGGACTAGAGCCAGTGTGCTATTTTGTGCAGATTCCAATAATAAATAAGCATCACTGTTTGATACCGTAGGCTTCTTATGAGCCAAAATGTAAAAAAAAAAAAAAATCAATTACTTAGTGCTAAATTAGCATTCTCCTTCCAATTGGTCACATGTTAATTATCAAAGCAAGCTGCCTTGAGTGCTTGCCTGACATTATTTTATTTTAACTCCTCTATAAACAATTCTGTTTGCTGTCTGCTCTTGATAGCAGTGCCAGTATTTTTAGAAATGCTGAGATCATGCAGAGAATTACAGTTTCCCCAAAGAGATCCCACTCTGTAAAGGCATTTTAAATACATTAAAAAAATATTCACATATTCCTTTATCAATTTCTCAGGATTTAAAAAAAAAAAATTATCATTCTAGATATTGCCACATTGTCAGAAACATAATTCTAGTCAAGAAAAATAATGTGTAATTGAGTCAATCTTCACCAAATCGTCTTGTGTGAGTAGTTTGTCGGTAAAACTCCTGATCTACGTTTCTTAATCAGGGATTGAAATATCCATTTCCAGTAAACCTCAGATTTTGACGCGGTCTTCACAAGATGTGAAACAACCGTTTTCATTGCAGCAGAGCGAATGAGATCAATAGAAAGGAAGAGTATAAAAGTATCCTTTGTTCCCGGCAGCGTAGAGCTTGACAAGCTGGAATTCAACAGTGCTTGATAATGGGATAAAGAATGCATGGAGACTGTTTTGCTATTGCTATTGCTAAATATACATGGCTGGCTCTTTCTGCATTCTGGAGTCACAGAGAAGTGATGCAGTAGTGGAAAATATCTTTGTGAGCTATATCCTCCTGCTAGAGGGCAACAAATGACAAACTCCTACACAATTGCAACAGCATTTTAAGGCGGCATTATGTTGTTTTCCTGAGCAGCAGCAGCTTCTGCTGTTACCGAGTGTTAAGAGACGGGTCAACGGCACATTCTAATTAGTTGATTTGAAGTAAAATAACTGTTTTCTGACAAGACTTGGACAGAGATGAATATGAGATGTTTGGTCTACTGCAACATCCCACATGCTTATGAAAAATTTCATAACTTTTGGACGCCAAGCTTGACCCACAGCAGTCTTATGTATACTAAAATGCAGATAACAGCTAGCGTTACTGTCTGAGTTACTGGAATCGAAGGATCTGGATTTGTTTCATTTTTACTTAATCAAAAAGGCATCCTCTTTGACGTGATTTCAGAGCTGACCAGATGCACAGAGCTCAGAGGAGGAATGAAAGAGGTACGATTATCGGTGTCTAGTCAGAATACAATCAAATGATGCTGAAACCGTTGCATCAACCCTAAAAATATTGTTCCTTTGGGCTTCCAGCACACTTAACTTTGCCAAAATGACAGTCTGAACACAGGATTGAGGCAGCGAATAAGAGCATATATATGATTATATGAATCATAGTACATGGAAAAAAGGGTGAGTTACACTTACAAGAATAATGAATTCACTGTTTTCATCACTGCTTCTATTTTACGACAGCATAAATTTACAGGGCAAGGTCTAGCTATGGTGAACCTGCTTGTCTGCTCGAGACATTCTTGAATTTGTCAGTTCCAAAGACGAAGCACGTAACTGAATATTAATGAGCTGTGCACGTGTGGCCCCTCTCATTTTGTCTGATACATTATTACTATGAACTGTGGCGGTTTTTCATCAGTACACTGAAACAACTGAAGAGAAAATCAACAGCAAATTCCATCAAGCTACTCAGCAACATCCTTTACTCAAACACTCCTGAGGAATATTGATTTACTTTCTCCTGCTGCATTCGCTCCAGCCGTTTGAGCTTACAAGCAAGAAAGAGAGAGAGAGAGAGAGAGAGAGAGAGAGAGAGAGAGAGAGAGAGAGAGAGAGAGAGAGAGGGGAAAAAAAGGAGGGAGCCACACGAAGATAGATATTTAAATGTCAGTAGTTTAAATGAGGGAGCGATGATGATGTCCTGGCACGTTACACAGGAGATTATAAGGTATAATATCATTACACTGCTTTTTTCAT
Source organism: Aulostomus chinensis (assembly GCF_037954235.1). Taxonomy (NCBI): domain Eukaryota; kingdom Metazoa; phylum Chordata; class Actinopteri; order Syngnathiformes; family Aulostomidae; genus Aulostomus; species Aulostomus chinensis. Next base: position 26,025,283 of record NC_141324.1, read on the forward strand.
GAATTCCTGTGTGACCACTGACAAGCGCGCTGATATCCTAGGGGGTTTAGATATTCTGTGTGTGTTACAGCAGGGTGCGATGCCTGTCATGTCAATGCAGTGCGGAGGAGCTACAAATTTAGACTACTTTTAAGTGTCAGATGTAGTTGAAGTGTGTGATACGGTACTTTTATGAGCCCATGATTCCCACTGGAAGAAGGGGATACAGAGTTTGCCTGTGGCTCGAGGGGAACACTGGGGAGCATAAAAAAACACTTAAAGCTGTATACCTTATCTAAAATAATTCTTCTTTTCAACTTGCATGTATTCCTCAGAGGAATGAATGAGGATACTTTATGTTTTTTTGTTTTTTTTTGGTCTTCGCAATTTGCTTTTGTTTAACATTTGTCAGCATTTAATGTCAATAGGGAATAAAACCCTCTCTTTAATTCTTCTATACGCCTGTAGTCATCCTAATATTAGCTATCCTAACCTTCTTATGTGCTAAAAAGCAGCATTTTTACTGTCTAATGATTTCAAGAAAATGTTTTTATATCAGCTTTTGAGGATGGGAAGTATAAGACTGGCTTGTTCTACGACCATTTACAAAGATGAAAAATGATGTTCTATTTTTAAAAAGTCAATCTGAGGTCTGTCAAAGTGTCCCCCAGCAGGTTCTCAGATTGAACAGATCCACCAAATGCTGAAATGAAATTGAATTACTCTTGCATGAAGAGCAAATGTTGACACATTTGTATTCACGTGGCATGTGTTGTTTTTCTTAAACATATTCAAGATTTAAACCATAAATCTACTTCTTATTAAACAGGGCAAGGCTAAACTTAGAAGCACATTTGCAATTCTGAATATCTCCACATTTCACTGATGTGGCCCTGGAGATTATATTCACATTTATGCAAAGTCATTTCACACCTTTGAAACAGTATCACGTTCAGAGAGTAATCATTTAACTTACTTGTTTCGGATTTGTGTAACTTTGTTGCTGTTTTATGTCTATTTTGAGATGAGACGTAAGATACAATTTCCAAACTCAAATCATTAAATACCACGAACAAATCGCTCCTCTGACCACACTGGACAGCTGCTTTTACTGAGCTGCTTTTAAAAATGAGATCAAACAGAAAGAAACGGAGAGGAAGGAGAAAAAAATGATGAAGGGTTAGGAAAAATAGAGAGTGACATGAGGGCTAAGAGAAATAGCACATTAGCACTTATGGATTAGCTGCCTCTCATTCCCAGGCCCCGCTGTAGCCCTGCAGATGTGCAGCTCTGACCGCGCAGCCAGCCAGTAGCGGTCATGTCTTAATTAACAAGCAGACATCTGATCAATACGTTAGGAAGGATAGAGAGGGAGCGAGAGAGAGAGAGAAAGAGAGAGATGTGAAAGGTGGGACAGCCTGTATGCTTCAAGGTTTTTGTTTTCCTTTGAGGTGGAGTAACATATGAAATCAATAGCACAGGCAGCATCGCCACACAATGACTCGTACCAGGAGAGGTGAGAAAAATCCCCTTTCTTCCTTTGCCTTATATCCCCTGTCATAAAGGATCATTGTGTGGTTGGCGACAGCATCTTTAGTGCAATATGATTCTGAGCCTGGTAAAGCCATTTTTATAAACTTGCGTTCTGTAACAATTTGGCAATAATAAAGGAAACTCTTGATGGGCTCTTTTATGCTGTCAAGTGAAGCTTGAGGATTTATTTTCTGAGTAAAACTGTATTTACTTTTATGGGTGAGCATCCTTGGCTTCAATCTTCCTGAGGCAGGTCGGTGTCGATTCCTGTTTTTGTTTTGTTTTTTTCCACAGTGTCTTCCAGGAACCTCATTCATTACAAGTATGTGCAGACAACTTGTGGTATAATGGAAATACTGTTTATTCATTTTCATACATCTGTAATTTCTGTAAAGATGTATTTAATTATCTGCTTGACATCAACCAAAACAGGCCTTTTATTTCTCCCCAAACATCTGATTATCTCAGTGCTTCGACAAATTAGAAATATTATTACTCAATTTTGTTTCACAGGCAGGCGCAGCTCGCCAGTATGACTCCTTGTCAATACTCAGGTGAAAAATGGAAAGCGCTCCGTGATATGTGTTCCTGGGTGCAGAAAATCATTCCTGCAGGTTCCAGCGCTTCCCCTCCACCTGGCAGCAACTCTCAACAGCTCAATTAGCCCTCAATTTAGTCTTACAAATAGGAAACAAAGCCCGATGGCTGTTTTGAACCTCTAACCTCTGACATCTATTGTGTGCTGTACCTCCTGTTACATAAACAATGTACACAAGCTTGTCTTTACAAGCCTGGGTGATTGACAGTTACAAGGGGGACACAGTAGATGTCAGGAGCAAGGTCTTAGTAGCCATCGGGCTTTACTTCCCTTCTGTAGAACTAAATTGAGTTAAACTGGTTGATAAAATATTCTTGCAATTTCTGTTCCTTGTATCTACAGTGCTGTTTAATTAAAAATGTTAGTTAAATGAAAGGCAAGTGATAATTGCAGGTTGGTGCCTGGAGGCAATCTGGGATTTCCTGTAAGAAAGTCTGACCTCCATACCTTGCTACAAAGCATACAGAATTCCCTTTAGTAGTAATCAACCAATATCAAGAAATAATACCCTGAAATATAGACAAGCTAGTATATTTCCAACTTTACATCTTTTTTTTTTTAAATCTTTCATTTCTCAATCACGCATTTACATTGTCTGAGGCAGGTTCCCTTTTCTGAGAATATGAAATGCACAGTGGACATGCGACTCAATCAAACAGGCTGATAAATGTCAAGCACATTGCTAGTAAATGGATGCAAATCTGTCAGCTTGATGAAATTAAGGTAAGAGCATTCATTGTGCTGTTAGGAATATCTGAGCAGCATGCAGGCACCATTCAGAGCCGCCCTGATACTGCGAACGCTGCTGTGTGAGAGTAAAACTTTATCTGTGTTTTTTGAGTATTCGGGGAATTCTTGGACAGGATGGGTATATTGTGATAAGGCTTTCACATTTGGTTGTAGCCAGAAGGCTGCAAAGGCTGCTGGGAACTCTCATCACTCTCTCCCCACCCGCTTCCATCATCTTCTTTCAAGCGAGTTACTGATCCACCCCTGGACAGAAATCGTATGTTTATTTTATTTTCTTTCACACAGCAAAGTTTGGGTAAAAATTGAATTTGATACCCACGGGCAGGAAGTGAAATTGGGCAAAATAGCTTATTTCCTCCCATCCAACCTTTTGCTACTCTTTCTAATGAATGGCAAAATAAGATATCTGTGGGAGATGCTGTTCTGTGCTGGGTGGTAGGTCTTGCAATTTAGAACTCATCAATTCATGTTTACAGTACGAGTGTTTATATTGGAACAGCATTTGACTGAAGAACATGTATATCTCTCTACGGGGAATATTACATGCCAACATTATGAAAAATGCATTGTGGTCTGTGATCAAAGACGTCAAGCGTCGTGAAATGTTGTCAAAATGTTTTGCTGCTTGTGTCAGCTCATGTTCAGTGACTGATATATTCAGATTTTTGCAACTAGCAGTCAAAGATGATTAAACAAAACCTGAGATCTCGGAGAACGTCTATTGCTATTTAAAGCAAAAAAAAAAAAAAAAAAAAAATGCCGCTTGCTCAAAAAGGAAACCTCATAGATGAAAATATAAATCTACTCATTATTAAACAGGGCAAGGCTAAATTTGGAACCACAACCTGGCAAATCTGAACATCTCCATGTTTCACTGATGTGTCCCTGATGATTACCATTTAATCAGCTGCAAATGCTCTTAATTACAAGATTAGTCTCCTACCAATTAGCCAACGTGCTAATAGTTCTAATCTGCCATTGAAGCTGACTGAATTCTAATTAGGGACTAACTGTTTCAATTCACCTAGGGCCCATCTGATGGGTCATTACTAGCCTAGTTATCCTCACATAAACCAACTGCCGCAGCCAACGCAGGTCCCATTTGGAGAGCAGCTGGGAAGATTTTATGACTACCATGTGGGCCATTTCCATGCGCAATGAAATGACAATGTTTCCATTCCCTGAAAATCACAGAGGCTTTCTGATGACTCACTGATGCACACAGAAGCACTGCAACTTGTGGTAATTAAATGTGTACCAGGGGTCATCTCACTTTTACTGTAAAGGTCTAGTTTATGTCTTATCTTTTAGGCTAAAGATGACGGGGAATAGTATTTAAATCCGACCAAGGTTAGATGATTTTATTTAGATTGAAATGGTAATAGACTACTTTATTGAATGGAAAGAATATATAGAATATTGATATTATTTGCATTTAGACTGGTCCCCTACAAGCTTCACCTTCACTTTGCATCTCTGCCACCGGGGGGAAACTTCTGAATATTGGAGGACTGCCAACCAGAACAGTGAGTGGCTACCCCCCACCCACAAGTGAAGACTCCTGAAGACCACCACTGTAAGGTTAAGGATATGGACAAACAAATTATATTCAATAAATGTTAACGGTTCTTACCTCCCCTGCACTTTGATGTCAGAGATGGCGTAGAAGTATCTGGAGAGGTTGTTCTCATCCACCATGGTGGCTCCAGTAGCTGGCTTCAGCAGCTTAATCCTCAGATCAGTGATGGTGAAGAAGTCCCTCAGGTTCTTGGTGGTATCCAGTTGGCCGTACAGCGAGGCCATGTTGTGTAGTCGAGGCCCAGCAAACAGGGCAAAGCGGTCCTTTATCTCGAAACGTACCGTCTTGTCGTTCTTCCACACGTAACCTCGAGAGTAGTCCTCAGTGCAGATGATATCCAGCAGGGTGCGCTGGGTGAGATCGCTGACCGTCTTGGGTTCCATAGTGAAGCCATCTAAGCAGTCAGTGGCGTAGAACTGGTAAGGGGTCCAGGTTCGGCCGTAGTCGAGTGACTTTTCCAGGACCATCTGCTCCGGTCGGCCGGACTCAAAGGTCAGTACGATGTCGTCGGTCAGCTCGATGGTCTTGTTCCACGACAGTGTGATGTTGACCTGCAGGGGTTTGGGGTACTTCTTCCATGAGGTGGACTGCCAAAAAGTTGTGGGATTGCGACCTTCAAAGTCAAACATCAGCTCAGGGGGATGAGCCAGCTCCTCAGTGGCGGCATCACATTCATTGTTGCACATATAAGGATTCTCCTGTTTTGTTTTGTTTTTAAAAAAAAAAAGGAGAAATAGATGTAAGAGTACATTACAATCAATAAAACAAACACAAGATGCATTTCTAGATATACAATCGTGTCTCTCTATAGACCTGGTATACATACAGACCATGTAACAATATATTCAAACCCTGTCACATTCCTGTCTCCTGAAACTGTGGTTTCAAAATCAAACAAAACATTTTAATAAAAAGCTTCTAAATATTGCAGTGAATTGTTTAACTGCATATTTGAATTATATTTAAATATAATTAAGTTAAAAAAAAAACTAAGGTGGGTAATTATATTAAGATTTTCACAATCGCTGACGTGCTGAAGTGTAAGTGTTGGAATTTCCAGTGGGATTGGTTCATTATAGTGGTAAAAATACCAGAAAACAAGCTTGCAAAATGAAAATAAGGCACAATTTTAGCCAGTTTTGTGCAACGAATAAGGGAAAAGGGGAATCCAGGAGAACTTGTATAAAGTATCTTGTTGTAGTAGTCCCACACCTTCACCATTCTAAACTCTAAATCTCTCAGGATGGCTGCTGGCCCACTTAACCTGTAAAGGTTACTTGCTTTCCCTGTGACTCTTTGGCATGCCATCCCATCATGATTCCACCATCGTACACAAGAGCATTTCTATCCCATTCAGGCCCAACGCGTTCTTGAAAACCTGTCCCAAGCAATGTTGGCTGTGGAGCTGCAGAAGACAGTGACCCTGCCATTAAGATGACACTGTGGATCCCATATTCTAGTTCAGCATCATTCTCGCCTCCACTGCCACCCAAATTGCCGGTGTAATTGATATTCCTGTGTGGTATTTCAGCTGAGATGGGAATAGAATCCCAATGAGTGTTTCTTATGAAAAACGCAAGGGGGACATGCATTTTTCATGGGGCCGTGTCTGCTCTGTACCATAGACATCCACTGAGTCTGGATATTTGTGTGAACATGTTTGGGGGGAGAAAGAGGAGCTTTTGATGTGTTTGCGTTTGTTCGTGAGAGCGATAGAGTGCTCTGAATCTGTTTGTGCTTGTGTGTTTATGCAGTATGTGTCTTTGTGTCTGTAGGTGTGAGATCGAGTGGGAACAAGAGAGAGAGAGAGAGAGAGAGAGAGAGAGAGAGAGAGAGAGAGAGAGAGAGAGACTGCCTGAGATCACAAGACGTACTCCAATTGACATTCTTCTCACCTCTGCTCCTGGAACAATGAGGTTAAGTGCTGATGAGATTCAGATCAACTGTAAAGCGGTTCGATAATCAGCAATCATCTGACACTCTACACGCAAAATTATCTAAAGGTGAGAACAATGCTATCCGCAACATTACTCGCTTATCTCTCTGGTATTGTAGTGCATTCAGCTCAGATTGACACTTAAAGAGTGAAGATCGCTGGCAGGAATACTGATAAGCAGACACCATTATATTTTATTTGAGAACAAAGGCTGCTTTTCGTCTCTGAATAAGCTCCCTAAATTCTACTTTGCCAAAAGGAAAAAAAAAAAAAGAAGTTATTTGATGCTTTATCCTCTTCACAGGGAGATGTATGTATGTATGACTTCCCTGTTTTTTTAGATACGGATCATGGCAGTCTGTTTTATTTCTGTGGAAGTGTGATAAGCTATCAGCGACTTGGAAGAGGTGATAATGCAGTGAGGTAGAAACGAGACTGAGGGATTGTGGGTCACTAGGCCTGCTCAGCTGACTCAAAGGAGCGTTGCATAATCCAATTAGGAGGGTAATAAGGGTTATGCTGCGAAGACAGAGGGACTGAAAGAGAGTGAGCGAACGTAAAAGAAAGAAGTCAGATCTTAGTTGCTAAAAGTGTGCTCCTCTCATGCCCATGCACAACCACACACACACACACACACACACACACACACACACACACACACACACACACACACACACACACACAAGCAGCATGGTGCTTTTGAAAGGCCACATAGCCTGAGAGCAGAAACAGAGAGAAATATTTCAGTTACGGGGCAACAGGGAGGATGTTGGTTGCCTGGTTTCGGCCACAGGGACGTTAAATTGTACTTGTGGCATCTATTTACCAGTGATGTGTGCTGAGGTTCGTTATTTTCTCTACTTGTGCTTGAGCAGCATTAAAGGTCTGCTTAGACATGATGGTCCATGGAGAGAGGAGGAGGGCAACAAACACAGCCAGCGTAAGTGATTTCCCTGGTGTCATATGAGAGCATCTTTTCACTTATATTTGTTGTCACTGTTAGGTTCTGCAAGCAGCAGGGTAGCTGCCTTTGCATCTTGGAAACAAGAAGTTTGTTCACAGACAATATAGAGAACTCAGACTGCAGCATCCTTGGCTAATGACAAAAAAGATTTCCCAGCTGAACAGAGAGAACCAAAGTAAATAGAAGCTTTAAAGAGAGAGAAATTTGCTTCATCACGCCAGCAGAGGATGTGTTCGGATAGCAGTGGAAAGAAGTCATAAATTCAATCCGTAATCATCTTCTTGCTGCCTGCCTCCACATAAAGCCTTCAGGGAAGTGATCATTCTAACCAAGCAGCCTGTTCACCATTGAAGCTAGCCGGGGCCAGATCTTTCACAAAAGTCCCTCCATCATTAATAACATTCAATAAAGTGAAGGCACTTTTCCAATCGAGCATTAAGTGAAACGCGCAGTATTTGCCTGCTGCTGCTGGCGTTCTATCCAACAGGCCAGTGAAGCTGATGATACAGGCTTACAGAGGAAGGTCAAGACCTTTCATCAGATTTCCTGTGGTGGTTATTTAACAACAAAAACAGCGCCTTTTGAAGATCGATACCTTCTGTGGTCATTTAAGACCCAGGGCTTCAACATGATGCCGGGGGGCAGCTATTGAAAAACAATAAGACCCCTCAGCTTGATCCTTTACCTGTGATCACTGCTGTGGGAGCAGGAAACAGTCAGCAGAGAATTAGGAGGAAACAAGAGTTTTGTACCAAAATGAGTTATCGACCAATTTATATTATAGCCCATCACGTCAAAGTATTAAGTGTGATCTGCTACGTAGTTTAATGGGAGTTATATCAGAATCAGGATCAAAATCAGAATACTTTATTAATCCCCGTGGGGAAATTAATTAGGTTATTGTAATGCTGATTGAGACCACAGCAATATTATTAATAGCAACAGATTTTTATATATTCGTAATCGGGATTATTGAGAAATATTAGTGTTACATGCCACAACAACCCCTTTTTAAAGTGTGAATCGAAGAAAAATACTCCCGTAAAAGGATTAATGCCATTATTGAAGACTATTATGTTACAAAACCATTGCGCAACTACTCATCATCTCCTGTGACTAAAACTTCATCTGTGAAAGTTGGTTTAAAAGTAACAATTCAGCTTAAATTATTGAAGTTTTTTTTCTGACACTTTGCTTCATAAATGTTGCAAAAAGGTGGTTGGGACCTGGAAGGTTTACATCATCCAACATGACCAAAATTGAGTTATTTAGGCAAAAAAAGTGCTTTCGTTACGTTTGAACCCTTAGATTTTTAAGATAGACTAGAATACTTATTTAAATGACAAGCTTTGTGCATTTGAATTCAGCTACAAATGAGCATGCCAAAGGATAAGGGTTGCAAGTATGTTGCTGTTGTTGTTGTCCTGGATGACTTTTTCAACCGCAATAGTTTGAAAAAAACAGGAACAAAATTAGTGAATACATTAAGAGATAAAATGGCAGTAATGTTGTAATATTATGATGTGATACGGACTTGTCTTTTTTAATATGCATACTCATTTTGGTTTCATATACTGTGCACTCTAATATCCAAAATCCTAAGAAACTTCACACATTTTCAAGACAGTCTAAACTTGATCCCTCTCTTCTTTTTTTTTTGCTGCTGACGCTAACATCCTCTGGTAGACACAGAGGATTATTGATTTTAACAGAATCTACTTGCCCTGATGCATTAATGCCGTGTTTCACTGATGAGCATGGAGGAGTGCTACATAATGGTGTGAGGATGAGCATGCTACATTACCCCCCTGTGCTAATGTAGCATGCCAGTTGCAGGTGACTCTATATCTTCAGGATTTTAACTTGTAAAATAAGTGACTGTTCCTATTTTTTATCATTTTCCAATTAAAGAATATCTTCAAAGCATCCTGTTCTGCTTTTTATCGTAAGTTAGTTTGTACTTTTTTCTGTATTTGTTTGTGAAATTGACTCACTGATGCCCCCGGAGTCTCTCCTGAATTCCAAACCTATTGACATTCAACACGACCCTGCAAGGATTCTTAATGGTTTGTCTCTTATTAGTATTACAAACATCTCTTTGCCACTATAGCTGCTGTAACTGAGCCCAGCTGGTGTCTATCAGTGCTATATGATCCGTCCTGACTTAGTGCAGCAGGCCTGAGCAGCAATTCCGCGGCTGGTCACAGCTAATGATGTCTCGATCTCTGCTGCCTATAAGGTCAATCCAATATCAGGGTTTCACACAGTAGGAGAGCAAGAGAACAGTGATGAGAGAGACCTAGAGGCTCGAGCCATCAGGCCGTTAACCTCTTGAGATTTTATGAAGACTTAAGCGGACGTTTAGACGTCTGTCCATGGTTAAATCCAGCTGTTTATGAAGAGTTAAAACTGGAATCAATAACTCTGACAGCACAGACAATACAGCAAAGGGTATATGTGTTCCACACTAATCATAAAATCATTGAAATACTAACACAAACATATGAATGCACAGTTATTGACTTTTAAATGAAAAAAAACAACAACCATATGACCTACAAACACACACACACACACACACACACACACACACACACACACACACACACACACACACACACACACAATTGCATGGTGTTGTGTGAGGCAGACTCTTAAATGAGTGACATATGGCCGATGAGATTGACGAATCTTAACCTGTTGTTGATGTGCCTTTTGACACAAGATGTGGCTCAGGAGATAAATTCTCTGACCGATGACAGCTTGTGCTGAAGGATGGGCGCAGGTCGTCCAAGTAATCAGTTTAGCTGACAGATTTCTGGACTTGAAGCTGAGATCACGAGTCAAGCCATCTCCCTTACAGAAAAGCAAGGGTTGTTTTTTTCCCGTAATTGAGACAATTTGGAACCACTCACTACTTTTTCATTTGGATCTTTGATTTCCCAGAAGGCTTAATTACTCTAAGACAAAAATAAAAATAAAAAATAATAAAAGATTCGTACATGCTTTCTAAATTAATTGATTGTTTGACTGATGCCATCCTTTCAGGAAAAAAAAAAAAGAAGAGAAATGCTGTGCTGTCAGTAATAAACAATCCTGAGGGAAATTAATTTGGTGTTTAAACAGAGGCCCAGAGCATAAATAAGGGGATCAATCAGTTCATAATTTGGGCAGCATTTTGGTCAGAAGCCACAACACTGAAAGAGTATAATAATGATCTTTTCATGCTAACTTATTTTCAGGTTTCAGTTCATTGTTTCTCTCTTTTTTTAAATCAAATTTGATGCAGTACCCATCAGCAAATAGAGTCCACAATTCCAGTTTTTGGGTCTGTGTACCACCAGGCGTGAACATGGTTAGGCCTGGGGGTATGCAAAAGTAATTCTATATAGTCTTATTACCCTTCCTTCCATTACCCTGTCTGACAAAGCTAGCATTAATGTTAGCTTTGTAAGGCAAGCCATTGGTGGTGCTTAGCTGCTGGTACAGAGCAGGAACATACAGGACTTCAAAATAGTTTTGAAACCATTGTACTGAGTTGACTCCTTGGCCTTCAAACAATAAACCTTACTACTTTTAAAAAGAAATGCAAAGATAAATGCAATTGGTGTCTTTTCTCCTCACCTGTAAATTGAAGGGGTTAGCATTGACGCTAGCAACAACTAAGGCCAAGGCTCACTAAAGATGCACCATAAAAAAAACAACATGGCTGCTGGGCCAAGCAATTTTTCACATTTGCTTTGGTCTAGGGACAAACCAACAAAGTATCATGAGGCAACTGGAAGTGAATGTGCTGGTCATAATCCCTCATTGCTCAGGAACTCTGGTGAATGCGGTAGTCAAAGTGTCCATGGACAGAAGCAATCCTTGCCTACTTCCATATTGATAGAAATGATCAAAAAGCATGTAAGTATGACTCAAGTGGGAATAAAGAAGACTTTTCCTTTAACCTGAAGCTTCAGACACCTTTATCTTTACAAAATGAGGTCAATGTACCGTGTGAGTTTGTGTGCTGTGTGAACTTGTTAGTGCTGAGCTCTCAGTAGCATCAGAGTTACAGATTCAAGGAAACATAATTGTCCATGAATGCAGGCAGAGTGGGAATTTTTCTGTCACCAGTGTCAAGCTCACTTAGTGATACAAATATAAGAACAACAAGAGCACAGAAAAACACAATACAAACTGTCAAATGTAATACACTCAGAAAGTTGACCAGTGTAAACATCAGATACTAAATATAAAGTGCTGGATATGAAGTGCTACATGCTAGCAGGGCCTCTGAGGCTGTGAGAGAATTTTTCTCCCACTGGATCTGAAACCTGAGGTGTTGCTGGATTAATCAGCCCATCATCCTGCTCGACCTAACACCTCCTCACCTGCCACATGACACCTGCAGACCTGTCGCTGGCCTAAACCCCTTCTGTCACACCTCCAGATGCCTGTCCTCATCCATAGCGTGCAGCAGAGAAGGGAGAATATGACAAATGGCAGCTTGCTGGTATCACCCCCCTGTGATTTAGCGTACAGGAAGTAGATCCAGGACAACAACAACAACAAAAAAAAAGATGATGATTTGAGCACCACTTGACAAAATCACAAGATGCCCATCAGAGACCACAACACATTCACAACCTTCAATCAGTACAAAAGCAAGCAAGCAACGAGTACCTTAATATAACTGGGGATAATAAGTTAGTGGTGGTACACTGAAGACGAGCCAAAAAGGTTCATATCAAGGTAGAATCTAGGTGAGGCTTTTAGTGAGGGGAATGCTCCAGTGTATAGTGCGGACAGAGACTTGGTGTTGATCCTTTCAGGACTCGCTATAAGCCCTGACGGAAGAGACAGCTGAGATGTGCCATGGTGAGATATTGGGAGAGTCAGAGATTTGGCAGAAATTCAATAGAGCTTTAATGACCTGCAGTCAGGGCCAGCAGTGGCTCAAAACAGAGCCAGGCTTTTCATTCTTCTGACCTTCAGTGGAATGCAGGGCAGAAGAAGAAGCACACATCTGACCTATGAGTGCTTCATCATAGTGTGACTGAGCGTTAGGGTCACAGGTTAAGGCTGGTCAATATCACATGAATGATGAAAGTCCATTTTGGGGGATCCACAAAGTAACTGACATCCATACCATCCAAATAAAGGCCTAGTAGAAAAGGTTAAAACATCAGTTTTCTTAAAAAAAGAAAAAGAAAAAGATTGGCTTCAATTTAGACACAAAACATTACTTTTTTCAAGCACTAGAGCAATGGTCACTGAACTATTTTCAGGTTCACCAGTGGGGTTATGAATGTCTCCCAGCTGCAGAAATTTCTGTGCCACTAGACAAAGCTACCAGCTGTCCCAGCCCTGCTGGACACAAACGGGCGCTAGCTTCTTCCGCTGCACTAGTTGTTTTTTTTTTCTGAGTGTGCGTGTGTGTGTGTGTGCGTGTGTGTCGGTCTGTGTGTGTGTGACCTACTGTGTTAGATGATCCGTGACAAGCCTCAGTCCGAACTTAACTTAGTTTTAGGACTCATTCCTACGTCTCTCTATTCAATCTACACATGGTTCAACAGCTGAAGAACTGAAGAAAAATACATTTGCAGTGTATTTTCTTTTTTCACAAATAAGTTTTATCCACACTGAAAGACATAATGAATGAATGAAAGCTTGAAAGTGAGTGAAGAGGCTATTTGGTTAAAAACTGGAATGAACGCGTCTATCCATCTAAACGAGAAGTTTCTGCCATCATCTCTGTTGTGCTGATGGCAGAAACTCGTTACCGGTGTCAATGTATGATCACAAGAAAAACCCAAATTTCGAACCGTGTTTGTGTTTCAGTTTGCACCACGCCAAGTACTCCGCCCCTTTGGAATGCAGTCCTTGCCAAAGCAGCCCCTTTGAGGACCGCAGCACACACCCAGTATGATCTTTTGAAATACACTGCTTGGCAAATCAACTGCACAGCAATTCGGCGCCATAGCGTTTATTGGGATTCACAGGGTGTCAGCAGACAAAGGTAAATGCACTCTACATTAATTAACACCTGGCCTCATTATCTGTCCCATGTGGCATAGTCCCACTGGGGTAGATTTAACACTGTTTTATTATCAAGGAGGGATAATGGTGGTGGTGGTGGTGGTGGTGGTGGTGGACTTTCATGTGCTTCTGGGAGGAGAATTAAAATAATTTGTACATATGTAGCTTATATGTCGATTTATGTGTGTATTTGCATGCTTGTCTATATTCTGAATTTTCTGCCTGTGTGTGTGTGTGTGTGTGTGTGTGTGTGTGTGTGTGTGTGTGGCTGCGTCTGAGCGAGGCTGTGTGTGGGATTAGATTCCCTCTGATGTCAGGATTTAATAAAATGCTTTAACATTGCTATAATGAGAGGCTGTTTAATTCTCTTTGCCAGATCTCTTGCTCTCTTTCCAGCACTCTGTATTCCAAAAGCACCCACTGGATAAAACACTGCCTGCTTGTGTGGTAGAAATTGATATCTCTTGTGAAGGTACTTTAGACAGAATACTTAACACTGGCAGATATGTGTGTGAGTGTGTGTGTGTGTGTGGGGGGGGGGGGTAAAATAAACACACTAGATGAATTTAAAGACATCCCCTTTGATCCTGTAGCGACAGAGCATAACACTCACGACGTTGGGTTTAAAGGTTTGAGTCTCATCATCATCATTCATAAAAAATGGGTTTAAATATGGTCACACCCACATGTTAAAACTCATACGTTACAATAAATGTATCAAGTATGAGCTATTTGATTATACAGCACCAGAACATTGATGGCGAGGTGGCCATGGCTGTCACTCTTCCTGGCCTTGCTGCTGCTTTGATATCAAATGCCCACTGGCCACTGTGTCCTTGGATTTTTTTAAGCCACAAATATTGTTTTCATCTGACTACCACGAGTCCTGCGAGTCTTATACTGCTCATGCTACATGTGATACTGGAGTGCTGAAGCAATTGCACAACAGGCACAACAAGTCACAGCTGCCATTTTTACATGTCATATAGCACGCGGCATCAAAACAAGCATCGGGAAAAGGGCATTTTTAAGTGTCCCTGTGACATCTGGACTGATGAGGTGATGAGCAGGCATTTATGCATTTAGCCATTCAGTAAAAATGATCTAGAAGCAGCAGCTTTAGTGAGCAACAGCAGCCTCTACTGACACCAAGCGACAAAACACAGGATACTGGTGCATTCCGACTGTTAATATGAGAATTAGCCAAGAGGAGCTGAGCCATGTGACTTCAAATCAATATCACAATAAAACTTGTAAACTTTTATGATTAATTATTCATGACCTTTTTATACACTCTATTAATAGGTATATGACAAGCTCTAAGATGTAAATGGGCAGAATTAATATTATAATAACCAAATTAACCACAGTGAGCCAGAGTTTTTCATGCTTGTAAACGCTGGTTTTCAATTTTTCACCTAAATGCACAGTCCTAGCTGATGAAATCCGATTTTTGATTTAAGTGCTGAAATATGTGGGAAACATACATCTATTTTGATCATTTTGGCAGATAGTTTAAATGTTACATGATTCCTAATATTAGACAGTGATCACCAAAAAAAAAAAAAAAAAAAACATACTGAGTTGATGATGGTGGGATTTTTGCTGGGATGTCTACCAAATAAGTATGTTTTCTTATTGATTTGCAGGCTAGGACATCCCCACGGGACCACAACGCTCAACTGTAATAGACATTCTTCCTTTACCAATGGCCATACCTATGAGTCTGTATCCATATCATTATGGCTGAGCAGCACTCCAGTTGCCTGGTAAAAGTAGTGTATTCTTAAATAACAGGGGTGCTGGAGGCTTGTCGGTGCTTCTTGCCGGCTGTGCAAAACCAATGTCTCCATCTCTTAACTGCATGCGTTTGAGCTGCCTTCCTTTGTCGTCCTCGATGGGAAGAAACAAACATCTATTTTAAAACCTAACACAAAGTGCCTTTTTAGCCTTTAAACCTATTTTCTTCTACATGACACTGTTTTTTTTTTGGGGGGGGGGGGGGGGGGACTTGGAGAGCTACGAAAACAACAGCAGTAGTGTATCTATAGACAGTAGCTCAAGTGCCAAAACTGCTACTGCACTACTGATGAGCTGCTTTCACTCTTGGGCTAATGTAGACAGAGTATAAAAGTTCAGCACTATCAACAGAGCAGCAGAAACAAAGGGGGGAAACTAAGTTTAAGTTTGCTGTAACCCAAGATGAACTGATTTCATCTCCATCAGCAAATCTACCTAGCTTGAAATTCTAGAAAATTGATTTATATCAGTCTGAAATTACTTGTTTTGGAACGGAACGATCTATCTGTTTTCCATCTACTTTGAAACAAAAATTCTAAAGCATACTTATATTTCAACTTTTTATCCCTAAAATACATCCACAATATGCTATCAAGTATGAGAAATGAAAATTATATGATAAATGTTTGGACTGTTGCCGGGCTCGCATCAACAGCTTTGAAATGCATTCAACCGCAGAGGGACTGTAAAGGCAATCTTGTTGGGAAGAAAATCAGAGGACAGCAACTCAGTTCTCAGCCATTAACAATGAGATGCAGGGGTCATCGCAGAGAAATTGATAGAAAACTGGGATGAAATTGAGAGAGCGACAGAGAGAACAAGAGTGAAATTGCTGTATTGTTCATCAGTGTGTTAGCTCATAGTGTGTCAACTCACCTCCATCTTTTCAATCTGCATAGTTATTAGAGGCTTTTATTAATTTGAAATGCCAAAGCGAGGAATAAAGCATTACTGAAATGTCACCCTTTCACTCAGCGTGATAAAATCACACCAGCCACTTTTGGAAATGAATGTTCGTCCCCTCTGTACTTTCATCCATACCTCTCTCCCACCCTTTTTCTCCACAGCATAGTGTCTTTCACTCTTTCTCAGAGATCAATATGGCGTGACAACATGATGGCTGGGTTTCCTAAGGGGAGGTTGGTCGCAACGGTTGCTACAATATTTCTCTCAAAAATCTCTGCCCCTTCAACTGGTGATGCATGATTTCTCTACATCAAAGATAAAAACAGAACACGAAACGGCGTCCTGCTCAACCTTTTTGAAAAACACAGCCAGTATTTTTATTTCTTTGGGAGGTTGATGCACTGTACATAACACAAAACTGAACTCTGCGTATATTTGCTATTTCTTCCAACAGTTATTGGAGGGGATGTGTCTGGAAGTTGAGTACTATCAGAACCAGAAGGAGAAGCTTTGCCTAGAGGAACAATGTAATGTGTGTATTACCTATGAACAACAATAATACATTAAGACTTTCTTCTAGTGTGCACCCTGGTGCACTTCAAACTAAAAATAAGTATACTTTCAGTTTACTTAGATAATCTCCAGAAACAAGTATAACTGATTTGTATTAAAAATTATTTAGAAACATCTATGCATGTTGGGCTCATACATGTTGTTTTTTCAAGGTACTCTTACACCAGTGCTAATAAAGAGGTATCCTTGCATTATTCAGGAAGTTTACGTATAAAAAGAGTTTTGTATATTAGCAATAATCCCTTCTGGACATTGAAATATTAGTGAGACAACATCAGCCTGAAGCAATTGAATTCATAGTAATATACAGTGCATCTATAATTGTACTCACAGTAAAAGTATACCTTATGACCTAATCTCACAGTATCTAACTAATAAGCTAGCTGCATTCCATACAAACATTTTTAGTTCAGTTCACAATATTTGCAGTGAAATGATAAACTTATAAGGGTGACCTGACTTCAGAAGTGAACTAGTTTTACGTATGATTAATAGACTATCTACAGTATCTAAGAGTTTACAAACTATGACAAACTGATAAAGAGGTTGTAACTTTATTAAGTATCTGTATTTCATTGCAATTCAAATTAAAACAACAGTTCCTTCAATATGCAGGAGCACTGAGGCTATGTGACGTCCCCTTAAAACAATTACATTTTATTTTCCCATTACTTTTTCATATGCAGGTTAGACAGAACAAGGCAAGAAAGCTTTGAAGTAATGTGTGTATTGCTGTCTACCAGAGAAAGACAGTCTGAATATTTCCTCATCTTTCGTGCCTTTAGTGTTTTCCCATTTAAGGCTTAGCTAAGCTAACAACTCAATTTCAGCTGTAGGATTCAAAAGTGGTATTAATCTATCTAATTTCAAGCACACTTACTGCTGATGTTCTTCGAAATGGCTGCAGCCACCAAAGCATTATTCACACTGAAGTCTATTTATTTAAAGCTTTTGAAGTTTTCCTCCCCCTGAGAATTATTTTTGACTGTTTGACACTCTTCAGCCCAACCAAAATTATCGAGGAATAGGAAGTCATTCACACACACGCATTTGGTTTCCTGAGGAACAAAAAAACTAAAAACGCCCGTTGGCAGATTGGTGAGCCAAGTTGAGTTGTTATTCTGGGTCTCAACAGAGAGCTTGTCTGCCAAATAGCTTTTGAGTAATTCAATTACAGTATATTTTACAAGAGTCCCATTCAGCTTGTCAGGCATAAAAGGCTGTTGAATGGGTTTACAGGCCCTGTAGGCCGTGAAAGGAGAATTCAATTCAGGAATGGGAATCTTTTTCATTGGAGAAATTACTGTCCATTTCCCCGCCTATTTCTTTATCAGAAGAGTCCAATAATAAAGCTGGACACACACACAAGCACAGGGAGCTCTCTGAGTGTTAGCCCACTAGTACTACAACATCATCTTTGGGGAAGTACTCAAAGCTGTGAATAAATGTTGCTCTTGAAGAACTGTTGCAGTCTTATTGGTATTGTGACACACACACACACACACACACACACACACACACACACACACACACACAATGATAACAATTTGTGCATTCCTGATTACTGAGGTGTAAAACATACAGACATCACCGATGAAACATTCATGCTTGAATTATGCCCGTGCCAGGCAAGCAGCAAAAATGTTCTGGCATGTATGTCTGCAGCAAATTAGTTCAATAGGGCTGAACTATGGAAAGAAAGGAAGCTGAGTCATATCATGAGGTAAGAGGATTCCCTTAAATTATCTCCTGCATTTTAAGCCCTCTTTCACGACTGCTTCCAATGCCAGTGAGATCTGTCCACACCAACACAATGTAAAATTCAAATCTCAAGGGGGACATAAGGTTTGATTTCAGGCCAAATTTATTGATGTAATTTGGTTTCGGGAGCATAATCATTTCGTTCGGGGACAAAAGATTTAAGAGGATTCAATTTTAATAAAGTCAGGTGACATCATTTTTCTTAAACCATAACTTTTATTGGAAGACAACATCACCAAAAGGTGTTTTTCTCCGGGCACTGTGAATTGGAAAAGAAAAAGGTTTCCTCATCGCATCATAAACACGTTGTTTGCAACTACGAGTTCTTATCACAGTGACCTTTGACTAGCAAACTTGTTCCTGTTCCACCTTGAGATTCAGATTCAGATTCAGAAAACTTTGCTTCCGTAATTGCCCCCCACGGCGGTAAATAAAGAGAGGTACAGCTGGTTACTACATAACAACAACACAACAAAATACATGACTCCAGGTGAAAACTTGTGCCAAATTCAAAGAAATGATCTCAAGACGTTCCTGAGATACCACGTCATCAAGATGGGATGGAGGTGCAGACAGCGTGCAAACATCAAGCCTCTGGCCCGCAGCTGCAGCCAGCACGGAGGCATCAAAACTCGGATTACTTGCCATGGAAACTATCGAAAAATAAAAAAGTCACTGAATTATGCAGCGCATGAAACTACGATGGCTTCATATGAAATACAGTATAGAAGACAATAAAATGATGAGTGTCTTGTATTTCCAGTTTATTACAAAACACTATGTAGCACTGATTTAGAGTCCCCGGGTCACATGACATGAAAGCTCCTGTGTACGGAAAAAACTGGGAATTTTGCAGTATATGAAACAACATTACAATCATAAATGCAATAAAATGAGGTTCATCCTATATTCAAATCCAGAATTAAGAATAAAGTTACATTGATCTGATCTTATAACTGACATGGAAGTTACTGAAATAACACAGCACTGAATTTTGCTGAATATAATAACAATTTGTCACCAAACAGGAGGTTAAGAGTGAAATGTGAACCTCAAAAAGATGTCCTCGTTTGGACAATGGCCGCAGCCTTTCATTTCATAGGAATAATTATATATCTTGCGTGTTCGCTTAATCACTTTATACAGATTTTACAATAAATTAGCCTACATTTTTCAGTGTCTTTGGAAACTAATCAACGCCTGACATGATATAATGATAAAGCCATTGTTTCTGATGAATCTGCTCCCTGATGTAATATAAATGTGCTTCAACCAAAATTAAGGTGAAACGTACACTTTAATCACATTCTATCAAATTTGCTTGAGAAACTCTTTGACAAATGACACCCATGTTTGACAGAGTTCTGTGGCCAGCAGCTTGGTTCCAGCACGTCAGAGAAGGCAGCAGAGTGTCAAAATACAATGTACGGAATATAAGATTTAGGTCACGGAATTCCAAGTTGAATAATAAAACAGACATTTGTATTTGTGGTCTCCTGTCATTTGAGCGCTCAGGCAACAAAAGCAAAACTGCAATCATCATCATTTTGCTGAGAAAGCAATAGTCCTGCATACACTTACATAAGAATAATCCAAATAGGCTTTTCAAGTGTCGACTTTAGAAAAAAATATACAAATAAAGCATTAAGGCCTACAGTTATTTGAGACAGCAAACTTTCATTCAAATGTTAAGCTGTCCAGAAACTCTGTGTCTAGTCGAAGCACAAAGCCCATCACTTTCTTTTATATCTCCATGCATAATTCATCCGTCTTTGTATTTACAACCCTCTAAGAATTAACCTGTCACAGATCCCAGGGAATAATGCCGACATATCTCGAGCTGTCAAGTGCTCACCTCATATGGAGCATCCAACCTCCGCATGTTCAAACAAGGCATGGATATTATGCATCATCAGCTGACAGAAAACAAGGGACAGGGAAATTAAAAAGCGCGGAGACAAAGGAGGTGGCAGGCGAGTGAAAGAATAAATGATGACTCCCCCCCTCTCCTGGAGTCAGGGGACATGTTGCGTGTCATCTTGGTGTCTTGGTACGCAGTGGTGCGGTGATGATGTGCTGGGCAGGGCCAGTTCAGAACAAAGTCAAGGGCACCGGGGTGACGGGAGGCTAAACGCTCCAACTGTTCCTTGTCTCCAAACAAATATACGGATGAATGAATTTCCTCCATGAAGGAAGGGCAAAGGGATCAAATAGGGGCACTGTCAGTTTCTGGTGTGACCTCTGAACTGCTTAATATTCCAGAAACTAGACAGACAGTCTGTCTATGATACAGCTGATGCTCAAACTGATATGCAAACTGCTTGAGCTTAAAGAAGAATATCTTTTTGGCGTCGCAGAAGCAACTGTGGCCTCTGCTGCTGCAATGAAGGATAATTACAGGATATTTTTGCATAATATTCTGTTGATATCTAAGTAGCGAGAGTAATATTTGAAAGAGAACAGACTCTGACAGAGAACAAGAACTGCAAAAAAAAAAAGAGATTTTCAGCTGAGGTGAAAGTTTGGTTTTACTGTCGTGACAGAATTTCTCGTGCCTCCATGGTTGGTCTCATTATCCGATCACACAGGAGCGTGAGCAGCAGTAGCACAGTGTTGAATAATCTTTCATTATGATTTGTTTAGGCTAAAGTTCAGGTTTGGTTAGGTTTAGCTGCAAAAAAAACAACAACACAAGTTTATGGAAAGACTGTCTTACATTTACGAGGATTAGAAATAGATTCTAATACAACTTCAGGCATTTGGTGGACTTGGTTGGAATAAAACAGCCTCAGTTCTCCCCTTTATGAGTCAATGTACCATCAAAATGATCCTGGAACTTTAATAGAAAAACATGAATAATGTTAAAGGGTAAGTTAGCCACTGGAGTACATATTCACTTTTACTCTCAAGGTAATCAAAACTGTCTTCTAAAAAATTATTGCCCTTATTAACCCCCCCCCCCTCCAAAAAAAAGAAAACTATTTAGTATGTATTTTGTTTCATCAAACTGCAACTCCTGATTAATGTTTTTCCATTTATGTTTAAGCATCCAAACACACTTAATGGGCACACTGGAGCAATAAGCTGTAAACTCAACACTGACAAATTATGGCCTTATAAAGCGGATACTGGGTCTTCTTGATAAACTCTTATTTATGCACCAAGCAGACACCGATCTGCATTAGCATTTATTTGGACTCATGCCTCTGGCCACCTGATTAACTCTATTTTGGTCTCAACCTAATCCTGAAGAAAATATCTGGCTTTTTAAAGCGAAACAGTAAAGTTTGTTGATAATTATCGATGGGTATAACTGCTTTGAATGACCTCCCGCCTTCTAATTAGACATTTTTAATTTGGAAGATGCTTGAGGTCATGCTTCAGTATTGAGGAAGTCGACACCGACTCCACACAACTATTTTAAATGTTCTACCCTGAAACCAGGACACATTCTTTTACCTTTAACAAGTTAAGAGATAAAAGCTATTCTTTAAATACCTGAGCAAGTTTTTCTGCGTCTCATACTAAATGATAAATAATAAACCGTCTGCTGCAACACTTCCGGAAACACTGTAATTAAACACAATCCAGGCAGCAAATTATGTTCACTGCAAAATAGATTTGTCAGAGCATTGATACACAGATAGCAACACACACACACACACACACACACACACACACACACACACACACACACACACACACACACACACACACACACACACACACACACATATATATTTATATCTTTTTCAATGATGCCTGTCATTACCAACAAAGGTAAGCCTGCAGCTTGGACTCTCTATACCATCGTAGTTTCCGAGCAGCTTTGCAGGAGCTCTCATCTTGTCTTTCCATCCTAAGCCTCCGTAGGGACGGTGTTGTGAACTGGCAGCCACACAACTCTTTCATCCATTCTTAGAGAACTGAATAAAGTTCAGAGGAATTACAAGAATCGTCTCAGTTAGGCTCAGAGTATCTAGAAAGAGAGCCATAAGTGAATCACTGTTTAGAGCAGAGGTGTGAACAAGTCGTTGTTATGCATCCCTTCTTTTTGCCGGCAGCATCCCTTGTGCTGGAGTATCAGCAGGTTGACACCGCTATTATTTAGTCAAAACTAAGCACATGGCGGAATGGCTCGGAGGAAGAGGAGGCAAGAAGCAGGGGAGTCACTCATTTCCCAGGAAATAAAATGTTAGGATCCTTTAATCAAAAGCAGATAAAAACAGGTGCCATCGAACTTAACAATAAAAAAGCTGATTGCCTTAAAGTGGGTCAGCGACAATGACAGTTACCTCAACTGCTCTCCCCTCTCTTCCATCTGTATCGCTGTCCATTTTACAGTCTCCACCTATCTCTCTCTCTCTCTCTCTCTGCTTTCTTTCTAACTGTCCTGCAGGGGTTATTACGCCCCAAGTGGTCTGGGCAGATGGCCACCAACATAACACCTGGGCCCTCTCCGATCCTTCTGCTTGTTAAAAGGCAGATTTTCCGTCACCACTGTAGCAAAAGTGCTCTTGGAGAACTGCTGGTTTCCTTAGAAGTAAATCAATTTGAAGTGTCTATTTGTAGAGTGTCATGACATAACTTGTGTTGTGATTTGGTGCTATATAAAGAAAGCTGACCTCCTGGATGTCGGTAGGAGGTGAAAGCAGGTTATAAAATCTTCCCCCAAGATGTTCCCAGACTATCAACCAAACTGGTGAAGAACAGTTTCTAAATTCAGTGTACATTTCAAACGCTTGACGTAATAGGCCAACAAATCTGATTTTATTTTTTCAGCAGAGTACGATTATAGAAATGATGATTTCAGTTTTGCAGGACAGACTGTTAAATGTTCATGCCAATTCATTGACGATGCAATGATTCCAACTCTGAAGGGTGAGGAATCTGCAAGCGTCCAAATTGTCTGACACTTTGTGAACTGCAGCTAAGTAATGCAAACACTTTCATATCTGTCAACATATTCAGGTTTTAGATGAACTGTTTTTGTTTTTGTTTAACTAAAGGTGTTTTCCTGCATGAGCAGCGAATGTGTGGTGCAGTCATGTTGTATTTTTTGGATATCTTCAATAAACGTTTGTAAAATGCTAGTTACAAGATGTCTTTTCATTGATTATGAAAGTATGGAACAAATAGAAGACTTTAAAAAAATTATCACAACCAATTCTCGTTTAAAATACTGCAACATGTTTCAGCTTGGCCATTACATAGGAGAAAATACCTTAAGCTAACTTTGAGTGATAGTGAGTGACAGTAGCACAGTGCACCAGAGGAGAACAACACATTTTGAAGAACCCCTGAAGGTGTGCAGCTAAAAATAAGAAAGAGCGAAGTCCCTGATGCAGAACACCTGTCCTAGACACTCAGTGTTTCTCAATGTCAAGGGAGGATCCTCAAACGACTGCATTTCCATGATGCAACATCATCAAATCCGGTTGAAGGACTTTTCCAGGTTTCTTTGAATTTTACCAAGGACTGAGTGTTCCCTCAGAGAACATTCAAGGATGCGCCTCGGCAGTCCTAAATCAACTACAGTGCCATGTACTATCGAGAGGAGATGGCAAAACCAGCAAAGCAGCATTTGAGTGTTTCTCATCCAACAGCATTCATCTCAGGCAAGAAATGAGCCTTGAAGATTTTTTTCAAATGGCAAATTAGCATGTAAAAATAAATATTTGAAATAGAAGTTGCATCAAAATAAGTTTGAACTGATAGAGAGACAATTATTTTGATATGTTCAATGGCCCAAAAAAAAGGAATAATCTGTGATGACAGACTTTATAGTGTATTTGGTTTTAAGTGTTGGCTAATGACTCAGGATCCCCACAGAAAAAAAAGGGAATATGGAAATAAGAAGGATACAGAAACTTAAAAGGATGAATAAACTGAAGCCAAAAGAATAAGCAAGTCTACTTAAGAGGAGAGAGCATCACAATCTGGAAGAAAAAAATAAATCTAGTTGCAAGCCTTGCGGGTTTTATCCAGAGTCCAGCTCAGGCTGATAAGATAGTTGCAGCCAGGTTGACCTGTGAGTGAGAAGTAGAGTTTTCTGATGGAAGCAGCTTTGAAAATGGATTCCACTGACGGCAGATCAGTGAGTTTTTATGATGTAAAGCAGGAGATAGAGTTCAAGTAAAAGCCATAAGAAGGTCTTAGGTCATAAAGGGAACTTGACCTGGACGCTGACCACACCGACAGCAGGTCAGCCCTCCACAGCCGGAGCAGCACTGGAGCAGGCTGCAAACCCAGCCACAGTAGCAGCAGCAGGGGTGGAGTGACGAGGTGGCCCGAGGGGCTTCCCCCGAACCTCCTTCAAAACTCCTAAGCATTCATACAGAACAAGGTCTTTCTGACGTGCTTGGGACACTGTCCTCCTCTGACGAGATTCCACATACAAGAGAGACGAGCAGCAGAGGAACACAGCAGCCTCATTCTCTTGCAGCTGGTACGAGTAGAAAAAGCTCAAGGCGACAAAGTGGAAAGAATGAGTAGTGAGGAAGTGAGAGCTAGAGAGACTAGTTAGAACAGATGTGGTGTGTGTGTGTGTGAGAGTGAGAGTGAGAGTGAGAGTGAGAGAGAGAGAGAGAGAGAGAGAGAGAGAGAGAGAGAGAGAGAGAGAGAGATGGTGGTGGTAGTGGGGGCTCTCCACAACAGAGACTGTACTGTTTAACTAGAAAATGTTGGGACATTTGCCCAAAAATTGCCACTGTGAATATTTTCATCCGTGTAAAAGTTTGACATTTCTGCCAGAGATTGTCACCGCAAGTGTTTTCATAGGGTAGAAATTGGACATTTTTGCTCAAGGCTGCCCTGAAAGCAGACTGAAATGAGATGCATGTGCACAGGGGGAGACAGTGAAAACGCAGAAACAGATTAATCAGATTAAGATGCTGTAAATATCAGAATAAGGAATATAATGCAGACACTAAATCATGTTTTCATTTGAACTTGGAACGTCTAAGTCCTGCCTCATAACATCTGTTATGTCCCTCTTCACCCAGGCTTGCAAAGACTTCCATACAGGGATTTATCAATAGCTGTAAGGCTTTGATTCCTGTCTGTTAGGCTAAAATGAGTGTTGAAATAAAATTCTACTTCAGGAAAAAACGTGCATTAGAACATTTAATGAATGGGGTTTTTTTTTGGAGATGAAGTTCAGGCTATTAATTGACTGAAAAACAGCTCTGCCTCTGTGGTGTTTGGACACATTTTACTTTAGATGCATCACTACATTTCAGTAAAAATCAATACAGACATAAAAACAACTCCCACTTCCTTTATTGACATGGGTGAAGAGGTGGATGAAGTAAATATAGTTGTTTTGTGTGTAAAAGAATGAAGTTACATATTAAGACTTGAGCGACTGATAGCAGCAAAGGGAAGCATTCTTTGACCATATGAGGACAACCGACTCAGACACAAACTGATTAGACCGAGTTCACAACTGCAGGCAACTTAGTGATTGTCTAAAAGTGCTCATTTGCATGCTCCTCTCATCTCCAACAAACTCTCAGGAAGCACCGGTGGATAAGGTCACTGGTGTCAGTCTGCCTGTGTGCCGGCGAGGAATGTAAACAGATCAAACACACAACAGCTATAAAAGCCAGTGCAGGAGGAGACGGTACTCTTGATCATCTAGACAATCATCACCTCATACTCATGTCAGGGGTGATGGACATCCTGGCTTTCAGATGGAGGGACTAATCTGAAATTATTTCTGTTCTCACAAACCGTATCTCTCAAGAGTTGAGCCCTGCAGCTGCACCTGGAACGTCCTCTATGTAAAACCACAATGAGAAATCAGAACATTACTGAAGCCAGTGAGGAGATCTAACTGCTCCTCGGCCACCCTCCAGTAAAGCAGCTCCTGATTGGTTTTCAGAGTTGATGGTAGAAAAGCCGAAGTAGAAAATGGTGTCTACAACACATTAATGTCTCTGTGGTACCACAAACAATAGCAAAACAGCTTATTTTTTAACAACAGAATATTTCAGAATATGATACCACTTCCTGTTCCTGCATATATTTCTTATAGGAAGCTGTGCAGGATGGCAAAACTCACAAGGAAAAATATGCAGCGAATGCATCTAAATTAACAATATTCCCCAAAAACCAAACAGATATATAATTCCTCACTGTGCTCAACTGACACTACAAGCAATAAATGGCATTATAGTTAATGTCAGTAGAATAAACCCAGCTGTTAGTGCAGCTATTGAAGAAATCAAATCAATAACACCAACAGAAGTTTGCACTCAAGGACTTTCTGGACAGAAAAGAAGTTTTGTGACATGCTTCTGACTAATGGCGTCAAATTTGGTATGCTGATTAACTGAGCAAGCGTTTCTTTCAAGGCAAGAACGACGCCCTCTCACAGTGGTTTTAGATTGAAGGGAGTCCTGACCAGAGCTCACCAGAAACCCAGTCTCACCACCAACCAGCTCTGCCGGGCCATCCTTCCATCCATCCATTTTCTACCACTTATCCTGTTAAGGGTCGCGGGGGAGCTGGAGCCTATACCAGCAGCCTTTGGGCGAGAGGCGGGGTTCACCCTGGACAGGTCGCTAGTCCATCGCAGGGCCAACACATAGAGACAGACAACCATTCACACTCACAGCCACAACTACGGTCAATTTAGAGTCTGGATTAACCTGGTCCCCTCTTGATGTCTTTGGACTGTGGGAGGAAGCCAGAGTGGCTGGAGAGAACCCATGCAGGCACAGGGAGAACATGGAGACTCCACACAGAAAGATCCTGTGTCTCGAATCCGGAACCTTCTTGCTGTGGGGCGACAGTGCTGACCATCTCTGCAGCACTATTCAATGTTTGTTGAAGCCTCAGTAATAATCATCATGTTTATCTAGTGTTCCCTAATAACTCCTTTTAATGTCAGTTGGTGGCTCCATGATTCTGCTCAATTATGTCCACTATAAAGTACAGATTAAGGACAATGACATGCTGATTACACAATCATTTACAGGTTTTGTATATGCAACCTAAAATAAAGGCACAGCATGACATGCATCTGGCCCTGTGTGTCATGTTTGCACACAAAAAAGCAAACATGAAAAGCCCGACGAGGCTTATTTAACTACCTGAACAAAGCATCAGTCCAACCACTTTCCTTCCCTTTGTCCCTGTTTTGCTCTTTATGCTCCGTGTGTTATGTTAACGTTGCATATTTGGGGGGGTGAAATCCACTGGGCTAATAAAGATTTCACAGTTTGTTTTGATATAAAGCTTCACAGAGCGTCACACACGACTGGAGACTGGCCCCTTTTTCATCCTACGGTGGCATTAAATGTCTCAATGCCATCTGGAGCCACAAGAATGACATCCCCGCTTTCAAAGATACCCATTTTAATTGGTAAATATTTACTTGCAGGAGTTCTCCACGGGTCAGCACATGACTTGTAATGAAGCAGTTTTATAGCTCACAGGCTCTTGCAGCTTCCTTTGTTATCCGTGACAAAGGAAATGGAGGCTGGGCTGTTGATAAGGGTTAATAAAGGCTAATGAAACTTGCTACAATTGTGCTTGTTGACTACATCTAAATAACAGAGACAAACATATATACATAACATATATAGCTTTTGCAGGGTGATTCAAAAATATTCCTACACACCTCCCTCCTTGGATCCGTGCACTACCTTTGTGTGCCCATAAATAGCAGTGATCTCTTGTGTTCTACTTTATTTTGGTGCATGTTAGCTAATCTATATCTGTCTACACATCTATATCTCCAATATGTGCAGATATTGATTCAAGCTTGTGTGTGTTCTACTGCAAGTTACTTGTCTCCAAATGCACATTGGCTCTACATGTGCATTAATCACTACTGCAGCAGCGGCAGCGTGTTGCCTTGTATGCACTGCTCTCTATCCCTGACCCAGTATACTGTGTGATCCTGCCTGGAGCCTCATTTATCTCCATCAGGGGACAGGCGAGGTTACGACTCACCAAAGCGCAGTACGTTTCTGGTGGATCTCCACACGTGATATTTGGGGGGTCGAGGGTCACTCGCAGGTACTTTGTCATGTCAGTGGCTTCTGGCTGACAGGCCATGTAGTCCCATGCCAGACCCTCCTCAGTGTAGATCTGGGACTTGCACACGTCATAGTGTCCCCATGCCGCTGGGTAGTGTTGCATGGCATGCGTCATGCTGCAGCAGACAGCTTGCAGAGTGAACAGTAGAGGCCAAAGCATTGTAGGTCTGGTTCTGTGGGATTGTTGTAGAGTTCTGCTTTCGCTCCGTCACAGAAATGACAATATCACCGAGAACGCTCTAAATCAACTGAAGCTTTGAATGATGCAATGGATTATTTTTGAACTGTGGCAACATCTTGCTATTTCTCTGTTAGCAGCTGCTTCAGGCAACGATTAGCCTTCATTCAGTTATTTTGTCTTCAGTTACGGCTTCTTCTGCTCGGCTGATGAGATGTGTCAACAAGTGTTCTCCTGCACAAGGGTTGAGTGTTGACAAGTGGTTCAACTAGCGGTCAGATGTGATGTGGAGAGAGGGCTCCTCCAGTGGGTTGCTGTCGGATGTCTTCTTTGATCTCCAGTCAATTGCGTTTTCTTGCCACAAGCCGCATCCTAAAGGACAGAAGAAAATAGACTGTTTGGTGCCACATTTGATAAACATTCCCATTTAAACATGAAATGAGGTTCAATGTGGATTCAGGGCACTGAATTAGATAAGTATACTATACAGATACATAATATGAACTCAAGCAAAACATGTTAGCCCTCAACAGCTTCCCTCAATAATGGGCTTACCAAAATCACTCGGCGCAAATTAAATCAAATTCCAAAGCCAAATCTCCATTTGATTTTCTTAAAAGGGGCACATTTCCAACTGTCTAGTCACCGCATTTATTGCTTTTCCTGACTGCTGTGCTTCTTTTGTAGCTCACTGTGGAGTTGCATTTGTCCCCATGCCATCGGAGACATTTGGGAAATATTAAAGTCAAATTGAGAGACAGAAATGGTGTATTTGAGGGATTGTCGGCTACTCTGAGCAATCACTAACCATCAGTCAGGTGGCCAGCCTCATAGGTAATGCTGCCTGACAGCAGTCAGTGGAGACCCACACAATCTCTATGTCTCCAAAGAAACGAAGAGTCTACGGTAGCATAAAAAAACAAAACAACAACAAAAAAAAACAGCGACTTTGTCTGCCTCCAACGGACTGATGTGCTGTAAACACGAGTTAAGTTGCTGTTGACTGTCATGTCAATGTGCTTGGATGGCTTAAGGTTTTGCGATAGTGAAAAAAAGTGTGTTTTTGGGTGCAGCTGTTCGAAAAAAAAATGTTCTGGTATGTTTTTTTATTCTAAAAATGTCTTTATTTAGGTACATTTTTCATAACAGCTCCACTGGGAACATACTGTATACCTCTTTTGGCCTATATAAGGTGCAGTTTTAAAAAAGCATGGAGAATAAGATGAGAATTTTCTTTTTTAGAGGTAATAATGCAGATTCAGATGTTGGAAACGCCTGATGCAACCATCATAGTTCCCCTGTTAAAGCAGCTGGGGTTAAAATCCTTGCTCAAGGGGACTTCAGCACTTGTTGAGCAAAAGCTGTTACTCATTTGATTTCCCTGCCTAGATTCCTCCAGCTGGTACATGCAGTTGAACCAGTAACTTTCCGGTCAGTGGCTTTATTCTCTCCCCTTCAGGCTACAGCCACCGCCCCGTGACTGACAGTCAATGAAATGAAAATTTTCAGGTTACCTGAGGTATAACGCATGTCAAGAGTCTCTTGTGTTCAGAGGAGATATGTATATGTATGTTTTGGCATGTGTCAAAAGATAACAAGCGTTCATCAAGTCAGATTAAATCAGTTAGTGATTTTAACAAGAGGCAAAGATTCTCATCAGATTTTAGGGGGGAGACTCATCGTCATGAGTTGTTTCTGAATTTCTGCGCTCTAAGAACATGAAAAAAAAACAAAAAACTTTAGGATGCAATATCTTATCCGACAATCTTGTCTATTTGCCAATTTGGATAGATTTTGAGAACATCTAATGCAATTACTATTTCCCTTCACCCGATTTAATATGTCTTTTACAAAATGACTTGAATATATTCTGACTGTAATGAAGGGTGATCATCGGAGAGATAATCTGCACTGCAATTCAGACTCGGAAGACCCTTCAAAGTGAGTCATGTAGAAGAGGTAAGGATGGCAGGCTTCATTTGACAGACCTCTAGTGGCCTAAGAAGTGGCCAATTACAAATTTGATAGCACTCTGAGTGATGAATAAGCCATTACTTTCATGGGGGCTGCGTGTTTCAAATTTCATAAATATAAATGTCAGTCCCTGATTCCAGATGCGTCAGGGGGTGGGCACGCCTACAGAAACCCCCCCCCCACCCCCACCCTCCCCTTTCATAATAATGAGGTTGACTTTCATTATAAAGACAGACAAATTAGGTGCCAGCATCAGGCTGGTGCAGGCCCCTTATCTTATTTTTATTTAATAGGAAACATTGAAAGCTAATAAGAGTCAGCAAATGGAGCTAACCATGGGAATATGGGATTCAACGCACAGACATCTGGAGTAATGAAATTTATATAGACGAAAGAAAGGTGTCAGAACGCTGAGTGAACCTCTGTAGACAGAAATTCAACATCAGAGGCTCCTAAGGTGACAGCGTAGGGAGCAAAAGCATAGAATATGAAACGCTTCAAATCTCTATTATACTGGAGAGATGATTCCTGCAGACAGTAACAGTTCTGACATCATCTGAAAAAGCAAAATCATCTGCTTGTACATCAATGAAACAGTTATATGCTTTATATCTGTACTTCAGCTCTCGTCTGTGTAATTTTGCCTTTTTTTGTTCATGTAATATTACACCTGCTTTAATATTAAAAAAAATCTGCTCTTGTTGATCCTGCCCTTTCATTCAAATATTCAGCAGTGCTCATATTGCAAGAGGAATCAGGGATGTCATAATTTCACTGAGGACAAAAACAAAAAAAAAAAGAGAGAGAAGGAAAATATGAGGTCAGATTCTATATTAAAAGTCATCAATATTAGAGCAGTTCTCCATATGCGGGGAGAGGAGGGGAGCGTAGGGTGACCGCCTCACCTCTCTCACCCTCTCCCTCTCTCTGTCTCTTTCACTTCACTTGTTTTTGAAGCCTGTGAAACACCCCCTTGTGTCCGCTTGCATTCCGTCCCCTGGGCAGCTCAAGCATGGAAGAGTGTTTTAAAAGTCAGCAGGCAGCCTTGCCCCGTGGTTTATATTGGTTACAAACTCCCAGCCAGACTCTTAGGGACCATTCGGGATGTATTTTATTCATCTTATAGTAATCCACCTCAAATGTGGTCTCCCATCTCAAATACTTGTTTTGGGGAGTTCAGATCACTGATTCGATGACCGCTGCCTTACACATTGACATGAAATGATCGATTATTGACTCAGAAATAGGAGCAACCACTGACAAACTGACAGGCAGAGCCTCCCACTGTGGTTTATAAGCAGCAGCTCCAACTGCTTTGTATCAAGCACCTGCTGGTCAGGATTTTCGTTTTTGGACACACAAAACTGCCTGGTTGTGTTTATTGATTTTGTTGACTCCCAACCAATAACTTTTGTTCCTTTGCCAGTTTGAGCAGACTGATGCTTTGTGGCTAGCTGATGAGCGTAACAATAAATGTGTTAATGCTTCCAAGGTTTCCCGAGCCAAGAACCAACCCTTCCATATGAGTCACAGTGGGATCAACTGGCAAGCAGAAGCATGTCTGTACTGGCACATGTTTGTCTTCTGATTGTCTTTCTCTCCTTTGTTTCCTCCTCCTTATGCCCCCCCCCTCTCTGGGTCCCTCATTCAGTCTCTCTCCATCTCTTTTCTCCCCGCAACCCCTTTTGTTACCTCTGAATAGTAACCATGCTGAAATAGATCTGTAAGCACATGAAACAAACAATTATTTTCCAAGGGCTCCACCTTACAGATTTGCAGCTGGAGACACATTAGCTCACTTTCCACTCACAACAACAACAACAACAGCAACAACAACAACAACTGGTGCACTCCTTTTTTTTTGCAAAGAGCCTTTTCTCTAAGAGGTTGTGGTGAATGTGGTGATAATGTGAGGGTCCCTCAGTGAGAAGCCCAGCCAACCACCCGCCACCGCCGCCACTGCCATCTCTGAGAAATCCGCTGTGCATTATTCAGTTATTCTCTTGGACGACTAAAAACGCAGAACATGATTCAAACATTAGAAAATCCAGGACATGTAACATGAATGCAATCAGAAAGAAAGGAGAGCAGAAGTCCAGACATCTTATCATTTTACCCTCCTTATGTTAATTCTCAATAAACAAATAAAAAAAAAAAACATGAAACCATTTAAAAACTTACGGTAATCTGTGCTTAATTGAGGCTCTGCCTGCAGATTTTGCGCATTGGCACGCGCATATCTGACTGAACCAAACCGTTGCGCAACAGGTTTAAACGACATTAATTCATTTCTCAAAACAAGAGTGATAATTGTTTTATAATGTGAGGACACAGCCTCAGATCGTTTGCATGCAAGGCGGAATGTAGGCACCACAGCCACCTCTGGCAGAACAACAGCGTACAACTCATTCAGAGGCTGTGACGGTTTGTTGTGTTTCATTATGAGTTCCTTCCTTTTTCATTTAGCCCACTTCGGATCTGATTACCGCTAACCCAGGAAACAACTCGCCGTAATCACCCTGCCATAGCCGGTTTAGTCACGACTGACATCATCGCTCAAGTGACGATATGCACACAATTAGGAGAAAAAGAAGAAAAAAAGAAAAGAAAAATGCCACAATTTCAATGTTCAAAACAGAAGGATACTCACATTTAAATGCGCTCCTGTGATGAGTTGATCATTCAACAAGTTATTTGCAGCCACGACTACTTGCAGAAAGATTTTTCAAACGCCTTTGACTCGTTCTACGGGTCATTAATTCCTTCTAACTCTGCACAAGACTGACCGGCAAAAGCCATGTATGCGCAAAAAGCGCGCATTCACGTGGAGAGCGCGACGTTTTCTTTATCCCAACTTTTGCTTGAACTTTTGCTTCTCAACGTACCGACATTCTCCCCCTCCTCCGGATAGCACAGCGGGGACTCGTTTGTACGTTCAGATAATTGCGTTCAAGCTTTAAAAAAAAAAAACCCACTGCGAGTATCGACTGGTGTCCGCAGGAGCTGTTTGACTTTACGCAGAGCTGCTCTTGGCGCAGCGTGCATCGGAATGGCGCACGTCGGAACACTTCAAGAAGCAGTTAGGGGGGAATTCACGGTGGTCGCAAATTCGTTAAAGTCCATCAGTGCGTATTAAAGGTCTAACTGGTCCCCCCCGGAGGTGGTTTGGGTTGCTTGGATAGATTTATCAACCTAGCCGAGTTGCGGAGAGCGGAGAGGAGCAGAGAGATAAGCAATCTTTCTCAAATGGAGCCACAATGTCCAGTCACATATGAGCGCTCCGCCGGGTCCTAAAGATAACAACTTCAGCGTGGTGTCGCGGCTGATCGCGTCGAGTTAGATCCACGTATTTAACCACCCAATAGTTAAATGTTTATTAAACTTAGGTTTTTTTTCTCGCCTCATGTTCTCTTAGCAAGATGAAGGCTCTGGACACCGCTGAGGATCAGTCCCCCCTCTCCCGCCCCCCCTGTTGTTTCCATTATTTGAAAGCGTCGTTGCTTTAACGACATACTCGTTGGAGCCGACGTGATTTTAACGGACAGGAAGTTCAAACTTGCTGGATAATAACTGGCTTCATCTGCTCTCCGCGGCCAACTCTCGCAGCGCAGCCTCAAGATAACGCAATAAAAATGTGATGATGGGCAGCAGTTAAACTCACCAAACCAGCATCAGGAGCCGCGACTAACCAGCCTACCTAGAATAAACTCGGTGAGGCTTTTTCTTTTGTTTTTCTTTTCTTTGATTTCATGAGAATGAGGAGAGTAAAAGCAACGCAACTTAAGGGAAGAGAATCCTCATGAATGCAAGCGAGCATGCAGCTTAGCTTTGATTACCAAGAAAAAAAAAAACAGTTTGAAATTATGATCAAAATATTCTGATTGTTTGTCTGCACGCCCATCACGGCCCCGGGGGTCAGACCCACACACACACACTCACACACACACGCGCGCGCGCGCGCACACACACACACACACGCACACACACATGCAGACCAACATCGCTGGAGGACTCGATGGTTTCACAAAAAAAAAAAAAAGCTCTTACCTTATCTAAGAATGTGGGCGTTGGATTGGAGGTGTGCTTCCAAATAAAGAGAAAAAAAAATCCCCCCTGGCTGAAGTTGCTGTTGGTGTAGTTATTCGGTGAATTGTGAAGGCAGAGCTGGAGGAGTAACTACAGTTAGGTGCGTCTACCGGACTCCCTTGGCGAGGAGTCATAGATGTCACCCTCTCCCCTACAGGGTGCCAAGCAGCGCGGCAAACAACCGCGGTGACAGGTCGTTTTGAACACGCATTTTAATTGCAGTGTAATGCCAAGTGGTTGGAGACTGCAGGAGAACAACCGCGCCCATGCTGAAGGTCACCACAGTAATTCAGCAC
Organism: Aulostomus chinensis; assembly: GCF_037954235.1. Lineage (NCBI taxonomy): Eukaryota > Metazoa > Chordata > Actinopteri > Syngnathiformes > Aulostomidae > Aulostomus > Aulostomus chinensis. The sequence continues at coordinate 26,060,269 of NC_141324.1, forward strand.
CGTGTCCCATGTCGGTGAAATCTAAGAAGTTGTAGAATCAGCAAGCTGACTTTATAGTCATCATTCATGTCAAAAAAAGATGCAAACAAGTGCTGTTTTTTTCTCTCTCTCTCAGTCAATGGTTTCTGTTTTGGTTTTGGTTTTGGTTTTTCTATTAAGATCCAAATCTTCTCAAACGAGTGCAGCTGCACTGATGTTCAGCACCGTGGACAGCTCACTCACCCCGTCTGCCACTTCATCTCCTGCTCAGGAGCGATTCAGACCAGGAAACTGAGGGCATATTTATGTAGATTGATGCATTCAAGTGTTTTTGTTGTTGTTGTTGTTGTTGTTGTTGCATAGTTGTTTGTTTAAATGTTTTTTTTGAGGGTGTAGGCTTCCCTCATCCATTCATCCCCTTGTCCCTCTTCTCCTCGTTCGAGCATCATCACTTCATCGATTCTAAACTCATCTGGAGAAACCACCTCATATTCAAAGGGTGCATTTGACCATCCTTTACTCTTTATTTCCTTCTCTCCATCCCCTCCAACCACATCTAAATATAACCGTCTAATTTTAAATCTTTCTCTTCCCGTGTTTGCTGTCGCTCTTTTTACATCGAAGTAACTCTTTAAAATGGCCTTGAATAGCATCACAACCGGTATTGATTTCTACTGAATTCATATGCAGTGAAAGAGCTGTAATCCTATTTTTTTTTAAAAAGTGACAATGCCGTTTCTATTCTGATAAAAGCAGATTTTGGTCAGGACCGGCGTTGAATGACAACAAGTCTTTCATCCTCACAGAGGTAAGTGGCTCACATTGGATCAGAGGGTTCAGCCTTTGCTTGGAGCGACTGCTGCTCTTGACATTTCCATTAAATCATTCCTCCTGGAAATACTACCGTACTGCCCTGTCAGCCACATCTATGACTGCGTTGATTCCGAGCAGACACATAGAAACGCTGGTAATACAAGAAAATCACGTTCTCTCTATTAGGGATGTGACTTGCTAATGTGTGATACCACAGCCCTGATTATCAGTTGATAACAGCCTGATCGTCTTTTTCTCCATTGTAAGACAACTAAGTGGTTAATGATACATTTATATAATCACACTTTGCTTCAGCTGCCACCTTAAAAAAAACAACAATGTATAAATGTGAAACAAATATTCCTCTGCCTGTATCCGATCCAGTGATTTAGGCTAGAATTGGGCCAATACCGACATCCAGTATTTGTATTGGCTCGCTTCTAGTTTTTAGTCAGAAATGGAAGAGTAAAGTGCACACATTCATTACTCAAGTAGAAGTACATGTACTCATTTTATTAAGACTTTGGTAAAAGCAGAAGTACCATTTAAACTTATATACTCAAGTATAAGTAGAGAGGTACAGGCTCTCTTAAAATAAATCATCTCTCTGTTGGTTTCATGTTCTGGTGCTTTCTTCAAACTTCTTAACGGGTAGTGCACATCTTCCTCGTCCAGTGTTGCCAACGTTTAAGTGCATTACCACCAATGTTGGCAAGTCTACAAGTGACCTGCCTCCTTAAATAAAACTCGGATCTCTTTCTCGAACATCTTTCACATTGTGCATCAAATCTAGAGGCACAAACCTGTTTAAAAAGAGGAAAGAACAGATATTTGTGTTAAAATTGTGGTGGATAGAGGTGAAAAAGTTGTCAGACAAATAAATAATGGAATAAAGATACCTGAAAATCTAATTAAAACAGTAAAGTGTTTGCATTTCATTACATCCCACCTCTGTTTTTACTGCACATTTAATGGAGAAAGCAAAGTATTCCATGGCGACAGGTGGGAATAGAATATTCAGCAGTAGATAATTCCCCCCACTCAGACCCTCCGGTCAAAGGCTGCAGGGTCAACAGAATGAATCCACAAAACCTGCTTGAGAATCACATCAGAGAGTCAGGAATTCCTCCATAGCTGGTCCGTGGTTTTGTAGCAGTGTACGGCATGGATACAAAGGTAGAGTCTGCCCTCTCACCCCCAGCATGTCCTCTCCCTCTGTGCCACTGAGAGCCCAGACTGACAGAGATGGAAGGTTTGCTGTTTGATTCAGCTCCCAGGGGTCTATTGATAGTTTCAAAGTGGAGTCCACCTGCCACTGCTTTAATCATCCATGACCCCACCTGCATGTAAGAGGACTGCAAACGGAAGGGGGGGGGGGGGGATAAGCCACACATATACGTGTGTTTGTGCGGGGGGCAGTCAAGAGAAAAAGAGAAGGATCTGGAGTGAGGATAAAGAAACATTCAGACCTGCAGAGATAAGATGGAAAGAAAGATTTCGTCTATCTGCCTGTTGTCATCAAACCATGTGTGGGTTCAGATTTTCTCCACACTCTTTTTTTTTTTTTTTGGAATAACAGCAATTTAATTCCATCCTGCTCCAGGCTTCTTTTCTGAAGAAGCATTTTTATCAGGCTAAAATACATTATTAGTGTATTTAATCATATTTTTCCCAAGAGGTGAAACACAGTGAATCAGCACGCAGGCACAACTTGTGGCTGCCAAATTAATTCAATTTATTCCAAAGCCTTTCTTAAGGCCAAAGTTGTAATTATGGCATGCAATTAGAAGAGGTATTAATATTAGATATCATCCTATAACTCTCAGTAAAAGTTAAACCTTTTTTTTTTCCAGATATTTGTGATTGATGTCACAGAAATACAACTGTTCAAATAAATCTCACATTCAAAACCTTTCAGGGTGAGAAGGTTGCGGTAACTCTTTATCTTTGGCACATTGTTCCAGCGTAATTATAATTGGAGCGAAGCTTCACCTTTAAAGTGTCAGGCTGAGTAAGCGTGCGGCGGCATGTGACAGTGTAGCTTTTCACCGAGTGAGACATCCTTGTAAAGTTGAGAGGGTTGTTACCACTCGTGAAAGTCTGTGTGTACAAGAGGTAGGTGACAGGATGCGCCAAAGCTACTGCAGCTCTGAACAGGAAGTGGTCACATTGGGAGGAAGTGGTCACATTGGGAGGGAGAGAGAGAGAGAGAGAGAGAGAGAGAAGAGAGAGAGATGAGGGAGTCGGGAAACACTCAATTCAATCACTGCAGTGGGACTGTGTATGATGATGATGATGATGATGATGATGATGATGATGATGATGGGGAAAGTAATGCCCACGTGAGAGTCGAAGCATTACCTTCATCCATTAAGTCTCTTATTTCTCTCTACGGAGAAAACTAGTTGACATGACTTCCTGTAAATACTTCTCCTGACATTTTTAACAATCGCAAGCGACACCTCCTGATGGCGATCGATGATCTCTCAATGGTGAAGCCAGATACAAAAATATCTGAATAAATAAATAAGAACACAGCATTGTGGTTTTATGCCTCAGGGACGTGTTCATCCTCCAGTCCCAGTGGACATTTGTGCCAAGTTTGATAGCCTTTCCTCAGGCTTTCCAGAGATGACATGTGTAGAGTGAACAATGGATGTTATTGGTACAGAGACAAAAAAAAAAAGAGTCCTATGTAACCTTCTTCCAGAGCCACACACACACACACAAAATGTGTTAAATGGTGTCAAGTGTGAACGAGACTGATGCAGCTCTACATGCGGTCGTAAGATGATTCATGGAAAGTTATAATTAAAGCCACTTAACTCATTATTCTTGTAGTAAAGATGCCCTTGCGATGCGCTCACGTGGGAAACCCTCAGCTCTGCCGAGTGTTTCAGTAAATTCCAGCTCATTGTTTTGGTGTCACGGTGAAGCAGGGCTGCAGAGCTAAACCATCCTAGCAGACTCTGAGCCTCTAATTGCTCCTGATCAACTGATCGGCACCATGCAAGGCAACCTGCCATCCAGTGTTTGTCAGGACTTAGTAAGAAGCCCATATTCACCACACACCGTGGAGGGGCAGAGAAAGAAGCCATTCAATCTTAAGGCAGATCAGTTATAGCGCCACCTGGTGCTAACAGGAAGCGACATGTCGCACACTTTGATATACTCCTTACTTTTAAGTGTAGTTGTGAATAAAACCTTTTGCACATCATGCCCTGCGAGTACTTGAAAAAATTGTATATTTCTGAGCAGGTCATAACTTGTGGCCACAAATTAAACAAATTCAGGGGAAATGTTTTATCTGTTGAGTTCAGAATAGTTAAATTTGGGAGGAAAGTTATGATTCCTGACCTCAACTGATACATATATTTTTCTCCCTTTGGCCACTCAGGGCTTTGTACTCTGCAATACTAACAATCGGATGGTTTAAATTATTGACATATCACAGACCTCCATCAGATTAGATAGACAGACAGACAGACAGACAGACAGACAGACAGATAGATAGACAGATAGATAGATAGATAGATAGATAGATGGATGGATAGATAGATAGATAGAACTGTATTGATACATTTGCATGTTACCACAGCTCAAAGACTATTATTTTTATACTATCAGGTCATCTGTTCTGTTTAAATGTTGAGATGTTTTTTTTATTCAGGGATCAGTTTTGTGAAATCTTGCCAGATTTTTCAATTGCAACTCAAATAAGGTGTGTGTGCGTGTGTTTGTTTGTGTGTGTGTGCGTGTGTGTGTGTTCTCCAACCAAGTTTGAAAAAAACCCATATCTTATTGTGTTGTCTCAGGGGCATAATAACAGTCAGACAGAGGTCCATTTATACGTGAAATCAACAACAGAGTGTTTGAACACCCGTCGTGTCTCCAGTCTAGACACGTAGGATGGATAATTGAAGAAAACTGAACATGGCTTTGTTAGTGATCGTGGCAAAGGGGGGAGGGGGGGGAATCTCTGATAGGAATTAATCCAGAAATACGGGTTCAATTAAACCATACAATAGGATGAATAAGTTTTTGTTTTGTTTGTAAAAGAACTCCATCTCCACCTTTGTTTTTCATTCTTTTGGATTGATTCATACCCAAGACGATACTGCATTTCTGGATACAAAAAAGCTCACTGAGTGGGTGGCACACTTCTATTCTTTGCCAGGTATGCAAGCAAGCGGGTGGCACCTCAGCTGCACCAAAACCAGGGCATGTAAGCAGCTGGAGCCTGGCATCTTTTGCCTTAAAAGATACGGGCAACGTGCCAGCCTCTCTGGGAGCTGTGCTACATTCCACAACATGATGGATGGCACGAGTCTTTTCTTTTTTCCTTTTAAACCGTAACAACAAATCTGTTCATCAACAGCTTTGCTTAATATTTGAGAGCAGATAAAAGCTTTCTTTCAGGATCAAAACTGAACTCTAATGAGGTGATAACTGAGAACTTTTCCTAATTGACACGTTCAGATTATTTCCATCTCCCTTTACTCCATTAAACAGATGAGATGATGCTATTGAGTGTTTAATTGTGGCGGTATGTACCCTAGGTGGCTCATATATTCCACAGGCTTATTCATATTCATGACAAGATGACCTTGAATAAAAAATTATATTCATAATGATAGAATCAAGTGCTTGAGGTGTCACAAAACATGCTTGAAAGGAAGCAAAAGGCCACTGGCTTCAAAGGTTAAAAAGAACATACTTGCATAGATTGGAGGAGTCTTTTCTTAGTTTTACCTCTGCTGTTCTTTTTGTCTTCCATCCATCCATTTTCTTCCACCTTTTCCTTTCAAGGGTTGCAGGGGGGGCTGGCTACGGGCAAGAGGCGGGGTTCACCCTGGACGGGTCACCAGTCCATCCCAGGGGCCAACACATAGAGACAGACAACCATTCACACTCACAGCCACACCTACGGTCAATTTAGAGTTTCAATCGGCATCGTCCCCTGTCCTCTGTCTTTGGACTGTGGGAGGAAGCTGAAGTACCAGAGAGAACCCACACAGGAACAGGGAGAACATGCAGACTCCACAAGGAAAGATCCCGTGTCCGAGCCGGGACTTGAACCCGGAACCTTCTTGCTGTGAGGCCACAGCGCTGACCACTGCACCACCGTGCAGACGTTCTTTTTGTCTTGATTCTAAAAACTTTTGGTTTGACAAATCCAAGTGAGCCTCATGCCATTAATTATTAGGGACATCACGCCAAAAGACTCCACATGCTTATTCTTTTTGCTGTGATTTGACAGGGTTTAGACCTGCAAAGACGTTCTGATGGATTGATGAGAAACAGTCAGATTTATATTTCAGGTTGCAAACGTGTCATAGCTGATGATAGCGTGTTAATTGGGACTCAGGTTTTTACCAGGATGGTATGTGGTCCTGTTAAACCATGGCATCATTTGCTGGAACATATTGTAAAGTTGGTCAAGTCATATCTCTTTGTCGGGAGGGGGGGGGGGGGGGGGGTGGAATGAAAAGAAAAGTCATTAAAACTGAATGCAGCCAAGATTCTCTTTCTTGGCTTGAAGTTTTTCTGTACTTGTAAGACCACTAGCCCTCTTCCCAGAAGGGAGACAAAGATGGAATATATCCCAGAATCAATTATCCATAAATTGGATTGTGTTACAGGGAAGGGTAGGGCTGAATATGTCTGGTAGTGGCACATGTTAACACAGCTTAGCACAGACAAATGTTGCCACTGTCATTAATTAAAATTCCAAGCAGCCATTTATTATTCGTTGTTCATTACTACAAGCATCTCTGGATTTAACAGGCAGCGCCGTGTGGGTGTTGACTCGCAAACATGAAACTATTAATTGATCCTATTTTTCTTGCTTTCTGTCTTATTAATCACCTGACTATCAATTAAGCATGCACAGCCCGCTTTGCTCATATATCATGCTATTTGTGTCTGTCATGTTCTGAGCGGTTCATTATTTCCTACATGGACCATTGGCAGCTGACAAGGCAGTCATTGACCTCTACCTAATCTGCTTTTGATCGAGGGTAATATATTTGGATGTCAAGGCGGCTCGCTAATGTTTAGGCACACTACGAGAATGCGCTATGTTTGGCTGGTGTATACAGTGTCAAAAGTCCACCATTTTGATTTGTATGTATAAATGCGTGACTAAGCGCTCACTCACCCGAGCCTGATCTACTTTTCACTGAGGTTAACATATTGGCATGATGAAAACCACAGGGATCTGGCTGCTCATAAACTGAGCTCGGTTGCAAATGCAGTTGAAGCATCAGGAGGGAAAAGATAATATCTTCAACAATTCCATCCATCAGTAGGAAAAACTTCAGTGTGCTCCTGTTAGCTGCAGATTTTTGACACTTGAGTAGAGGAAATGAGACTATTCTTGTCTCTGCTATGGTTATCCTGAATGTATTTAACCCACCAAGATGGCACGATATTGTTCTACTTAAATAAAGGTGAAACTGAGTGTGAAAATGACCTCAATTAGTTCATAAATTACCCAGCATGGCCTCTGGTAGCCTGAGGGATGAGAACCAGACAAGCTCAGTTGTTCCATCCATCCATCTATTTTCTATACCACTTATCCGTTAAGGGTCGCGGGGGGGCTGGAGCCTATCCCAGCTGACATTGGGTGAGAGGCGGGGTTCACCCTGGATGGGTTGCCAGTCCGTCGCAGGGCCATCGGGAGCAATGAGGGGTTCAGTATCTTGCTAAGCTCAGTTCTTATATGGACATTATTAGATCGACTGTAGCAGTAATATTCAAAATTGTAAAGAGACATTTTCAGATTACCGTTTGTAATGTAAAGGTCCATTAAAAAGGTCCGGTGATTAAAGGTATGTATCATATAGAGAAACTAAAATCACCATTTTTCTAGGTTAATAGATTTTGTTGATGAGGGCTAAGATAAAACATCAGTGCACTAACATACTGTTTCAGAGATTTTTGACATGTGGCCCTTCCCATACACTCAACAGTATGAATATGTAAAAGCTGCAACATGAATGGCTACCCTCAGGAATATGTTGGAAACGCAACTTTTGTTTTGCCAACATGACATTTTTATTAAAAAAAAAACCAACATTGAGCACAAAAGATACTTCCAGCTGAAACGCACTGCTTTGAAAGCTCTGCGTGTCCGTGTACCAATCAATAGATTACATTTCACGACTATTACACGAGCTGCTGAGAGCCTGAGCCATAGATTCTCACTTGCACCGACCTCAGTCAGATAAAGGATCAATGAGTCAGGCAGACCAGACCAACATATTAAAGTAAACACTCCCTTTGCCTCGGCGCTCTCTGCTGCTACAGGGGATGGAGATAGAACGTCTGCCCATTTTGCTAACGAGGTGCGCGACCTCCCACCTACCTAGATGTATAGCTCACACATCTCTAAACAATCTGGTGATTGGAATGTTGGTTACTAGATAATGTACTTATTATGGACGTCTTGCGAGCCCTCATGGAGAGCATAATGTGGGTTGCCAGGTTCTCTATACTCCCTCTGGCTTATTCTCTTCCGCTGTGACACTATTTTTTCTCGAACATTTAGCCAGAGTGCTTTATTTGAAAAAGACTGTACACCATTTGAACCGAAACCCACTTTCACGCATACATTCACAGATTATTTAGAAAGTGAAAAACTATTAATGAATTAAGACTTTAAACTGACAGAGTAATGTTTTACTTCTTTAATGATTTCGTAACATTTATAATCACAGATGCTGCCTTTCTTAATCGAGTATTTATCAGCAAATTTCTGAAGGTCACATGACTGCCTGAGTCGTGACCGTTCCGCATTTCATGTTTTTGTTTATCAAATGTGATTTCATATTCCAGTTGTTGGTAATTTTCCAGATCTAAAACCACTCGAAATTCTGTCACCGCTGTGGTCTGGTTGACGCCGCTCACGCAGAGGTGAAGGAGGTGTCTTGTTACTAAGGTGCCAAAGAGAATAAAAGCCCTGGAACGAGAGCTGCTTATTGCTTCTTCTTTCTCACTCATATCACTTTTGTCCATTCCAGTACATTCCTGTAAAGCAAAGACATACTTTTACCATCCTTGGTATGTATGAGTCAGAATACACTGGCTTAACTTGCAGGATTAAAAGCTATCATTAACACGCCTGCAGCTAATGTATGTTTTTCCATCACAAACTCAGGTGATTAAAAAGTAGGAACGAAGGTTTTTGTTTTTTTTTCATTTTTTGGAATGTCTCAGCCACAAGTTTTCTGGAGCACTGCTTGAGCTGACTTTTATGTTGACAATAACTGTCATCACATATTTTTTTCTGCCAATCTTATCTCCCTCTCCAAAAAAACATGATATTTTGGGAGATAGAGCCACTGTATTTTGCAAGCTTACTCTCAGTTCTCTCCCATACTGCCCCTGATATCTATGGTATCTTTATATATTCCACCCACACACACAGATTCATGTGCACAAAGTCACACACTCTCTATTTCAACAGGAATACACATATTTGTAAACACCGCCCTCACACGGAGGTACCCTCATCAAATGCTTCCCGTTGTTTTCTCATTCTGGTTCTCCGTGCTCCTTGAAGTAACCTTTCTCATTCGGAGAATCTGCAATGCAGGCTCTTCATTTAGGTGTTTGTTGGGTGGGCAGGGTGGAGACTGCATTATTTATGATGAGGCGAACCAGCAGCAAGTGATAGGCACCAAACAGACACGAGCACAGCCCCCCCTCCCCGTAGCAGAGCAAAGCAATCAAACACAGCCTCTGTGCATTTAGTGATACCTCATGACACCTCTTTTCATTTTGAACATAAAACATTGCATCCTCCCGTGCTGAGAGCCGCGGCAAGGACGGAGATGTGTAGCTTCAGAATTGGTTGTCCTAAGGGACCATGCTGGAATATCTCCTCTTAAACGTTGGTGTGAAAGTGTTGCAGCCGCTTTGTCAGAAACGACAACAGTGCCGATCATGATGAACATTCCCCAAGATGAACAAGGACACCCCTATCTGCAGCTCTCATCAGGAGGAAGCATTGTCTCCGGGAGACAAAAACGTCACATCAGGGCGGAATTTGGCAGCCGTCTCTTGCATAGAGACAGATTTAATGAGTTCATATTACAATGCAAATAGCACCTGTGCATTACCATCCACAACCGATTTCTTTTGGTTTGTAGGGATTTACAGTAATCCTGGAATCTGAGAAGAGGCTGACAGAGACTTACCTGCAATGTCCATGTTATGGCAAATGAATAAAGCATGAAGATGAAGTGTTTGGGTGCAGACCAGGCTTTGAGGAGAAGACAGGGATGGGCTGAGAGATGTGGGAAGGGGAGGGGAGAGGGGGTAGTTGTGGGATGGAGGATAGTGCGGAGGCCACAGGTTCCACCAGGCCAGGTCAGTGGAGAAATCCTTAGTTTTTTCTTCAATATGCGGGGCAGGTGCTGGAGCATGGCGAAAGCTCTTAAATATTAAACGCCCACCACCAGGAGTTTTTCTCCGTTTCTATTCAATAATACAGGAACAGCTGTCAAAGCTGTGATATTTCTGAAAGAAACTGATGGTTGGATAATATCAAAATGATGGAAAACACGATTTCTACAATGCAAAAAACAAACAAAGTCATTCAATGATTAAACCAGAAAGTACAGTACACTCCAATAGAGGATGGTCTATAATTTGCACCACTGAGTCACCAGGTTTCCCAGTTGTGATAAATGCCTCCCAAATAGCTTGCAGGTTGTTTTTATCGTTTGATGGCAAAAATACTAAGAACATTTGAATTTTTCCTCTTTGATACATGGCTACAGTGTATAGCAGTGGCCTCATCCGTGTATATTTTACTTAATTAGATAACCACAGGCTTTGCATGTGACAAATAGTTTGATCTTTTCATTCCCAGAATTGACTTCAATCCCCAAAATGGATTTGGGGATTTCTCTGGAGGCCCAATGTTGGCCTCATTTTCTGATCAAAAGAGTTCTCTGTTCCTGCCTTGGACAGATCCGCGATTAAATGGCTATCTTTGATGACTCACTTAGCAAAATTACAGCCCCGTCTCCAAAGTCTCCCCACATTTTTTTTACTTCTGGTCTTTTGATTTTTAGATGTCAAAGTAAATCAAAGCAGTTAGTGTACAGTTATGAGATCATCTCACATTCATCTCAGATTAATCACATATTTCAATTAGATAATCACATCCAGGAAAACTGTACACGTCAGATTATACAATATGATGCATTCAGAAACATATTCACAGATGTACTGGAAGATACTTTAAATACGTGTAATTATGATCAGTTAGACACATTAAAAATATGTTTAAGGGAATATAAGTTTAAATATTTGTGCGTGGGGGGGGGGGCAGGAAAACAGCCTAGCATGAAAAAATAATAAACCAAAAAACACAGAGAAATCTTATTCTGCATGCACCTGAAGTGTGTATGATACTCCATTTAAGACATATTTGAACTTGTTTTATCAATGAAAATCTGTGGCTTGAAGATTCAAGTAGTGTGCAGTAATTAAGAGCATATTTTAGACTTTTCAACGTCGTTCACAAGGCGCATGGATGCCTTAAACATGTTCTCTGTGTCTCTTGCATTTGATTCTTATTTTTTGGATTATACATGATAGATTGCAGGGCAACAACATATACAGCAAAAAGATGAAAACACCAGCAGAATAAATCTCTGCAGCCGGATATTGATTTCCTGATTCTGAAAAATTTATACATGTCAACCTTTATTTTTTTTTTTTCTGCAGTGCTTCATTTTTATGGTAATTATTGTTTGCTTTTGCATACACACTCACTGTTGTGTATCTATTACTCTGTTGAATGACAAAACCAGACCTGATGTAATGAATATGTCAGCAAAATCACAAAGTATCTTTGGGTTACAGGACACTGAGCACACATCAATACACTAATTGTAGACAGGATTCACACCCACTGTGGTTTGAAGCGCCATTTCCCATCAGAACATCATACCTCCATGCAAAAAATAAAGTCACCAATAACCAGTCGGGCACAAACGTCTCTCCGTTTCCGCTTTACCTCTGTCACCAGAGATGTGTGTTTACAAGTCCAGTTTCAGGGGGCAATTGAGAATACGGCACACCACTAAAGTCTCGTGTTGGGGGGTGAGAGTGGTAATGAGGCCCAACAGAGAATTCTCGCGGAGCATTTCAAATGTCACCATCATGCCATTGTGTTTGGTGACAGATGTGAATGACGAGAGACAGGGGAGTCACGGTGAGTGGGAATTTCATCCAGTCCCTCTGCTCCAGGGCCAAACCTCCCTGCACTCCTTTGTCAAGGCAATCCAGAGCCCAGCTGACAGATAACTGATACCTGGGCTTTAAAAGAAATGAGAACGAAAGCAAGTCAAGGGCATCGTAATCCCATCGGAGAGGTTTTCCAACTCTCACAAACAGTGGTGACAAGACTTCTGAAATTTCCCCATAGGATTTACAAAGAATGTTAACCCTTTGATGCACAAGCCATACAAAACAATTTTAATTCAGACTAAAAATCCATCCATCCATTTTCTTCTGCTTATCCTGTTAAGGGTTGCGGGGGGGCTGGAGCCTATCCCAGCAGCCTTTGGGTGAGAGGCGGGGTTCACCCTGGACAGGTCACCAGTCCATCACAGGACCAACACATAGAGACAGACAACCATTCACACTCACAGTCACACCTACGATCAATTTAGAGAATCAATCAGCCTCGTCCCCTCTTGATGTCTTTGGACTGTGGGAGGGAGCCGGAGAACCCAGAGAGAACCCACGCAGGCACAGGGAGAACATGCAGACTCCACACAGAAAGATCCCATGCCCGAGCTGGGGCTCAAAACCGGAACCTTCTTGCTGTGAGGCCTCATTGCTAACCACTGCACCACCGGGCTGCTCAAGATAAAAAATGATCAAATGTTATATCTTGTCTTTGAAATCAGTTCATTTAACATGTAGTATTTCAAGTTTATTCCTGCTTTTCCATTAAAATATTCATTCTTTTTCCTTTCTTAATATATAAATGTGAAGTTTGTATTACGTAAAAATAGGTTTAACAAAAAAAAAAAAGATTTTGTCAGAATAGTTTTGGCAGGTTTTTTATGTTATGCAGCTCTGTGGATCACTGACAATACTGATAATGAACTCTAGTGTTACTGCAGTGAGCAGTGGTGAGTATAAAAATAAATAAATCCGATGGAGTGAAACTACACGTTGCTACAGCGCCCACAGGTCAGTAGGTCAGATTGTAACTACCTGCATCTGAAATCCCTGTAATCTGTCAGAGCAGCTGAACCGCTGTCAATCTTCCAGCAGAGAATAAGAACACACTCCTTGTGTTAGCTTTCTTTAATAAAATGCCAACACTTTTCCTCTGAAAGTCTCACCTGAAGGAAAATGTGATGCACCGTTTGTTCATAAGTGATGCCAATAGTGCCCAATGGAGCGTTTTTGTTGGCCGGGTGGGTGTTTGTCAAGGGGATCTCCTCAGCAGACCGTTGCTGATCACCACAGTGGTGCTTCCCTCTTTTTAGAAACATGCATCCCGCCCTCACGATGTTCCGTCTTTCACACACTGATGGCAGAGGCTGCCATGCATGACCCAAGGATTCATTATCTTGCTTGAGGAAGCTTCAACTAGGAAGGGATCAAACCAGCATTGCTTCTGAGCCGTGCTTTCCCAATGCTCCTTAGTGCAAGGGTATTCACATGCTTCCATAATGAAAGCAAAGGCCTATGGATAATCAAATTAATATTGGTATTCTGTGGGGTTTTTTTTTAAACCGCACTTGCTTTGGCTATTTTGACCTATGCCTGCCTGTAAAAGTACAAAACCTATAATAATATAGAGAGAAAGGAGAAATAAAGATAAATACTTGTGATTATCATAATAAAGAATACCCTCATAAATTGTATGGTGATAAATTTAGGCAACAGCAATAAGAACGCTGCCTCCTTTGACCCCTGTTGTGCCTCAAAAGGTTAAAAAGGAGTCATGTAGTATTCGTGCTTCCTTGGAGAGGCTAGCATGTAGCAGAAGTGCCAGGTGTCTTTTTCTTTCACATCAAAAGCTAAGCTATCAGCAGCAGCAATCATCAGCGTCATCGTGATAATACAATGTTTCAATTCCCCGGCCAGTGATACAATATTTGCCTATATCACAAAAATCTGCCACAGCTTTGATGATTCAGGCACCTGTGACTGATATGAAGCAATCTTACATGCTCATTAAACGCAGTGAGTTGTATTTAAATCAACAGAAGTAAGTTATGGTTTAACATCTTAGAAGGGGGCAGCACATTGGTGCAGTGGTTAGACCTGAGGCCTCACAGCAAGAAGGTTCCGGGCTTGAGCCCCAGCGGCAGGGTACTGGTACTGGTACTGGTACTGGCTTCCTCCCACAGTCCTAAGACATCAAGAGGGGATATGGTGGATTGGATACTCTAAATTGACCGCAGGTGTGGCTGTGAGTGTGACTGGTTGTCTGTCTATATATGTTGGCCCGTAGGGTGAACACCGCCTCTTGCCCAAAGGCTGCAGGCTCCAGCCCCGCTGCAAGCCTTAACAGGATAAGCGGGAGAAAATGGATGGATGGATGGATGGATCACAGAAGGAGGTTTGTTTCAGCAGAAGTGATGAAAGATGTGACATGAGCTTTGAAATTAACAATACGGCGATGTACTCTGATGTTTTGATGTCGTATCAATACCATTGGCCATTATCAGCACATAACTCCTCTGCTGTTGTTTTGAATGAATGAGCCAGGGGTTGTTGACAGCCCACAGCCAATCAGGAAGGACCGCTTTGATGCTGCGTCCTGAAGGTCTGCACAGCCGAACCTACACATGACAAATAGAAGAGAAGTGAAGTTGATGCCAGCATCTCCACACTCCAGTTGTCACTCGTGCTCCTTTCAGTAGATCCTTTCATCTATCTGTCTGTCTGGCGTGGTGTGGAGAGCACGTATCGACCAGCGTGGGGGACTCACCACTGTTGTGATGTTTTGGCAGCCACTGCTATTCCCTCAATAAGCTGCACAATGATGACAACAGTGACTCCCCGAAGACCCGGAGCTGCTTTTCTCCTCCAACATGAATAAAAGACACACGTTGGCCAGTATGTCAGGACTGCACATAATCAAAACACAAAGTATAACATACAGAGAGAGACAAGGGGGCATCAGCAGCAGGTTCACATGTTGCCCATGGAGGGGCAGTTATCAATTTGTAATCGTGAGAATGGATTTGGGGTGTTGTGGCTCTTGCAGCCGTCTCATTACCTGGATGCTATATATACAGTGTATATGAATATATATGTACACACAAAGATATATTTCAGTTGCCCACATTCAGTGTGTAAATTATAATATCACTATTATTTCAGTACATAACCAAGGGCATTTTCTAGCACTTAAGGGACAAATTTCGATCGAAGAAAACATCTCGTATGAGAACAAAACCTCGCTTTTCTGGCTTTTCTGAACAAGTTAGAATTTTTTTCTGATTTGTGCTCAGGCAAGAACAGAGAACGCTTCCACCAAAGACAATCAAATACAAATCTGTTGTGGGCATGATTTATCAATTATTTGCGGAGCACATCCTAAGTGTTGATCTTAAGTGAACTGGCTATCAATGCAGGGGTGGGGTTTGCTAATTTCTAATGGAATTTGAATCCATTGTTTTTTCAGTGTCTCCACTCAAAAATAATTTTCCGCCATAGGAGCTGGACATTAACACTGTCAAAGAGGTAAAGGGATCAGTGTTGTTTTTTAAATAATTAGAATGTCTTGATGTCTTTGGACTGTGGGAGGAAGCTGGTGTACCGCAGAGAACCCACACAGGCACAGGGAGAACATGCAGACTCCACACAGAAAGATCCTGTGCTGGAGCTGGGACTGGAACCTGGAACCTTCTTGCTGTGAGGCAACAGTGCTGACCACTGCACCACCGTGTTCAGTTTCAGAAGTCTAATTTGATTTGAAGTAAATTGCATAATTATACACAGCAGCTAAAACAAACTCTGGTTTGATAGAAAGCTCATAATTCTGTGTTGGAGGTCTGCAGTATTTCAGCATTTTGTTTTACAAAAGTAGTGAGAGTAAACGATCAGAATGGCAACCTGTCACACCGACGGGGAACGAATGAAATACGCAGCTGCACATTTATGAAAAAAAAAGGAAGAAAGAAAGATGTAATCGCTGAAAAATCAACTGCTAGGTGAGGGGTCAATAGTGCCATGAGAAGCATCTGCTCTCCATAATTGGATCCTGTATCATAAACTGTAGTTCCACTGAGGGATGGAGACATGTTCATGGGATGGATTTGCCTGCAGGTTATATAAACCGGTCATTAGCTTCTTGGAAAGAGCACCCAGCACATACAGGGTGCTTTCATACGTCTTATCAAATCTGGACAATCGTGGTGTGTTCATTCTAATGTCATGATGTTCTCTATAACTTTACTTGACAATGTTGTTGCTATGATGACAGAATGAATCTGCCCCTGCTGAGCACACCTAGCAGACCTCGAGCCTGGGAGACTGTGAGGTAATGCTGCTGTGGTGGTTGTATTTTATACTGTACACCTGTCTGTTTTGCTTCCCACCACCCACTGTTTGGCAGCTGGGATAACTGGTGGGTGGCATTTGCCGCCCAGTTGCGGGTGATGCGGAAGAGACGTGTGGATCAAGAATCAGCTCGTGGGTGTGAGAGTCAGAGCTGCACATCCAGCCATCATTGTGTGATAGCTTCAATGTTTCTGCAGCCTTGCCAGCATGTGGCAACATCTCTCTGCTGATCAGGCAGATGCAGTGCACTCCGCTTCAAGGAAAGACCGGCAGGTATGTGCAGGGTGTCGACTCACACGGCAGCAAGTGTTGGTTGGGATGCGCACCACTTTCTGCATGTCAGAGGAAGCAGATGTGATGTGTAAAGCCAAGTTACACGCTCAGGGAGACATCGCTGACCTCTTTCCTTCGTCTGTGCTCCTGTTGGGGTCAAGTGCATGGAATTAAGAGAGCTTGATAATCAACGACGATGGGTGATGAGAGAGGAGACGAGGTGGAAATAATCAGGCTACCGCCAATCCATTCTGAAGAGTGAAAAGGTTTGACAGAAACAACAAAGTGCTCTCAATTTTTTTTGTGCCCGTTTAAAAAAAAAGAAGAGTAAATCTAAAAAAAACAGCCTCTTTTGTTGAATAAGCTCTAATGCAGTGAGTTTTTAATTGTTTTGACTGATTTGCTGTTTCCACTGTCGCCTTGACAAATGTTGAAACATTCTGCCTTCTTCTCTGGACTGCATGCGATGCGTCCATTTTCTTGCTTATCAAGAAAAATTAAACTTTTATCTGTTTTTCCACCAAGAGACTTCTTCTATTTATGACTACCACAGCCATGTGAAACATCACCCACATTACCATCTTCTGGAAGCAATATATCGTTTTATTTATTGCCCCCAGTCCTATTGATGGAATCGCAACTATTTTGCATTTCGACATGTATTTGCGAGACATTCACAGTTTGCTTTAAATTCACTTTGACATTGAACGGAAACACAATTAGCGAGGGAACGAATGAGGGACAGTAAAATGAGATGTGAAAACTTTTGCGGTATGTAGCTGAAGTACCTGGGTGATAGCGGCCCAGAGCAGGCAGAGTTGACGTGGCAGGTAAATAGACCTGTGCTGGGTCTCGTTCTGGTGTATTTTAAGTGAAAAGTTCTTGCTGGTAATAGACTCAGAAAAAACATATTCCCCATAGACTATTTATTATTTTTATTCTTCCCGTAATTTCAAAGGTATCCATTCAGATTAAATAAACAAGTCCCCACTCATCAAAGTGATCGAACACTTTTTTCTCACCTGTTCAGGTTTCCTTCCCTCAGCTTAACTGGTAAATATGGTTCAGCATGGTAATGGGTACAACAGTGCATGGCCTTGAAAATATGCCTGCTTGATGCACACCCTCGAGACACAGTTGAACAGTTCAGCACTGAAACACGCCGCAGCAGCAAGGATGAATGTGCACTTTGGCTGGGTGGGTGGAAACCACAACCGGATGGTGTGAGAGCCTCCTGCCTCCTAGCACCTGATCTGTTGTAGCTGATATATTTGAGCTTTATTATGTTTCACTGGGTCACAAGATGAAATGAGATCTCCCCCCAAAAAAACTGCATCAATAGCTGAGCTAAATAATTGTACTCCCGCCACCATTTGGAGACAGTTAAATGTCAGGTCTCGAATCTTAATTCAACATGAATGAAGCAGAATTTTATGATGTACGATTTTTTATTATTTAAAATTGCATGACACAGACTCTGGAGATCCTGCGTGATCAAACCTTCTTAATCTGTTCTACACTCTCTCAAAACCCATCTGCTATAAATAACCTCTGGGGAAAAATCTGGGCTTCCGGTGAGTCAAGCGGACATCCAGGCTGATATTTGACAGTTAAGTTATGGTCCAATTAGCAGCTTGAGCCATAAAAAAAAAGTTTTAGCTGAGAGATGATGACTGTGACTGCATTGTAGAAATGACAATAAATGAAGACCCTAAAACCTGGAAATATCCTATTCTCTTGTGTCACAGCCAGTGGGATTTTTGAATAGATTCTTGGTTAAACGTCTGAAAAAAACCCTTGTTTAAGATATTTTTCAGTATTTTTTTTCTGTACTTGGCATAAAATACATCAGTGAATTTGATTTATGTGTCTTAAAAACCACACCAAAACCAGGATGGGTGCCCAGACAAGCCTTTTACCTACAGATTCTGCTTTTAATGATAAGGGTGAGGAATGGGTCACATTTATCTGTCAAGCCAGACCCAAGTCCAAGAGGGCAATAACTGGACTCAAACTGAACCCAGTCAGAGCCCGACGCAGAGCTTGAGAAGATGCTGTGAGTTTGTTACATAGCCTCTCTGCAATAAGCAAAGAAAACCCCAATTAAATCACAAACATGACTAATGAGTGCTATGGATTCAGCAGTGGGTGCAGAAACAACAAAAAAATTACCAAATACGTTTTATTTTGCATTCCCAGCAGAATAGAATGTCACCAAAGGGTAAACAATATAATGCTCACAGTGGGTGCAGCCACAAACACAAATACAAAGCTGCACTGATGTTAATCCAGGTGTTATTCTACCAAATTTTTGTCAACCTGTCACAAATAGAAACAATAAAAAACTAATTGAAGAGCGTCATATTTTACGATGGAATAATGGGAGGACAGTTCAAACCACACCTCATTTAAGAAATTGCAGTATATTTTGTAATTTTTGTCAGCCTCCTTTGCAGAATCCTTTAGACTGGGCCAATATGCCTTTAAAAAAACATGAAGTTTATCCGTCTGTGTTGAGAATGTATCAAAACTACACTGATTCTCGTCAAATTCTAATCCATTCCAAACAATTTTAGAGAAAGAAAGCGTTTGATGCAGACATGAGTCAGAAGAATAATTAACACACAAAAAAGAAGAAGAACGAGGTAAAGAATTTCCCAAAAATGATTTTATTTCTTTAACTTTGTAGCATGTCTTAGATATGTTGACATTTCTTCATTTTCAACAGAAATGAAGGGAAGTGGATGTCTTTATTGGGTCAGAGCAGAACTCACTTAGATACACTTGGATTTAAAGCCTTTACAGTAAAGAGCAAGTCAACTCAATGTAATGTACTGCACTGTGAACCTGTCACAATGAACAGGAGCTCGCTGGAGCGAAAGGAGAGAGGACCAGAGGTGATGTGGAGGGGAGGACTCGGGCTAAGTGTTATGTGGAGACAGACGGTGACCTCGTGGGAAAGGTACACACCATCTCAGTTCATGAATTGGGTCCAGATGGGAACTGGCAAGTGGGAAAAGCAGAAGAGAATTGTATCGACAAGCTACGCCTGGGCAGGCCCTGAGCAAGGCCATTAGCCATGTTTCCGAATCACAGGGGAAAGCTCCGTCAGTCTGAGATTTCACTTCACTTGAGTGTTGATGCAAGCTCCCTCCGGCCGCGCAGCCCAGCAGCCCGACACACAATCAAGGTGCTGATGAGAGAAGTGATGCGAATCCACAGTCATAAAAGTGCTACATGAAATTACTACATGTTAGCCAAGTGACTTGTTCGGTTCTTCCTTAACTGTAATTCACACCACCTGTACACTAATGAATATGTTCGACTCTGGGGGGGCCCTGGCAATGATGCCCATTGAGGCCCATGATCACTTCCACACTGTCCAGGTGGCTTTTCCCTCTCTTGGTCTGTTTGTTTCTGAATGGCCACTGACTATAGTTTATACGTGTGTTTGAGGTACCTCGCTGTCGTCCACCTGAAATCAGAGGGCCCCTCTGGATGAAACACCACTTCATGTCAAATGGGTTTCAGATGGTATCTCATTCTTTTGATTACACTTAACAACAGGCATCCAAAACAGGCCCTTAGATCTTCTTTACTCCACGGATGCTGCTATGATCAAATGTTGGTACTTTATCAACATACTCTGGGCTGCTGCTCAGTTGTTTATTTTCCTTTTTTAATAGTTGCTGCTTTCTTACTGCCTGTCATGCCGCTGGCATGAAGGGGGTCAACAATCCTTCACTTCCTCTTGTGTCACCTGCACTGGCCGAGCGCCGCCTGCTGCTGGATCCAAACCCACAACCATCGGTATGGGAGGCAGATGCACTAGCAGGGAGGCTAAAACCCATGTGCATCAGCGTCAGTGTCACAGCCCAAACTACTGGCCACCTTTTAAACCAGCTTCTGAATGGTTCTTGCAGCTGTGCTCCAAGCTCATCATCATGGACAGTTCATGGCAGGTGTTCTCCCTCCCTCTTTGGCTGTTTGCTCTCAGGAAGTCATCTAAGTCTTACAATGTTGTTTGAACTTCTGAGGCATTCTCATTTACTTACTTGTATCTGTCGCCCTGCCTAGTGGCTCTTTTCCCTCTCCTGCCCTGCATCTGTTCTCATCAGCTCAACTCTTGTCTCTCTGCCCTTGTGATTTCCCTTCCGTGCCTTGTTGTGTCATACATAAGCAATAAAGCAACAGACAGTTTCACGCTATATAATCCTACATTGTGTCAGCAACATATACATGAGGCAGGTCCCCAGAGAAAAAAGTACAACTGACATATTTGAGAGTTTAACAAGATGTTACAGGCCATAGCGGTGTTGTAAAGTGAGCATCCACTTGCAGTACCCACTTTTTGACAGTGGTGACAAACTGTGATGTGGAGCTTCCCTAGCAGTGGTGAGAGAGGTGTCTTTTTTGATCAGCGCCACTCGGAGCAGGATATTTGGAGTGAACACTGTCAAAAACCCTCTGCAGTCATCATCTTAGCCGAAGACAAGTAATGCCACAGCAGATCTGTCAAAAACAAGCCCCCGATAGCGCATGTCATCATGTGAGAACATTTGGTGTGAGTCGGAATGCATAAGAAAGTTTGCAGAGCAGGTTGGGGAGAACATTTAATATATAACCAAGCCGAAGAAGTAGCTGTGAATTGAATTTCCAACCTTAGGCCATCAAAAACACAAGACGGATCATGATTCTCCTGGTATATTTTCTTCTTCACACCTTTTCTCAGTTGATGAAAAAAACAGAAGCAGAAGAGGAAGAAGAACCATGATGGTGATGATGATGATGATGATGATCTGGCTGAATTGGACTAGAGCAAACAAACTATTGAGACACTCCAAGAGAC
Source organism: Aulostomus chinensis (assembly GCF_037954235.1). Lineage (NCBI taxonomy): Eukaryota > Metazoa > Chordata > Actinopteri > Syngnathiformes > Aulostomidae > Aulostomus > Aulostomus chinensis. The sequence continues at coordinate 26,081,738 of NC_141324.1, forward strand.
ATTTGAAATTATCTTTAAAAGATGCAGCAATTTACTGGATTTATGTGATTAATAAACAAGAATGGAAGGATTGCACATTAGCACATTTGTCTGTGGTGCACACTCACAGGGAGTTCTTCTTTGCCAGCATCTCGTATGTGTACGTCTCTCACCTTCTACAGTATGTGTCTGTTTGTGAATGTCTTCCTCCTCTTAGGTGTCTATCACCTCCCAGAGTATGTGTTGGCTGTGTGTTTGCATGTGTTTGCTGTCTGACTCTCTCTGCCAGGAGAGTCGAGGGAGTTGTCAGAAGGTGGTTGGCCTGGTTTCCTTCGCAAGAAAGATGAGCATTTCCTGCACAACCCCTTGAACAAAGAGGCAACCCGCTCGACTGTAGGAGAAGAAAAAAAAAAATCAGAAAAAAAAACCCTTCCAAGCGGTGAAACTCACAACCAAAGTCAAACAATACAGAGTTCACAGGGTCTGAAAGTACCGAGACTAATCAATACATTTGTCCTTTTCCTGTTATGCATCCGCAAAATGAATCATAATGTGATTTATCAATCGTCATCAGACATTGTGAACTCTTGAAAACTCTTCCACACATTCGCTGCAGCTTCTCAGAGGCAGTTTGCTTTGCGTCGCTCCTGTCTAAACTGCCTCTACTAGCTGATGGATTTTGCAGATATAGTGTTCAGCCTCCTTGGGTTTTGCTAAATGAATTAGGGAGGCCTGAGTAGCTACAGTTTTAGCTTCATGCACTAGATGCACATTATCCTGAGCTGTTGAAAGCCTAAATACCTGCTGGGCCTCGCTATGACCATACGGCTGCTATCAAGAGCCCGCAGAGAGGCTGGAGAGGAAGAGAAACTGCATAGAGAGAGCACAGAGGATAGAGTGGCTGATGACAGCAAAATCAATTAATTGAATGAGTGGACAATTCTCGCACAGATTGAGTTTCACTGCTGTGATAAAACAAAGTGCACATTATCTTTTAAAATGAGTAAAAACAAGTTGAGCACCTAGAGGCCCAGCAACGACTGCAACTGTGTTCACTATTTTATATCTTTTACAGCTCCCCGTGCCTCGCTGCAGCTCAGACAGACGCAGAGGCACCAGAAGACGCCTTTCCCTTTCCCCTCAAAGAAGATTCACGTCCTCCATCAATATTTAACTTTGTTTATGTTTAGCTGTTTATTGACCATGCTTTGGGAACTTTTACATTTTCTTAACTTATCTTTGTTTTTATAATTCAAAGCGTTAAACTGTCAGATTTATGAGTTGTCTTGTGCTGGCTTCTTAAATCACTGCATGTTTTCCAAGAAAATAAGAGCACGAAATGTCATTTCGTATGCTACACTTGCATTTAAATAAATTACACAGGCTATAAATTATATATTATTAGATCTGTGTTGCTAAAGCGTATAGTCTGGGTCTCTGCTTCTCTAGCTCAGTGGGTGTTTCATACCATCAGCATTCCTCTACCTTTAAATCTTGGCATTAATGGCATAATATCACTGCACGGGCCGGTAGACATTATCAGCAGCATCATTAAACTCTACCTTGCAATGTTATCCACTAATAACATACAGTTTGATGCCCACTTAGCTGAACACTTGTCAGTAATCTACAACAACATAGTGGCTCTAACAAGAACGTTGCTGGAGAACTGCCAGTTTCATCGAGATTGCACAAAATAACCAGATCACAGTTGCACTACATCAGCCTCTGCAAGTGTCAATGGGATTATCTGTCCTCCGTAGCCGGAGCTGTACAGACGGAGGCATGGAGCAAAGAAGCTGGGGAAATAGGTCAAGCACACTGATAAGGGCAGGTGTTCTTTTGAAGACATCTCTGCTCTCTCTGGGGGACCAAGTACAGCAAAACACGACTACTTCACTAAAAACACACACACACACACACACACACACACACACACACACACACACACACACACACACACACACACACACACACACAAACCCAGAAAGCTTTTGTTAAAATCAGTGCTGCCGGTCATCTTCCAAAAAAAAAAAATGGTTCAAATGAAAAGGCAAATGCATCTTTGAGTCTTATGATAAATGACATTTTACAGGATGTTTCAGAAACACAACAATTCACGCAGCAGCGCCGCCACAGCTTTCTCTCCCTCTCCAACTGTCTGAGATAAGAAGCATCCAAATGTTTTGGGTGTTTTTTTTTATTTTGTCTTGCTTCCTAGGTACTTTACCTCGGAAGGTTAGTTGTGGTATAAATACACTGGTACTAGATAAGATCTTGATAGTGGGACTACAGAGTTTGGATAACATCTAGAGGAGGGGGGGGGGGGGCAAAAGTATCCTACTTGAACAGAGACTGTTGTGGAGAACAGCAGGGAGGCTGAGGAAGATTCATCCACTTTGAAACCCAAACACCCAAAATACAGAAACCGTGTAATTTTACTTTATTACAACATGTTTGTCAGTTTATCCCTTTTTTCAGTTTAGTAAACGAAAATTGGGTTTCATGTATTAAGTGGGTGCATACACAGATTTGATCTGAAATGTTCTGCAGCACCTTTTGTACTTCTGGTTTGTTAAGTAAAATCAAAATTGCACTTAACCACTTGTTTTGGTTTACATACTTTTGATGCAAAAACAATTCACATATGAAAAAAAAGTTCCCCAATTATTTTTAGTATTCAGTCGTCTTACATAATCATGCTTTTATTCAGTCAGGATACGTCACCATTTGGAATGTTTGTGGAAGCAGGTGACTCAAATACAGACACAGCAGGCAGGAAATCAACTGTCCAATATATTTATGTAAATTAAACTACAAAACTAAACACTAATTATCTACAACAAGGAAGAATACAATCTTAAAAACAAAAAATGACCTGAGTAACAGGTGGAACACAGCAGGAAGAATTAAGGCAAGGAATCCCACAAAAACAGGAGCAGAGAACGGAGCTAAAACGCAAACTCGACTAGAAACCAGACGAGAAACAGGCGGGAGAGCAGGGAGGATCTGATTGGATAATCAGGAACAGGTGGACCAGCAGCGATTCATTTACAAGACACAGGCGATTGTGCAAAAGGAAGTAAAATAAGAAGACAAGCAAGGGAAGAACCTTTTAAAATAAAAAAAGGAACCTACAAAGACTAAAATTAAAACAGTCAACATTTTTTCCAGTGCATTCCAAGTCTTCATCACCCAGCCGTACGCTTGATACACCACAAGCACTTTGATTTGAGCCATAAACTCAACTAACGAACCAAAGCAGTTGCAGTTGTACTCTACTGAGTGAGCCTGCAGTCCCTTCCAGTTCCAGACTTCGCCGCTGAATGTTTGCATGATGCTCAGTGTAACCTCCAGATTAGGGAGGACGTAAACAAGCCAGTAAAGCTTGTTTTTGCAGTTTGAATCCTATTCATTCTCAGTCCTGATGATATGAAAACCCTTGTTTCTAAGCAGGGCTTTGACTCTCCCCACAACAATCATATGAAGGATTTTTCTTCCTTAATACGCAGCGTTCTGTTTTAGCGAGACAAGTTTTAAGGTGTAGCTAGAGGGATGATGTCATTGTGATGAAAGGCAAAGTGGTCTTGTCTTTCATGTTCTTAATCCCTCCATTAAGTAACAGATGAAAGAGCAACTAAAGAGAAAAGAGAGCTGGTCACGCTGGATAGAAAAGATAAAACTAATGCTTAAAACAGGATTTCAAGGACAGGTGGCATTGCATCTCCTCACTAACAATGAATCTGCTGACCTCTCCGTCTTCTTGCCGAGTAACTTTGACCTCGGTGACCAATTTTGCATTTGGCATCCTTTTGACTTTCCTCCAATGCCAACATGAAATGGAATCCAGATACTTTGAAGTTAGGTGTAAAAACATGAACCCTCTTGCTAGTGAATAAGTGATGATAGTACCTCAAGTTTTATTCTTCATAGGTTTTTTTGGAGGGGAGGAAGAAGTACACATGAACGGCTGCTTTTTACCTCATATATGTATTGGAATAAAATATAAGTGTGATACATTTTCTAAAGCATAGCTAAATGTATTCAGTGAACGCTAAAATGGATATACACACCCCACCTGTCACTATGTTCACTGGTGCAAGTATTTAAGTGCATAAAGCACTACAGCTACTTTCAGGACATTTGAGGTTCAGCAGTGAACGTTCCGGGTCTGCGCTTGTTCTGACGGAGTCACTCCTGGAAGCTCTTGCGGTGCCATGAGCGTGAGAAATCTTAGTTTTGAGTCATTTCGTTTAATTGCAGTTAATTTTGTTCTCTTGTTTATGCTTTCTAGGTGTTGATTTCATCCGCTTTCTGCCTCCACCTCTGCAGCACACAGAAATATGAAATTAAAACCCCCCAAAATCAAAATCTTGACATGTGGCTTCTCTGTAAAATTACTTTGTCCTGCTGTTTATTATTTTTAAAGGAATAAGCAGAAATGACATGGACAGTCCTTAAAGTTCAAAGCATTGGTTTGATCTTTAAAGATACATATATTTATTTTTAAAAAAATTAAAAAAATTATTAAAAAAAAAAGTTAAATAAACTCATCACTATTAGTGTTGTGTTTTCCTAATTTAAGGATTGGCATCAAAGCCAGTCATGGAGTATTACATCAACGTTGCACAGCCAAATGAGTCCAATCAAACCAGTAATTAGTTCTGTCACACTCAGGTAGAAAAACAGCAAGCAAGGAGGGACAAGAAGACACTGAGAATGATGGAACTGAGTTATTTAGCTAGAAAACAAATACATAAGCAAATAAATCAATAGAATACAGAGGTTAAATGGCTAAACAGCTTTCACAAAAACACAGTATGATACATCCATATTGGTTATGTGTGGTGTATCGTCCACCTTTTAAACGTGCATTTAGTATAAATATCAGTCACAGAGGATCAAATCAAACACATTTTGCTCCATTATATTAAACAATTAAGACTCATTTTATGGCCTGTTGTTTATCCTTTTTTATTGATAATTTTACTTAAGTGAAGGAGGAAGGGAGGAATTCTTTTTTGAGGTATTTATCTCTTCAAATATACGGTCTGTGTTAGAAATTCAAAACAGGAGCAGGGGAGCAGATAAATTAGTCCCAATGAGGGACACCTGCTACAAACACACACACACACACACACACCCTGGCTGTCTTGACGTGTCATTAACAGAAAATTGCAACGACAAAAACCACGTAAATATCGTGTCACTGATGGAACACATTGCAATATTTCTCTCTAAAATTCAGTCCGACTTCATACCCAGTAATTGATTCATTTACAGCATTAAGAATCTTTTCATTTTAATTTCTGGATCTGTAAAAGAAACACCAACAAACACACTTCCTGTAGCTCATTATAATGATTTCAAACAAGCCAACATGATAGTGTACAGTGGTTTAGCTTGCCAAGATCTAATTGTGTATTTCCCCTGTGTCACTGGCTGCTTTTGCTCCACAACACCCCCTCGCCCCCTCATTAAGTGAAACATTTCTTGAGATGCTCTAATGGCTCCTAAATTGTTTATGGGGCAATTTAATTTGTGTGCAAGAGATCCTAATAAACACTTTTGGCGCACTGACAAGTAATTATACGTTTGGCTAAATAGATAATTGGATGGGTTAGAAGATAGATTAGTGCATCTGTGGAATATCGGAAATTATTGTAGCATTTGCAGAAATGTGAGCAACTGCACTTAATTTGTTCCATAAGAGAATATTTGAAATGACGCTTGATTTGCGAGTCAATCAAACGAGACAACGCAAGAGGATCTTTTCAGGTAGTAAAATACTGTGTGTTCATAATACTGCAGTAAAGAGCAAATATTGAGGCATGCAGAGGTGTTTACTATATTAGCCAAGCTGCAGCACCGTTATATGTCTTCATTTAATAACTTGAACTCGCTCTGGAAATCTCAAATATTGTTTTGGTCCACTGAGGAACACTAACCTCTGACATAAAAGAAAGTCTTCCATTATTGAGGTCAAGCACGAGATCAGCAGCAATATATCACAGTATGACTTACACCTGTTAGAAATTGAATTACTGCCTAATTCTTCCATTAGTATTCTGAATTATGGTATTAATTTTTAATTCTATTGACCAGACTAATTGTGCCCTGAAGAAAGATGCATGAAATATGTTGAATTTCAAGAATTGCAGGTGACATGTAGACATTTGAATTTTACCTGACGACCGGCACGATGCAGATTTGCGACTTCAACAACAGCGTTTTAGCGTATCGGCTGTGACATCAGACCTTCCGCGGTGCTGCGTCGTCATCAGTGAGGCATCAAACAGCATGTGAATGTGTCAAACTGAAGTCTTTACGCAGCAAAGCCTGCATGATTTATGCATTTGTCATTTCTAATTTAATGAAACAAGGCGTCGACACTTTTTTTTTTTCATTTGGTTCCTTGCACCAGTCAAGTCGGTTGAGACAAAGAGGTGAGGATGGAGCAAACACCCTTGAAGAGAAGAGCAAAGTCAACCAGGCAATTTGTCCAGGCTCTTTCCTCAAGTATTTTGTCATGAGGGTGCAATGCTTGTAGACATCACCTTGTGATTCATTTGTAAATCCCTTGAAGAAGATCTCGGTGTGCATACTTATACATTGTTGAAGGGAGGGAGACTTGTAGTCTACGTGCGGCTCCTGGTTTAAGAGAAAACTTCTTTGCTGCTTTTGTCACAGTCAAGCCCACCCACCCTTTAATTCAAGTGCTTTGATTCCATTTACTTTGCTGAATAATTTGCTGAATCCACAAAGCTCCTGTTTTCACTGCAACATTTGAAGACATTGTTGAATCTTCACTGTCCTGATTGAAATCCATTTTGTTCCAAATAGTCACGCTTGTACAAAATATGGTTTCATGCTTATTTTTACACTTTCTACTCAGAACAACAACAGCACTTTGCTCATCTTTTAGGTGGAACAGGTGAGTAGGAGGACATGTGGACCAAAAGAAAGGGATGATGTAATATTTCTGATGTTTTTTTGCACTGAACCTTCATTAGTTGTTTGAGACAATAATAAAAGAGTCAGTTTAAAGAGTGCTTGTCAGTCTGCAAATGCAGTCACATTCCTCACATGTACAAAAAAAAAAAAAAAAGGACAAAAATAGACTGAAAAATGAATTGAAAAATGTTCTACCCGAGGCGGCACGGTGGTGCAGTGGTCAGCACTGTCGCCTCACAGTAAGAATGTTCCGGGTTCGAGTCCTGGCTCGGGCACGGGGTCTTTCTGTGTGGAGTCTCCATGTTCTCCCTGTTCCTGCGTGGGTTCTCTCTGGTACTCCGGCTTCCTCCCACAGTCCAAAGACATGTAATTGGGGACGAGGCTGATTGGCTAACTTAAATTGACCGTAGGTATGAATGTGAGTGTGAATGGTTGTTTGTCTACATGTGTTGGGCCTGCGATGGACTGGCGACCGCCACTGGGATAGGCTCCAGCCCCCCCGTGGTCCTTAACAGGAATAAGTGGAAGACAATGGATGGATGTATGGATGTTCTTCCCCGCTGACATTGGGCGAGAGGCGGGGTTCACCCTGGACGGGTCTCCAGTCCGTTGCATGGCCATTGTGTTGCATTGTCCTTTTTTTATGCAAGTGGTTGAGTAAAATTCCACCTCTTATTGAATTGTGGCAGTTAAATATTATTTTGCAAGTTAGCAGAAATCTGTGTTTGCAAGAAGATATTCTACCCACTTTCAAATTTGCGCTTTAATTAATGAGATCTTAAGGTGGTAAAGATGGTGACATGTGACATCTTCGATTACTTTTGGTTTTAAGCGGACAGACACATCGTCGTTCACATCCGAGTCTTTCATGCATGTGCGAGTGTGTCAAGTTGACCGCTGGTGTTCAGATTTCATTAATGCGTCACTTCAGCTAACAAAGTCGAAGGACCCTGCGTACAGTATTCAGCCTTTCTCCCAATAAGTGCAAACAACAAGTGTAAAACTCGCCCGGCACAGGAAGCTATGACAACAAGATGATACAAGCCGTCACAAAAAGTACCCCCACATCCTGACCTGATGATGTATTAAAGTCCTTGTCAGGGAAGCTTCAGGACACCTCAGGCAGTAGTGTGACTGATCGGATCACAATGAGTCGGGGTGGTTGTGTGCACCTGCACTCAGTGCTGTCCACTTCTGATCCGATCACCAAGGTACCCAAGGTAATGATAAAATGAAAAAATGATGCATTCACACAGATTAAATAATGATTATTATGAGAAGTGTCAATATGCTGGATGACAATAAGATGAATAAGTGAGCAATGTGACCAGGGATTGGAAATAAAACTGTTACGAAGGCATTTTTCATTTCAGCTTGACTTTAAAAGGTCTGCTGTGCTACGTGCTGTCAGAATTTATATTTCTGGGTCCAGTCCAGCATTATAAAAAGAAAAGATTGAAAGAAACATAATGAGCAGAAAGGAAAAGGGAGAAGTAACAGAACGGGTGATGCAACGTTTTCATGCACATGTTGTGGGGTGTGTTTTGGACACATTCCATTAAAAAATTTGTCAAAATGGTCAGTAATATGTGGCAAGCTAAAATATATGAAATCATGCTCTCAAAAACATGCAAAGAAGAAATATAATCTTTCACACACGCACTCTCACGTACACCCTCCAAACTTTTGGGCAAGCTTGGCCTCATCCTGTCAGTGCTGTAGCTGACAGACAGGCTTTTGCTGTGTGTGTCAAAGGAAGTGGTCCGCTATAGACTTGAGGGATTCACTAACTGCACACTGAACAGGGGAAGAAAGAAGGTGGGAGACACGAGAGGGGAAGAGGCAGACAAAGACAGAGGGAGAGCGAGAGAGAGAGACAGGGAGAGAGAGAGAGTGAATGACAGACACAGAAAAGGAGAGAGAAGGAAGACGAAGAGAAAAGCGAGTATTTTATTTTTTGGTGTGTGTGTGTGTGTGTTTGTGTGTGTTTGTGTGTGTGTGTGTGTGTGTGTGTGTGTGTGTGTGTGTGTGTGTGTGTGTGTGTGTGTGTGTGTGTGTGTGTGTTGGGGGGGGGGGGGGTTAAAGTGCCCCGGGCTAAACCATGTGTGAAGATGGCCTGAGAACTCCCTGCTCCTGGGGAAACAAGACAAAACAACAAGCCCAAATGTATCAACTTTAACACCCTGTCCGTCCTTGTGAATGCACGAGCAAGACCCAAGCTCTCTTTGGCATTTCACTAACTCACTTTAGTGCACTTTGAAATGATGGCTGGTACTGAGCCACATAAGGTTAAATCTTGCTGAATTTGAATAAAGTCCACATGCATGACATGATTAAAGGCGTGTGATTAAATCCTCTCCAACCAATAATCATCCAATTATGACTTTGCAAACGTAACTGGCAGTGTTTTCCACCAAATGGAGCTAACGCTATTTTAATTAGCTTGCTAACTGCTGCCAGTAACAGTTGTCATTTCAAACAGTTGTTGTTGGTAAAGCGCCACTCTTTCTGATTGTAAACTGCGTGGGAGCAGAAAGCTTGACAGCCACAGAAACAGAGACAATTAGATAATGAATTGATGCGATTATTTAATAGTTCCCAATTGAAATGGCTGATTTAGATGTGGATGGATAGAAGGGAAATTTGACTCCGCGTTTTGCAGCGTTGCGAGGCGGTCATGTTACTCACTGTACGTGAGGGCGATGACAGAACATTTCTGAATGTGAGCCAGGATAGAGAGGCATGACGCTTTGAAAGTCAAAAGGCTAAGGGCAAATGAAATGACTCCAACACAATAGTAGTCTGCTCAATGTCCAATTATTGCTGATGAAAGGGACATTTTGTGGGGCGGACATCAGAGAGTGGGATTAGTGAAAGTGATTTCCTTGTCCTGGGTTGTTTGACAAAGTCTGCCTGTAATCCTCTTGAAAACTTTGCCGTCTTGGCTTTTCCTGACCGTGTCCACTTTGAGCTGAAGATGTCAAAGACAGCAGGGGAAAAAAAAGAAAAAAAGAAGATGTCTGCTTACGGCTGGAGGATAAGTGATCAAAGCTATACACGTTGAAAATATGAGGAATATATTTCTTTGAATAGGAGTGTAAAGAAGAAATGAAGTTTGACCTAAATTGTAAAGCTGCTGGCTGGATAACAGTTGCCCACTGTTGCTTTAGAGTGATTTTAGTGGATTAAATGGTTAAATTGAATCAGGTTATCAGATGAATATAATAAAATACTGAAGCGTGAATGAAATGCATCATCTGCATTGTGTCCTGCAGCTGCTGATTACCAAGCTAATACCTCAAAAACAACAGCCAGCTCATTTTATACATAATAATCTGCTGCAGTGATAGTGGAAGTAACGATGTCAGTTAAAAAGATCAATGAATCTAGTAAATGGGCTATACAAATGATTTCATCGTGCAGATGGTGATAAAAACAAATTGTTTGGGTGTTGTTAAAAGACGACACCTATTCTTGTTATTCATTGCAAACGCAGTTTGCCTATCAGACGCGTTTTGTTGGACACACTAAAAGTTACATTTTGAAAAGAGTTTAGGTGAAATTAGTTGGAGTCAAACTGATGTCTAATTTTGATATATTGTTTGTTTTATTTTCATGGTGTTATCCCATCTATGTCCAGTGATCCGGCCAAGTGGATCCAAAGAACGATGCTTTAAATAAAAGATACCAACATCCAAACACTCGCAGCTTGAATAAGGCAGTATTAAAAAGATGAAACATGCTGGAAGCAGTGAGATCCTGGCTGCCTGAGGCCATCACAGAGGGAAGATTTACCCCATAGTGTCCTTTCTGACAGGCAAGGAGGAAAATAATACCACATTCCCATGCTTGTGAACTACGGTAAACCCCAACTGACACACAGACAGACAGAGACAAACAGAACTGTGCAGACTGTTTCACACCACCAGCAAACTCTTCTCTGCTCCCTTCTGAAACATTCCGGTGACTAAAAGAATCACCTGAAAACCTCAGTGATGACCTACTGATCACTGGGAAATCAAGCTGTGGCCGCATTGCTGTGGAGGCGGTGATGGCTGCTACGGTTCTTTGTGTGTGCTGATATAACGTGCATGCTGCTTTAAAACATATAGACCACAGACATAACGACAGATTTTCATCCTGAGGACACGCACGGAATTTAATCAAGACGCAGGGCCGCACAGTTGGAACTCTCGGTACAGGAAACAAAGCGAACTGGTTTCGCTTCAAAAGTTGTTGATGAGAAGATGGAATGTGCATGGATTATACATTAATACATAACATTTGGCATAATACCACAGCCCTGCAATAAACCACATCTTTATGAGGATTATGATGTATATTTTTACTCACTTAATCATATTAACTCAGTCATTCTGAAGGCTGTAATGCGTGACGCTGTTACTGGGAGCTGTCCCTAATACTTTGTCACCCTAATTATTACTAATGGGATGGAAAAAATATTAGATACACGTTGGGTAAGTGGAAGCAAATGCTGCAAGCTCAAGGATGTAACATCCTGCCGGTGGCGCTATTGTGGGTTCCCGCTCAGTATCCCGTTGTTTTCCTTTCTACAGGAAGCCATAAATGTGTCCAATCCACTAGCCTTCGATCAAGTGGGAGTCACACGCTGCATCCGAAATTCCATACTTTCACCCGACTGAGGGAGCAAAAACAGTACGTAAGGTTTTTTAGTGCATCCGAAACATTACTATGTACCATCCATACTCAATCCTGGAGAAATGTTTTATTGTGGATTGATGAATACCAGCCAAACAGAAATTTCCCACAATGCAGCGGTGTTATACGACAGTGCGGTGCGCAGCAGGAAGCGGGAAGTGCCATGTGCAGTCGGAGTCGTACATCGGAATCGATGAATACTTTTGAGATTTACTCAAAACTGGGCCGACCTTAAGTATAATTTTGTTTATATACTGTTCAGAATGGTATTTCGGACGCAGCGATGGAGTCATTTAGATCAGCCTCAAATTGGGGGGAGGTGGGAGGGGTCAGTAGGTGGCGCGCACCCAGCTTCCCCAGCCATACTCAGAGCCACAGCGCTGCACCCAGTAGAAGCGCTGGCGTAAGGCGAAACATCACGGCGCAACTTTCTGCCAAAGTGTAGTTACAGCTTGAGCTATGAAGTATCTGAGCTGATGATGATGATGATGATGATGATGATGATGATGAAATGTAGTCAAAATCTGACAAGCATATGATGCACTTACTGTTTTTAATCTCATCCAACTGGCTCAGTGAAATAATCTGGGTGAGTGAATTAGGTTGTCAGTCAAGCAGGAGCTCGGCGATGCACTTTCTCTAATTTCACTTCACAACTCCACATTTAGTAGAGCACAGCTAAACTTCTGAGACAGGCTGGTCACTGCGTCACTCTGCTTCCTGGCCAGGCTGCGCCTCCGGCAGATGACCGCATAAAGACATCTGTCATGAACTGATGTCATGAAATAGGAGAGGGAAAAAAAAAAGGGAACCAAGTCAGAGCTGCTTTCTGCTCACACAGATCTAGTTTCATCATGATTTACCACATTATTTCAAATGTTGGCCACATTTAATAAGAACACTCGACATTGCTGAATTATATAGAATATAAGAAAAAGACAATGGGTCCTGTGTAAGTGCAGTGCTGGTAAAAATGTGAATTTATTAAGCATAAGCACTGCTCTGGTTGAATGTTAGTGGCCAGCACCGGCAGAAGCAGGCAGTCCCGGCAGTCCTAGAGACAATATAGTTCTATAGCTGCGTAACTGTGTCATAAGATTTCTAACAGTTACGTACATTTGAAGTAACAGTTGAGAGACAGGTCTGTGTTTTGCCCTCGGGAACAAGAGATTGGAGCTCAAAGAGCCAAAATGTCTCACTCTGAAGCAACGGGTGTCATCTCCCTCTGTGCGGCTGAGGATTCTTGGGTTGATTCTGAAAACTGCAAAATAATAAAATAGACATGAACATAGCAGTTCCAAACAGGATGAGTGCTGGGTCACAAAGTACATTGCAAAGTTGAAAAAGAGAACAATCTGCTCTCCAAACGAGTCCCATTTTAAGGACTTGCATATTTCCCGTGTAAAGTTTTGAGGTACTTAAAAAAAAAAGGTGCATTAAATGGGAGCCATTTAGTGTGCAAATCCCTCTCTTTAACTTTGACCTTTAGAATGAAGAGTGTAGAAATCTCAACGGAAACCTCCCCTTCCAAAAATTAACACTACTTACTAAAATCCATTTTTTTGCCCATATGTCTATATTATACACATCTTTTAAATGAGCTCAAATGATCGTACCAGCAATGACAATAACACGTTGTACTGTACGCGTTAAATTATTTGAAATGAGGGTGGATTACCACTTTAATCTCCACACTAGATTATAAATGCCACCGACAGACTGACAGTAAATCCATTGCTTTTAATTCACGGCGGTGTGCCGGCCTCTGGATATACGTATGTATATAGGATCTGGTTAGTATTCCTGGGCAGGTCCGGTGCATTTCCATCCCATTATACTACATCTGGTGAATTGTAATGGGATATTTAAATTTCAAGAATGATGTTACACATTAGGGGGTGAAGACACAATTCCCCGTGGTGGCCATTTCTTCACAGACAAATAGGGGAACACCCTGTTGAGATCCACAGGGCAGTTCGCTCTGATCGGGTGAAAAATGTGTGTTTTACGTATTGTGGCAATTTCTGTCTTTCTCTGGGTATTGACACAACGTCCGCATTATTTTGAATTGCTATCTTTACTTCGCACTACAGATCAATTTGCACATCCTTGTAAGTGTTCAAGAGAATAAAAGCGGCAGAGATTAAGGAAGTTGAATATTTCAGTTCATATCCAAACACGTTGTACCAAAATGCCACGGTAATTACAGCCATTTTCCTTTTTCCTGCAGAGACAAATAAAATATTCACTTCCATACATCAAACATTAATGTCACCAGCTACGTTCCAAAATAAAAAAAAAATTGCGCACATTTAAGAGTATACAATAGAATGTAGCAGTTGTATATTCATAGAGTCCTTGTGCTGTATCGTTGCCAGCGTCTGACCTTCTGGGAACATTTTTGAGCAATTTAAAGTAAATGTTTTGTTCAGTAACATTTTCGAAATAATGTGACACAGAACTCAGTGATATGCAATAACTAAAATAGGCTGCAATATGGTCACATCATCTTTGGTAATAGAATATAATTGTGTGTTACAGTGATGAATTAGCATTAATTAGGTATAATTAACCATTTGTTCATGCTATTTTTGATCCCTAATGTTAAGTGGGGAACATGTATCCCCTTAACCCCGCTCCACAGCCCCCCCTCCCCCCCTTTGCTGTAACCTTTAAAATTGAAAGCATTTGTAAATGATTTACTTAACACGAGTTAAATGTCAATTGGTGGTTAATTAAGAATTACTAAGCATTACTGAGCCATTAAAAAAATCTTGCTATTGTTTTTATCAAAGATAAGACAGAACTCCGGTTGCTCAGTGAACACTGGTGACCATCAGCAGAGAAAAACACAACCCCATATAATCAGTTTCTTTTTCCTCGCTGGACCAAAAAAGATACTGAACTTTGACTTCAAAAACAAGCTTGTTCTGTTGGTTGCTGTGCGCTGTTCCAACCTGCTCCACGTGTTGATAACCTGGGTTCTGTTCAGAGCTGGATAGAACCCAGCAGCTTGCAGGACCTCAGGAGGCTCCCGCGCAGCCACTGCTGCTCATGGAGCCGTCTCATAAAGGATTGGCCGGCTGGTTATTTTGGGAGAGAGCGATGAGGTTCTTGACTATGTTTCATTTGTCTTGGCCTCACACGATTCTCTGCAGCACGGGATGCACGGCGGCAACCTTCGACTTGGCATGTGCTTTAGTCTGCACTTGTTGAGGGAAACACTTTGTATTCTAGGTCTTATTTATTCATTTATTTATTTATTATTTACTCTAGAGAGCTGTCACAGCCAGTCCCTACACCCTCTGGAAACAAAGCATGGTTTTTGATGCATTATTCTGGAAAACAACTTTTAAAGAGTGCAGTGACAAAACAAACTCAACTTTTTTGTTGTTTTTACGAGAAGGAAAAGCAGCAGAGGTCACCAAAATTCATTCTTCCACAAAACTCCCTGAAAATCCCTCTGTGGACCTTCCTCCCCAAAAGGTAGAACTAATTACCATAGACAAATATATGATCAGCCATGATGTTGCGGCAAAATATACCCTCAGAATTAACTCGATATCCTGGATAATTACCTCTGAATACCCACCTGCTCTGACAAAGAGCTTCTTTTTTTAAAAATTTCTTTGCGAAGACAGCCAGCTAGTTCAGATTATGTCAATCATATTGTTCAGGGCTGCAGACAAACATGGTTTGAAAATGTGGTTTTACTACAGCGACCGTCGCGTAAACAAGCACAAGCTCAGAAATTCACAAAACACCATAAATTTCTCCTATCGCTTTAGCAAAAACTATGTTTTTGTGTCACTGCTGATGTGAATCCTGGGAGATTTGACATGATTTCAATAGCTGGATCTTGTGGCAGCCATATTGGATTAATTTGATCTATGATAGTTTGCCTCAAAGGGTTTTCTTCATATTCTTGTCAACTGTTCATTTGCTTCGTTTGTGAAATGTATGATTTGGAACGTTCACCTCTGGTGCTAGCCATAGTAGATTATTGATTTTTGAAAAGATCATTTCGTTATCGTTTAGTTCGTTTTTTTAATGGGGGGGCGGCATGGCTTGGAGGTAGAACGGCCGTCTAGGAACCCAAGGGTCGCTGGTTCGATCCTCACTTGCCCGGTGACCACGTCAAAGTGTCGTTGAGCAAGATACTGAACCCCTAATTGATCCTGATGGCCCCGATCGGCTCCAGCCTCCTCACAGCCTTAACAGATAAGCGGTACAGAAAATGGATGGATGGATGGATGGACAGACGTTCCTTGATAGCTCTTTTTGCATTGTTGTACTTAATGTTTCACTGGCAAGTGGGGTTCATTGATGGTGAAGATGAGCAAGCTACATGAGCAGCTGCCCTGTGACTGAGGAGGGAACACCCAGGTCTCATTGGAGTCACACGACATGTTCAGAGTGCGTTAGTACAAATAAATGAGAAGGCAAGCCAGTATTCAAACAACTACATTCTCTTAACAGATGGAATATAAGAGGTTGTATTGCTATCGTTCCTTCCCGCCTGTTAAACCAACGTTCATGCGCTGATAAGATGGTCAAGGAGGTGCTCATCAGTATCTGGGAAACTGAACCAGTGACTCTACACTTACTGGACGACCACTTCAGCACCTGAGCCCAACTGCCCCCCTCGAAAGATGTTCAGATCACACTAGATTAGATCCAATTTCACTAAATATTATGTTGCTGCGCATCATGTGAGGAAAACAGCGTAATTATCACATCAACCAGGTCAGACCTTGGTCTTGCTGTCACTAGGTGGCGCTATGAGTCAATCCTGCTTCACCGAATTACTCTCTAAATTCATTGTTAATTCATTGTTTGGGAGTTTAGTGATTACAGTTTTGTACCATCAGGTGGTACTAGGACTAATCTGTCATTTAATCATTTTTCTTGGTCTGTACCACTAATCCCCCCCCCCCCCCCCCACACACACACACACACACACACACACACACCGCTCTCCCCACCAGCAAGTTTGGTGAAAATCTGCCACATTTTTTTTTTTCATAATTCTGCCAACTGACAAACAAATACACAAACGCCATCAAAAATAATGAGGGGGGTCATTATCTCTACGGATAAACTGCAAATAAACAGGAGCACATTCAGCACCGAAACCCCATCTTCTACCACCTGAGTCCTTTCAGGATTGTTTGTGTTCAGACGTGAGTGTTTCGAGGTAAGCTGTCATACTTTCAGTTATTTTTGTTAATACTATACTTTTGTGCACTCCCATTTACCCAAATCTTGCCACAATATGTCATCTTGGAATTTAGACTCAATCCCCCAACCCCAGCCCCCCTCCCCCCCCCCAAAAAAAAACAAAGAAAACAACAATAAATTTTACTTTTAATGTGTCATGAAATCTGTGGGGTTTTTTTTTCAAATCAAGTTTAAAATTAACAGCATTCCTGTGACCTACACGACTGAGTCACTGTCAGTCTGTTAAAATGTATAAATTCAGAGTTCACCAATCTCTTCGTCTCATGCGTTCCAAATATGTCACGGGCAAAAAAAAAATACACATCAGGGAGTCTTCGTCACATCCATCTCCCACACAGGAGTACAGCAAACTACAGGGAAGCTTTGTAAAGTTGTCAGTGTAGAAAGAAGCTGCATTTTTTCACTGGATGAATAAATGATGATAAATGATTGTGAAAACGATAAACCATCTTCCGTGTGTGCAAAATGCTGTCGATCTAACTGTGCTTCGGCAGATAAGGTTTGTCCCCGTGTGTTTACTCTGACACATCTCAAGGTTCTCAAATAAAAGATCTTATTTCACTCCATCCAGACGGAGTCAACTCTGCAGCATCACAATGAGGCTTTATGTCTGAAGTCCTGTACAATTTGCAGTACAACTACAACAGCTGTGCACTAAAAAAAAAAAAAAAAAAGAAGAAGAAGGAAAAGTTTTAATACGCGCGTTTAACAAAACGTTCCGTGCGATTATATTTATCTCATTCGATATGACACAAAACAGGAGGATGAGTGCAACATGAAACACCACTTTTAATTGGTACCGCAGCTTTGACGAAGTGCGACTCGAGTGTGCTTGCCGTGAGGGAGCTGATGAATCGTGAAAACATTGATATGCCATACTACCTCTAAACAAACCAGTAAGATTTCTGTCTTGATGATTGCGCAGAAGTTTGTTCTTTAGATATTTCATGGTAAAACGATTTGGTTTTAAATGCACTTGTGGCGGTGATCATACGTTGCTGGGTTTTCGAGACTCTTTGCAGCATCCTAACATCAGAGGGGATCTGACTGGTGCACTATTTGCGATCGACTCTCAGAATCGTAACGGTGATTGACAGCCATAAACGCCTACTGTACATGAAATGGGGTTCAAAGGGGTTCATTTGCATCCACAACAAGATGGTTTTCGACAATTTCCCAGCTGCTCGCTGTTGGAAACTTTGGAGAGATAATGATCCTCCCTGACAGATTTGGCACCATCAAACTTGTTTCTGCAGGTATTTTCATCATGAATGTACTCCACCCCAACAAGGACACGTTGAAAGCTCGGAAGGGAGGCTATGGCGGGGGGGGGGGGGCCTTGTGTGTCCAAGAGAAAGTTTAAAAAAGATGATATTAGTGTGGGATTGCAATGAGTTTGTGACATTCCTGCACAGCTCCTGACAGTGGCAGGATTGAAGGGTGAGTTCTGTCCGGCTATTTTGAATGAATTTTACTTTATGATTTTCATTTGACCAGCTCTGAAAAGACAGATGTAGCTGTCAACGGGAGCCGAGGTGTTTGACTCGTCTAAGAGAAGAGAGGAAAAACAGGCCGAAACAGAGACGGATTGACAGATGGAAAGAGAGACGCCAGTGATTCACAGCATGTCAAAGAACCATGATGGTGAACGGCGGAGGGGGTGGGGGATGGGTGAAGAAAGAGAACCTCGACCTCACCCCTAGAACAGTGGCATTTTTGTTCTCTTGATCATTACTCCAACCACATGTGGTCTGCATGTTGATGAGATGTGATGTTAATGTTTGAACTCCCGTGCACCGAACAGCTCCATTTTGAAAAAAAAATAAAAGGATGATAAAGATACAGATCTGGATTGTCAGGAATATACAAACAACTATGGTTTCTTTTACGGTGAGTGTATGGAGGCATTGTGGCACGCAGACAAGTAGCAACACAATCGACTGCGTTACAGTCGAAGTACACGGTGCCCTGAGTGGCTGTAGAGAGGGAGAGGGCCATGACGTGCACCTGGTTCCCACAATTCATGACGTTCATGACTGGGAGATATAACTTGTTCCCACGATTGAATTAATTTGTGACCATCAAATACAAATTGTTCCCCTGCCAAGATTCATTAAGCGACTACTCAATTTATTTCTGTCAATGAGATAAAGCTTTTTCTCCTCATTTAAATGAATTCAAGGGCATGATTTATGATGTGTTTGAACAACTTAAATATCATTTAGAGAATGAGACATAACTTGTCCCCACAATTTAGTTGATTTGTGGCCAGAAGATATAACTTGTTCCCAAAATTTCAATTTATTGGTGGCAATGAGATATGTCTTGTTGCAAAAAAAAAAAAAAAAAAAATGTTACTAATTAATGAAGAAAGATGTGGTCGTAGCTGGTGTCTAAAAGGTGCTACCTGTTAAATAATTCCACTGGGCTGGGATACAAGCAGAGAGACAGAAGCCAAAAACGCGCTTTGGACTCCTTGAAAACTGTAACATTGCTGTGTCACTGCAGAATAAGAGCTTCTCATTCCAATCCTACCAACTGCGTCCTCAGATTGCAATCCTTTTCCAAACACAGCCTGGCAAATCGACAGCGCAATTGATTTCCTGATTAATGCCCTGGCCCACCTACTAGCACTGAGGCCTAGAGACATAATTTCCTTGTGAGCATGATCAATAGTTGCTGCAACATAAATAAATGTTGGAAGAAAAGAAATTTTGTTAAGTTGGGGCACTGAAGCCAAAATACTACGTGATAGATTTTTGCACCTATTTGGAGTCCTCCTGAGATAAATATAAGATCACAAAATGGTTTTCTGTCAGAATATTTTCATGGAATTGGCTCAAGGAGTGCATACTGGTGAAATAAACTATAATAATGTCAATAATAAGGCATTCAAGGCTTGTAAATTTTACTCATTGCTCTTATTCATGATAATTTGTGTGAAATAAGCCAAGATGAGATGAACTTGATCAGCCAGTGTTGATAATTTGAGCTCCAAAAAGTTTCTCAAAGCAAAGAAAAGAAGCTCACTCAGCACAGGCAAGCGAATAAAAGAAGTACACACTGGACCTGAGTCTAACATTTGCCGGCGAGCGCAGAGAAACATGGAGGACGGCGAGGTTGCTTCAGATCTGGACTGCTGACCTCTCACTAGCTTCCCTCTACATGATGAGCAGAGATAAAATATGTAGTAGGCAGCCATCTAATTTTAGCTCGCAGCTCCTCCATCATCACTTTCTAAGTTTTGTGCTTAAAAAGGTCTCCTGGACTCATCATCCTTTCCTGAGTACATTAGAGGGTTGTGTCTTCAGTCTGCTACTTGTCTGTTGGCTAATGAATAAATGTCAAGAAGAAAATAAGCCTACATCTTCAAAACTGAGTTGAAATCGCTTCAGGTACCCAGTTTTTGCAGTCAAATATCAAAGGCTACAGGTGATCAGAAGAAAATCTCCTGAGAGAGGTTGTTACCGGGGCAAATTTACATTCTAATAATCTCAGTCAGGTTGCCTTTTCTGTTTGTTTTTGGTTTTTTTGCATTTCATCGTGACCAATGTAATAGCAGAAACATGAAGAGACGCTTCTTCCCCTGAGCTCTGAATAAGATGATGAATTATGGCTCCTGGACCTTCTTCACCTCACGTCCTTTGTTTATACCCAGTCAACATACAGTACACACTTGTAAAGGCTGAATTTATTCTTGTAATCCTACAAGAACACAGGAATATGACAGCATCTCGTGGGCAAACTGAAACGGGCCGTAAAATGATTTTTGTAACTCTTCTTGGAGAAGATCATTGTAATTTCAGCCGGAAAATGTCAGGTTGATCGAGTGCTGCAGGGATGGCAATGAGACTTTTACACAGGATTTTTGAGTGAAAAAATTTGAGTAAAAAAATAAACTCAGAAAAGTTTCTGGGTCACATTTGTTTAATGAAAACATTTATCAATGACGACAACTTTTATGATTTTGGACGGGGAAAGGCAACAAACTCCACGCTAACGCTGGTGTGATAATGTTCACTTAGACCCGTTCGCAACCGCTCGACGGATGAATGTTTCAAAAAATTCACGAGTTTTTTTTTAATTCCAGTGAATAAAACATATCGTATTTTCACACTGATTTAATTCAAATACCAAAAGCTTGTTCGCAGGACTCATTCCCGTGGCAATCTAGTGCTTCTGATAAGAATTTAACGTCAAGTGTCTTACAGGGATGTAAATATGTACATGTGCATGAAATATAGCTTTGAATGTACTTTTTGGAGCAGGAAATCTGAGAAAACTGTGCAAATTGAATATGGCCACTCTGATTATAACAGAAGAAAGTCTTTAACTGCCCTTATGAACAATGATTCTCTCATGCTGAATAAATGCCTCAAACATAAAAACTTCCCCCGTGGCAGGTACCATTAATCGTGCCGGTCCCTGGTGTGGTAAACTGACCCTAAACAAAAACTGTGAGTCATTTGTTGTATGTTCAGGACCAGTATTGGTTCCAGCCACTGATGACTTTGAGAGAATAATTAAAGTGTGGGCTAAGTGTTGCTCGGGGATATTTTACATGCAGTTGACGGGATGGGATGGGGAAGCGGCCAGAGATATTGATTACTGCTGGGATTACAGCACCATGAGCATCGCTCTCAGTCCAACAATGTAATCATCAGCCCTCTACTTGTAATGCACAGGTCGCCTCAGCCTCACCGGGGGAGGGAAGGAGGGAGGCGGAGGGAGAAGTGCAAGTGGACGAAGAACAGATGGATAATGTTTCATTTGCCATTGTCCTCTAACTCGGGATGAATTTAAGGTTGAAATTAGCAGACTGGGGATTTGTTTTTCAAGAAGTTTTTTAAGGAGTCGTGTCACAGAATAATTACTTTGATATCAGTGCCCAGGGTGTATTTATTATCAAAAGTATCTGTGAGATAATTGTTTTAACACCTGTTCTGGTAAATAAATTGCATCACTTCAGTGCACCGTGGATGTATTCTTGCCTGAATTTAAAGCGATTATTTCTTCACTGACTGTCGCCGTGGCTCCAATAGCTCTGGATTGGATTCAGGGAATGCATTGATGGAAGTTGGCAGACACTTTAAAAGGGGGGCTCCTCTTTGGGACTTTAATCTTCGAAATGCATGACAATGCTGATCCAGCACTTTTTTCTTTTTTTTTTCTTTTTGACAAATACTTTTCGCTTTTGTCAAACTCTCAGAAACTAATAACTTCCTCAATGAGCGCTGCATGACATTCATACGTATTTATCAGGCCGACGCCACTTAAATTGTCGGTGTTGTGGAGTAAATCTCATATTGTTACAGTAACTGAACCAGGCAGATGATTGTGGTGGAGTAAACGCGCAGTATTTTCTTTTGGTTCCTTTGTTCCAGCTTGTACTGTGTGCTGTCAGGAAAGCAAAGTTAGGGAATATCTGTAAAAGCAACAGCAGCATGAATTTTGCAGCAACCACCTCATGCAAGTGTAAAAATTGTTTTGAAATTGCGAGGTTTCTCATTTTACCAACTCCAGCCGCCATTTCTGAAAAATATTGTAAAAATATGGCATGCGGTAGCTCTTTAAAGCCCTGCTTGTAATTCCTATTTCAATGTCATTATCACTTGATCGCGAGTGAATCATTGCTTTCCTCAAAGTAACTGAGCTCATTTTCTCATGATAACCGGCTAATGCCTCGTTATCTTCGTAAAACAAAAGGTTGTTTTCTCTGCTGCCACATAAAAGCTTCAAAACAGACATTTAAACCGAAAACTGATATTAACAACTGCAAACCCTTATTCTAAACTTAATAATAGGTCTAGAGATTTAAAGTCCCATTTCGTCGGGGCCCAGTCACAAAATACACATATAAATATTTGAGCTTATTGTGGACGCAGCTTGCATCTGCACTTTGAAGAAGAAGTGCTCTTGAGACAGTCAAAGGATATTTCTTGGAGTTTTTTGAGGCACCGTAGCCCTGGGGCATCCCTTGAAACAACTCCTGATCTGAGGCAGAGAAGCTGGGACATCTGAAGCGGGCCAGGTGACATCAGGGTGTTCCTGTCTTCTACTTGCAAAGTGTCAGACTTGCCAAACATCTTGCAAACTTTCCTGCAACTTCTTGACTTCCTGATTCTTCAATGTTACTGCTAAGGTTAGGCGGCAGCTGATGTGAAAGGTTTTCTTGCAGCACGTCTTGGTGTAAATTCATGCTTGAAGTTATTAGTCAGTTGAGAAAAAAATAACATATTGAATATTCACTGACTCGCAAGAAATTTTTTAAAAGTATTTTTACTGGGTAAACACACATGATTGGCTCAAGTCACGTGTGCAATTAGTTTCAAGTTTTAAGCCATTACATTTCATCTTCACCTTCCTGTATTAAGCAAATCCCAAGTCAGTTTGTTCAGGCAAATCAAGTAATTACAGATTATGTTGAGTCAAGTCAAGTTATTTAGTCCATTATTAAAATAGATTTGTTTGTTCCATTTTCTGTTTTAAACCTAGATTTACTCAATTCTTAAGCTGGAAATATAAAAAGAACATTATAAAGTCGTTATTTCTCAAGTCAAGTAGCATCTTATGTCTTTAAAAAAAATGTGTCAGGTCAAATCACGTTATCAAAGAGGCAACTCGAATCAACCTGCGTTCAAATTGCTCCGTTTCTCGCCCCCGCACTTTTTAAATCATAGAAAATGAGGATACGTTACTTAGGTTTGCATATTCTGACATATTTAGTTAGTTTATGGTTCCATCACCAGGGAGAGGATTTATTATCCGCAGGGAGAGACAGCAGTCCATGCTGTCAATACTCAATCGAGCCATGCCTTGTGGTGGTGGTGGTGGTGGTGGTGGTAGTGGTGGTGGTGGCTGGGATCTGGATTTGATCCTGGATAATGACACCATCCAGCCTCATGTGTGGAGCTACCTTCCCTTGGGGCAGTAGAGGAGGTAGATAAGCATTCTCCGCATGGCTCCTCTCTAACTGAATGAGATGACCATGGCAAAAGAAATGGTAGTTATTACTAAGGTTGCCTTTAGATATAAACAGAGACTCCGTACCTTCCTGGAAACAACACCGATTCTAGAACCTGAAGAGCAGTTATTGTGGCGGGTCACCCCTTACAGATGAGCGATTACACCATTTGTTTAAATACAGCCTGGTCAAAAGGATAAACTCAAATCAAACAGAAGTGAATTGCCACCACAGTTTCCATCCTTTGTGTGTTTGCTCTGGCAGCGGGAAACAAGGGCAACTGGCACAATATTGACAATCGTCAAACACAGATGTTCAA
This sequence comes from Aulostomus chinensis, assembly GCF_037954235.1. Taxonomy (NCBI): domain Eukaryota; kingdom Metazoa; phylum Chordata; class Actinopteri; order Syngnathiformes; family Aulostomidae; genus Aulostomus; species Aulostomus chinensis. Next base: position 26,105,875 of record NC_141324.1, read on the forward strand.
ACCCATAGCAAAGGATTGCTGTTTATTTGGTTGCATTCCATTGTGCAGAGCTAGATAAGAAAAATAAAATGAAGTATCAGTCACATGGACAGTTTCCTGCCCGTCCAGTGTATATGATGTGACCAAGTTTATGTTTCCAGCCAGTTTCTCTCCTTTAATGTGCCACGAAACAAACCGAATCAGTAATCAGCTAAAGCTTGATCTCCTGATGCCGGAGTGTGACTCCTTTGTTTAGGCTAAAGAGCGTCTGCAGGGCTTCTCTGAGGTTGCACTTGTCATTGAAGGAGTAGAGAGAGATGACCGGGGGGGGGGGGCGCGCAGATAAGTAAATCTAAAGACCTCAATAAAGCTTGAGCCAGGAGAGGTGGAAGACGCAGGCAGGTATTAGTCCATCCATCATTTCCTTCACCCGATCAGAGAGTACAAAAATATACCACTCTCATCTAATCTGCCTAGTTTCCTCCATCTTTTTTTTATCAGTCATTTCAGATAGCCAGCAGAGGCTAATCTGTGGAGACGTGGGTTTACTACTGAGGGGTCTTATATTTGAATTTAATTTTAAAAGACTTTTTTATGATTATTATTTTATTATTATCTTGAAATGTTACACCCTTTTACAAAACATGGTATTTTATGCAATTTTCTTCACTACAATTGGTATTCAAGTACTCTTGATTTTGATAAAAATAAAAGTGAGTGGCAACTATGTGATATAAAGTAATAACTTTAAAAAAAAAAAACTTTATCTATGGTGGTGTCTGAAAATAGTTATTGATTTAACAGGCAGGAGAAGTGAAAGAGTTTTGTTTGGGTTTTTTTTTTTTTTTTTTTTCCAAACGCGTCCTTGTAAAGATTCCATTTAATGTGTCTTTTTTGTCCCCTGTTGTACAGTTACACAGAAATTGCAACTATTTTTAAAATGATGTAAAATATTTGCAGTTGACTTTGTGAACATGGTATTTGGTAATCAGCCATTAAAAAAATATAAAAACACACTAATACCACAAAGAGTGAAAAACATTTAGAAAGAACATTTTGTAGAAATTTACCAAATGGAAGGAACACGGGGACGGCAGCGGAAGGGAAGGAAGCAAACATTCTATCCAGTTACAAAGCAAAGTCTGACTTTGCACTTATCACGCATGATGGAGGTCTGCCCTTTCAAACACATCCAGCAGCGACCTTTCTCTGACAGAGCAGCCACGCGTGCTTGGTCCTGTCATAACGCGTGTCACTCACGGGCCACGGGAGTGTCGTGTTCATACCTCTGCCAGCTTTTATTCTGCTGTTAAAGGGGGAATTTTTTCATTTTAGGAACTTGATATGGATTTTTTTTTTTAGGGTTGCCATGGCGTCTCAGCCCTTTATTATAGCTTATTTGTATTTTTGGTGAGTTTTTAAGTTCATTTGGCTATCAGCACCTAGCTTACACTCACGGGTTTGGCTAACATTTACTGGATCTGGGAAGGAAAAACACACCCTCAGCTGATTTATGCACAAACTTGGATATAAAAATGGGGCTAAAGCCACATTCTGGTACCCATAATTAACTGTAATTTGATTTCAACTGGCTAATTGAATCACACAGACTGCATCAATTGAGTGGTACATTTGAGGTAACCATTCAGTTCTATTTAAAATAAAAGTTAGTGATGCTGCACACTGTTGCAGAAAAATCAGCATCAGCTTTGGAGACATTCTTGTTCTTCCGCCCAGTTCAGGTGACGCATCAGTAATTCACGCAAGATTCTTTTACCACTGAAAATTCAATTGGCTTAGAAAACTTACTCCAAAGCAATCATAAAGATATTGTCTTCACCATCCTCATATCATCTTCAAATCAATATGTTCAAAGATGACACATGTACCTTAAGGGTTGTTATTTTCATGCTCTCATCAGTCCTCTTCATGTACTTTGACATAATTATACTAAATAAATATTGCAATACACATGGTCTTGCTAAAAAAAAAAAAAAAAAATTACAAGCAACACTGAAATGAGTCATAAAATCCCTTCAAAAGTTTATTTAAAATGACCATTTATAGAGGATTCTATCCAGCTTTTGTGGAGAGACACTCCTCTAAGTCACTTTTTTATTTCAGTTAGTTGCCCATTTTATTGACTTGGCAAAAACATGTGCAAAGAAATATATTAGACTGCAATTGGAGCTTTGTGATAAACCACTCAGGGTCAAAAATCAATTTGTTTTCATTCACACCCCACCTTTGATTCACTGCATGAATATTACAAGCAAATAGCTGCACTGCCTTTTTATCAAAGTATGAAAGCTTGCTGCCCTTTGTCACAATATACACAAAACTCAGTGTCGTACTTTAGCGGCGCTACTAGAAATGGTGGTCGTCCCTGCCCTGATAGATATTTTATAGTTTGCTTTGATGTGAAGTATTAAAACAGGTCATTTGCTTTGCTTCCCTCTCTGTCTCATCAGCAGGCCGATGATGTTGGCTTCACTAAAACTCAAGCCAGAGGTCGACATCAGTGAATTAATTGTAGAGTGCTAGAGACGCTATTCCCGGACAACATATTGATTCTAGGATGTTGAATATGCTAAACATTCATCTGATGGAGGTGCTTTGAAAATCAGTGATACTACCTTCTCAGAATACCAGGAAGGAATCTTCAGGAAGTGGAAGTGAGAGGACTGTGTTAGGTTATACCTCTAATGAAGGCTGCAGAATCATATCTCATATTTGATCATTTTGTGCTATGGTTTTGTCTGCAGACTCTTAAATACTTCTCTGATTAAAATTCTCAGTACCTCCATTATTGATGTTTGCTTTTGTACCAGTGAGGTTTAAAATGGCTTTTCCAGCTAAGGCGAGTAATCTCCTCGTCGTGAAGATACTTACACACACTCAGAGTTCAAGATTCTGTCTTGTCTGTCACAACCCTCTCCAAGAGTACAAGAATGTGCGATCGTTCTCATTATCTGGTGTTAATAAAAAACACCTTTTCTTCTTCATCTCAAATTTTCCAAATACAAAGACTTCAGACCCTGTTTAGTTTGGGGGGAAAAGATGTGCAGCTGTGCAGCTACGACGTAGCCTGACAAGCACCTCTCTAGAAATGTAGCTGCATATTGTGACACAGACTGCAACAGCTGCGACTGGTTGACTTAAATCAGTCAATGTTTTCATCATTTATGAGCTGCCAATCCTCAAAAGGAATTTTGGCAGTGCAATGCAGTGTACACCAGCACCGGAGTATAATCCTACAACGCGACACGTGCATCACTTTCTTCCACATACGCACAATTGTAAATTTGTCTTTAATGCAGACTACAAACTGGAAAAATCCCAGTAGATCCCTGACTAAGTGTGCATAGCCAAACACTCTCAATTGCCCCCTGGTGGCTGGTCAGTGTATTGTTCATGACTTGAGCCAGCTCAGCGAATGGAAAAATTGATGGACTTTTGGTTGTGTTTAAACTTGCGTAAACACTGCTTACCCTTAAGTTAATGAACATCAGGTCTGTCCGTGCATGGCTCATCCTGACGCCAAATGATGTCATCGGGGTATTTTGGCTTCATTTTTGTTCGGTGGAGAAAGTGGAAAAGTGGAGCTGTGCTGTTCACTTCTCCGTACGCTGTAACCCCAGGTGATTTGTGTAAGAGTATCTTAAGCAAAACAGGCCCCAAACAACTCAAAATAAGCATTTGACAGTGAAGGTCTGCGCTAATTTTGGTTTTAGAATTCATCCTTAAGCAAACTCTATTGTTGCAACCCTGCAGGGAACCTTGTCCATTTTGACAAGCTGATTTGATGTCGAACTTTATCCTGCCAACCTTAGTGAGTCTGCAGGCTGGCATTAGTCTGATGTCTTGAGTGAAAATGTTCTTCAGGTTCCAGCAAAGTAAAAAGGAAAGACTGTAAAATCTTTTTAATTACCTCCCGTTACTTGCGAGGACTTTCCCCACACTGTGCAGCCTTCTGTAGTCGAGGAGACGTAAGTTTGATAACCAATGCCGGGCGATGCTGTGAGAAACCGTGGGAGACAAAAATGAAGATGTTTCTTTTTGATTCTTCGAATCAGAGTATCATGTGTTGTCGCTTCTCAGATCTTTTGGAATGTTTAATTATTAACTCCCCTACTGTTTGCTTCGGCGTTGAGTTCCTGATTACTGTTGCCAATAATGATCAAACAAGCTGTTCCACACAAATCACACTGAATGTCTTATTGTCTGCTTCATTTACGGAATATTGAATGGAAATCCTTGCATTTACTGCTGTTAAAGAAGTACTCCAGTTTCACGTTTAAAATAAAACACTAGGTTAAAAGAAAAAGATCATGCCAAACTGCAGCAGACTGGATTTATTAACTTTTAGCCCCTACTAAAGAGGGTTGAAGTCCGTTCTATTAGAACTGTACTTTGACACAAATTCCCGTATTCTTACAGTGCACCAATGTGACAGAAATGTGCAAATAGCAACTGCAGCAACAAGGGAACTACTACGTACTCCACACCGGAAAGTTAACAGAGAACAAATGATAATTTAATATAGCATTTTCATAGAAGAAGTGCACTCTAAGATGTGTGAAATGTCACACAATACATTCATAGCTATATTTGGAAACATTGAATCATGGCAGTTAAATTGCAATGCTTTCATTTCTATATCCTTTTTCTTCCCTGCTATTTCATCATGCATTTCCCATTCCAGCTACGACACAATGCAAACCAACCATTCCTCCAACTAACATCATTGTCATGCAGCAGCCAGTCATATTCTCACCTCACATCTCCGAACCAAAGCCCCCCTCACAAAGCCTTATAAAAATCTGCGCCCCAGGAGGGAACAAACTGCGGAATACCAAAGCGTGCCAGGTGCTGCGTTTAAAAAAGCAGGACGCTGCTTAAAGAGAGCTGCATTATTTAAAAGACAACTGAGAGGCATAAATAGAGTGAAAGCATGACAAGACCCTACAATCTGTAGCCCCTAATAGGCCCCCAGTGGCGTTGGTGTGGTGCGATCAGTTGACTCGGTCTCCCTCTGGCTCAGGACAACATGCTGTTTGTCTTAATTTGACCTTGGCTGGCTATTTCCCAGTCAAACCACGATGATTTCCAGCCTGGATTGTGAAATCACAGAGCTGCCTTGCACAATAAATGCTACTACACTTAGTGTATTGTGCACTACTGGCAAAGCCACGGGCAAATTTCGACCTTTCTTCCTTTAACACGTGAAGGTCATAACAATTATACATACAGCACAGAGCTGTGTGTGTGCGTGCCTGTGTGTGTGTGTGTGTGTGTGTGTGTGTGTGCTTTTCTCTCCTGACTGGCTCACTTTGATCAGACAAAGATGACTTCATTACATTTACTGCTGAGATTAAACTTGTGTCTAAACTGTTGTACCACCTCTTGTACTGTAGCTCCCCACAGTACATCAAATCAGATCATTACCACCCGTCCACTCTTAACCATCACATCATCGTAATACCACACAGTTGCTACAAAGGCAGCTAGCTGGGAGCACAAATTGCTCAGAGCGGGCCATGTGGCAGACAAATGCTCATCTAGCTGCGACAGAGAATGATAAGATAGGGTGAGTCACAGACGACGACGCGAGTTAAAATTCACTCTGGGACTAATCCAATCTGTACGGCAACCCACAGAGAGCCAAATGACCATCAAACACGTTCTAAAACTGTTAATACCACATTAGCTTTCTGTGTTGCTCATTGTCAACAGAGTGAAGGGCCATCAGCGTCGCAAATCAGGCGGGTTTTTGCAGACAATACAGTTGCTGATGTCAGTGCTGCATTTTAGGGTACTCCTCGTTTTTTTTCTATTGCACTTTACTCAGGTTTTTATACCTCTCCAGGCTCTAGTGAGCAATCTTCACAGCTCGCTGGAGTGCAGGTGAGCCACAGAGACTCACATCTCATTAAAACCTGCATAACCCCCTTCCTGTCTCTGTATCTCCTCTCCCACCCAACCCTGCTGTAACCATATGGACCCCATACTGACTCTCATTATACAGCATGAAGTGAATTCATTCCCAGGAAGACAAGGAAAGGCCCAGAAGTGTTTGTGTGTTCGGGGTGGTGTATATTATAATCAGATCCAAATCCGGGGGTGGAAAAAGCCTGTTCTGCTGACTCATTTGATCATGCATGATAAGCAGATGATACTTCTTATTATAGACGTGAGATGACCATATACAGCGGCTGTTATCAGGTTATTTAACACATTTAATGGATCTATTACTGTGTTCTTCCAATGGGCTGCAAATTCCAATAACAATTAGAGATGGTATGGAAACTGCTGAATTGTGTATGATGGTGTTCCGTCGTACAAATTAGTAAACAGAAGAGACAAAAAAAAAAAACATTAGCCAGTCATATGCCGTTGCAATTAATGTGCTACATTTTTACATTACATTTATTATCATTATGTATCACCATGCAGTGAATTTAGTGATTTTGTTCATAATTTGTATCAATTTCTGTTTCTGGAAAAGGAATTTCATAAATCTGTACATGTTGTGAAGTAGATCTAAAACAATATTACAAGGAAAACAATTTATATTTAAATAGGAAGGAAGATAATGTGATGAGGATTGACCATATGGCTTTTTGAAAAGCCAACATTGCGCATACATTTAGCCCCCCCCCCTCCCCCTCCCCTCTGTTAATGCATTACATACTGTGAACTTGCATGTCCTACATGGCAGCGGTGTACCAAAGCACTCTCAAGCCTTAGTCATTAACCTCCTCCAGCTGCTGACATGACAAAATGAACAACTGCATAATCAGATGACAAGTGATGGAAAGAAATTAAGCAAGAGGAATGGGGAGGGTGGTGGAGAAGATATCCTGCTTCCTTTAGAAAACAGCAGGCAGCTGATCAGGAAATTGGGGTGTCAGCTAGCTGTCAGGGTGCATTGACCTAACAGGGCTGGTTTGCAGGGCAGCTGTCGCTGACATGTCAATCTTGGTCGTAGCCAATCAATCTCTGGCAGAGAGGGAAGCAGTGAGGGAAGACTGGCTGGTGTGAATAAGCTTATCCTACATGATTTAAATGATATTCATTACAAAAAAAAACACACACACACACACACACATACAGTAATTTTTAAACCAAAAAGGAGAGCAACTTGATTTCAGTCACCAACAAATAGGGCATTAAACAGGCTCTTGTTTTGTTTGTTTTTTTAACCTGGACCGTATTCTCTTCTTCTTTTTTTTGTTGTTTTTTTTGGAAGCAACCATTTTTCAACCCGTTCCAGTCTTGAACATGAGCAGAGCTGCCTTCACTGTGATATAATTCAAAGGGGCAACAGGCCTCCATCAAATCAAGACCAAAAATGAGCATTTATCCCACAACATCTCAGAAATGTTGTTGCGGTTGGTGTCCAACTCTTACTCAGGTAGAAGTCTTGTTCTGAGCTGAGTTGACTCAAGCGTGACTGAGCAATGGAGAGGGACGACGATGAGAAGTTTGTGTTGGAATGTAGAAATCATAAATTTAGTGTTACATAAAAGTTTAAGAAATCAATGTTGCTCATGTGCACATTTCCAAATCGCGGCAACAAAGCATCACGTGACACTTTATGCAAAAGACTACCGAATTTTGATCCAGACACGCTGAGGTTGTGGCTATAAAAGGATGCTAACATTCTGCCAGTCCTCGAGTCTGCAGTGACCATGCAGACAATGATGGCTCTACCATTCAAAGGAGAGAACAAATCCTAAACACCTTTTCCTAGTTCAAAATGTTGCTCCAAGAGATGAGAGCGCTGCTGCAGGCATTCATTAGTCCTTTCCATTATCTTGTTGGACAATTCTAAGAACAATCTGTGACTTTCAATGAGGAAATAAAAGCACCTTTAGTGGGCCAAATTTGATGGTAGCCAGTTGTCCCATCGGAATACATTGTGTTGTGCTGTGGTGATGCAGGCAGCTCTGCCCTCACTCCATACTGGAACAAATTCACTTTTCATCACTCACTCAGACAAAGAAAAGAAAGTTAGGAAAAAATCGGTTGAAAAAAATGAAGTTCCTCATTAAATCTCAAATAAAAAGTAGAAACTTTTCTCAGTCAGACACCAAATCTTTTTCCTGAAGGTCAAGAGTGCTTGGGAATTTTTATGTGGGTGCAGCAGAAGAGAACTCTTTCTGAGTGACCATGAAGCTGCGTATTCTATCGCTTCCTGTTACTGCTCTCCACTGCCTGGACACAAGAGCTCTCAGGGGCACAGCTCCCCAGGGAGAAGAGACAAGGGGGGGGGGGGGGCTGTATATTGCATAAATAAAATAACACTTGTGTTTCACCTTGGAGATGCAGGATACCTGTTGTTTTTTTCTACAGTATATGCAGAACTGATTCCAGTAAAGCTCATGAATATCCCTGGGAAATGCAGCATCTTCCCCTGGGTCTCCATGACTTCAGTCCATGGTGTGGTCATTGTTTTGAAGGCAGGACTGTGAGTGACGAGTTATCAACAACGTGCAAGAAACTACATGGGATTTACTGCATTTTCCACAGCTGGAAGGGACATGTACTAATTCAATTTTCTTGGCAGGCTTAATACATACAACTGATATTCTTACAGTAAACAGGAGTCATTACAAACATGGGATGGAACGTAAATGTGGGATGTAACTGGCAAAGTGTGTGGGCTGATTTTTACTTGCCAAGGAGGTTATGCTCTCACCCGTATCTGTTGTGCTGTGTGTTTATTTGTATGTCAGCAGGATTACGCAAAAACTACTGGACCGATGTAAATACAATTTTGTGGAAAGATACATTATGGCCCAAGGACAAACTCATTAAATGTTGATGCAGATCCAATTCAAAGTGTGGATCCAGAATTTGTCTTTTTTCTAATGTTCATCAACATGGGATGCATGCCTGTTATTCATTTCTATCTCAGGCGATATTATGCGGATTTTCATAGAAGAAAAAACAGAGGCACTCTAAATGTTCTTGGATTAAATTCAAGACATATATGATGTTTGTACTTGTGGATATCAACAGAAGAGTGTGCTAGTGGCCTGTTCACACTCCAGAGGTGCCCTTTAGTTTTCAAGGAAAAACTTTTGCTTGAGAAATATTTTTGTTTCCTTGCCATGGGCTTGATAAGAAGATACCAGCAGTGTAGGCTTGGGTCACAGGACCATTCAGAGTCTCAACCAAAGCCTGGCCAACCGTTAGCAAACATCTGGCATTTGGCAGCAATGTGAACAGGTTTATTCAACATTCAGTCCTGCAGTTACAATAGAAGCAGTTACTTATCGATGTATAGTGAGTATAGCTCACCTCTGGCACCGTGCTATGACGCATGCTCCCTAATATCATTTGGTCAGCGGTGATTTTGACAAACAGACTGGAGCAGAGCATTTCAAATAGTAACCATAGAAACACATCACTGCTAGCCATGCTGCTTTCTAGTGGCTTTACCGCGGTATGTGCCATGGAAAACTGTCAAATCCCTTCTTGTTGAACAGTTATGGCATGATCTTCTCACATAGAATGGGCATATATGTAAATAATAATTCCCAAGATCTTCCCCCAAACTATTCCTTTATGGAAGATGGATTTAGCCAGAAGCCAGATACATGTATTCACAACTAAAACCGCAAGAGCAGAAATGTTGGTATGCATTTTTTTTTCCATCAGATTAAACTGTGCATTCCTCTAATCCTATATTATGAATCACACTCACACAAGCCTGATTCCTACAAAGGCATGTTTTCATGAAATACAAGCAGCAAAGAGAAAAATGATAAAGAAGAGGCACCATTTCATCAAAATCTGTCACTGAGACTTTCGTCCGTGAACCGAGGTGAAGAAAATGTTGTCATCAGTTCATCACCTCTGCAATATTTGAACTTCTCATCCACTCCTCGACAGATTGTCAGCAAACCCATGCCGTGCCTAGTTTCCTCCAAGTATTTCCAAGTGTTCTTTGATAAATCTCTCAGTGTGGATTATCAAGAAACCCTGTTTTTCTTCTCTGTTCCCAGGATCACCAGCTCCAGTGTTTCTCTGTCTACCCACGCCGCCTCATAAAGCCCGCTTGCCCCAGCTCAGCCCATGAGCTGCTCATCTGCAGCACCAAAACCTGTTGAAATAGACTGGTACCTCTGTTGAGTAATTGCCAGGGTCGGAATTCTGATCCAATCAAATACCAAAATGTGTTTCATTGCTTACGCTCAGTTTTGGAATCATAAGCAGAGCACAAAAAAAAAAAAAAATTAAATGTAAAAAAGGTAAGAGATGTTTTCAGCCATGTAAACACGAAGGACCCTGGCAGTTGGAAGAATGGAACCAGTCAGACTTACACAAGAAAAACAAGACCATTAAGCTCATGCTGCAGCTATTCATATCCCCCACTATTAGCAGCAAACAACAAAAGCTTGAATTAAATACACACTCAATAATTTACAATGTTGTGGAAGATGCTGTGAATAACTAAAAAAAAAAAAAAAGACAATAAAAAAAGCCCATCCTTCCCAGAGGAACAAGCTGTAAATACAAGGTGGAAAACATACTGCCGTCTTGTTTATGCGACTGATGCCGTCTAGCGGCTGCAGCAAATATGATCATACGAAAGTGAGAAGTCATGGGATGTCAATAACAGGGGAAAGAAATCCCTGAATGGAGGTGGAGGGATGATGGCTGACTGAAGCAGAGGAGACCCATGTTTCATTTCAACTCATATTTATTTAGTGGATGCAGATTCATAGAATGATTGCCCAGCAGTTTAACAAAGCATGCACCGATGCAGGATGGTTAGCTGCTGCTAATCCCCATCCTCCACACATACACGTCTGATCTGCTTTTCAAAATCCCCTCAGTTTGAATTTGAAATGACGATTTTGTTGTGTTGTTGTCTATTCCATGTTTTCTTTTACAAGAAAGGAAGTCTGACCAAAAGAGATATTCCAGTCCTTTGTTGTTCCCGGCAGTAGTATCCCTTCAATGGTCATCGTCCACTTCACATAGAGCCAAAGGAGTCATGCCGACATTTTTGGATAAGATTGATTTGTGATAATGCAGTGATCAAGGCTAAAGAGGACAAGAGAAAGGTGTCTTTGACTGTTGCTGTGTTCTAATGGGGTATTTGGATACCACGCAGTCACTGATGTGGGCTGGATATCAGGGGGAGCAAGCTGTTGCTTTTGTGTCGCCAGTGGTGAGTGTTGTCTTCCCACACTGGTCAACCAAAACCTAAACCATGATCTTTTCCCAACCCTAACTGAGTGTTTTTGTGTCGAAACCTAACCACATTGTGCTAAATACCAGTTTATGAGCGACAAAAGGGATTACGCATGAGAACAGGAATATGGTATAATCGTCTCACTTTTATAATTCAGTCTATTTGTATGCAAATATTGGCTGAGGCTGATGGGAATGTGTGGTGTTTTGAAGGGTTTGTCTAAATAGAATTTAGATGTTACGAAGGCTCTTTTAAAGTTTTTGAATATTCAGGCGATCAGCAACGTAAAGGCACAAGATCATACGTACGGTCTGAGAGTGATCAGCTCAAAACTACGAGAAATTTCAGTTATCATCACAAACCCGGTGTTTTAGCTGATCCAGCCAAACATCATGTTTAGCCAGAACTGATTCAACATGATTAATGGAACTATTTTTTCATAATTAAAATCATTTTTCTTTTTTTTAATCAAACAAAAAAAAAATAATCTAAATACATCCTCAAGATTTAACCACCATGCATTCTTCTTGGGATCATTAAGTTTTTTTTGTTGTTGTTGTTGTTTATGCAAGTTAACTATTTAACACTGTTGTACAAAATATCAGAATTGATCCCAAAACAAAAAGATTCATCCTCTCCAAATGACTTGATGATCTATTTTTTTTCCAAATTAAGCTGGGGATATGGTGGCAGTGCTCTGGGCTGGCTAGGTCACAAAACAGATTTTGACATACTCTGTCTAAACCAAGCCATACAAGTTTAATGTTATGTGTTGCCCGGGGCTGCCATGTATAATTAAGGTTTCTGTGGGCCCCCCACCTCAAAGCCTGACGGACAGATAGGGAATTAGGTGGGGAAAGTGTTTGAGAATCACTCACACAGATGAAAATATAGAGACATGTATTCCTAATGAGGTATAAATGGACATTTAATTTCAGCCGTAATTCGTAAACAAACAGTGGTAAACTATTTATAATCTCTGTCTCCCACCTACATAAAGTCCTGAGGAAGTTGAGCAGGAGAAGTCCCAAGCCCATTAGAGGACGGAAAGTATGTCAGTTGTAGTAATGACCTTGATGATTCTGCCACTCGGCAAAATCTAGTAATGATGGTGCCATTCCAGCACATCAATTATGAGAGGCGTTTGTTGAGGTAATGTGCTGCACGCAAAGCAATGGGCGGGGGTGGACGGGACCTGCTGCACTATTCATGTCACCATCTGCTCCCTTTCAGAAAGCCTTGCTCCACAGGCTTGTGGGCACAGGAACCAGGGTGTGGGCTGCGTCCCCAGCCCAATTCCTCAAGCATTGCTTGGAGCCACTGCACAAACATGTGATTCAGACCAGCCAGCCGCTGCTGCCCTCACTGTTTTGGTTTCAGCAATACCCCTACGTGCAATACAAACATCCAGGCAGCGCACCTGTGCAATTGGAATCCGCTGAAATGGGGAGAGGGAGCAAACACGAGCAGCGAGGGACCACCACAGCAATAACAGGGATCAATAGAAAAAGAGCACGAGGGAGACGGCTGAAAGGGGTCATCACATACAACACCAATGTTGGATGGCAGCACATGAAATATAAATGCTTCTGAAATAGACAGGATTTCTTTTTGGAAAACCAAAAATGTATGCGTTGTATTTCTAATGTTGTAAGTCACCTCTGTTAGCCACCAAGCTGTTGACCAACTGGCACTTTGTCTTCACAACTGGATCTTCGGTTTCCACGTCCCTGAGTGTGTTTACAAAGTAAATCCATGCTCTGATTAAACTTAATAGAGACAGTGAATATCTACAAGGGCTGGGGTGATGTAATGTAATGGAGGCATCTGATCAGTATGTAAATTGAGCAGCTCACTTTGCTCATTATATCAAATGAGCTGCAACTGAGTTTGTCTCAATTATATTAAAGTTGCACAGAGCTCCATTTTCACGTTTAGCTTCATGTCTGTGTATAAGATGCAGGGCTAATTATGATTTTTTTTTTCTTTTTCTGAATTTACATTTAGGATTCCTGGGGTCCACACACACCCACACACACACACACACACACACACACACACACACACACACACACACACACACACACACAACATAGACCAAATAGTGGTCACTCTGTGGGGTGTCACTAAAAAAAAAATGACTTAGCCATGCAAAGATATCATTAAAGAATAAAGCAGAGGAATCCACGAGGACACAAAAGGCCAAGCTTCATGTTGCTCTGTGTGCTGCTGTATAATCTGTTGGCGGGGGGTATGAATAAGCTCGCCGCAAGGACAGCAAAGGTGTTGCAAAAGGGTAACGTTACAGAGACTGACGTTCACTTAAAGGAAGGTAGTCACACGTTGGCAGCCATGATGCAAGAATGGCTTACAGAGTCAGCAACGCTTCCAGCAGAGACCAGTGATGTCATGTGTTAACCTGGTCCCATGCTACTTCTACTTTATTTGACTTTTCAAGCAAACAAAACAAAAAAATGAGCCACTTAGAAAGATTTAGTCCATTCATCTTGCTGATGTTTTACAATCTATCAAAATAGAGGATTGTACTGAAGAGCTCACATGAAAATTAAAAGCTGCAACAGACAGATGCAGGAGAAGAGGAAAACTTTAGAAATATGTATTTTGTACTTGGTTTGTGTTTGCAGTATCCTGTATTTGGTCAAAGCAGCACAGAAAGACAATTACCAGCATGACAAAGAGCAGCTAGTATTTCACGAGTTCCCATCAGTGCACTAAGTTTAACTAGATTTCTCTTTTCAAGGGACAAAGATGTCAAAAAAGTTCAGAAGTTCAAAACCAAAGTTATTTTACAAAAAGTTCCAAAAAATCATCCTTTACATTCAGAAATCTATCTCGGGTGTATCTCAGAGGCGTTTGCCTTTCTAAGCACACCTCATTTGTCCTGTGTTTTCAGTCTATTATCATAAATCAATAACAACGCCGCACTATAGCTAATGGCTTCATCTGTGACGCCTCTTTCTCCATGGTTTTTGAAATATGCTATTGCACATTTAATATTGTATTTTTTTTATTCACTGACAATGAAAAATATATTTTTCTATCTAAATATGAATGTATTTGTATATATATATATTTATATATATGTGTGTGTGTGTGTGTGTGTGTACACATGCAGTGCTGTTATTTGAATACCTACTTTTACCCCTTTTTCTACACATCTACTAAATCCCTCCTTCTGTGGCTATTGAACATTTCCCATTTCTTCTGTTCCTCCAGTTCAGTTCAGCACATAAAAAGAAACATGACCAAAAGAATATAACATAAGCTACGATATCATGAGATCCAGAATAGACAATCAGCCAGGCATATAAAATCGAATGTCTGCTCTTTCGTCACTCATCAAGACATTTTTTTTTTTAATTCTCTCTTAAAATTCAAATGTTGTTCATATACTGCAGTATGTTGCCATACAAATACTCTTACACAGGAACATGGAGTGAGTAATAGCTACTGGCTGATAAAGCTGGATGCTTGACATCATGTACCCCTGACCAGAAAAAAAAAATAAAAAAATGTTGAGAGCGTGGAATCAATACTGAATTCTTCATCAGAATCATTAGTTGTGTGTTTATCCTACAGATGGTTACAACAGCCCGCTTCCATCTCTGAATACCGAAGGCAGGGTGTGTTTCAGCTGGGAGAAAGCAGCCTTGTGCAGTTTTGTGTGTATTAAGTTTGTATGAGCAATAAGGGTCATACATCATTTACCTCCTTTATACTGTCATTGACACTAAATAATTCACGTTCAATTCTTAGAATTAAACATCAATCACAAATTCTTTTCACATCTTGAATAAGTCTTCACTGAATTTCAAGTAGATATGAAATAAATTCACAGAGAGCAAAATGTCTCAGGGACCTTTTTTAATCCTGCTTTAAAGAGGTCTGTACTTCTTGTTTCAATACTGCCCCCATGTGGTGGGACGAGGGACCTGCCACAGGTACATCTCGATGATTCGACTCTGAATTTACTGGATATATATTTTCACCATAAAAAAAACCCCAAACTCACATTTTTTGTTTTTATCAGTTCACAACATGAATCTCACCTGATTGACTTGACCTGATTTTGTGTGTGTGTGTGTGTGTGTGTGTGTGTGTGTGTGTGTGTGTGTGTGAGAGAGAGAGAGAGAGAGAGAGAGAGAGAGAGAGAGAGAGAGAGAGAGAGAGAGAGAGATCTGCATAGAGCCTCATTCGCCTCATCTTTAAGTCGTCGATGCCTGTCATTCTCCTTGGATGATGTGACAGGCAGGTCTGGTGCACCGTATGAAATATGAAACAGGATGGGGACACAGTTGACAGCCATGCCACAAAGCATCAGTGAGGATGACAGGACCAAAGACCCCGGTCTGCAACACTGACATCTCTGCAGCTAATCGGAAGGTACAGGCCCTCACAGCTGCCGGACCAAAAGATGGAGAGAGGGTCAATAATTTAACAGTTGCAATATGTTGAGGCAAATCCAACATTAAGATCTCCTTCTATCCTCCCCCTGCACTCTGTCACTCTGACTTACTCAGTTCATTTTGGGAACAAAGATTCATCACCTGTCGAATAAAGAACAGCGAGGCTTAAGACGCTTTCAGACGCTTTTCATTATTTGACCATTTTCCAGTCATAATCTGCATGATTCAATTTCCCCGCTCGTGGTCCAACGCTTGTGTGTATTATGAGGCCATACATTACAAACCACGCCATCTCAGTGAGACCTCTTTTAACATCATCCCTTCCTTCCTTCCTTCCTTCCTTCCTTCCTTCCTGTCCTTTTGTTTCCATGGAAGGTTGAGGTTTTTTTCCCAGGTGTTCTCCAACACACGGGTCATGTTGCCATGACAACTGAGATGAGCAAAATGTTCTGGCAGGCATCACCTTTGCTGTCTCACCTCTGGTGGCTGGCACTCTAGTGTAGCCAGGAAAGAGGAGCTGCCGACAGGAACTCAGCAGGTGGTCTGGGAAGGGGGTGAGGGTGACAAGACTGAACGGAGGTAAAGAGTGAGAGGAAGCAAGAGAAGAAGGGAAGAAGGGGAGTCGACTGATCGGACCTCTGCCTGCAAAGAACCCCCCCCCCCCCCCCCCCCAATGGAGAAGATACACAACGCAGGAAGGAAATCCACACAAGGCTGATTCAGGACACTCACTGACCATTCCATTCTCTTTAGTTGACCATTATAAACCCCTTTCCCACATAGCAGTCGCTACATATATTAAAATCAAAGGGTTTTAATGGATCAGTAGTTCATTTAAAATCACCTTTCTAGACCTTCAGCTTAAAATATCTGGACTCTAGAACTTGTGACCTCACTCACTCGAGGTTAGCGAAAAACTGTACCTTATCCTGGTGTTGAGATAAACTTGGACCTCAGAGCACTGTTATCCAGTGGGTGGAAAAGAAGGGATTTACTTTGCATTTAACACAATCATATATGAGAATAACCACAGTCAGTTCAAACATTCAACATATGGCATTGATACACTGACATGATTTTTTTTTTTTAAAACACACACACACACACACACATTGAAAAATCTTTTAGGTTTTAGTGATCTTTTTCTTTGTAGTTGTCTGTTCTTCCCAGTCACTGCAGCAGCAGCCTGTGAGGGAGTTTCAATCATGGGTGGATATACACTCTGTACTTGACAACTTGAAGGCCAACATATGTGAATCAGCCGTAAATCATAAAGCTGCCCATCTGCAGAACAATCTGGTTCCACCAAACACCAAGAACTAAAAAAAAAAAAAAAACACAAGATGCATTTGTTTGGCCTTCATCTGTTCAGAAGTGATCCTACACCAATAAAAGTCTAGATTCCATTTGAACTCTAAAGACACTTTTAAAACTTGTCCAAAAAAAAAGAAGAGAAACGGGTCGAAAATTGATTTATTTAAAGTGGTAAACTATGCGTTTACAGCTTGGACTCAGCATGAATAGCAATGAAGGGGTCCTCCTCAGAGTTGCTGATCTTGAAGTAGGCGTGGCCTTCACACTGAACATGGATCTGCTTCCCAGTGCACTTGTTTCCTTCCTTTTGGCCAGAGATGACGTCACAGTAGGTGCCGGCGGGCAGTCCAGTTTGGAGTGTCACATCCAGGTCCCTAAAGGTGACGGCAATGACACAAACATGTTTTTAAAACAATCCTGCTGTCTTTCATTTCCAACACACATTATTCCCTAGAAGGTTTTGTGCATGGCTACTATTATAACTAATTCTTACAAGGATATATCACAAACCATCTTTGCAGGAAGTGAAACATTGTGTTTTTTCAAATGACTCAGTATCCTTAAGATTAAGATTGTACATATTTCAAGAGTTGCATTAAAATGTCAAGCACATTTTAAGCACTTTTAGAAATGCAGCACAAGGTGGTTTTGAGCATAGGTGCAATTAGTGAATAATTATTCCATACTCAAAACATACATTCAAACATATAAGGAAATAAATAATGATATCTGTAGCAAAAGAGGACATGTGAATTGCACCCGATTCCATCAAGTGGTTTGAGGAAAATAAACCAGGCTACGTAGTGTGTATTTCTGTCAGAAGATGGCGGTATAGGCAACGTTACAATAGCTGTAAAATGCAGCATAGAAGGAGATGACCTGCAAACACATCAGGCAGAAACACCTGGTCAGTCTCATGCATTAAAGATTCGCTGCTTCAGAGTTTTGGGTTGCTGTTTTTTGCAAATTTGAGGTATTTTTTTGTGCATTCTGCTGTTTCCATGAAAGGCAAAATTCACAAAACATCTAAATGTGCATCAAAACCCCTTTACAAACATGGCTAACATGTCACGAAAGCCACTGGTATATTATTGAACATATTCAACGGTGACTGGCAGCTTGTGTTGACTGTTGAGTTGGAATGGGCTAAGCTGCTGACAGGCATCCGCCCTGAGCCTCATGAATGCATTTCACGAGTGGATTATTTGTCAGCTTCAGTTAGAGCACACGTAGATGTTCTTTACCAGTCATCGTTGTTGAAGACGATGAAACCACGATCTCCACGTCCAAAGGCAACCTGGTTGTTCTGGTTGTCCCACCAGTTGGAGTGAGGCTGTCCGTTGACCACGTTACGGAAGATGACCATGTTCCTAAAGTGAGAGGTGACAAGGACGTATTTCTGTGTGGACCGCATTCGGAAGAAATTACTTGGCAGCAACTTTAATTTGACAGCATAGCACTTTACTGCTCTTCCATACATAAATCAAAAGGCATGGCGAGCAGCAGCGGGAAAGACCCCCGCTGGTTTAGAATGGAAGTGAATAGAAAAGTGAAAACTGAGTTCTTATGGGGTTGTGTTTGTTTTTGTATAAATTTCTTTGTGTTAGACTCATAAAACCAGCACATTAGATTTAATTACTGCAGTAAAAGTTATTTTTATCAGCATAACATGAGACCTGAAGACATGAATGTTGGCCTCTAACGGCAGTCAAGAGTTCTTTGTTTGCTTCTGAACACTCACGTGATCTGGCGCCACCTGTGCTCACAGACCCATCTATCTCCACAAGTCTGGTCCTGGTTGATTTGAACAGGCTTGGTGGATCCATCATCATGGCTGGGAGGCCCAGTCCAGTCGTTCTGATCCTGAGGATTCATCATAGTTGTACAACGTGAATAAGGATGAGTGCATGGACTCATTTCAATTTACTTCTTTGTTAAAAAGAATACATCAGAAGACAATAGACCTTTCCATCCACAATGTAACGATCCCAGCGGAAGCTAGACATCACCCTAGCTAAGCCATACGGGTGAGCCAGCATGTATCCGACAGCCATCTTGTAGAGCCTGGAGTCCCAGAACGTAAGGATGGACGCACCGCCAGCACCATGGCCTCTCTGGTTGTCATGGTTGTCAACGAAGACAACAGCATTGCCATCGTGCATGAAACCCCATCCTTCTCCCCAGTTACTGTAATTGAGAATACATTTATTTGTGAGGGGTAGAAGTACATCATTCATTCATTTGTTGTCCCTACCTGTTTATCCAAGCTGGAGCCAATCCCAGCTGACACTGGGCGAGAGGCTGTGTCCACCCGGGACCAGTCAATCACAGGTCTGACATATAGAGCCAGACAACCATCACACTCACCGACTACATGCTTTATTTAGAGTCTGTAAGTGGAAGTTGTTGTTGTTTTTCCCCAGGAATTCAGAATCTTAACGATTTACCATTATTTATTAATCATTTTGTGAGACAACATGTCTGAAGAAACATTTTGAGAACGTCTTCTGCAGTCAGCTTGTGCCGAAGGTCTTTTTCAGATATAAATGTGTGTGTGTGTGTGTGTGTGTGTGTGTGTGTGTGTGTGTGTGTGTGTGTGTGTGCGTATCTACACATACTTGGTGTAAGACAGCTTCTCACTGTTCCATTTTCTGAAGAGAGCTCCCAGTTTGGCACCATATTTGAACTCAGTCACTCGTCCCAGAGAGATATATTCTCTGACTCCTATGTTCTCATTTCCCAGGTCAATAACCTACAGAGAGAAAACACACAAACCAGTCACATTTCAATCACACCATTTAAAGCGGCAGTGGTTATTGTGAACTGATGAATCCGATAAAACAAATGTGAATTTTATTTTTATTCATCAAAAACATCCTGGATGTTAACATCTGCTCCAGTCTGTGTGTGTGTATGTGCTCCGCTCCCACGGCTCTGCCAGCTGCTGCCTCTCCCTACCAGTCTTATAATTTGGTCATTAACTCAAGCGGGGGGAAACACATGAGCAGTGAGTTCTCATCCACTTATATGCTTGTATTCAGATTACATCAGGGCTCGCCTGATCATGTCTTTAAGGGAACTTAGATTTACCCTTCATTTTCTCACTGAATTTGACCCTCACTTCCCCTGTGACCATGTCCAGGTATCCTTGAGCAAGATACTGAACCCCTAATTGCTCCAGATGGCCCTGCGTCAGACTAGCAACCTGTCCAGGGTGAACCCCGCCTCTTTCCCAAATGTCAGCTGGGATATGCTCCACCCCCACCCCACCCCCGCAACCCTTAATGGATAAGTGGTATAAAAAATGTATGGAGGTTCTAACTGCAAGTTTTTCTGGTAGTTCAAGGTAGGTTGTCATTTAGTTCATAAATGTAAATGTTTAGTTAAAGAAATACCTCTTGGTAAATGAAGGGTTTTGATCCATCAGGGAACCACGTGGTGTTGAGGTTATGCAGACCACCATAGACAGCTTGCAGGTCACCGGGCCACATGTGCTTGCAGGCGTCCACTCTGAATCCAGCCACACCCATATCAATCAGCTTGTTCATGAAGTCTGCCACCTTGCCTCTGACGTAGTCTTTCTCCAGAGCAAGGTCCAGCAAACTCACCAGACGGCAGTCGCGCACCTGGAGCAGTAGGTTACCATACATTCATGACATCATCTATGTTTCCTAACTCGTGCGTGTATAGGAAATTAATTCAGAGTTGTAATAAATGGAAAGATTTCTTCAGTGCCGTACAGTACCTGAATGGGATCACCATAGTTCTCAATATTGCCACTTTCGGTCGGGCATTTGCCATCATTGAAGTCCCAGTGGCTGAAGGGAACACTGGGGAATAGTTTCTTGTTGGCGCTGAACCAGCTTCCAGATGAAGTGTGGTCTCCCTCTCCACCAGCGGCTGAACACATGTGGTTGATGACTGCGTCCACATAGACGTTCACCTGTTGTATGTATAAACATAGATTGTTATATGCAACATGATTAATCAGCACTAGCTTTTCCTATCACATTGGGAGGTCTAATAGTTGAAAGTTTAATGTTATTTAAATGCTTTGCATTTACAAGTTGTGGTTAGATGTTGCACTAAGTTCAAATGCATTTTTGAAGCACTGTTGTAATACGGTTTACCCCGACATTGTTGCATCTGGTGATCATGTCTCTCAGCTCGCTCTCGTTGCCAGATCTGGAGTTCAGGCTGTAGCCAATAGGCTGGTATCTCTGCCACCAGGGCCTCCAAGGGGTGTCCACCAGAACGTGCTCATTTGGGGGGGAGATCTGCATACAGAAATATAGCATTTAAAAGCGTTAGTGTGTACAGATTGTAAGTGTAATTGAAGGAAAAGGTAAAAAGTGATTAAAATCAGTTCATAAAGCAACAATTTTTATTGTTTGTAGAGGGAATTGGAATGTAGTCCATCCGATGTGCCTGTTTAAAGCCATACATACCTGAACTCCACCAAAGCCCTTAGGACCCAAGAAGCGCTCACATTCCTCGGCGATGTCAGCCCAGCGCCACTCAAACAGGTGGACGATGGTGGTCCTGTTGGGCTTGGTGTGAGGGTCATGCTGGGCCACGCCCAGCCCGAACAGAGCCAACATCATGAACAACTTCATGCTTTCACCTGGATGAGCGGGAAAACCACACTCACGCTGCTGCTCACCATCAGTATTTGTACCATCCTCTCACACCCAGTGACCAATGAGAAATTAGCAAATGGAATCACAGAGGCACAACCCTCTCATCACTGGACAGGTGATTGAAAAATACATGTCTAAAATTGATACAGTGTATGTCTGGGAATTAATCTAAAAAAATATACCTCAAAGCAATGCTGTTTGACAATTAAGATATTTAAGGATCAGTTCAGTTGTTATTAGGTCAGAGTAAATTCAGATGTTAGAAATTAAATGAAAGATTTTGTTTCTGCCAAACAAGTTTTCACTTTGTGGGTGGATATCTCTTTGAAATTACAGAGTTGCAAAACCGAAAGTATTTCGCAACATCAAAACAAGTTTGGTGCCGTTAAAGATAAGCAGAGCCAAGTTCAGGGGTTCAGTAGAGACATGTCTAGGTTGACTTTTTTGATGAGGGGTCCAACAGACACACATGAGATATCTGGTTTCTCATCTTTTGCTTAAAACTAGCAGAGGGACAAAGAGGTTGGAAGAAGGGAAACATAAGTATGATGTGTTGAAAAGACTGGGATTATAAATAAAAAATTTTTTTAAAAAAAAACAAACCACAAAACTCTTTCTGTTGATCACAAACCTCATGTTTTCCTTACAAGCTGGGCAGAGAAGAAATGGAAGAGCCGCTAGTTTAGAGTGAAGAATGGGTTTCATTTTGCAGCAATATTGATACATAGATGTGTATTTTGTATAGCAAATTGTAAAGCTCTGTGTCTGTGTGTGTGTTCTCATTTAACTGAATTAGTGGGGTCTGTAATCAAGGGATCTACTAAACTCGCAGGGTCTGATGTGGTTTGTGGGGCCAAAATACTGGACCCCACATTGTTTGAGGGTGAAGACTTGGTTTAAGGACATGCACAGGCCAGGCTCCTGGTGCCTGGGCATGTCCTCTCTGGTTGAGCTGCCCCTCCGAAGGATATTTCCTCTTTCTCTCTCCCTCTTTCTCTCTCTCTCTCCATGGGTGAGGCTTGTCTAAAAACTCAAACTTAGTATCAGTTCCCCCTCCAGTCTCTTAAATGCAGTGACAGATACTGAATGGCGAGCAGCAACAGACTGCTAGGTTCACCTAAGCTTTTACTGCTTCGACAGCTCAAGATAAAGAAATCATCTGGCTCCACCCCTGATAAATACAAGAGGACCCCAGTAACTTCGTCACCACGTCATCCAAAGTTAAATTTTTTATTTTTCTAATTCTGTTACTTTAAATTGCTAAATCCTCTTGAATATGTCTTAATTTTTGTTCGCATATTACAAAACAAGGCTATTAAAGTAAAACTCAGGTTTCACTCTATTCATAAATCTGTTCAAATCAATAGTTGACGACAAAGACTCTAAAACATGTCAATATCAAACATATTAGTACAACTCAGATAGTTCATCTTTTATGAGAGCTACACTTTACATGTGCACCACTGAAGAATGTATTTTACAATTGGAACATTTGAATCCATCTTTTTGAATTGTAGGGCCAAAGAAAATCCTGGAAGTCAGGGTGTACCTTGACTCATACATGTAAATATTCTGTGCTGGGTGACTAAGTTCCACGGAAGTCATTGAAGTCCTGGGAAAGAGAATGAACGACCTGCTGTCACAAGCTCTTTTGAAACATTGTCTAAGATGCCACAAGCTTTAGCAATAAATCAGATTACAAAAATCAGAAGCAGATTTCCGAAATACTGTTGGCACCGCCCTATCTGATCTACAACAGCAACAGTGACACCTGTGACAGAGCAAAGGAGAGGCGGGGAATTGGCTGCACCTGGGAGAGTGTGTGTGTGTGTGTGTGTGTGTGTGTGTGTGTGTGTGTGTGTGTGTGTGTGTGTGTGTGCATGTGAGAAAGACAACAGCCTGTTTTCCATGTACATTTAAATCCGATTCAATTCTCACCTACATGTAGGTCACACAAAAGATTCTACTGGCATGAAAAATCCTTGAATTGCTTCCAACTCCAGGACCACCTTTGCAAAACCAAGTTTGATTGTTGTCTTGCACCTTTTTGTGCCTTTGACATTTGACTGGTTTGCTCGTTCCCTGGAGCCCCACCTGCAGAATGCTATGCTGAGCACTTTAAATTCTCTAAACTGCCCATCAAGTAATAATCTTCCTCTTCCCTTATAACCGCTTCTCTTATCTCCTTTCTGGTCTCATATGGAAGTGGCTGATATTTAGCGCCACTCTTTTTTCCAACTCCCCAGTATACACTCTAATATCTTCAATTTGAGACTGAATTCCACATGCACTCTCACAATGGGGCAATTTCCACTGGGTTAAGAGATACTGATAAAGATAATGTGACATTTGTTGTGATCTATTTGATAACTTTTGTCTGGCACCTAATATGGAATATCCAGACCTCAAATTCTGAGGGGGTACTGAGTAAAACTGGGATCGTTTCAACAATAAATTTCCTTTTAAAATCAATTATTTTCATTATGTCAGGCCAAAAAAACAACAACCTTAAAATCAAGTTGATAATTCAAGGTGGAAATTGGATTTATTTATAGTTAAAGTATGTGTTTACAGCTTGGAGTCAGCATGAATAGCAACGAAGGGGTCCTCATCTCTGTTGCTGATCCTGAAGTGGGCACGGCCATCTCCACCAACATTGATCTGCTTCCCAGTGCATCTGCTTCCTTCCTTTTGGCCAGAGATGACGTCACAGTAGGTGCCGGCGGGCATGCCAGTGTTCAGTGTCACATCCAGGTCCCTAAAGGTGATGGCAACATGCTTATTATCTAAAAGCCTTCAAAATGACACATGCAGGCAGGATTTTCTCCATCCTGCTCTCCTTATTTTCACAATCCTGCTCTCTTACATTCTGCCATTACCTTTTAAAATATACCTGCTATCAGTTAGAGCTGATGGTTCTTACCAGTCATCGTTGTTGAAGACGATGAAACCACGATTTCCACGTCCAAAGGCAACCTGGTTGCTCTGGTTGTCCCACCAGTTGGAGTGAGGCTGTCCATTGACCACGTTACGGAAGATGACCATGTTCCTTAATCGAGGCGTGACAAAAAACTGTGTTCAAATGTTTTGTCGTGTACAGTTAAACTTGAGGAAAAATTCAACAGAGATTATATGTACTGCATTTTGCAGCAGCATGTACACTCATGTGGGGCCCATCTGGGATCCCCTACAGGCACCCTGCCAGCTTTAGCCTCAGTTCCCATAGAGTTCCAACATGGGTTAGCCCTGGTGGGTAGATGATGGGACGCTGATGGGCTCAAACTGAATCCATATGTGAAGAATGTAGGCAGCCTGTGACTGATTCAGTGCCCATGTTCTTTGTGCCCATTCAGAGCTTGAGCTGATGTTAAAAGGCCGTACCCAGCTGAATGTGGGGGCCACCTAGCTGCTGTATGCACATGTAGCTTATAGTGGGGTCAAGAGTTCTTTGTTTGCTCCCGATAACTCACTTGATCTGGCGCCACCTGTGCTCACAGACCCATCCATCGCCACAAGTCTGGTCCGGGTTGATAGGAACAGACTTGGTGGAGCCGTCACCATGACTCGGAGGCCCCATCCAGTCATTCTGATCCTGAGAGTTAATCACAGCGGTACATTGTGAATGAATGAACAGATTTCAGTGTTTCTGTTTGTTTGATTTAGCAGAGAATACATCAAGAGCGACTATACCTTTCCATTCACAATGTGACGGTTCCAGCGGAAGCTAGACATCACCCGAGCGACGCCGTACGGGTGGGCCAGCATGTATCCGACAGCCATCTTGTAGAGCCTGGAGTCCCAGAATGTAACGATGGATGCACCGCCAGCACCATGGCCTCTCTGGTTGTCATGGTTGTCAACAAAGATGAGAGCATTGCCGTTGGGCATGAAACCCCATCCTTCTCCCCAGTTCCTGTATCCAGTATCCAGTATCACTGATTCATTTATTCACTCATTATTCATCATCTGCACCACTTATCCTTTCATAGGGTGAGAGGCCACGTTCACCCTGAACAGCTCACCAGTCAATCACAGCTCGGTCACATAGAGATAGACAGACTACTACACGGGTTATGTAAAGTTTGTAGGAGGAAGCAGGGCACCTTAAATAACCCTTGCAGGCACAGAACGCAGAAACTTCTTGCTGTGAAGCGACAGTTCGAAAAACTGGACCTCCACTATGAATCTCAGAGGTTCTCATATTTCTTTTGGATGAATTAAATTAGAAAAAGAAAGTATTTGGGCAGCACGTCATGTTTGTGCTGGTAGAACAGCAGCTGATTTTCAAGAGGTCATTTACTTTTCTTTAATTAAATACATTTCTTACTTATGTCAAGGGGGTCATGTTTTCGGTCGTGTTGGTCTGTTTTTTTTCCCAGCAGGATAATGAAAAAAATCTACCTCCACCAAGGCAAACTTGAGTCCGTCCGGTTTCTTATATGCAATGTGGGCACCACAAACACGCACGTACTTGGTGAAAGACAGTTTCTCGCCGTTCCATTTTCTGAAGACAGTTCCCAGTTTTGCACCATATTTGAACTCAGTCACTCGTCCCAGATGGAAGTATTCTCTAGATGTGATGGGCTCACCTCCCAGGTCAATAACCTATAGAGAGAAATGGTACATAAATAACAACATCAGTACGGAAAGAAAAATAAGAATTCAGCAGTATCAAGAACAAGGGTTTTTTCATTTGCTATATTACAGATTCTTTGTACAGCCTATATTCAGTTCTGCGCCCTCAGCTTCAATTTCCATAACCACTGTATTAATGTCACAGGTGCTTAAAGCGTTTTGTCTCCCTAATCCTGGATATTAACATGTGCTCCTGGGCGTCTGTGTTAGTCATCTAGATTTTTGTTGTTTCCCACAGCCAGGCTGCTTATCAGAAAGATAATCTGCTGATTCACTCATGAATGCAAAATAAGCAGTTAGTTCTCATCCAATGACACGCACGAACTCAGATTACGGATGGATCTCACCTAGATTTTTGGATGTAAATTAGATTTACGGGCTGCACTGTATTTGCTTTGGGCAAGTTTTTTGGGCGGTGCAAGTTATTTCATCCTTTACTTTGGTTTGACTCTGTGCTCGAAGAGAACACCCAAAGACACAGCAAGTACTTTCTGTTGGATGGGATTGGATTATATTTTCCATTCCTCAGTCTTTCAAGTAAGTTTTTTTTTTGGGGGGGGGGCAATCTAAAATACCTCTTGGTAGATGAAGGGTCTTGAGCCACCAGGGAACCACTTGGTGTTGAGGTTATGCAGACGACCATAGACAGCTTGCAGGTCACCGGGCCACATGTGCTTGCAGGCGTCCACTCTGAATCCAGCCACACCCATGTCAATCAGCTTGTTCATGAAGTCTGCCACCTTGCCTCTGACGTAGTCTTTCTCCAGAGCAAGGTCCAGCAGTCCAACCAGACGGCAGTCGCGCACCTGGAGCAGTAAATGACCTGGGATTTACTGTAGTCATCCATGTTTTACAGCTCATCTGAATGTTTCCTTTATTCACATGACATCATGAGCTTCTGACTAAAATGTCTCTTTACAATGGCTTGGACAGGTTTTTTTGGCAAAAGTGAAATAAAGTCACTCTTCGGTACCTGATTGGCATCACCATAGTTCTCAATATTGCCACTGCCAGTCCTGCATTTGTGGTCATTGAAGTCCCAGTGGGTAAAGGGGATACTGGGGAATTCTTTCTTGTTAGCGCTGAACCAGCCTCC
Source organism: Aulostomus chinensis (assembly GCF_037954235.1). Taxonomy (NCBI): domain Eukaryota; kingdom Metazoa; phylum Chordata; class Actinopteri; order Syngnathiformes; family Aulostomidae; genus Aulostomus; species Aulostomus chinensis. Next base: position 26,133,178 of record NC_141324.1, read on the forward strand.
ACATGAGGAGTGGGTTCCCTCTCCCCCGCCAGCTCCGCACATGTGGTTGATGACTGCATCCACATAGATGTTCACCTGCGGATGCATAAAGCTTTTTATATGCAACAAGAATAATCAACACCTCCCCTCTCTCTTTTTGTACCTTTCATGTATTTTCTTGTGACAATGAGTAGGTTGTGAGTTGATGTTAGCATATCAAAGCATGTTGGTGGTTTCAGAACTGAAGCATATTGCTTTTCACACAAAAGGGGAAAAAAATGTGCAAGATGTCAGAGAAAATTATAATGTAAATTTGTTCTCCTTGCTCTAAACATATTTTGCGCCATGTTTTTGTGGTATTAACGTATCAAAGTGGTGCGTAAAGCCTTGAGTGCTACGTCTTCATTCTTTGATTATAAAACGCACACCTAAAAGTCAAACAAAGTCCTCCGAAAATGTCAAAGTGTGTGTTATTGTAATATCATTCACCCCAACATTGTTGCATCTGGTGATCATGTCTCTCAGCTCGTTCTCGTTGCCAGATCTGGAGCAAAGGTTGTAGCCGGTTGGCTGGTATCTCTGCCACCAGGGCCTCCACGGATTGTTCAGCACAATATGCTCGTTTGGAGGGGAGATCTGTGAACAGATGGAGAAGAAGAGAAAGTATCTTATTGTCAATGTGCAAATTACAATAAAAATTCATCTACTGCTTAACCCGTCCTCGGGGAGTCCTCACCCTGATTTGAACATTGTACCACCTGCAGCAGGGATATAACTTGTCTTGGCATAGACTTTAGAGTGTGGGAGTAGAATCATGTTCTGCACCTGTTTGCTGTCATACATACCTGAACTCCACCGAAGCCATTAGGACCCAAGAAGCGCTCACACTCCGCAGCGATGTCAGCCCAGCGCCACTCAAACAGGTGGACGATGGCGGTCCTGCCATGTTTGGTGTGAGGGTTATGCTGGGCCACGCCAAGGCCGAAAAGAGCCAACAGAATGACCAACTTCATGCTTTCACTTGGACAAGCGAGAAAACACACTCACTCTGACGCTCACCATCAGTATTTGTACACAATCTCTAACACTCCTGGACCAATGAGAAATGAGCAAATATCACCGTGGAGGTTTAACAGCTGCAATGTTCTCATGGTTCCCACCATTTTAAAAATAGTAGAAGAAAAAATAGCTTCAAAACTGACACTTGGTAAACAGAAGTATGCAGTGTGCAGTGTGTTTGCTCAAAAATAAAACAAATGACACGAAGATTCTGGAATTATACGCAAAATATACATTTTTTGCAATGCTGATGACAACTTGTTGCAATGATTTTCTGCTTTCTTTGCAGTTTAAACAAATTCTATAGATCACACCAGCTCAACATATCGTCATCCTCTGAAAATGACTGCCCAAGTCATTTTCTGACAATTTTTTCCTCCCTTAAATCAACTCCTTATGATGTTTTGTCTCCAGTTTGTTGTTTTTCCAAAAAAATCTTGAAAAAATTACTCAGGCGATTATTTTAAGAAGGCGACGATCTGTTCCTTATTTACTATTGTAAACTTCTAGTTAACAATAGCAAATTGTAGTAAGTTGTTTTATCCTGCTGCCATACCAATGCTATTATAAATGGCATTACTGTATCAATAGCCAGTTATTGATAGATGCCCTGCACACGTATTAGGAGTGTGATAACACTCTCACTAAATATTAACATGTGTGTTTGACATTGTTCAGAAAGCAACAATATCGACCACATTCAAATCCTTGAAATTCCTCTTAAATTAATTTTCATGTCACGTGTTGCTCACAGGATGTCCCGTCCTTCTCATCTGTTCTCACAGTGCAAGGGAGCTTTCAAAGCAACACAACTTATTTGTCCATTGTGTAATTTGGATCAGCTTCCAAAATATTTGGGACGTCACAAATCCTGCTCACAGGCCTCTAGAAGTCAGATTTTCAACGAATTAATGAAACAATAGATTTTAAAGTTGTAAAACCCAGGAGTGTGAACAGGCCTTCCACTGCAGCCTTCTGTGATTCTCAAAAAGGCAACTGTGAGAACAAGAAGAACACGTTTTTGACTGAAGGGAGATTTTAAACTCTTGTCCTCAGAACCTGTTAGTTCTGTATTATTTATCCACCCAGTTCAACGACCACATGTTGTTGCGATAAAAAGGCGTGTGTGTGTGTGTGTGTGTGTGTGTGTGTGTGTGTGTGCGTGCGTGTGTGTTTGTGTGAGTTCTTCCTTAACTAAACTTGTAGGGTCTGTTGTTCTTTGTGGGGCCAGAATTTTGGCCCCACACAATTGTTGTTGTTTTTTTTTGGGGGGGGGGGGCTGTGTTTTGCTTTAGGGTCAGGGTTTGACATTTAGTTGTGCTGGTCAAGATTTAGGGATATAAACGAATGTCAGTGATGCCTCCATGTGAAGATAGTAACACAATTATGTGGTTTTCAGGGACACAAACCGGCCTCGAGACCAGTGACGTGGGAATTGCATGTTCTATATACAGTTTGGGACAAAAGCTCTGTCTGTGTCGAGTCAGTGGTTAGCGTTCGGGTAAGGCGAGCATTTCTTCGTGTCTCAAAAAAATAAATAAATACATAAATGAATGTAGGCCGATGTACGTAAGTGCAGCCAGAAAAAAAATTCCATCACTTTCAAGTTTTGGTTGTATCCTTTGTCAGATTTGTGGGCGTTTAAAGTGGATAACAAACCTAAACCTATACTTTGAATAAATTTGGCCCCTAAGCTCATCCCAGGAGGTTTTGTTGTGATTTTTGAATTCACTTGTGTAAACATACTCAACATGCCAAATATTGTAGGTAGTAAATTGAATTTTACTGTCTTGTTCAGTCTATTACACTTTACTGATGTAACCTGAGACAAAAACACACTGAGGTGCAGCCCCTGCGGACCTTGTATAACTTTTCAGGGTTTTTACATGCTTTGTAACAAGGCAAAGCAACACAGAGAAGCTAAATCCAATTGAAAAGGTTCCCTTCTCTGGCTTCGACAAAACACAGGCATTTTCCATGACAGGCTTCAACCTGACCTTTCACTTATTTGTGTGGGAAAAGTTCACCCTGCCAGTGGGTCAGAAAGAATTAGGAAATGATACAGGTGCGTACATATAGTTTAAGCTACACTATAAACTATTGAATGTGCAATCTTTACAGGAAATGTAGGGGTAACACACTCATCTCACATAATCCCACATTTTTCTTCTTTATGCAGTAGCAGCAATTCCCAACTTTCTGCACAGTCCACATTTGACCTCTTCATCAGAGAGTTCATTCCTTTTCTCACCAACTAATTCACAGTCCACTACCCCGGTCCATGCAGGTAGCCATAAACTGCATTTATGCAACACCGGACAAATGTACACAGCAAGTATTGAGTGTTGAGTGCTGAATTATGCAAAAGGAGTGAGATCAATTGCAAGTGAACTCTTCTGTGTTAAAGGCTTAGTTGTGTTGCGCAAACATTGTAAATTGTTAGTGTCTTAGAATCCTGAAAAGATTTGCTGTCGCCTCAGATTTATCATCGTTAGAGACTTTGTTTCATTTCTTTTTCTCGCTGTCATACAAATCAAAGTCTGTTTACGCGCAACATGACAAACTCCACAGAAATATAGTCAAACCATCTCAGTACGCCGTACATTCTGCCCTCTTCACGGAAGCAAACTGAGCACATCATTTCTGCAAAAAAGCGTTTTTCAGCCAGTTTGGTAGGTCTTATGTACGGTTGAGCTACTTACTAACATCTTGTATGACATTTTTGATTGACAGCTGCACTGAGTGAAGCGCCTGCAGATTTCTACATAGGAATAAGAAAATTTCTTCAAGTCATTTCACAGAAACTCATTGCAGGCGCAGCTCCCACCAAGCATGACGTGGTCCTTGTGTAATTTTTCAGTCATTTTATCTGTTTTGCAACAAGGAAAACCAACTCAGATAAGCGGTGAAAGGGTAGGAGGTCAAATATGTTACATAAAAACAACTAAACCAGCCTTGAAAGTATTTTCCCATCACAGGTTTCAAATTGACCTTTAATAAGAGAGAGGAACTCCACCAGTGAGACAGAAAGACTTACCCCTGAGATGTTCTCCTTGCATAGAGAAATAACCTTCAGTAAACCTTTTAATATGCGATATAAACAGTGCAAATTCAACACTGAACTAGGTAGGACAACAAAAGCAGAAATGGAAAGCGGATTTATTCGGCACTGACGACTTAGGAAGACACTTACGTAAATTTCAATTATTGCTTTTACTGTACTACAATGGGCAAAGGAAGCATGGCATTGTAAAGTGTTCTTCATTTATGTGAAATTTGTTATTAAAAGTGTCAGTTAGCTTCCTGATTTCATTCTTACTTACAAAACATCAAAAATGTATTGTAATCAGTGAGGTTACTCGGAGACTACTTAGCTGGTTTTCACTAAACTTGGTAAAGGAATCCATCATGGGCCAAAGACAAGACGGATCGGTTTTGAAGCGGATCTATGTGACAATGCAAACGTAAATAAATGAAAACCTATATATCGTGGCTGAGGTCTTAACGTTCTCGGGTTATTTTTAGTTGCTGATGCATTCGATTTTGACTTTGCCTTGTTGCTTCATAAAAGCAGTGGCATATTGAGAAGGTCCAATGTCCACAACTAAGGTAATTCACAGGTCAGTCTCTGTATGTTCCACTCATAGTGACTGAGTACAGTGCCCCAGGTTTTTTTGCTGAAAGTGGGTGGGAAAAAAATGGAGTTTAGAAAAAGAAAAAAAAAACCTGCATTGCAGAACCAATCCCAAGTTTTTTGGGTGGCCCTTGAAACTGTAGAGGCGACTTGCAGAGGTTGTGTACCTGTAAACACCGTCCTACCAGCAACACGGGCATTGTACGTCCCTGCTGCAGTCAAGAAAACTCCCTCAGTTTGTTGCTGTCTCTCACAGTTGCAGCAAAACAAACTAAACCAACACCATTTTTCATGAGATCGTGATTCATATGTTAATGCCTTTTACAAAGGGATTTGCTGAGTCTCTGTTTTATTTCATGGAGGAGGAGAGCTGGGTGTGAGCATCATTTTGACAACATGTAAGGGGTGGAGTTTCAACAGCAGCTGTTCTCACTGTCATTCAAGGAAGTACAAGAAATCCCCAGACTTTGGAAGGCGGAGATGTCTGCTGTCTGGTATCTAAGGACTAACTACAAAACATAGTGGCAAAGGACTTGCTTTGCATTAAAAGTGCAGTGAATGCCATGCCAACTGCTTGCTGTTTTTATAAATAAATGTCTGGTACATCTCATCCCACCTGGTTGTGATCTGCCCTTCTCCCTGCACCTCCCGTCCACCCCCTGTGGAGAGTGTGTCAAGCAGATATCTGACCTGCCCTACTTGGTTTCGTTCCGGATCATTCCTCCCTGTGAGTCTGCTGGTCCGAGGCAGTGAAGAGGCCCTGAAATCTCTGCAGTGGAAACTCTAACTACTTCATTTTCTTGCAGTCTTTGAGTGTTGACATATAAGGACTTAAGGGATAAAGATCCAATCTTATGGTCCAGGTTTTGTTTTTAGGTGGTCATGACCTGTACTTAGCACTACTGTTGTCAGAGGTGTTAAAAGCTGCCATAACAGTCCTGACAAAGAACATAACACAGACTCACCTCCCAAAAAAAAGTGCTAAAAACTTTCAGCTTTGTGCAGTAAAATAAAATCCATGCAGTTGGTTATTAAATATCAACTCACTTCGGATCAAATCATCAACTGCAAGTCAAACTCATATTTTCAACACTTTTAAATTCCATTTGAATTACTAGTGCGACATTTGCACCTTTTCACCGTCGTGACGCAGCAGTGCTCTGTGGGAGGAGATGTCATGGATAGAATTAAGGCCCGAACTTGTTCACATTTTCCCATGAGCCTGAAGAATTCCAGGCAGACCAAAGTCTTTTCCTGTATGGACAACACAGGACATACCTCCGGGGGCGATGAAGGTTTTGGGGGACAAAGCTTTCTTTCAGCCCAGAATAAGGGAGTTAAACTGGTCTTTTGAATCCCGATCCTGGTCCTGTCATAGTTGAGAAAGTGGTGGGGGTGGGTTGAGGCAAAGAAGAAAAAAAGTGAGTAGATGGGAGTGGGAAAATTGAGACAAAAGGAAAGATAGAAGTGAGGTGGAGGGAAAGGAGTAAGAGGTGAGTGTCTGTGGAAGTGTAGTCAAGGATAAAAAGGAGAAAAGTGAGCGCAAGAGGAGGTTGCTGCACAGTTCAGGGTAAATGAGGGGAAACAGAGGGTGCGAGTGGAAAAAGAGAGAGGGAGTAAAGACCATGGAGGGAAAAAAGAGGGGAAGGATATGAAGCTCTTCTTTTTACACCTCAAACTGTTGTTTCAACACAGACAGCTCAGGTTTAAGAGCTGCTGAACAGATAGCACGTGGAATAACGGATATTTCTATTTACAGTCTTATTATCCATATTTGGTAAACACTTAAAGAGGCATATCCAAAATAAATGAAATGCTTTTCTTGATCCATTTGGAGTTCATGCATGAGTTTGGTCTCGCGCTACACAACACAAAGACAAAGTCAAGGTTTTTGTTCTCGCCTTATTTTTTATTGCTCAGGTGCCTGCAGATGATGACAGCATCAAGACTCATCTAACTCAGGCTCAGATTTGAACGACAAATCATAGAAAATTCCTTTTTCATTCTTGATTTTCACACAATATTGGATGAGGATCTGTTAATTAAAAACGCTGGCATTTGTAGTAGCAAGTGTTCGTAAGAGTTAGTCGCTTTCCCAGGCACTTCAAAAATGTATTATTCTTAGCTTTGCATGGCTTTTTAAAGATCCCACTGATGCCATGAAGTGTAACAAGTGTTCCTCGCAACGACAGAAGTGTGCCGCCACATTTTTCCCTTTATGCTTTTAAAACGTTCAATACATGATTCACTTTTTTGGATCTTCTCAGGTATCTTGAACCCAGCTAAGCATACCAGAGGAAGAAAAAAATGTCTATAAACTAAAATCCACACAGGCTCTTCCAATGGAAAGTTTCAGCCCACTATTCTCCTTTTTTTTTCTTTTTTCTTTTTTGCCATGATGATATGTTGAGCAGATGTTGGGAAAAGCTTTCCATCTCACTGCAAAGAATAACAGCAGTGGCGGATGTCCCCCAGGAGAGCTTCACACAAACATACACACATACACACACACACACACACACACACACACACACACACACACACACACGCACACACGTAGCGCGCACACAAAAGTACACACGTATATGTAGACCTTAACTCATACACCTTTTCACAAGTCATCAAATCAGTCTCTTTCTCTCTGTCAGTCAGCACACATGGTCTCCATCCAGACTGAGGAGACACTCTGTGCAGAGACATATGCTCCTCACATTGAGACAGTAAAGAAACATGTGTCGACTGTAATCCTGACCATATACATTACAGTGTTTCCCAATTATACGTGTCATTGATGGGAGTCTCCCTTCATGCGACACAAGATGGATGGTATCAAATTTTTATTACCAATCAGTTTAATAATCCATCCATCCATTTTCTACCGCTTATCCTGTTAGGGTCACAGGGGGGCTGGAGCCTATCCCAGAAGCCTTCGGGCGAGAGGCAGGGCTCACCCTGGACGGATCGCCAGTCCATGGCAGGGCCAACACATAGAGACAGACAACCATACAGTCAATTTAGGGTATCAATCAGCCTCGTCCCCTCTTCATGTCTTTGGACTGTGGGAGGAAGCTGGAGTACCAGAGAGAACCCACACAAGCACAGGGAGAACATGGAGACTCACACAGAAAGACCCCGTGCTCCAGCCGGGGCTGGAACCTGGAACCTTCTTGCTGTGAGGCAAAAATGTGAACCACTGCACCACCGTGCCACCCATCAATTTAATATTAATACTAATATTTCTTGTTAATCAATTTATTTACAATATCAAACCTGGACTGATTTTTTTTTAATTAAAAATGTATGTCTTGCTTCAAAGATTATTTCAACATCTTTTAGTCATTTTTGGGGGGGGTTTGTTTTACAGTCTGCAGATTTATAGTTTTGCTCACATCAGTGTTGTTTCAAGCCACAGCAGGCAGCTGATTAGCAGCAAAAAGCTCAATAAGACTCATTTCAAATTATTTAGCAGCAACAAGCTCATAAACTCAACTTGAGATGAATGCAACATATATCAATTCAAAATGTTTTGTTCAGAGCTGTTTGTACTGCCCCCTGGTGGCTATAATATTACTAAACCAACCTACAGTATAAAGGACTACACTTCCAAGGACAGCAAGAGACGAAAGTAAATCGATAATTATCTGTATTGACACTACAGATGCTGACCTACGACAGGTTTTATTTCCTATGAGCCAAATATATGGAATCTTACATTTCCTATAATAAACCAGTGACAAGTTTTATTAGAATGCCTGCACCTTTAAACACACACTCAAGTTTGAAACGTGGCCATTCAGCCAAGAATTTGTAGCTTCCAAGCCTGAGCCATCGGAGTTATTTTCTCAGACTAGAAAACTCCATCCAGACGCTCACAGAAGAGAGTAGGCTGTATAACCGTTTTCACATGCTGCTGAGTAGTCATCTCCTACTTTCATGCACGAAAACAATCAGTCAATTATTTAGATTATTATTCGACTTGATTGTGTGTCAGTCAATTTATGTATCAATCTGGTAAACCGAAGCAGGCATCTCAGTGATTTAGCAGGATGAGGTCAAGTCAAACACTCATTAGGATGTGGGCTCGCGTCGAACTCATGTCATGATTTTTGCATCTTTGCTGTCACATACAATAGAACACAACTAGGGTTTAAAAGAAGAATTACTCTCTGATAACTGCTGCTATGATTTAACTCAAATCAAATTGACTTGACTATGCAATGCATGCCTTCAAGTGAATTTTAATAGAACCTAATAAAAGGAATGCCATCGCGCAGCTGGTGACTGGAAAGTTTACCATAAAATTACAGATGGAGTCAATTTTATGATCCTCTTTCACAGTAGTCAGCGGGAAATGAGAGCTTTGCTTTCATGGTCATAAGCTGAGCAACAGTTTTACTGTGAGGAAAATTCCCGAGCCCCCCAAATGATGTGCGTTTGAAATGTTTGTAGTTTCTCCTCCTCAGACATTTGTTACCTTTTGTGTCGCAATAACAAGGAATTAAGGGTGCAGGCTTTCATCTGCCTGTAGCGTGTTTCTCTGGTGTCTTAGTGTATTTCTCAGAAAGCAGAAGCAAAGACGTCATGATCAATCCGTTTCGGAACATTTGTACAACTTTTAAGAGGAATACATATCATGGGGTCAGTGAATTCAAGCTCAAGATGAAGCTCTAAGCACGTAAACACACGCACACGCACGCACACAAACGCACACACACCTGCCTAACTGTCAACCTTTTCCATTAAATCACTGCTGGCGTTGAGATACAGTTTCTTTTGTTTTCTCGTGCTTGGCTCCTCCAGAGTGAGACAAGGGGGAGATGAGAGGAGGATCGGTGGGGGGGTGGGGTGAGGGTGGCGGGGGACAGGCAGGCATGTCTCACATAACACAATATCACCCTCGCTTTTACTCTACACGCGCTGCCTCATCCCACCAACATGTCTTCCTATATCACTCCAGAGGTTATGTCTATCGATTCCAACTCCTCTCCAAACATCAGGCGAGTGTGAGGGTCCACTGCTGTTGCAGAAAAAAAATATTTTGGTGAATGAAAATACAGGACATTTAATTGGCAACGAAGCAGTGCCTCAAAACCAGATGATGAACATCCTTACTCACTAAACTGCAGCAATGTGCGGGACAGATGTCTGTCTGTGGTGCAGGAGGTAGCATTACACTTACTGAAATCAACCCTTAAAACACTCCTCTCCCTCAAGAAAAAATAGCCTTTAAAGGCAAAAAGACGCAGCGCTGTAGGTCTCAAGCTTCTACTTAAGAAGGAATAATAATAGGTGGTATATGTGGCATAAAAAGAGAAGCCATGAACTTCAGTCTGATCTCATACTAACAAGCTTTTGTATCAACATGCCAAACACCAGTCATTTTTTTTTTGTTCTCTGCAGACTTTATTTGTTTGCAGTTGTAATCGGTGCAGTCCAAGATTTGCCAGATCTGTCCAAGTTCCTGTCCTCAACCGGCTGCCTCCCAGGACTCGCTGCCATAACAGTAGCTTCAGTACAAGGCAGTGGCATAGACACACACAAACATATGTGGTGGACTGGAGGAAGGTAGGACAAAAGATGTGGTTGTTAGTCACATGTTAAATGACTCAAACGCTTTCACGGAGACAGAATTCATGGAAAGTAGACCTGCCTGTGCTGAATTATCTACACTTTTAGGCTTGAATCTCTTATAGCCCACGTATAAACCAGTGAAATGAAAACTGAATATCACAGAATAGGACGTTTCCAACAAGCAGATACTTGTAAGTCTTTCATTGTTTTCAGTCGCTTCAGCCCTGTGTGTTCCACATTGTATTAATGAAGAAACAAGGTCTTGTTTCTCAGAGAGGAAGGGGAAGAGAAGAGTGGGAGAGAAAGAATTTGAGGGGAGAGACAAGAGGATGGAGTCATCAAGTTCATCTTTGTTGTGTATACATTTAAACCCAGGGAGAGAAAATAATAAAGCACAGTCGGATGAGATTAAGATGCACAGATTATTTAAGGAGCTGTGGATGTGGGAAGTACAACCAGATGAGCGGAAAAGCAAAATAAACCCAGAAGTCTCCATAAGAGGAACAAGATTTCACTGATTGATATGAAAACAATCATAAATCTCACAATCACCGGATCTCAACCCAGATTAACACATTTAGGAGAAACGTCTGATTTATAGTGCTCTCTACGACATCTTGAATAAAACACCGGCTGAGGGGAGGAATGGTGGAGCCTCTCTAACAAGCTGGAGACTCGTGTCCCATCACCTCACGAAAACATTCAATCTCTCTCTCTCTCTCTCTCTTTAAAAGTCAGTTTATGTCCGGCTATCCTGTAATTTATCAGCTGCTTGCATTTCAAAGCGGAATCCTCTGGCTCGCCTGTCTTTAAAGTATCAGAGAGCTCCTTGAAGTTTTAAAGTGGTGATTAAAGAAAATGAAACTGTTTTTTTTTCTTCTTCTTCTTCTGATATGTTACTGAAACTGTTTGATATTCATAAATTTCCCTCTCAGAATATTGTCAGTAAAGCTGAAAATAATTTATATGCCACTGGGGTTCTGTTTAGCCAAATGTTGGTTCATTCACATATAAAGTGAAGAAGCAATAATGTGCTCAAGGTATTCTTTGTATTTTATGATTTATTTTGACCCTAAAAAGTGACAGAATAAGCAGTCAAACTGCAAAGGGCTTTCTTTTATATCCAAGTTTAATGGTATGTAATTATAAAGAAAAACTGTTGGACTATGTGAAAAATGCATCACCACAAAGCTAAACACAGGGATTTATCTTTTTTCTTGAAAAGTGGGCGATCTGGAGACAAAGGCACAAAAGAATACATGAAAAAAATATGCGCATGTAGAAGAAAAAGATCTGATCTCCTTCCCTCCTCTGCTCAAAAACAGCACAAGTTCTCAAGTGAACTTGTGCAATCAGACAAACGATGAAGGTTTTTCTTTGATGCACGGTTTAACTTTGACTTATACTAACATTGACTTACTGTTCATATCTGATTGCTGTGCTTGTGATTTTTTTTTCACCCTTAATGAATGTTTCCAGCTTCACTAACACGCCCATTTGCTCTTATTTCTGTATGGATTTCTGTACAACCCTCCTGGCACATACTCCCACAAACGCACCACCACCATAAAGCTGACCAGAGGACCTTTATGCATATGAGAATGGATGTAGACACAGAGGCCCAGTAGAATATCCAGGAAGTTAATTTTGGAGAATTTCCATGAAACTTTCGAAAAAGACCCACTTACAGCCAAATCGAATTAGAACTTCAAGAGTTTTGAGAGTTTGTAGCAGAATGAGAATCACCCCATCCAACCTTTTCACTGTTTATTTGATTGATTTTTTTTTTTTTTTTTTTTTTTTGGGTCTCTTATCGGGTCATCCCCAAACACCATAAACACCACAATGTGGGCTTGTGGGTGCACTTCTAGATGTCCAACACTAGGGGTCTCTCTGGGGATTTTTCAGAGTGAGAGCCAAATTACTCTGCAAACAAACTGATAATTAGAGAGAAAACTCTTTGGTACAAATTAGGAGGAGGGAGGGCGAGTGGTGTATTCTGAGCCCGTGACTCCAACGTTGCAACCTGAAAGTGGGTAGTACGTGTACTAAAACTTTAAAAGTCACAGAGGAAAGAGATTTACTCTGACATTTCTCTCTTTTTCACCCTCAAATTCAACTTTCATTTCCACTTATTTGGCCCGCAGACAATGTGAAATCCATTTATATTTCTAATGCATTCAGAAGAAATGTGGTGGGTGAAGCAAAAAGAGGAAAAGAAAAAAAAACAACTGTGAATACAAAACCATCTGTCTTTCAGTATGCATTACCATTTTTGAAGTTAGGTCACCACAGACGAGAGCTCTGAACTCATCTGTGCTACATACCTGCATTTAATTTGCACTGGATCACTTTTAGAGTTGTGTGTTCAATGAGATGTAACTGTTTTCTTTTCTAATTATCGTTGGCTAACTATAATAAGCCCTGACTTCACACTTTATTTAAACTGCAGTGAGTATGTATTTGATTCAACAGATGCTTGATATGACATTTTTATTGTTATCTTATATCAAGATCACTCGTTATTGTGTTAAGCTTACTTTCTCATGGAAGCCAGAATCTCTATTTTGAGAAAAGAAAAGGCATTTTTCAATGTTTACTTCCAAGATCACAGCAATGTAAATTAAGCTGTAATCACCGGAAAACATCCATATCACACAGTAATTTGCTCTATTCTGCTTTATATTGAGTTTTATTTATGTGGGGGTTTTTTTTTATTCAGTTTTCTACATATATATGCATACATAATTAAACATAAAGTTGACTTAATAGCAACACAGGCCAAAAGGGATCAGTCTACCTCTGTTTGGAGGGTATTTCTTTTGATCAGTTGAATATCAGCTTTCACCACATCTTCACAGCAGAGGTCCAAAAACTTACAGTGCACTTCTTCAGTGCCACAAACCAAACCCTGTCCGTAGTCCTGTTTCTATCTCTCCATAACAAATCAGCTTTCATAAGGCCATAAATCTCCTGTTGTCTGAGCACTGAATGGTGCAATAAAGTTGGTCAGTCAGTCAATTGTTTTTGCTTCTTTATTGAGTGTGATTGAGCTTCAGCCAAACGTCTGGAACTAAACTAAGCCCAGACCATTATTAAGTGTGTGAGCGTGCGCTCGTGCGTGTGTGTGTGTGTGTGTGTGTGTGTGTGTGTGTGTGTGTGTGTGTGTGTGTGTGTGTGTGTGTGTAGCACATATCTGGAGCTTGTCTGACAAAACCACCCAGTATTGAGAAATGTTGGTAACAGCGGTTTGTATCCTAGCTGCAGCTATACAGCACTGATGTGACTTCATGGCCTCAGATATTCTCATCAAGGGCCACCTGTCACATCTGTTGAACACTTTCTATGAAACGGCAGAGTTCCTTTTTTCTCCGTGAAAAACCTGAAAAAAAAGGTGCAGGGTGAATTTTGTCATACATACACACAAACATTCTTTTCACTCTTTAGTGATGTGCTTTTCCTGATTCATTCGGAATCCCCGAAAAATCATAAAGTTTATATAAGCATGTCTTTTAAGGAACTGTAACCTTTCTTAGAGTCTGAACATTGTGCCCACATTTCTCACCCACTTACCCCCAAACAGGAAATTTCAAAGTATAGCCTTCGACTTTGTGTGTGTATGTGTGTGCATCTCTAGTTTATGCGTATATGTGATTTTCTACGTTATATTTGTTCCAAGGTATCAATTTGGTGAGCTGGGCTTGACTTGGTGGCCAGTAATAAACTTCTATTCCAGTGCTGCCTGTGCAGTGGCCCTTACCGCAGGCTGTGGTGTGGCTGGCCGCCGGTGCCACCACATGGAGACCCATACTGGTATGACTCACTGGCTAGCTACTACAGCTCTCTGAACACAGGCCCACAAACTGATGCCTCGAGTTGACAGGCTTCAAAGTAGCATTCAAAGTAGGGGGGTTACGATATGATTTACATTTACATAAACCTAGAATCACGGGAAATTCCGAGAAAGACATGTACATGATTGTATGTGACATCCACTTGGGAGAATGTGACCCTGGGTAGCCCCAGAAATAGAATTCAGGTAGCAATCAACGGTGGAACATATCTAAGAACATTTACTCCGATGCTGCACGGTGTAAAACGTAGCATGGTGCGTTTCATTCTATCGATGTTTGTGCTACAACAATAATGCCTGGTCTTTCTTCTTCTTCTGTGTCTTTTATTAAGCTGTGCTCCACTTTTGCCAACTCCGTTGTTACTGTTTTGGCTATAAAATGGTGGATACATTGTTTGGAGCATCACACAATTGCCACGCACAATCAATTTCGCGTGATCAATTTTGTACGGTAACACTGGGAAAGTCGGAAAGACCCAGAAAATTCTATCATTCATCTACTGAGCTCAAGGGCTGACAATCTCAGCCTGAGAATACTGCATTGATATTATTGGCTGTAAAACAGTGGATAAATTGTTTTGAGTGTCAAATAACCCTTGTGAAATTATTTATTTCTGTACAAGAATTTAATCTATTTTCTCTGATAACATTTGGAAGGGCTAAAATGTGATTGAAATATTTATCCAAATTCATGTTAGCCTAGGGCTCGCCAGAAGAAGTCGTCCCAGCCTCGGCCTGCCGAGTTGTTACTGTTGTGGCAATACAACAATGGATAAATGGTTTTGAGTGTAAAATGACCCCAGCAAAATTACTGATTTAACAAAAGTAACTGATCCATTTACTCTGATGTAATTTGGAACGGCTTTAAGCTCTGTATGATCAAAATATGAATTCACATTCACCAAGAAGTAGCCGTCTCAGTCTCAGTCTCAGGCCTACAGAACGGTTAAAGTTGCGGCTGTAAAACAGCAAATGAAACAGTTTTCGCATGAAATAACCCTTGCATGCGAATAATATCACTATCAGAATCTGATCCATTTGTTCTTGTTGCATTTGGAAAGGTTAAGAGAGTCACATGATCAAAATATCCACTTTAAAGTTGGTAGAGGGCTAATCGGAAAACCTAAGTGATGTCCCCAGTAACCGTGCCCAGCCCGTATCTGTATCTATACACATCCTCTTAGGAATGGTGCCATGCACAAAAACTCCATACTGTAAATTCAGGGAGATTTTATTAGGGAAAAATAAGCTTATTAGCATGAGTACTAATTTGGCAAGGGCTTGAAGATAAGGGACATTTATTTAGATGAAAATATGATGCGCTATCACTTTAAATAAAAAAAAAAACGAGACATTTTTTTTAGTGCCACGTTGTACTTCTTCTCCACTAAATCTCAGAGGAACATATCGTGCTTGTGTTTATCTGGCAGATTTAGTGACTTGTTCGATTTTTTTTTCAAAACAAAACATGAAGACCTTATAAAATAAAATGTTCCAAATAGTTTCCTCAATTAAGAATGAATGGGTTTAAGGTTGGAGTTGGAAAACATTTGACAAAACACAATCATCATCCTTTAAATGACCCAAAAAAGTATTTGCATGCTAGTAGCTTTTCTTTTAATATCTGATTCTCTGCAAGCTGGCACTAAAAATGTAGTCATAAGCTATAAAACTTTTAAAGGATTCACAGATTAAAAAAAAAAAAAAAAAAAAAAACAGGCATACAATTTTATGGATTCATTTCTGGCATTTTTGTTTGACCTCTATAACTTACAGGGGAAAAAAATGAAATATATAGGAAAAAATGCTACCTGATTCATGGTGAAAGCAAAGCTGTCTTTGGAAACAATGACACTCCTATTGGGAGGAATGATTCCACATGCGGGAATGTGTTCTCACTCTGTTTAAATGATTCCAGACATGATTTTCTCCCTATCGGAGGGTGCACACAGACAGCAAGCATGCACATGAAAAGTGTATGCTCAGAAATACACATGCCTGCACACTTCCACTCCCTTCACACGCCACTGATACATAAACAATCACACACTCTCTACTTGAATATCTTAGCAGCCAGGATTCAACTGATCTGCAGCGCCCATGAGGTCTCTTTGTCAGTGACTTGTTATGGCGTCACGCGTTTGAGACCAGATACTTCAAGTGTTAACCCAGCTGCTCTGCTTCCTCCATGTTTGAGTGTTATTCATATAAAGTAAGTATCTCAAGAGGAAATGGTGATGGTTTAATGTCACTCAGAAATCTTCATATGTTCTAGCAGGTCCACCCAGATTCCTCCTTTTCTTAAATCCAGGATTTGGCATTCTCTGACAGACAGATCTTGGACTGAGAAAAATAGATTTGGGTGGATGCCTTAATAAGGAATGTGGGTTGAAATTATTAATAACAAGATGAATACGTTTTTGGAAGCACAGAAAGTCAGTGTTTTGTATTAAGATGCAAGAAATCTAATTATGTCTATCTGTGTTTGACTCAATAACTGTTGATCTGATCGACCCCAAACTTGGCGTGCGCATCGCCAGTGCCCTGAGGAAAAGTAGTCCTGAGTTTGAGGGTCTAAGCGTCTTGGTTTAGGGTCTGAAAGCATCTCTCTGTATGTTTACTGTGAGATCTAAGTTGGGCCTCCAATATTAAAGTAAGAACTATAAGACCCAGTCAGGGTGGTTTTGTGACATCACACAACCCACAGACCCTCAAACACCAGGTACCGCATTATAATGAATCACATTCACAGAAAATATCCCTCGATTCTTATCTCACTCATTTGGTTTTACAGCCCACAACTTTGCTGTTTTTGAACACTGTTTTCCTCAGTGTCTTTTTCAGATTTGACTCATGCGGACTACAGTCCCCCCACAGCTCTGTCTTTAGGAATGATGGATTTTGAAGGTTTGCTACAGACATTTGTGGAGGGACGCATAGGCACCGCAGCTTACAGGCACTGTGGAAACAACACCCCATCCAGCTGATGGTTACCGCTACCCAAACCACCATGTTGGAAATCACCCAAACCCCCACACCAAGGGAGGTGAGGATCATGGAAAGCACTGCTATGGCTACTGTTCTTACCTTTTCCACTGTGAATACATACATGAAATGACTGGACAGAAAGTTGAATCAGTCAGGCTAAATTAGTCATAGACCATATTTTATGGTACTTTACTGAAGCAAAACATTGTTACAGTGCCATCAAGAGAAGATATACTGCACTCAGGGCTTCATTGCAAGTGGAACAAAATGGTCCATTCATATTCCCAGAGATGTGGCTGATATGATTGCAGCATTCTAAAATCCACCTCATCTGTTTTTCCATATCTGCAGCAACAGTTGTCTCTTTCACTGGAGAACACGGACGTAATCAAGGAATCAAGCTAATGTGTTGTGCGTTTTAGTTACTTTGTGCTTCGAGGTATGGTGTCTGTTGTGCACAAATATTTTCCAATGCAACAAATCAGAATCTTGGGCTGGGTTCCGTTGCATTTTATCATTCTTACCATTTTTATATTTGATAGCCTTTATTATCCATTGAAATTTACGACACACTACCGTCAAATGACCTAAGATTAGATGAACATTAATCAACTGATTACAGCAACAATAAGGTTAGTGGCATACTTTTGAGCCAGGATTGTAAAACGTGTTATTTCAGCCATCTGATCCTTGATCTGCATTTTCCAAACAGAGCTGGAAAGTCCGTCTAATTGTGACTAAGCAGAGAAACATGTGAACCTGGGTGTGTAATAGTGAGGCCAAGTCATGATTTAAATTCTTGAAACATAAAGGGCTTCTTTAGATGCCAGTTCCAAGTCTTGGCTTTCACCGTGACCCACATTTTTTTTTTTCTGTTCTATTTCTTTCTTATTCAGCTTCTTTTCAACATGTAGTTTCACAGGAGATAAATCAAGAGTGGCCAAGCAAAGATATCAGCATCACACACAAACATCAAAGTTGTCCAACAACATGCCGCAATGTGAAAAAGCAAATGTGATGATTATGCAGTGGCTAGAGTAAGTAGACGAACAAGACCAAGACTGTTTTTGGAACCACCCAACACCTTTCATCAAGTCCAGTAGTAATATTGGGTGTTGATTTTGAGTCCCTGAATCACATGACATGGAAGCTTTTGGAAAGACAAGATAAATATTCAAAGGAAACATACAAGGCTTTAAAATGCAATAAAAAAAAAGAGCTATGTGTACAAAATTAGTCCAGAGTAATGTGTCAAACAAATCCTCCAACATCATTCTGCCAGTCTGGCTCTTGATTTCGGATTTTGATTCATTAGTCGAACATTTGTTTGGGTTCTTTCATTTTCCACTTAACTTTTACTCATTTGCACAATAAATCAAGGTTATCCATTCATAAGAAAGTAAAACAGGTCAAAGCAGGTTTACTCTGCTGGAACAAAAATGGTTAATGTTGTTATTCTCAGTCCGCTTCAGCAGCTCTGCCAAGTACAAAGATCAGCATAGTGCTGGGTAAATACATATATGTTTTAGACCACTGTCAAAAGGTTGATGGCTGGTTGGAACATAAATTTCCAAAGTGACTGGTTTTATGACTGGAGACCCTGCGTGAACACCCAGTCATTAAGATGTCACTTCGCCGCAATTTGCTGAGTCACCAAAGAGTGGCGTTTAACTCCAGCATAAACTTTCACTCCTGCCTGAGTTAGCCGGACATTCCTCAGCAGAAACGTGGAAAGAAGAACAAACTTTTATCTACGTTACCAGAATCCAGAGGTGATCAGCCTCCACCCCCCCCCCCATCCAACCCCCCCCCCCCTTCAAACCCCCCTCTCATGCCAAATCAGCATTAATGAGGGCAAACATTAAAACAGCTTTTTATTTGACTTCTCACCTGTGCATCATTAACTACATCCTCTCTCATTGTGGTTTACGCCTGATGGGACCAAGCTCAACCTAGCAGTAATGGGGATGATGTAGAAAAGAAGGAGAAAAAAAACCTGCTTATTAGAATTTCTACCACAGTTCTGAGAAGCATATGAAGGAAATGATGGCTGGATTGCTCACTCCTGTTCTATAATACGCTAGACACCGTTATCTAACACAAGGAACCTTTATTATGCAGTCCTGATCGTGTACGTTTGGACAGTGTCCATCACATCCCAAAAACAAATTTGGATCTTTGCTGCTACAAAACATACAGTCCAAGTTTCAAGTAATAGAAAAGAACTGTTACAAAAAAAAAATCCAAATCAAAGCAACTTTCAAGATTGGTTGCTGTGCCACATTCATATCCAGTAATGTAACAGATTTGGTAATTTATTGTTTACATCCTTGAACTGCTTAATTCCCAGACCCCATTCCTCTTTTAAGATAGATCTTCATTTGCAGAATATTTCCATTCAAAACACTTGCTATTGTACAAATGTCTGTGTGAAATCTGATTCTCTAAATAAATGTGTTTATGCAGAGCATCAAAGATGACAGCAAGATTTATGCTTGACAATAACAGTAATGAGGAACATTCGAAAACTTCAACTCCCACAGTGCTCTAAATCCAGTTCTGTTTATGAATTCAGTTCAGCTAATTGGCATGGCAAGCCACGTGTCCTCATTCGCCAAGTTCTCTACTTTGTCTTTGATTTGTCCTCTCTAGTCTCTTGTCCCTTCTTTGCTCTGACATCTCCCAAGTCCTGTCTTGAATTTATTATGTTGCTCTTCGTGTTCATAGTTGGAGTTTACAGTCAAGAGTTCCCCAGTAATATGACCTGTTTGACATCCTTAACTTCTCCACCCTGGGGCATGATCTGTCGATGGGTTTTGTCTTTAGTCCACATGCATCCAGTCTCTCTCCATTATCAGTTTTTACTGCTGAGGGCTTGAAACAGGGCTTAGGTAGACTTTGGCTCATGAAATACAAGATGCTTGGGGCATGTTTAGATTATCATAGACCTCTCCTCTAAACTCACCATAACACTCTGCTCACTTCAGCGCAGAAATGCATTCATCTCACTTGACAAGAAACATGAATATGGAATGGCCTTGCTTCATCTCAGATATGTCTCTCTTCTGGTACTCTTCAAGGCTGATCTCTACTTATACAGCTGTACCCCAGAGCTGATTTCCTGCTTTGATGGTTTTTTTTCAGAGTTGGCAACATCTGTCCAACCAGGTATGTCAGATGCTTTGTTTTACAGAACCATCAGGGAAGTTATAAACATACCATTTTAAAAAAATACTAGGCAGGTGATTGGATGAATCGCTTGCCCGTCACCTACCATCTGTCACAGGCTGTCTTCAACCGTTCAGATCAACGAACTGACGTAGACACCAAAGACAGTCTGTGGACGAGCGAAACTATCTTTCCATAGATAAAAGGCCTCTGTATGTTCTGTTGACTACCAACACGGGGGTCGCATCCCCCTTGTTGGTGGTCATACCTTGTCTCACAATGGGTGTCTGCAAATGGAGACAGGGTGAGAGTACGTGTCCTCGTCACTGCTGTAGCACCTCCTCTGGTCATTTAAGGTTGCTTGTTTGGAGATAAATAGCATTATCCTCCCTCGGGCCACGTCCCCCTGGTGAAGCTCCTCACTGCCAGACTGAAAAAAAGCAACTGGCAACTCCACAAACAGCCCTCCCTGAATCAGCAGCGGGCGGCAGAGCAGTTACCAGGAATCATGCTGATCGGCAGTCTTCATTTGGGAAGAAATGGGAGCAACAGGGACAAAAAAAATAAAAATACCTCGAAATTTGAATTCTTTTGAATCATGAGACGTATTAATTTGTGGTGTTTTATCTGCTCTTCCACTGCTCCCATGTGAGTGATGACTATGCAATATAATGAGACGCGAGACCTTCCCACGTTGTACTAAACCCCCCACTAGGTGAGGCTGTCTGGGTACACATGCACCTATAATAAGCATGCCCAGACAAACATACATTCCACTCAGTCGTTATGTGGTCTGCAGAGTCTAGTATGCATCCCTCTCCACTCCCCCGCCAGCCACACACTGCTTTCTAGTTGGATAATTCATAGTAACAAGGAGGCTCTTGAGGTTACATTGACTTCTGATCTGGTAGAGAACATTTAAGACTTCAGAGAAGATGGTTGTATTTCTACTTAGCGCTGTTGGTTTGGCATATTGATGAAGGGAACCTCCACTCAGCTATAGACATGGGTTCATCTTGTCCCCTCATAATTTCTGTCTGCTTCAGAGTCACAGTGTGGAGAAAGTGAATAAAATTGTAAAAAAATATATATATATATATATGAGAAAAGCAAGTTTAGTATGAGACCAGAGGAATCCTGGACGCTGTACGGGGTATTAAATGCATCAAATATTAGAATAAAAACAAAAATTGCAGTGCATTTGAGGAAATGTTGATTTGTAAAATATATGTCACTAAATGAACCTGTAACATTTGATGGAAGGTGTGACAGACACCCGTAAGGAATTTCATTAGAGAACTTGAAAGCGCTCAGATAAAAAAGCTCCCTCCA
Organism: Aulostomus chinensis; assembly: GCF_037954235.1. Classification (NCBI taxonomy): domain Eukaryota; kingdom Metazoa; phylum Chordata; class Actinopteri; order Syngnathiformes; family Aulostomidae; genus Aulostomus; species Aulostomus chinensis. The sequence goes on from NC_141324.1 coordinate 26,154,762, forward strand.
AAAGAAAAACAAAGCCAGTGGGCTACATTTTTAAGACATTGTTTTTATAGCTGCACTGGGTTGAACCATGTACGTAGATACTTATAATAGAATAATTATACAATGTCGTCTTGGTACACATTGGCACTAAATGCATCAGTTGTAATCATATGCCTCTGCCTACAAAGAGGGCGGCTCAGAAGTCAAGTCTTCCTGAAAATTGTAGACTGGCCCTTAAAAGAGGAATCTATAAGGAGGCTTTGGGAGTACATTTTCTTGGCGGTGTCCAGTTTGAAAGCAAAACTGCAGACTTTCGTTTCAGTTGTTCATATTTTCTCTCTGCCAGCGCAGGAGGACTCCTCAAATTAAAGCAAACATTTTGGGCCGCCGTCCCGGGAAGCAACATGAACAAGAGGTTCTGACACTGTCCGCCAAGCAACATGAATCAAAGTGGCATGAAACAGAAAGTCAAACATCTGCCACAAAACCAGTGAACACAACCAGGCTTTTGGCCCCCCCCTTTTTTTTTTTTTACTGCTGAGAAAGCAAAAGGTCATCTCATCAGGTTATAAGGTTGAATCAAACATTAGCCACAGGGTGTGTTACATCATGTCAAATATGAAAGACAAACGCAGCTGACAGAATTATTCATGACCCATCTCACCCACTCTACAGGCAATTTGAGCTTTAACTGTTGTAAAATACCAATGGCTTACAGAAATACCCACAAGAAGGGATCTGGTAGAATTGTGGGTTGTATTTTTATGAATGTAATTTATAAATTAATGGTTGTAGGTTTTTAAGTCTTTTCAGACTGAACGATGAAATGCGAAAACAAGGAATATGATAGAGACATGATATGCTTTGCTAGGACGAGCTGACAGAATCAAACCGCAGTTCTTGCTGTCGTGCGACATACAAGACACACATAAAGAGCTTTCAGCATTTTACATTGTGTTTTACCCAGTGATACACATACACACGCACACACACACACACGCACACGCACGCACACACACACACACACACACACACACACACACACACACACACACATATCAAGCTTTATACATCTCAGAATAGGTTATATCCCAGCAAGATGGTGAAAGAATCAATCAATAAGGGCAGGTGTTCATACCTAACGTGTAACTGAAAACAAATACAACTAAATGGATGGACAATCACTCTCCATCAAGCTAATGACCATCACTCTTGTTTAAATCTCTCTATCACCTCCTTTGCCTCCTCTGACAGTGAGGCTATTTTTCTTTTACCGGGCAGAATTTTCCAGTTTCTCCCCTCGCTGACATCCCCTCCACACTTCCTGGTGACAGCTACTGATTGCTACAACTGTTCTCTTATTGTTTTGGTTGCAAACTTCCTATGTTTCGTAATTAGTGATGTTTTTTCCAGGGAAAATTCTTCCCCAGTGGGAGGAAGAATGAGTGAAAGCTAGCCGTAGAGAACAAATCTATGACACTGTGTGACCTACGACTTCATTCCGACAAGTTACAAAAAAATAAAACGATACCTATTGTCATTTTAACAAGAAACCAAACCTTGCTGCAGGTAAAAGCGATTTCTGTGATGGGAGTATGTCCCCTTCAAAAAAAGAATACATTTGACTTTCGAACCTATAATGTTTTATGATGTGTGAACGCTATGGTTGAGCTCTGGTACGTTTATACACAAGACTTAAGTAAACATCATGGTTTTGGCTTTATTACATCCTCATGGTAGCGGTTACAGTAATAATTCGTTGTTGGAAATGAGAAACTTGTATACAGGAAGTGAAAATCAATTTCACATTGCAACATTTTTTTGTGTTTTGTTGAAAACATTTGCAACTCTAAAACAATCCTGAAAAGGCTGGAGAAGATTTGACACTCGTGGCAACACAAGGGACTCCAACAGCAGTATCTGGTTGCAAAGTCTGGTGCTTGGTTGACCCACTCTCCCGCCAGTCACATTCTCTCTAGAACTCATACATTCCATCTTCTGTAAACAGCCTGGCACACGCGAAACTGATGCCTGAGTGGTTCCTAATGTGTCATAGTTTGGTGCAGAGAGCCACTTGTAAAGCATTTGACCATGAGGATGGAGGGTGACACAGCATGTTGAATATTACGCAAAAAGTGAACACCAGCGAACTAAAATGCTTTGAGTGAACACGTGTTCGCAGGTGTTTGCTGCCACCACAGTGGCCAGCAGAAGAAGACTGTGGTTTTTGCAGAGCTGCAACCAGATGTGAATGTGTTTAAATATACAAAGCACTGCAGAGAGTTTCTGAAAAAAAAAAGAAAGTTTAAAAATTGCATTGCATGGTCCAAAAAAACCTGATTAAACCCACACTAACAAAACAGCATTTGATTTCTGGAAGGCATGTAGCCATTGATCTGCATGTATACCTAATCCTTATGATCCTAATGTTATTTAATTAGCCACATCTGCACTATGTTGCACTAAGAGTTTCCCTCCACATATTTAGTGTCTACGAAACCTATGGTTCTAATTTCTACTTGTGATAAAACACGTAAACACTTACAAATTTTCCAAAATGTGTTTTTAGTTTGTATGACCAAAGCTGCCATTGCACCGCCTTTCATCGGTACATGAGGAAAACTAAATCAAGGGGAGGACTCTATAGCTACCACCTGTGCTTCCATTCTGTGTTCCAGTCGTTTTTATCCATTAATTATTATCAGGCCTGAGAAGCCCTTCTGTCCAAATAAAATGTAAGGGCTCCTTGATGAAACTCACAAAGAAAGTCTGGAACACATTTAAGTTTGGCCACTGAAGCTTTTATATTAACCACTGGCCCATGTAGAGCCTGTTTGAGCTCTCTTTTCACATTCTTGGTCTTTCAGGAAGTGTCTAAAATAACAACTCCACCCCACTTAATTTGCATTTGGCTGCATTTTCTGCATTCAATGTGTATTTCTCCATGCCTATTATAACTACATTTCTTTATGAAAGTGCTTTAAAAAAAATCACACACTCTTTAATATTTATAATGTTTATATAAATGTAGATTTTTTTTAATTGTTATTTCAAAATTGGGGACCAAAAAAAATGCAGTCTTTGGGGTCCGGTAGTTTTTGGTCTCTCTCTTTGTGTCCTCTGCGTCCTCATAATGTTGCACCTGGACGCAGTGATGCTCCGTTTACGGCTGTTCAGACTCTTGCAAAGCACAGGGGGGCGGGACCCGGCACAACTTTCGCGGCTGGTGATTTGATGAACCGAGGATTTTCCAGTGTCAGTATCTTACAGTCGGCCCTGGCGTTTGTCCAACCTCCTGACTGTGCGCAACCCTCAAGAAGCCGAGTGGTTTGCGCTTTTTTTCATGAAAGCCCTTTACCATCAGTCTGTCTGAGCGCTGGGCTTCAGGGGGAACGGGTCTGAAGGGTCCTGTCTGACTGTGAGAGACATCGTTATACATTCTCACATGGCGCTCTAGTATAAGCACACTCTTTGTGGATTGTGGAAGGGACCGAATTTGATTTAAAAGTCGCCCGTTTCTAGTTCCTCCACGGGCGATCACCATGGAGATGCAAAGGTGGCCCGCCAGGTGGAAAACGAAAAAGTGGCTTTGGGATTCTACGCTTACCGCTGTTGTCACGATCATTGTAATTCTACAAGCTGCCAATGTCAGAGCAGGTAAGAAGCTGCGTGATACCCACTGTAGTGGCCAACTCCAGGGCATCCTTGTCAGCTTGACAGCGTTTTATAGGCTGGCAGTCTGCCCCGGAGCTTTAAAGGGATAAGGGGATAGTCAGCAAAGTCATAAATTCAGCTGATAATTTAAACTGAGATTGCACATTTTTTTTAATAGGAGAGCAATTCTATCGTTTTTCTTCAAAATTTGGGCATGATGTCGAGGAAACGTGTCTTGACGATGGTGCCTTAAATTAATATTTGGCTGACACCGAATTTAATCACTTGACTTGCATCCATTTCTTTTAATAACCCACTTTAGCTGCTGCCAGCCTCTTCGGGTTTATCACAGTGGAATTGAACTTCACCTAAATGTTTAATGTGTTTAAATTCATGGCAGATTGAAAGTGATACATAAGGTCCCGTTTTTGGCACAGAGTGACTAAGATGCTGCTCTCTCTTAAGTTTCCTCACAAGTATCACCAAGTCTGATATTTAGGTGTGGTCAGCGAGGGAGAGGATTTAGTGTCTTCTTGGTGCATATCCTCAGGTCATGTGCGTAAAGTTGAGTAATTATATACTTGCTTGATTATATTCATCTTTAATCTAGTCGCGTCTATTCAAAAAAGTATCAGTTCTGTGTGTACCTTTACGTGTGTGCGTGTGTGTGTGTGTGTGTGTGTGCGTGTGTGCCATTCCCCCACTTAGAAATACTACTGGGAACTGTTTTACGCAAAACCTTTACGCACGACGCACGTAGAGTAACCACCAGCCCTTAAGGCACATAAATGTGACCAAACTATCAGTGGAGTTGCCTCAGTGGTTAAGATTGTTTATTTCATTTGTAAACGCTATGGTTCCCCTACTTTTATTACAAACTGATATTTTCCTGCTGCCCGGTGTCATCTTATAGATAGATTTTTTTTTTAAATTATGATTATTATCACGAATGCAAGTTTATATAATGCAACGGGCTTAATTATGTGAGTGAAATTCATATTCTGGCCTGCAGGATATCTTTCCATCTTTCCACCTCATCCAGGCTTCCAATAAGTCCAAGAAGGGGCGTTGATGGAAAAAAAATCTGGAGTATTTTCACTGGTTTAAAAACACATATGTGGGTCACATTAATCACTTCTTTCTTTGGATATTTCCTTTGTCAGGGAAGTCATGCAGACATCCATACTCTAGTGTAGCGTTAAGCCAAAAGAAGAAGAAAAAACATGTGTCTACCTGATGCATGTGGAGTTGTTAATATTTGTGGTTGAAAATACTTAAGTTGGATAATATACAATAGCTACACACTTCACAACCATAAATCCTGCCCTATTTTATAGCAGCGCCATCAAGAATCTTCAATATATGAGAGTATATTGCAGGAAGATGCCCCAAAAACAAAAGATAAAGAATGCAAATAACCGGTTGATAGCTACCACAGTGCCATGGTTTGCCTATTGCCCAGTTTTCTTTACGCTGATGGATATTTAAGCTAACCATAATTGTACGATGCGCTAGAAAACATTTACAGGCTTTCCAGTGTATTTTAATTGCCACAGATGCTGCCAACTCTCATTTGAGTGGCAGTGACACGAAAAGACATCTCAAGAAGCCTCTCCACCATCACCACAGAGATGATGAAGTCAAAATGTCACGGGTTTTAAAAGTCAAAATCGCAATCTGTAAACAACGAAGTGAGTTATGAGATGGATTAAAATTGTGTCTGTGCAGCTGAAAATGCTGTATTTTAATGGCGAAACTGCCTCGACTGCCATGATTTTAACAGGCGTGTCTCGTGTCACAACATGCTTTCACCGCCTCTGGAGAAATCACACTTCTTTGTCATGTTAGTAGCTGGTTAACATGGCAGACAGTATATCACAGGTCTTCGACAGCAGTAGAGAAGATGTCATTAAAAAAAAAAAAAAAAATCAGAGAGACTGACAAATTACCCCTCAGACAAGGCTGTGGATAGCCTGAAAATACGCTGCTACCTTTTGCACGAAAGAACTGTCTTCTCTACTGTGGTTTCCATCCTTATCATTAGAGTATCATGGGTTATCCCTTCTGGAGGGTGGAAGGATGAGAGGGTTTCTTTTTCTTTTTTTTAATTTTCAGGATGCATTTAAGGAATAGCACGCTGGCTGGAATATGCCTACTCATTTGAGGTCTTTAAAGTTGCTGGGATACTGCCTGTTTTTCTGAGCTTCTGTGAAGCAGTGAATTTGGAGAGAGAGAGAGGCTGAAGAGTTGAGGGTGCGGGTGGTTGGAAGTGGGGTGGGGGGGGGGTGTCCTGGGCAATTCAGCACATCTGGAATATATGAGGCTTTGAGGTATGCAGTAATGCAGAAAGGTATTCTGAAACTCACAAAGAGACCCTTAGTCCAAGGTTTTTTTTGTTTTTGTTTTTGGGGTATTTTTTTTTTTTTTTCAAGAACCAGTAGCTCTGTACTTGGGACAAAATTCTGAAGAGTCACAGACTATTTTTCTTTTCTTGAAGCATTTGGTGTTAGGCTTAAAACTTGGCATGTGGTACCTCACATTTGTATTTTATTTTGCCTGTATTCAAGTAAAGTCTGGTAGCATTTAGGACAAAATGAACAATGTGTCTTTGAAATTGTTCTCTGTCAGTCATAAGGCTACCCCACCACCACCACCACCCCCCACAGCTTTAATAGTTTCTTTATGATTAAACTTAGGAAATCATAAGAAAATTATCTTATGTATGTGTCGCTTGATTTCTCAGTCAGTTGCCCTCAACAAAAACAATTCCCCAATTGTGCCACTCGATGACCCGTAGCAGCACGAGTGACCCCCGGTCCTATCCAAAGACTTTCTGTAAAACATCAAAAGAGTAAAAAAAAAAAAAAATCCCTCGAATCAAATGCGTTTCATTCACCACTCAAGCTGTTATTTTTCTGGTCACAGGAGAAGTAGCAACAAGGATGAGGCCTTCCCAGTTTAGTCTCCTGTATGTTTTAGTTTGGGGGGGGGGGGGGGGGCGAGTGGTGCCAGTGCCATAATGGGTTCAACATGTGGACTTTTAGCTCCACCCATCAGACCTCCTCTTGATCACTAAAAGCCGACCGGAACAGCACAATCAGCACTTCCTGCCTTCACGTGCCGTACGACTTAAAAAATATATACATATATATATATATATATAAACAGAAAAATATTACTTTTGACATTTCTTTACTGTGGGGAAAAAAAAAAGTTTTAGGAAGGAGGGAAATGGTATAGTCTAACTCTGCAAGGACATATGGTTCTTCCATTGATGGCAAATCAGAGGGAAAATGGTTATTACAAGCCGCGTATGCTTTTTCGGTTAAGATGTATCTGGTGTATCTCTTTTCCTGGTTCATACGGTTTATGCAGCAGATGAGGAGATATCCTGTAATGTGGATTTAAAAAAACAGGCTTCTATCTGATCCTTTTAAATATTTTTCCCATAATGTTTTCTTGCCAGTATCAAACACATGAATCTAATTTTTTTGTTGTACAAAGGGAGATTAACCATAAAGCCTGTTATCTTCCCAGTGGGATTTTAAGCTGACCATTCAGACATTGTTGGGCCTTTGAAGAAGACACTTCCTGCCTCTTGGCTCATTGAGAAGACAAATGATGTGATGTCTGGTTCAGACTTTCATCAACTTTTAATGATTTTGTCTGATGTCTGTTTTTGTTTTGTTTTTTGCTGTTGCAGTTTTCCCTCATATTAAAAAAAAAAAACAAAAAACAACTACAACAGCTTTTACCTCTGTGCAGAGTTTAATGGTTTGATTTGTGTATATTTACTCAAGTATGCAATTTTGTAGGATCCGAAAAAGCTGATAAAACAGATTTAGGTCCAAAAAAGCCCCCTGAAGTCACTGTACAATTAAGTTCCTGCAAACTAACGACAAAAGAATGTATTTTTGCTTTTAATTATGGAGGCTGATTGCATACCAATTACTTTTTAAATGTCATCTTGAGCTCACGAGCTAATTCTTGCATTAAATTAAAAAATAATAATAACTCCAAACACAACCATTCTAGGCTTCCACAGTTTACAGCTATTGCCCCTGTGTTGTAGTATTTTATAAGACAGGCTGTAGATAAATTAATTTCATGAGTACTACAACTACATTAGTTTCCTTTCAGCATCATTTGCTCTATTCCTTGTTGTTTGCTTCTCTCAAGTAACACTGATTTAATATTGTCAAATGTGCACACGCAGTAATTATTGTTTTGTCTGTAAAAACTATGACAGCAAATTGTTTTTTTAGTGTCATGATTATGACAGTGTTGTTATCTTGACATAAAGAAATGGAAACTGGAACTTGAAGCTGACACTAGGCAGGAAACTGGCAATGTTAATGTTAGAAATGCTAAATTATGCTTGTTAACATACGCTAGTTAGCATACATTAACTGACCCACTAGCTTTTGAATGACAAGTACTGTTATACTTGCTAATGTCCACTTGGTAATGTATGCCAGTTACCTTATGTTAGCTAACGTATGCTAGCTAACATAGCCTACTAGCTAACGTACAGTAGCGAACATACTGCACCAACAGCAGTTCATGACTCAGTGGAAAATAATAGCTGAACCTTTGTGTCACATCCAAAATAACTTAAATCAAAACACAAGCTGTAAGAACTCAAGGGGGGATGGTTCATAATCCATTCATTCTCCATGACTCTTTCAAAACCAGGCCCCTTCTTTCACAAACAAATCTACGCTAATCACAGAAGACAACTACATCAATAACTTGGTATGGAATGCTCATAAATTACATCAGAGCAAAAGTTTTGTTGCATTGGTTAATGCCGTCAAATTGCAAGTTCATTTACATTAAATACCTATTATATAGCATAAACTGTATATGTCGGTGAAGGTTCTTAGTTATCCAGGTCAAGGTAAGAGTTAAGTTTGGGCAACTGGACTTTTTTTTTTTGTTATACAAGTATACTGTATTGTAAGAAACCATTACCAGAAACTATTTTTTGCATTTTCATCACCACAAAATGACCTTGAATTATTCTTAAGCAACTCATTGTGCTTCGGATATGAATTGAACTCCAAATGATGCTGTCTTGTACGCCAATATGTTAGGACTTCTAATTCTTCATATTAAAGCTATCAGTAATGATATGCCTCAGGGAATGGGAGAGGAAGGGGTTGGGGAAGTGCTGTTATAAAAGAGGGAAGAGAGACAGACAGTAAAAGTCATGAGTTTCAGGAATGAGCATAGTTGGACAGGAGAGAGAATAAGTGAAAAATGGTGTTTATGACTGCACTGTGCATTTTTCCAGTCTTGAGTTCCAGGGCCATTGATAGAAGTGAGCTTAGTGGAGGCTTGTAAAGCTACCCCACGGTGTGCTGCTCTTATTCTAAAGACCCAGTGATCAACAGCAATGAGTTTTATCATCCCATAGATGCTGCGGCTTCTGGCTGTGGGGGTGACTGTGGTGGCGGAGATGGGGGCGATTACATCTACTGAATGGTTCCTGATATTTTTGCTGCTCCTCTGCCAACAAAGCTCATAAATGAACAAATCTTCAAAACTGACAGATTTGGCCAACAGTCCATGAGCAGTAAAGGGCCCAATTGGTGTAAAATGTTGACTTATCATCAAAATGCCATGTACTATTAGATTTTTTTTTTTGGTGAACTTTTGATGTTTCTCACAGTATATTAGGTACGGTAATAGCTGCAGCTTGACCCATGTATTCAATAATAACACTTAGAGGGCACTTGGAGTGCACATACCGCCGTTCCCTCAGCCAAACCCCATGTGAAAAAATGTCACTTTTCACTATGTTATACAGATCTGCCCCAAAATTTAATGGGATCTTCCTTGGTCCATGATACACTCTTCCACCAAGTTTTGTGAAATTCGGCCACAATGTTTTTGTGTTATCTACTCAAACCCCACAGTACCATGAGGCATCTCTACTGCATAGTGTAAGTCATATATCAAGAAGTGGGATTTTTTTTTTTTCAATTTATATTGAATTCTTGTTGTCAAAATGTTATTGTGGAAAAGTGTGTCTTAAGCAGTCAGCTTGGTGTTTGCTTGAGGTCAACTTTTGTTCTTCGCAGAGAATTGAGCAATGAGGCTACGTGTGATGCAACATTTTAGGTTAAAATAGCAGTTTTTCAACATCATTTTGATGGTACACTGACTTGTGAATATCTGCCTGATGTGTTTTCATTTGAGCAGAAGAAATTCCTGCTAGCTTGTACTGCTGCTTCAGAAATCCCGTGAGAGGCAAACAGGACTGGATCTGTATGTACTACCTACTGCTCATCAACAGTTGGTGTAATGCCAGCTGTTAGCAACTGCATTTTAGCAAGCACAACTGCTATGTGCCCAGATGGACATTGTCTCAGCCTCTGTAGATCAGTCATAAGCATGAAGGAGATTACAGTGGAGTGTTTTTACCTTTTTGTTAAAAAGTTTCTCGATGTTTCAGTTTAAATCCCAGTAGAATAGTGTGGCACTCCGCCAGTTCTGAAATTATGAGATGGTAATGCATCAGCGTTTTCTATTTTACCACTTGGTACCAGCAGAGTCCACTGTTGCTAAGCAAAAAAATCATAATGCTAAGTGATGATGTTAAAATAGAATCATATTACAAGCTGACATTTTTAAACTATAAACTTGCACATGAATGCAGTATCTGATATTGCACATGCTCATCAACAACTACATTCTGATGTTTACCATGCGTCATGTTCACCAGTTTAGTTTAACCAGTCAACATGTCCAAGTTTGTAAGCGCTAATAATTGGAACTATAATTAACTCTGTAGTTTTGGACAGTTTAAACCTTAAAAACTGCCAGAGGACAAATTAGGGACTCACCAAATTTACCACAGTTCAGCCTGAGACGGCCATGAATCTCTTACCAAATTTTATAGCAGCCAATCCAATAGCTGCAGACATTCAAACCCACAGATGTGAACCTCATAGGAAAAGACAGCTGTTCACCAAAAGTGCTTTAGTTCACGGATGGCTGTACCAAATTATGTAGCAGTTCATCCAGTAGTTAGATATGAGTCAGTTGGACCTAATTGGTTGACCGACTGACCGAAAAACACAGCAGTCCTTGGAGCCGTGCCACTAGCGTGCCTCAAAAAAAAGTGCTCTAGGACATATTTTGGTTTGGAAAAAATGATTTTGGGAATGCCACACAAATAGGGAAAGTGTGGACAAATATGCTCCCTAAATAGCTTGTTGTGCAAACGTTATGTCATTTCACTGCCCGAGCATCACACGCTAAATGAATCTCTCGTTTTTTTTTTGGTCTCCACAGCTGAGCCAGTGGATGTATTGAAGGTGCTTAACTTCCAGAGCTCTCCCGATGGAGTACAGAAAACAACAGGCTTCTGCACAATGCGGAGAGGATCCAAACCCGACGTAGCGTACAGAGTGAGAAAGCAGGCTCAGATCAGCGCTCCGACCAAAGAGCTCTTCCCAGGTAACCATCCTGCCGACACTAACACGCCGCATCAGATAAACAAGGCAGCTTTGTCCAAAGTGGATAAAAGTTGATGACATTGATTTGCACTGCTTACTCAAACAAATAATTATATAATTTTATTTGGAAGCATATTAAAGATATTTCAATTTCGCATGAATAAAATTGTACCAATGATGCAACGTATAACCACACTGAAACCCTTCACCACAAACCTCATTATTCTAAAAGCTGTGCAGGCTTTCAGATGTTATTTTTCCACAAAATGATCATAAATGCAGTGGTCGTTCAGTCGGCTCCACCAGACCAAAGGGGATGGGAGTCAAAAAGAAGACCAACACCAGATTTCTGTTATTTGATATCTGGGGAAGCCCACAACATATTACCTCAAATTCAATGCGAAAAATATTTAATTTCACGTTTTGTAAACTGATCATGCCAATTAAGTGCCCCTCCTGCCGTTTGATTGCTGGCAGCCTGGAGTATGCTGTGCTTGGATGAGGATCTAGCCGAGTTTTTTATATTGGAAGCTTGAGTCAGTCTTTAGCCTCGCTGTCTGTGAAAGAAAATGAAAAATAATAATGATGAAAATAAAGCCATATTTATTTCCTTTGGAAGGCGTCTGCTCAGAGAACCAGAAGGGAAATTTCATGTTGTTGCTTCTCTCACACGCCTCTACTACCAAAAATCCAAAGATTTGATCATGAACAATACAGGACACAACCTCTGATAACTGTAGAAAACAAATGTTGATCGAAGCGAAGTAAAATCTGGTCAACTGGACGTAAGTTTACTTAAACTTACGTCCAGTTGACCAGATTTTACTTTGCTTCGATCTACGATGACCTGGATGAATGAGAACCTACACAGACAAAACAAATGTTCTTTCAAGGTTCGATGTTGCCAGACTATGAAATACTACTTTGCCTAAGGCATACAATTCATTTTATTATCTGAGGGCCTTTTAATTCTTTATTCCTGGGTAAACTGCAGAAAAAGTCCTCAGATGCTTTCTCAACTCAAAACTGGCAGGACATGCGTTGAATTATTAGCACTTGAATGCTGTGAAAAACAGTCCCAGTCTCAACAGTATGTGGTTGTCTCATTGAATTTTGCTGGGTTTTCAATGTGAGGAGGAAAAAAAATATTTCAATATAAGGTGAGGCATGAGAAAGTATTTGGCTTCAACTGTCAGCACACCTTAGAGGAGTGGAAATTTTAAAAGTATAACTGCACTTGAGAGGCGAAGAATTAGAGGTGCCAACGCAAGGTGTCAAAATCTCCTCAGGTGGAATAATTTGACTTTTATTTGATCAGTCTTAGTTATTCTTTCATTGAACCGAGCTGTTACAGTTTTAAAAATGACCTTTTTTCATTTACGGCCCTTCTAAATTTAATGTGGCTACATCACCGCTATTGAGTCTTTGCGGGGAATGCCAAGTTCTCTTTCAGCCTCTCTAATGAACACTCCTCACAGTTGTCTAGACGTTTATGTTTACTGTGAGGGCGGAAAGCGAGAGAGACAATAAAACTTGTCATCATTCAATTTAGTAATTAGAATGCGATTACCCTTTTAATGACATCAGTAGTGTAAAAGTCAAGGCGTACAATGAAATTGAGTCAGCATTAACACACAATGACTTGCATCACAAGTGCCAACTCAGCATTTCCAAATGCTTCACAAAATCTGCAAAATAGAACAGAAAAGCCAGATGTTTTTTTTAGAAAGTTTGACTGTATGCTAAATATGAAGCTACTGCCAGAAACCATTTACCTGACCTGATTAGCTACCTTAGCCTGATGTTGTCAAAAGGTGGCAATAGTCTCCTTCCATCAACTTAAAACCCCTAGACATCATATAATTAGAAAATTAACATCAATTATAGGGTTTTACAATCATGCTTTTTTTTTTAAAATCTTTGGGCTTGCATAACATGCGCGATTTATTAGCAGCCATTGTAACAAACACTTAGGTAAACTGTTGTGTTTATGTCAAGTAGATTTGGTGCGTTTGCGGGTCTTTAAAAACAAGATGTGCAGTATCATCTAGCTGCAACCCCTAGGGAGAGTTTCATCTAATGGGATGCTGTTAGCACCTTTTTCAGCCTAATGCGCCTCTGCTTACCTCTTAACGTTATCCAACTCCTGTTTCTTGACGAACTGAAGTATTTACTGGCACTTCAGCTCTTAAACGTCATTTATTACGCAAGTGTGTAATTGTTAACTGTGGGTATGTAACAAAAAAATGGGTCATCATGACTTAGTTAGTTTTATCATCACATCAAGAAAATAAGGTGTTCAGTTCTTAAAAAGCTGATGCAGCATTTTACTTGCTGTGGGCACTTGGCCAGTCACTGGAATTGAACTGTGAATTATCACAATGTTTTATCGGAAGTTAAGTTGCTACAGGGACACTAAGCCATTAGACGTGAGCGTTGGCAGTGGCTTCATATGTAGCGCATCTAACAAGCAAAATGTTTATTTGATTAAAACGTTGAAGAGAAAGTAAGGGAACCTTTCCTGCAACATCATGAGATATACATACAACACTGTAAAACTTTGTAGACAAAATAAACAGCCTTTATTTGGGTCTCATGGAACTGCATAGCCGTTAGACTAGCTGGAAACATACCAAACTTCACGCTTACTGCATGTTCCACCAACAGGGGGAGTTTTCCCAGAAGATTTCTCCATCCTGTTTACCATCAAGCCCAAGGCTGGCCTCCAGTCGTTTCTGCTGTCTGTGTACAACCAGAAAGGCATCCAGCAGCTTGGCGTGGAAGTGGGCCGTGCGCCAGTCTTCCTGTACGAGGACCAGCATGGCAAGCCTGTCCCTGAGGAGTACCCCTTGTTCCGCTCCATCAACCTTGCTGATGGCAAGTAAGTGACTGACTGGTTCTCAAGAGGGCTTGAAAACACTGCAGCTCAGATGTGGGTGGTAGATGACTGTATCCACTGAATCTTCAGTTCTGTGCGAGACTGACTCCTGGATCTTCAGGCTTTACTGGAATAATTTACTCTTGATTATTAAAAGTTAAACTTCATGTTGAACTTGCATTGAGAACTGTTCTGGCAAACCTACACGTAGCTCTGAGGATTTACTACCATCATATGCTTTTACGGTCATTAATACCATGTGGAAGAAGTCAGACAGTAATGGTAAATAAATTGCTGGCAGCAAATTGATGACAGACTTTGCATGGCTGTCCAGTGCGTGACACTGATACAAATGGCTGTTAAGAGTCTCCATTCATCATTTACACATATACAAACATGTGTGGTTGTTTGAAATAAATAATGGGGGGAAGACATTAAGCCACAGTCTTAATATTCATTGCAATCAATTACAGGTTTGCAAAAAAAGCTTATTGTCATGGTCAATTTAGAAATGAGTTATCAGCAAATTGTACGAACTGCGCTTTCTGTCGTCGTGCAGAGAGTTTCAACACTGACTAAACAGGAATGTCCAGCCAGTCTCCTTCGTTTAGCTTCAAGTTTGGAAGTAAAGTCAGTCTCACCAATTCACAAATTGACATTTCACATTCACCTTCGTGATTGTACAGATCAAACAATTAGGAAGTTAAACATTGAGCTTTAGAGGTGCTGCGCAGACATTCAGATCTCGGACGTAACCAGGGACCTGTCCAGTTCACTCCGCTCTTCGTGGTACAGACAAGTTGGTCATCGTAACGTACACACATGAGGGTAGAATCAAGCGTGCGATCAAACTCTCAGCTCGTGTATGAAGTGATTGCTTGAATTGACTGTGGCAAGTGTGTCAAGCAAAAGTGATGTGATGGATAACCTTTGAGCTTGTGCTTCTCAGGTGGCATCGCGTAGCTATCAGCGTGGAGAAAAAGAGCGTCACCATCATTGTGGACTGTAAGAAGAAGGTGACCAGGCCGCTCGGCAGAAGCGACCGGGCCGTCATCAATACAGAAGGCATCACTGTCTTTGGGACCAGAATCCTTGATGACGAAGTCTTTGAGGTAAGGCTTTCGTCCTGCAGAGGCTCTGGTGGGAACTTGTGTGTTTAAAGGAAATGAAGAGGAACTAAAGTCTCTTGAGCCAAGATTGTTTTATCCCCAAAACTCCCTTTTAACCACAACCTGCTAATGACCCCCGCTGAGGAAGTAATGTGATCACCGGCGTGTCTGTTTGTTTGTCAGCAGGAAAAACAAATGAACACATATTGATGAAATCTGATGGAAAGATGGGAAATATTACAAGGAACAAGTGATTAACTTTTGGAGGCGATCTGGATCAAATTGTAGATCCTGGATCCTGAGGACTGGTGTAGGCCAGGATACATCCTGCCAAGAACTGTCTTGGCAGGATGTAGCTATTAGCTGTATTTATCTGTCATAGATGAATTTCAATCAAATTCCTTGAGTCCATGTGAAATAGTTGAAAGAAGAAGATTTCAGCCTCCGGAAATCATCTTGATTCTGGATTTGTGGTCCAGAAGATCTATTTTGAATAGAATTGTTGATATCTCGTATTTGAATGAGGTGATTTGATTAGAGAGATAAGTATTAAACTCCTGAAAATGATATGGATCGTGTTTTGTGTTGGTGAACTGGCAGAAACATTTTAGGTGGTTGGAAAGAAAATGCGTGAATGTATTTTCATGTTACTATTTTCATGTTACGTATTCACGTGGCCTCCTCTGCAGAAGCGTGTGCTCTCTGAGCGCTTTCTTGTTCACATTTCTATTTTTGGATTGATTATTCAATGCAATGCGTCAATTTGTAAATTTTTGCATAATTTTAGGTTTAGGGCGAGCCAGGCTCGCTGTTTCTGCCTACTTATGAACTTTATGTTAGTCTGACAAAGTTAATAGCGTCTATTTTCATAATAGTTTTAAAGTTTTTTCTGTTATCAGACGCGTATTTTGGGTCGGGCATCACTGGGTGGTGACGTGTACAAACCAGCTGATGTTCACTTAACATATAAACGTCTCTCACCACTCAGTGACGTCTCTGACAAAGACGGAAGTTGACCGTCGAAACATGTCGTGTATGACTGACAAAATACGCGTCTTATAACAGAAGAAACTTTAAAACCATCTGCATGTTAGCTAAACTATTAACACTTCCTGCAGCATTGATACTCACAGATACGTGAGAGTCTTATCACCAAAGTTTTTTTCTACTGCTGTTGATGTATAAGGAATTTATGGCTGGATTATAGCTAATCTTATCTAAGGTATCCCTAAATTTTCCCCTTATAATCATACAATCTCTTCAAACTTTGTTACGAGGCAGTTCAACTCCACATATCGTCACCTTCTTAAAATAACCACCCAAGTCATTTTTTTGACATATTTGTTTGTTTTGGGTTTTTTTTTTTTTTTTGCCTGAATCAACTCCTTATGATGAACGTCTCCTGTTTTTTATGTTGTTTTTTTTTTAAACTTGAAAAAAATGACTCTGGCGATTATTTTAAGAAGGCTTAAGAAGGCCATATTTTAATATGGAAATCATTGGTAAAAAGATAAATCAACTTCAAGATGGTTCCATCATGTACTTTGTCAACTATAATACAGACAGTCACCATTTAATTGAAGTGATTGTGTTTTAAGAAGTTTGGAAATAACTAAATAACAGAGATTTACAGTACCCATTCTATGTTATTATGGATGTAATTGAAAGCACATTGTTGATCACTCATTCATTCACAGTGATTCACAATGCATTTACCGTTATGAAAGTGGAGAAAATCTTACCGTCTAATACTTTCCTCTCAGTTTTTGGTCCTTGAAGCCAGACATTCAATTTGCCTTTCATTAACTTGTGCATAGAGTAGATGGTCAATTTTATTGGCTAGAACAACAATATTAGCTTTGTGTACTTGCCAAGAGACGTGGGCAATATCTGTGGAAAGGCTACTTGCACAGTGTTTTGTTCAGTGTGTTCTTGGATCCGTTTGAATTGTTGGCTTAATAGAAGGACTGAGTCACAATAAGCTTGACTTCTTCACGTTGTATGATGTGTTGGGTGAGAGAAAACACATTGCGGATAATATGTTATGGTGCTGTCAAAACTTGCCCTGAACGACGTTCAAAAAATACTAAAGTTTGAATATGTTTGTATGTTTATTTTTGTGCTTAATGTCCATAAAATATCTATAAGCAAGTTAGAAAATAAAAAGAATACAATAGATTCCTCTTGGCCGGAGTGTGATGCAAGTTGTGTGATGTTTTATCGATTATCTAATATCCACATTTTTATAAGGGTTATGTAATATTCATACTGGTGTACTGGCCAGAAACCAAAGTCTTTCCCGAAGGGGCTTTTTTGATTATGTGGAGCCACTCTCAGCAGTTGACTTCCTTGCCATCCTTTCTACACAGACACAATTGTCGTTCCTTTATTCAGCTGGCCTTCTATTTCGCTTTTAATCAACACGAGTGACGTGTGACTCCTGTCCGTGATGCTGTGTTGTGCGTCAGTGAAGAGCAGCTGCCCGGGATAACATGAGAAGCTGCTTTTTTCATGGTCCAATATTAATTTCCACATTCGAATGTTTGTCTTTGAAACAATTTGATGACATATTCAAATTTTGAATTTCCCTGATATGTTATTCCTTCAATAACTATCGAATCTCAGAATAAATATTCACAGCTTAGTTACAGAGGTGATGATTTTAAGATGGCGAACTGGCTGCCAGGTTTAGAACAGGTAGTTCTGAGCGTAGTGGAAAATGTGAACAAAATGCCAGCGCGAGAGACAGTAGCCTCTCTTTGATGTCTGAATGTGGAATGCTTGCTAAGTAGAACAGCCTGCAAAATGTTTGCCTGCAGGTCAGAGACGACTTAACATGGAGCAGCCCCTTGAAAACAGGGTCCTGCTCGTCCTCACCGATAGCTTCCTAACCGAAGATAATACTGAGGCAGAGGTTAAACATACAGACTGAGAAGGGTCATGACAGGAAAAGCTAAAGTGGTTAACTGCAATAAGCTGTTACTTCTGAAATTCTCTGTGGCTAATAATATTGCACACAACCATTACACATTAGCTTTATAACTTCGCAGTAAATAATTTAAAGCCACAGTGATTCGAGTTGGGATTTTAATTAAGGTAATTAAGAGTAGAGGGGAGAGGATTGAAGTGGCAGCCTTTTCTATTTTTGATGCTCATTTGAGACTCGCCATTTGGCTTTTTGTGAGTGTTCTTTGTTTGAACATAAATTACTCTAACTGCCACTGAATTACCAGGTAATTTGTGTTGTTCTCATTTTAAAAACCTGGAGAGAAAGAGAAAAGAATTCCTTTTTTTTCTTCCAAGGGCCGGGGGGTTTGTGCACTTTGCACAGTTGGATATTGTGTCACATAATACATGTTACGGTTGGTTTTAAAGCCATATTAACCTTAAAAAGTTACTTCACCACACCGTGACCGTCAAGCCTATCTGACTCACAAGCCTTTCAACAACGTTTACTGCTGCTTGTCTTCTGTTGGTTTAATTCAAGAATCATGCATTTACTCGTAACAACCAATCAAAACGTTGTGGCTGTTTATACAACTCCTGAGCCTCGAAACTTTGTTAAATTACTGATCCTGACATTTTCGGTAAACTGCGGTGAACATGTGGCTACCTTACTGCAGTAGACGGGATAAACAGGTGTCAAAGCCGGAAGCTAAGGAAAGCGAATGCTTGGTAAAAGATAATTACAAGTCCTAGCTCAGAATGAACTGCTGTTTCAGAGATATGTTCAATGACCAAAATTACCTCCCAATGCCCTTTACGCTTTTATTGTTTTTCATTTTAAATTAAAGACGAAGTGAAATAATCTTCATCCATCCACATCGGTCCAGCCTGTAGGAGTGAGCCACTAGCACAGCAACATGCTAACAGTTCAAGAGGTTAGAGTTTCCCTAGCAAATAAACAATGAAAAAGCCTAAATTATCGCAAGAGTTGCAGCTTCCAAGTTAAATCAGGTCATGGACAGTCTAATCATCCTTCAGCTTAATTGTTAAAGTGAATCCTGGTTTGTTAAATTACTTTCAGTCCAAAGTGGTTAGCATGCATATGTAACAGTTTAGCAGTTGCGGGAATGTTAGTCCATTGGGTGTTGACAACCGCAGGCGATGGAAGTAGAGGAAGCCCTTTTTACTTCCTTACAGCCAAAAACAGCAAAACTAATGAACTTTTCTTGCACCATTTGTATCTTTGTTTTGTTTGTTTGTTTGTTTGTTTGTTTTAAACTTCATTTTGCAATTCAATTGACAGACACCTTTGTTTTACTAGAGGTCTGGAGCTGACCGTTGATAGCAAGGAAATAGTGGGCTAAGTAGAGTTTCCTTGTGCTGGTGGTGGAGCTGATCCCTTTATGACATCATATAGGGACTAAAATCTGTCAAAGCATTTGAGCTGAAATTTTCTGGAAGGTGGAGCGCACACAGAAGAGAGATGATTGTCTTTTCTTTTGTTTTGTGTGTCTGCAGACACATCAAGGACACATAGGTTTGGTGAAAAATGATGAAAAAGTACATTTTGCACAACAGGTGACCTTTAGAGGCTGGGTGGGATTACTTGATCGTGCCATCGGTGTGTGTTTACCATTCATGTGTGCGCTCATGTCGAGTATTTGCATGCATTTTAAGTGTGAGCATGTGTGTGAGTAGAGGGAGAGAGGAAGAGAGAATTTTGTTTATGTGTCTGTCATTACGGCAAACCTGCTGTTCCAAAACGCTGTCCCTCAAGCAGGACAGGATTTGGCAGAAGAAACGATCAAGACTATGTTGGACTCTAAGATGATCTATGAATCATTGTTAGAGGTTGAGTTATATGAAGAGAAGATTCCGACTGTTTCTCATCTGCCTGAGTCACTTTTCACCCTCCAGTACCTGTCAAAGACTGTTTTAGTTGGGGTCGTGTAATAAGGATACGGTTATTTTTTTTGTGCTCGTGGTGCTGTTATGGAGAAATTCAGGCACTGCATGTACTGTATTACATTTTCTATATTTTCTGCAAACACGCAGATCACCATGCAACTTTTTTCATATTAATCTTTTGTGTAACTTTATATTGACAACTCTGTTATAGATTTGATCTTACAGTTCATCCAGGTCTCGTACTGCACAGAGGTGTATAAAAGTCCCGACAACCTTTAGCACTAACTTGTTCTTTTCATGCCAATCTTTTCCTCTTTTCTTGCACACATCTGACCCGCTTGTCCCTTGTGCGTGTGACCCTCTCTAAAATAGAGAGAAAGAAAGAACACTCAGGCGGACAAGCAAGCAGATGGTTCAAACAGTTCAACAGTTTTTCTGAGCTACTGGCAGATAACATCTTTTAATATTTGAATGGTGCAAGAAATTTGTATGCCTCCAGTGCTTGAAAAGAAACTTTATCCGTGTGCTGACCACAAAGGCTGCATTTGATGAAAGCTGTGAGAAATCTGGAGTGTATTATACATTTTTCCTCATCTCTGCTTCTTGGTTAATTGTTGTCCTTGTGCAGTTTTGAAATTCCATCTGTCTATTTGCTCTTTGTGCTCCCCTCCCAGAGTTTGGAAAAGCAGACTTTTTAGATGGTTAGTGTGCCAAGTTTATGCAGAGGTGGGCGCAAGATAAAATAAAAGATAAGATAAAGAAAATACAGAAGTAAGTTATGGCTTAAAATACTTTGAGTTTGCACAATATTCAGAAAGCAGGAAAAGTAGAATCATCTGCTAGATTAATACCTGAAACTGTTGACTGGCCTCTGAGACGGCCACATCTGGATGATGATGCCAGATAAGTTTCGGTGTCACGGAAAGGTCAGAGTGACATCATCAGTTTTCATAGCAACTTTTCCCTCACCTGTGGATTAACCTGGACATTGTTTTTCGAAAGGTCAGATGTAAATCTAAAGCTTTACATTCATCCTGAATCTTTAAAGTCTTTTAAATAGCAGTAGATTTATCCTACAAATTGATCAATCAGACCTATAGTTTGTGGCGTTCTTTTTTTCCCCCTCAAACCTCTGCTGATATGCATTTGTGTTTTACTGGGTCAGAGTTCAGATGCTTTGGGCATATTTTCAAATGTGTGTTCTGGTTTCATTAAGCTCCCCAGCTGTTCCTGGAGGCAAAGCTACCTGATGCACCTGGCCTGAGACAACAACCTTTCATCTACGTAATTATCTACATACTTACCCAAGTATCTCACTGGAGAAGTCACAAAATCCTGCATGAAAAACTGTTGAAACAATGAATCAAATAACATGATAGTTGCCAGTTGATTTTCTGTGATTGACTTGTTAATTGGTATAACTCCAGTGTCGAAGAAATTTGATGCATTTGGCCACGTCCACCATTCTGCCATATGTCATTATCTCGTTCACATTTCTGCTGAGAGTCACAGTTTGCTGCTCATAAGGTTGTAATTTCTCACGAATTTGACATGTCTACTTTTGATTTGTAGAGGCAAAGACATGGAAATGTGAATGTGTAACAAATGCTTAACTACTGCTGCAACTTTTAATCATCTTCAGCAACTCTGAGTTCTTACTGTTCATAACCAGTTCTAACAATTAAAAGGTTGGTTAAAGTGCATGTGAGCACCTTTGGTAAAATAGATGGCATTAGTTTGTGTTAAGTAGAGTGGCCGTCTAGCAATGAAAGGGTCGCTGGTTCGATCCCCTCTTCCCCTGGTGACCGTGTCCAAGTATCCTTGAGCAAAACACTGAGCCGCTAATTGCTCCTGATGGCCCTGCGACAGACTGGCGACACCCAAAGTCAGCTGCGATAGCCCCCCTGTGACACTCAACGGAAAAGCGGTATAGAAAATGGATAGATGGACAGTTTGTGTCATTGAAAATGAAGGCAGTGTGACTTCAAGTAATATTTAACAATGAAGTATAATATGCTTTTCAAGTACTCACTGTACAATGTGTTGAACTCACAGATACCGCCCCACCCCCACCCCCGCATGACTCCTTGGTGACTCCAGAATGTTGAAAATGCCTGCCATATATTGTTAGCTTGAAGCAAATGGAGACTACCAACAACAGCAAAATTGCTACATTCATTTTCAACTCTTATATGCATTGTTCAGTGGAATCTATTTCATGTTTGCCCAACCTTTTGCTCAATAATCCACTTACACTTTAATTTTAGCACAAACTTGAAGCTCGTCAAGTTACTTCACAAACTTCCTGAGCCAGAAATTGTTTGTTTTTTGCTCAAATTAAAGTTTTTGTGGATAACTGTGGTTACAGCTGGATACAGAACTTAGATAATATTGATTGATGTGTTTGGAAGTTTGTAATTGGACATACTGGACAGTTTTACAATCATTATTAGTTGGTCTCCATCCTTCAAGCTAAGAACATATGTGGCTGCTGTTTTCTGACACCAAGAAGTCGTGCAAGGGGGAAAAACCTCTTAATAAGTTCAAGACACAAGTGAATAACTGAAAGACAAATGACACTTTTTGGGGTGCAATACTGCTTTGAAATGGATCATAAAACTGATGATTTTTAAATTAGTTTTTTTTTTTAACAGAAGCAAGAAACCCGACTTGAAAAGCAGAGTGGGAAACCTTCATTGCCTCCTCCTGTCATCGTTCATTCTGCATCCAATCAAAGTTACATATGTCGTGATGTTTGATGGCAGACGTGCTTGTTTCTTGTGAATGAGGTCATGCATGACCACAATCCCTTGATCACAATCTCTATTGAAGCTGATGTTTGACATCCTGCTAACAATGTGATGCCAAGGACAGACGCTGAGGAGTTGTTATACAGCCCAGTATTGGGTCCAGTGGCTTCTGTTTCTTTTGGATGTTGGCTTTGCATGGAGACTAACACTCTTCACAGCCCATGATCACTAGCACAGAGAAAAATACAGTGGTTGCATTATTGCATTTGTTAAATTAAGATCAGATGCAAAACTTGCATTCTTGAGGAATAAAGTTGTATGCTTTATTCCGATACCTGTTTGTTCTTCAAAAAGAAAGCCAAGAGCAGTTGCGTACCAGGAAATTAATTTTCCTGTGGTTGAATTGTAGACGGAAGGAGGATTTTAATGATTATTCCAGACTCCTCTATTTTTTAATCAACCTAACGCTCATCGTTTGATATGAATAATAGAAATGCAATATGATTAACATGTGTTGAGAGGCATTGTGTTTATACACGTGCACCTTTTACACAGACACATTAATCTATTGTCATGTTCCCTAAACAGGTGATTTATCCCAGTATGTCTCTGCTCCTGAGCCAAGGGCATTGTGGTTGATAATTCCTGTAATTCTGAGGGGGAACCTCAACAAATTCCAGAGAGATGTGCAATACAATTGAGACATTAACATAAACAAAATCACCCAGATGTAGACAGGGAAGGGGGGATGATGAGGGAGAAGCCTTTCAGGGAGTATGGGAGTGATGGAATCACTGACTGGCTTTGTAAAAGTGCTAAGTGTGTCTGGTCTCTGGAGAACCCTGTATGATGTTTTTGGACTCTTCCTTTTCTTAAGGAATGCACATAAACTAAGCTAACAAGAAAGGGATGGATTGTGTTCCTATATGAATCCTGTCCTTTCAGAAATGTCTGCTCACAATTGTTGAAATGCTGAATCCAGCAGGTCATTTTATGGCCTGATAACAAGAATAGCTTAACTTCACTAGAACCTACCTATGCAAACACAATGCAGAGTGAATGTGCTTGTATGGGTCTATGAAAGGATTTGAAGTGGATGTCAACAAGAAGTGATGACTATAGATATTAGCTCTATGTGTGTGCATTGTCAAGGAAAATTCTCTCAAAACTCAGACATGTTAGCATGAGTACAACCTAAATTATATGATGAATATAACATCAACTGACCCTGCAGAATGAGACCGAGAGATAGAAGTATTTCATTTATTCACTTTTTCATCTTTCAGTACTTAATACAAATCCTCAGCTGCTTATTGTCTTGTAACAGCAGACAAAACCTCTCAGTTGCAGGTTCTATTGACTGGACTAAGTTTGTAGTTTCAATTGCAGATTGTACAGACTCGAGATGGGACCTCACCTGCTCTCTAGGGTTGGAATTTTTAGTCATTTCACATTTAGCACACTTATAATTTACAGCAATCAAGGAATAAAAATAGCTGGGTTTTTCTGGTTGATAAAACCTCTTATTAAAATTGCAGAATATGTTGAAACTCAATGTAAGTCTTCCCTTTTCAAAAAGAAAACCCAATTAAATAATGTCAATTTGCAAATTTAGGCAGTACGGTAACTAGCAGTTGTCATTCCACCATATACAGTGAAATGACTGCGCATGCCTGCAGTCAGGTTGTTCTGTATTTATTCACCCTGATGAGATCACGTGGGTAGTGACAGAACGCCTCACACTGGATAATATCAGAGAGTTCATGCATATACAATCTATTGTTCTCGAACTGGATGAAGGGATCCACGAGTGAGTGATAACCGGTAATGACGAAAGGCTACCCAGTATCACAGCAGGTAGAACCGTGTCGAGATGTAGAATGTACGTGGCAGCAAATGTCTGATGTATTCCAGAGGACTAAGCCTGCGCAGATGTTGCCTTCCTTTAAATGCAATCTGCATGTATGTGCTTCCTCTTTAGGGGCCACCCTGATCGCGGCCAATTATTGTCTCATTTTAATTGTCCTCTACTTAACTTTTTCCAGGTGAAATTATAAGAAAAAACTGCAACAGCCTTAAAGGTAGATGCAGGTCAGCTGAGGTGTCCATACTGCTGGATAGGTATAGATAACATCCTTCTCATAAGTGGCATAGCAATTGCTTGGTTTGGAAATTCCTTAGGAGGCGATCATGGAAAAAGAGCCTTTGGCTGATGGGAGGCTTGGGAGTGGGGATCTAATTTCCTTTTCCAAAAGCTCATGAAAAACAGACAGCCTCAGATAAGTACAGACCTTGGTTATTTATCTGCTGTGTAAGGGGTCTTGCTGTCCCTAATGGCTGAGTGAGGGGGACGATACAATAGTTGTCTTTTAAAAGCTTACAGACTCCCCTAAAGCCTTGATTTATTCCTCACATGTCATTAATAGACACAACCGCCTCTAGTACTGTACCACATCCTCCTTGTTGTTGTTTTATTGTCACATTTTATTACCTGTTAAGGAGGTTTTCTTTTCACCGGCATCCTTTTTTGTGTGTGTGTCTGGTTATTAGGAGGATTACGCAAAAACTAGTAGGCTGATTCTCAGCACATTTGGTGGACGGGTAGAATTGGGTCCAAGGAAGCCGCCATAACCTTCTGGAGCAAATCTGCTTAACATAGTAAAATAGGTCCTTTTTTTGAATCGATGTTGGTGGACATTACTGTATTTACCTCCACCGAGGAGGCGAGGTGCACTGTCTGTTTGTCTGACACGATGACGTGAAAAAGTACAAGGTAGATTTTCCCCAAACTTGTTGGATCGGTATACAGTAGGCCGGGGAAGAATCCATTACATTTGAAGAGGAAATCCATAGAATATAGGGAAATATGGCTTTATTTACATTGGGTTTGTTTGAGGTCACCTTGGCAGAGGTGTGCTCTCTCTGAGTGCCTTCCACTGTGTTTGTGCAAGAGGATGGTACATATTTCAAAATCTGTTTCTACTCATGGAATAAAAGAAATGGCACATTATTTATTTCTGGAGACAGATTTTTTTCCATGTGCAAGATCTTAAGGCTCATTTTTCTATTATGACTATGGTTTATTTTAGCCCTTACAAGAGTTCACTGGGCATGAGACACGTCTTTGAATCAACTGTGGAATACCTATTTCCTTTGAGCATAAAACATGAAGGTAAAAAGGTCAACTCATTCCAAAGAGGCATTCCCAGTCATATCAAAAGACAGCAATTGATGTCTGTTTGTGTGAGGAATGAAGATTGATTTTAGTAGAAACCATAAATCAACCCTCTTTAGATTATGGATGGACTTTGGCTAAATTTGATCATCATGAGTCGATGTGTTGCTCCCAGTTAAATTGATGAAGTGCTCTGTTTTGGTCATAGCTCTTATTATCCTTCATAAGTGACTGAGGCTCATGGGTATTGTAGTATTCGGAGGCACTTGCCAAACCCAACTGGAAAGATATTGTCAGAAAGTATGTGGAAGTAACTACAACTGATGGCTATAACGTAGACCTATAGTATTGTAAATTGTTCAAGAGACCTTTTCACAATGTGGAAAAACACTTCCAATGTGTGATTCCGTATAAAGGAAGTTTGTTGACATGGCTTCTGCTGACTTTTGTTCTCCTTCCTCCTCCAGGGTGACATCCAGCAGCTGCTGATAGTGGCAGACCCCAGGGCAGCCTATGACTACTGTGAACACTACAGCCCAGACTGTGAAACCCCCAACCACCACGACGCCCCCCAGGCTCAAGAACCTGAAGAAGAGGTCAGTATGTGAAGGGGAAAGAAGGCGGGCCTTGACAGATGGGTGGTGATGAGGAGGGGGGTATAGCTTTCCAGAGGGAGGAAAGAAGGTGGCTCATGAGGAGGGGTTTAGAGCTAGTAGGAACTGGGGAGGGGATGGGGGGATAGATGTCACAAGGAAAATAAGAAGGATGAGAACAGGAAGTTGGAATTAAGACTTGAGTCTAGTTTGTAAAAGTTCAGAGGGAAATGAAAAACTTGTAGAACAATAAAGCAGCAACAGGAAAGTGAATGTCAGCTGTAATGATACTTTTAGCATATTTGTAGGGTAGCAGTGCTTCATAGGGGATTTTGATGCACATTTTGCCACTTTTAAGCTTCTTGTAGTAACAGCAGAATGTGAGAAAAAAAATACTTTACACTCGCTTGAAGGGGTCTTAGCATTTAAAAAAATAAAAAAACAGAGGGTAATTGCACAAAACAGGAGATAGAAATGCCTAATTTGAATCAGCTCTGACAACACAAATCTTTAACTCACATGACTGAGCAGCAGCAACATGGCCAGTACTTGCTGGCACTTAATCACAGTTAAAACTTGTCCAACTGATGGAAATTCCTCAAGACCGTTCGCCATCTTTCACTGGTAGAAGGCTGTAGACCAAAACAATGGACCGATGTGGTTTACACAGCCTGGTTTTTCACATCAAACCACACCGTTAATTCAAATTTCATCTCTTGTGGCACTTCGAAAATTCACTTATAATTTGCTTGACATTTTATGGAAACACAGCCAGTGTCTAACACCCTGTTCAGTTCTATTGTAAATTACCATGTCGCAGGTGGTCTGATCACAAGTGGCTCAAGTTACAACCTGTTAGAATATTGGAATGCATCTCACAGGAGAGTAACCACCTGTGACTGGATCTCATTTCCCTGCTCTATATGAAAGCCATCATCTCCTTTATTTCTACTTTCTAAGATCAAATGTGTGATTGTTTCTAACTGGGTCGATGTGGTCGTGTTTTCTGCCTACCATGTCTGCCAATAATTAAAAAGAAAAGAAGAAGAAATCAAAACAATGCAGACTGGGTCTGTTATTCCATAGTGAGTTCCAGGCAAACAAAATCATCCAAGATGTTTTATGCACTTGTAATATATCACCATTTGGTGCGTGAATGAATACATTCTGCTCACACAGAGGACCTCACTTGATTAGGTGGTCCTGTAGTGCAGCCGAGGACACATTTGTGTTCTTACAGCTAAAAGAACCTCACCACATGGCGTGCAGATGACCTCTGAATCAGGTCTGCGGGATCAGATCTCAATGAGTCCTGGGTGCACCCGAACTCAGGGCTGTCCCCTTGTCATCAGATCACTCAAGACAGATCTTAATGCAGGTCTGAAGGGGATGATTGCTGCCAGAAGACGAGCTGTCAACTTCTGTTTTGCACAACAGATTGGAGAACAGCCAACACAATAGTGTACAAACATTGATACAAGATGTTTTTTCCTTCCTTTTCAACCAGGCCGCATATTATTGGTTATACTGTTAATTATTCAATACATCTGTCCCTTTACAACATTCAACATCTGGGAGGTTGAGTCGCAGTAAAGTTCCATTCGGAAAGTTGAAGCCAAGCTAACTAGCTTCCATGTGGGAAAGAAGAGACAGCACGCACAAAGTCTTGAGAAGCAACAAGAAACTTTTCTACATTCACTGATCCCTACACAAAGATGATTTTTAACTTCAGTGTGACGTGAGGAAAGTGACGGCTGTGGTTGTTATTTGAGGCAAATTGGGTTGTTGGGTCGTTGGTGTGACGTGAGATACAGTTAAAATGTGTCAAGTTTCTGCAACACTCTTGTAACATAAACACACGTCCGTCAGCTTATCGGAAGGATCCAAAAGGTTGATCCATTGTCTGCAATTCCCGTGATCTCGAAGTGCTTTTACTCGCCTTTGAAGAGCTTTGACACAGATGCATGAGATTGCAACTCTTGTTCTCCAATCTGATTTACATGTGGAAAAATGATGAAAACATTTGATTTTTAGACCAGATGCACCATAAACCTGTGAAGACCGGAGGCAGCATCCATGTCATTTTATAGATTCTTGTAAAATATCTGATGAAAAACAGGACAAAACAGTTATTTTACAATAAAAGATATAAGCTTTTTTAATCTTATGTTTCTCACTGATACAGAGGTGGAGACATAAAGGTTTTTAATGGAGAATTCCGTATGTTTTTTTTAGAACAGAATTCAGGATTTAGGGACTTATTTATTTAAAAAGCCTTGAGCATTTGTTCAGTCTTCTGAAATTTAAAATTTATTTCTACTGTATCCGAAACCTAACTGAAATACAGTGTCACTTTTCCCTTTTCCTTTTTTTTTTCATCCTCATTTTTTTGTTATTTTTCTACTTAAAACCTCTCTGTCGACTGACATTTTCCTTTAGTATTTCACTAAATAACTGATGAGCTCACACTGGAAACTTTTTCCTGCCACGAAGTCTGAGCCCACTTTGGAGTGGCCCTGTGATTTATATCACTAACGAGTTCTGCAGGCTCTGCCCAGACTCCCAAGGAAATTTAAGCTTTTCCTTCCCTAGCTAGACTCTCAGTACCTGGAAAAGTAGAGTTTGGATACTTGGTTCAAGCAAAATCGGGAGCTGGTTCTCTATTTGAAAGTACTGGCTGTACAGTGGGTACCTGTCCCGGAAAATATTGCTTCATCATGAAGTTACTCAAGCCCCAAGACAAGGAGCTGGTTCGTTCTAAATAGACAGTAGGGAGCCGTTTGGTCTCAAGAACACTGTAAATCTGGTTTATTCATTGGCAGGTTTGTATTGTTACAGCAGGAATGTTCTTACATTCCATTTATCTACTAACTATTTATTCTTGGACAACTTAAAATATTTCCATGTAGAAATTTAGATCCAGCCACACACAAGATCTCCAGAGCCTCCTTTAATTGTTTGCTCATCATCAGCATCACAATCTTCCAAAAGCATCGAGCCCAGCTTTGACTTTAGCCTCTGAAGATGCTCCTTGACCTGCAGCGCATGCCACTCCACAGTTGTCAGCCACATGTCTGCAACTGGGTTAAAAGAGGAAGAAGGAGTGATGCAGGAGTAGAGGGGGAGGCAGAAGGGGCTTTTTTATGAGCACTCTTCAGTATTTACGCCCTTGTCCAAGTCTGTGGTGAAGACCTTCAGCTCAGCCAAGCACTTCAGCGCCATAAATCTGTATAAATCCTTCCTCATTCTCTATCTTTCTCTACCTTTTTCTCTGACCTTCCTATTCTCTCTGTTTCCTTCTCAGTCAGTCAAGCTACTCTTGCCAGAGCTTCTCTGCGGGGCCACTGAACAGAGGCCCAGCCGGCATTGCAGCAGGCTCAGGATCTTTTACTTTTTTTTTTATGAGCTTAGCAGTTGTCCGGGGACTATTTTTTACTCTTAATGGAGCAATGCATATCAGGGAATGGTCTGTTAACTCAATCTACAGTCTCTCTATTTTGACACTGCTAAGAAAACTCAAGATAAAGGCAATTCAGGGGGAGTTTGAAGTTTTTGACACACTGAAGTTGTTCAGTTTTGCAGTGTTGTACTGGTAATTTAAAGGAATAAATTGATATCTCGGGATACGAAGAAAGAAGCCACTTTCATACCAAACAGACCGAGAGACTGTTAATTAAGCTTAGCATAAATGCTGGAAGCAAGGGGAAACAAAGCATGGATGTATAATGAGACCTTGACTCAGAAAGTGTCCTGGGAGTTGAAGCCAACCTTACATTGTGTCCAAACTGTGTAATTACAGTTATGACGTGCTCCACAGGATGCACACTGTCCTGAAAATACCTTTCCGCGTAAACATTGTGAAAGATGCTTCTGTGAAATAGTCGATTTTTTTTCTTTAGTGTCACAACCCCCACAAATTCGTTGTTCCCATATCATAGCTCTTTGGTCTGATAACATTTGGAAAGTCAAGAAAAGCACCCAAATTTAGTCATTTTATCTCCCCCCAAATTAGCTGCTGTCTTATAATGGAAATGTAGCCGGACTTCTTATGTCCTGTATTGGCTGCACAGTTTGATTTGAAGTCAGAAATTTGTTTGCCCTCATGCAGCACTGAGCAACTTTCACTGGAATGAATGAGGCAAGCATCCAATAATGTATCCAATTCTCTGTACATCCATGGTCCAAAGGTCAGAGTTTTGTTACCCCCAGCAGACAATGAGCCTGGTCACCAAATAGTGCAGGTTTTAATCCTCCAAAAAACACAAACTGCTGAGTTGTATGTCATTTTTTTCAAGTAACAGGTGAGATTCCCCCTTTAGCTTTTATTGTAAGCTAAGCTAATTTTTGATACACCCACCCCTACAAAAATTAAGCAATTTGTTGTAAAATAAGGTGTATTCACCCAAGTATTGTATATGTACCAAGTATACGGATGTCAGTGCACGTTAATGTTACTTTTTAATTTACTACTTCAAAATATATTGGGACTAAAGTCACCTCTTTAGTACTGTAAAGTCTACATTTAAGTACCGGTACACTGAAAGTGGAGAAGTTAAGTTTGAGTACACAATTTGTTTCCATCATAGTATTTATATACTGTTAACTATGCTTCTTATGCTATGCTGCCACTTCATGAAAGTATTCTTTGATATATACAGTGAGTAGACATCGACTGTTTATTTCTCATTGTGTTGCAAAAAAATTGGGCCAAACGTGAACTCACAGGTACACCGATCAGTCAAAACATTAAAACCACTGACAGCTTCAGTATGGAGTACAATACAACAGCCCTGCAATAAAGATGATTATAGTGTTCAGTTTTGAATGAATCTGTTTGAGAGAGGGATTTATTTTATTTTAATGGCCATTTTGGAGGCTGTAATTTGTGGTGCTGTTGAACTGGACCGGAGCTCTCAGTACAGTTCAACAGCACCACAAATTACAGCCTCCAAAATGACTATTAAACTGAATCAACACCTCTCTCAAACAGATACAGTAAAAACTAAATATTATATACCTCATGAAAAGGGAATTTACAGCAGGTACCGCTGTATTGTACCTAGTTCTAAACCTGTCAGTGTTTCTAGTGTTTTGGCTGAAGGTATATTCTTCTAGACCTCTGTTTAGTCTATGAATACCTCTGTTTAATAGAGGTAACCACTTTTTCAGCTCATGAACTTATTTTGTGTTTGTTAGTTAGTTGTTAGTTAAGATATATATATATATATATATATATATATATATATATATATATATATATATATATAATTTTTATGTTATGTAAACTGCAGTATACTACAAGTGTAAGTTCAAGATATATTGCTAGCGTCTAGCTTCCAGCCCTCTTTTTCACTGATTAAAGCATACCTTTATTCTGGCGATAAACACATGTTTCGCTAACTTATCATTATGACTTGAATGTTGATTGCACAATGTTTTAATTGCTATAACAATTGCATGAAGGTGTCAAACGGTTAACTAAAATCTTGGTTTCACATTGTAATCTGTTGAGAAGGCTTTATTTTTTACTATATGACACTTAATACATTATACAAAAACTGTATATTTTAATTTTAGTTTTCTAAAGTATATCTGGACCACAAGATTAAGTACAACCATAAGGCAAATATACAAAGACCTTTCTGTCTACTAAGTATATGCCAAGTATACTTAAGTATAATTTTGATAAGTATATCTCTGGTAAGCACATAAAACAGAAAATGAAAGCATACTCCACTTTTAGTTGAAAAGAAATATACTGGTAGCACATTAGAATAAGCTTTTTTATGTTTTTGTAAGGGCAAAGATGTGAGAGAGTAGTACCCATTTTCTCATTTTACTCTTGGCAGGAAAACAATTAAGCATTTTTCCCAAAATACAAACCTTTTCTTTTAAAAGAACTTCCCTTTAGATCAGCAGGAGGTCTGTGGGTGGTTGTTAATAAAGGGCATTTGAGTTAATGCTCCTTGGTGACATTGAGTATGAGCTACTTGCGTTATTTCATGGTGTTTATTATGGTGTTTCCTGTGTGGTTTGTCATGTTAAAATTATGTCTCAGGTGTAAATAAACTGCAACCTAGCACACAACATAGACTACGTTATATGTTGGTGGGCTGTTCCAAAGATCCAAAAAAGAGGGTAATGAGGTTAACACATGCTGTTTTCTGTTCCGAAGCCCTGCACTAATGTGCTCTGTGCTACTGTGTGTGCTCCTTATAATTTACCAACCCGCAATGAGTCAGGACAGCAAATTTCTTTTGTGATGGGACCATTAATGAAAGCTTCAGGACATTCTTGGCGTTTGGAGTAAGAAGTAGAAACAGATCACTGCATCACAGGAACCCTTAAACGTGGAAGCTCGAATGAGAAGGGCTGTTTTAATCATTCTAATATGGACGTGATCGTTTCCCCTTTTGTCATTCGATCATGTTATTTCTAAAATAGCATGGTAACCAAAAATACGGCTAATGGTTTAAATCTGGTTTTAAACTGTTACTCTCACAAGCCATGTAAATAATGTACAATATGTCTCAGAGACATTGTGCTGGCTTATTTACATGATTGCACTGATTGATTGATTGCTCCCCTCATCCCTTTTCCTTTTACAGTACACTAACTATGACTATGGTGAGTTCTATGACTACAGTGAAGGAGAGTTAACCACTGACACTCCCCCAACTGAAGGAGCCAAGACCGAGGTACCGCTTCTACTAATACCGTTATCATGCCTGTTGTCATGAATAACACAACCTTGTCCATCCTTGTCTCTTTTGTCTTTTCTGTCGACTTTAACCGATGCTTCAACTGAAAAGTGTATGTTGCCTTTCAACTACTCACAAATATTTGTCTTGAGTTCACAAGGAGGTGCTTTTCACCGCTGCATCACTTCTTTGTGACTCCAGAATGCAGAAAGAGCCAGCAACGTATGTTTAGCTTGAAGCTAATGGTGCCACCAACTACAAACAATAGCATCATTTCCAAAAATGCTCATTTATAAACTCTCAAGTGCATTGTCCATTCTAATCAATGTATTATTTACCCCCCCCCCCCCCCGAAAAAAAAAAAAAAACCTACAGCCTTGTTGGTTTAGTACAACTGCAAATGAGCAGAGATGAGTTGGTTCAACTGAATGAGTTCCAAACTGAAAGGGTTATAGTTTGTTTTTAGGTCCAATGAGAGTGTTGTGTGTGGGTTACTGACTGGATAAAGAAGACATGAACTATACCAGGGGATATACTTGTGAGTTTGCACACTGACATTTATGGACAATTGTGCTGTTGTTAACCCTAATTCTCCAGTCGCGTCAAGCTCAATGTATGTGGCTGGCCGCTTCTGCATTCTTGAGTCACAAAGAAGCGAAGAAAAAATGTCATTGTGAACTTAATACATCTGCTTGTGAATAATTTAAAGGCAAAACACAGTCATTGTGTGAAGTATTACATGAATAGTCATTAGCTTAACTTTTAGCTGAATGTAAATTTCAGCTCAGTTCAGTTCAAATCAGTAATGCCAATGCTTTTTTTGTGTGTGTCTCTGGATAATTTCAGACAAACGTGGGTGGTGACTACTACCCTGATGAGTATGACTACACCACTGTGGATGGGAGTCAGCCTGAAACCCCCACTCAGACAGAAAATGGCCAGGTAATTTTAAAATTTTTCATATTCTTCCATGGATACCAATATTTATGTCGTAATTTTGGTCAGAAGGAGTAACTATGAATCGTGTAAGAATTTGTTTGCTCATTAATCTGCAGGAAAAGAAGACGCAAATTTTAGCAAGATGCTTGCGAGACGTAAATATATATTAAATGTAAATTAATATTTTGATTCAGTAAAATTCTCATTGTTATCATATCAGAAGAGTTTCTTCACAGGTATTAGTTGGTTCATTCCTGTCCTATACTTTACAATACTATGAACTTTTTAGCATCAGCTAATTTGATGCTAATACCTAGCTACCTATTTTTAAGTGCTCTTATAATTTAACTGCATTGAAACGATTTCAAATTCAAAACTATAAAACTTCAGCACCAAGACAAACGTATTTTGACGATCGTCTTTGGAGGTTGAAACCCACCAAGCTGCGTACTTTACTCTTTGATTTCCATGAGGAACCGCCCCATCAAATAGAATTTGGAGAAAGACTGTAGCAGGAAAACTTTGTCATTTAATGAACTGTAACCAATGGAAAATCAGCAGACAGACACATCCCTTATGTCTCTGACATGTCCCGAATTTGGCAGACCCTGTCGTAATTTGTGCTAAACCATCACATAAAACACGACATAATGAGAAACATTTGGACGTTAAACTAAAACAATACAGCTGCATGATCTGTGAGCCAAACGGCTGGCGATTGCTTTGTGATGTACCTTGAGGTGTATATGTACCATCCCATTATGGAAGATTTTGACGAGCTGGATCACTTTTTGAATAATGGGTCATGAAGCCCACAAGCCTAAAACAATAAAAACACTCAAGCAGAGGCTTTAAGTGTTTAGCGCCAGTCACTAATTGAAGCCATGATCTACAGTCTGTACAGATGTTTGCATTTTATGTGTACTGGAAACGTGAGACTGTGTCTCACTACTACTGTTAGTACTTTTATCATTCAAAGTATTGCATATTCTTTGTGTTTCAGCTCAACTTAGAATTTGTTCCCGGGTTGTTTAATGCCCACTCATAGAATTAATGATATAAATGACCTGTACCATCTTATGACTCTAAAAGTAAGGTCAAATAAATTAGAAAAGACTGGTGATTAACAGGGTGTAATCTCTGTATATAGAGAGTAGAACATCACAATACTCTAACACAACATGACGCGCACACACTCTCTCTCTCTCACACACACACACACACATACACACATGAACACACACAAACTCACATACACACAAACTAATCAGTTTGAATTTATATTTCTGTTACTGCAGATCAGTGATTGTCTCTGTGAATATTACTCATCAAGTTGTGTCTGCTAAATAAAAAGAATAAAAATAAACAAATAAGTAATGTTCAGCATCTAATATGTCAGCGTCAGAAGTCTTTGACTATAATAAGACCTAATGATGTGAAGTTTACCATCACACTCAACTTTGATTTCCTACTTCTCTAAAAAGTAAAAAAATAGAGCGTACTTTAAATATTTAAGAGCATGCTGTCTTCACTATTTTTTCGTGTTTTATTGAATGGTATGAATACAGCGTATAGCCACATTTTGTTTTTTCTTTTTTTCATGATTTTTCCTGCATATTCACAGTGTACTTTTTTTCCAAGATGACAAACTTTTTACCACTTTTTGTTGCTCTATTTTGCCGAAACACAAAAATGCACCACAAATTATACTTTTACTTCTTAATTATAACAACACTTGAGTCTACAAATGCGGATTTTTCCCGTGTTCAGTTGCTGAGCTAAAAGAGACACAAACAC
Organism: Aulostomus chinensis; assembly: GCF_037954235.1. Taxonomy (NCBI): domain Eukaryota; kingdom Metazoa; phylum Chordata; class Actinopteri; order Syngnathiformes; family Aulostomidae; genus Aulostomus; species Aulostomus chinensis. The sequence goes on from NC_141324.1 coordinate 26,190,657, forward strand.
ATGTGCCCAACTATGGTGAAACCTCATCAAACTTCTACATAGTTTGGGGAACCAAGAATTCTGGTGTAATTAACCAAAGTGCTAAACTTCTTGAACTGTGAATCATTGAAGCTTCTGACATAGTTTCACTAACCAAACCTCCATTTTCCATCCCATCTCAACCACCTCTGCCACCTCTTTGCCATGCCTGGAATGATCCCAGAACTTTGAAGAGGAAATTGTCGATGATTACATCACCGGTGTGGAACAGGTTGGGGTGGATCCCACGGTTGCTGTGGAAACGGCTGCCTCAGTGGACACTAAAGAGACGGTGGACCCTGCCACTGAAGTATATGAGTTTAAGGAGTACGACCTGAAGGAATACGACAGCAAGGGGTTTGTAGAAAAGCCATATGACTATGATTATGGAGACTACGGCCCCACTGAAACCAAGCCTACTGCTGAGGAAGAGTTCGGTCCTGGAGTTCCAGCGGAGACAGCCATCAGAGAGAGCAGCGTAAGTGCCGGAGTGACGGTGGAGGGAAATACGGTAGTGGTGGTCAGGAATGTGGAAGGATGGAAAGAATGCTCGTGGCATTTGTTTGATGGGGCATTTGGTGTGCCCTTTGTGTTTGTTGTTTCTAATGGTATCGGGTTGTAGCTTGAAGCTTTCTGCACACTCCAAACACAAATACACCAGAAAGCACAGACATGCTCCTTGTCTATCTTCTCCAGCAGATGCAGCTTTCAGCACATACGCCCTCCATAACCTTTTGACCCAAATGACCTTTGCTGTTTATCAAAGAACAGCTTCTCCCCGGCAATGCCGCCAGTGAACTGCTGACATTACCTGATGACAGACTAAGGCTTGCTGCAGCTCTAAAACCAGATATGAATATATGTTGCTGTGTGGCTAGTTTCCAGCCACCCTCTATGCCTGAGAATTCTCAGAGGCAGGAAGTGACACAGTCTGTCTGGATGCTGGCTTGAGATCAGTCTGCTTCGGGTTAATCTCCAACACTCTTATTAGTGCTTTCCACTCCCCATTCCCAGGACAGTGCCGCCCTAGGCTACTCTATGAATTTCTCAAAGCGTTTCCTCTGCAGGCCAAACTGTACAATCTCGTGGTTTTGGACACACAAGCTGTTGGTGGTTTGTGAATTCTTCTCATGTGAAATCATTGTATGGATAGTGTCAGGTAACGACCCCTGCGTTTGTGCTCAGTTGGGGACTTTGTTGGAGTTAATGTCTTGAAGGAAGCTTAATAAATAGGAGTCAGACCAAAGTCTAAATTATAGCTTCTTGCAAAATTATTCTTGAGGTTTATTTTTCCAGCAGGCAAAAAAAAAAGGATTTTTTTTTTTTTTTTGCCCCAAGAGCTACCTAAATCCTTTCAAGTATGCAGAATACCACTCAGCATTCTTTTGAGCTTTTCTTAGCTATTTTATTGGTGTTTTCAGTAACCTCTATAAAAGAGAGGACACTCTTCAGGACAGAGCATCTGCTGCTCATTGGTCTCACTTTTCCGTTTTTTTTTTTGTTTTTATGTTACTGTCATTCTCTTTGTACATAAACTTATATCCTCTCACGGTGCAAAAATGTCTCTCTCATGCCCGTCATAGGTTCATACAAGCTACCTTGGAGAAAAGGGAGAGAAGGGTGAACCTGCCGTCATTGAGCCGGTGAGTAATACAGTTTGTTCTCACCATAAAACCGTCCGAACGAGAAGATAAGCTTTGTCCAGTCACACTTTTAAAGCACCTTCATTGTTAATTTAAAAGGTATCTTTAATAATTGCCTGGGATATAACCTATATTTGAAACAAAACATCCAGTAAAACTCTAATGATTACTTTGTGTACATAGATTAAAGTTACACAGAAAGTACACATTGAAAGATGTTTCTGTAAACGTGCCAGTTTAGCCACCATGGCTAATTTTCAACTGTAGTCCCTGAGCAGGTGTGGGGTAAGCTACAAAAGAGAGTTTGATACATTAATGCTGTCCATATAAGAAAAAATTCACTTCATAGGAACACATAAAATACTAAAAAAAAAGAATAATATATAAATCATGAAGAAAGCTCCTGGTTCTATACAATTTGGGTTATTAGTTCTGCCATATCATGCTTGCTAGTTACTAAAGACTAGCTGCAGCAAAATAACCTTTCACTTCCTTGATACATTCATTGTGAATCTATCTATCATTCTATCTAAAATCAAAATAGTTAGCTACAGCAAGCTAACCCTTTGCTTCCATGTAAAATTGATACTCAGTCAATCAATTTATCTATCTAGCTGGCTAGCCAGCTAGATAGATAGATAGATAGATAGATAGATAGATAGATAGATAGATAGATAGATAGATAGATAGATAGATAGATAGATAGATAGATAGATAGATAGATAGATAGATAGATTAGATTGATTGATTGATTTGTTGATTGATTGATCAAATAATTGATCAAATCAGGTTGTATTTCATGTTCACTGTCTTTTTTATCTGCTAAGACTGAGACCAAAAGTTGATTCACACAAGCCAACAAGCTAATAAAAGAGCCCATAAAAATGACGAATGAGACTCTGCATATTTTCTGGAGAGTATGTTTTCTTTTATCGTCTCTCTTATATAAGACGTGTCTTCTATATCACACATAAGACAGCAGCTTTGGCTCTTGTGAACGTACTGTAACGCGGCTGAACTTGAGTTTTTGTTCATTTCACTGAAGAACTGACAACCGAGTTCTCCTGCTGATGAGATGAAACACTGCAAAAGCAGCAGCAGCAACATCCCTCCTCCCATTCCATATGTACCACCACAGCCTCTCGTTCAAATCTTTGACCGACCACACACACACACACACACACACACACACACACACACACACACACACACACACATTATAGAATTGTACATCAGATGAACAATTGTTAACATCTTGAGCTTATAGCTATATGTAAACTCCTCAACCTCAAACCCGCAGCAGTTACTGCTTCTCATTTCTTCCCCAGTTCTCCACTGCCTGTGGATTTACAGGCTGCCCTATAATGCTACTGTATCCACTTTTTCCTCTTTCAGGGGATGCTTGTAGAAGGACCCCAAGGAGCCCCTGGCCAAGCAGTGAGTATCACGTTCTCTCACACTCCTGTCTGCCTTCCACAGATGGAGAACAGCTAAAGAGGGAAAAAATGTCTGTATGGAAAGAGAGTCAGCGCTGATCGTCAGTGAAGCTTGAGTTGAGAGAGACAGTGAAAGTGTGTGTTAAAGTGTGTGTGTCTGCCGTGTGTGTGTGTATGTGTGAGCACATGAGAGACAAAAAGGGGGGTCGCTGTTTTTTTATTTTTTTATTTTGAGGCTTATTCCTTTTTGAACCCATGTCTTTGCCTCTGTCTTTGTTGGCCTATGTCTAATACATATTGGATAGACAGACTGTGGTGGGAATGCTGGCTAGCAGTGCGTTGGGATTTAATATGCTAAGCGTGTCTCTGTGTGTGGTTCTTAGGGTGTTCCTGGTACCCAAGGATTGATGGGTCCTGCAGGTCCCCCAGGAGATCCTGGTGAGAGGGTGAGTAAAGGCGGGCTTCATTTTGGAGCTTATGACATTTGTTTCTGAGGAGTTTTGTCACTCTTTTTTGAACCCATAATGAACGTAAAATGTTTATTTTACTAAGTAATGGGAAACATATAAGCATCAACTAATTTAATTCAATTAAGTTGTATCTCAAGCAGAAAGGCGGAATAGCTTAGCTTCTTCAGGCAATAAACTGACCATATCACATTAGCTATTTGTCTTACTTTTAGATTTATGGGTGTTAGCATAAACTCCTGAGGGGAGGCTGGGGTGTGTGGGAGTGGTGGGGGGTGTGATATATATGCCCATAAACTATCAATGTACCAACAAAGCAAAGTTTAGAGATGCAGCTCTGTTCTACAGGATGCGTTGGAAGTTCAAAGAGTTTGTCGTAAAATATGTATAAGTCTAAACTCATCCCATTTTTCCCAGCACCGTGGGATTCCACTAATTTCTTTGATTGATTTAATGACACAGAAATGCCTGTCCCATCCAGAAGGCTGGATCCCAGCTTGTTTTTGCCAGATGTGGCGATTGCCCCCACCCCTTTTTCATCACCCTCTTCGTACATCCATTCTGTCTGTGTTAACCCTTGAATTGCTAACAAAAAAAGTAGACAAACACACCTTCTCCAGAACGAGCAGCAGACTCACCAGTACAAAAGGCACATTGTTCCTCAGTATTTAAAGTGATCAGAAGAAAAACTTGTAGGTCCCCCTCCCTTCATTTCCTCCCATGTCTCGCTGAGGATTGACAGGGGCGATTTAAAGTGACTCCTCCTGTCGTCTTGCGGTTTCTGGTTGCGTAGTATTCGTCTGGACTCAATGTTTGGTCGGCATCTCTCTCCTTTCCCTTCAACACCACATTCCTGGCCATAGAGACCTGCCATTAACACTAGATGTCGCTCTGCTGACTAAAAAACCAACAGTTGAAGAGGCTTTACCACCTCTGTGGAAAGGAAGATGGGAACACATGGCACCAATTTAAACTGGCAATCTGGGATTGCCGCACATGACAAGACTGCTAAACAGATCCTGGTCTCTCTGGGAACAGTTGGTACTACTTAGTCTTGATCTTTAAGATACATTTTTGTCTTTATAAAACAAAGTACTGACAATTCAGATTGTCAACATTCAGTTTCACAGACATTAGAAGGGAATTGTGACAAAGCCACTCATTGTCACTGTCGTTGTCACTCATTGGTGTACTGGTTTTGGCATACTGGCCATCACCATCTTGTTTTTTTCAATCAAAGCCAGACCCGAAAGCGTGTCGATTATTTTGCTCTTAATTGGACCATAATCTAAAAAATAGACACCATGCTGAACTACAGAAGGCTTGAAAAAATTATAGGAGATGATTAATTCTTTAGTGACATGTTTGTTAAGTTAATAGATTAAGAGCAATGAAGTTTTACTTTCTTATAGACTTCTAAAGCCACTTCTTTTTGCAGTCACCCCCTGCTGGCCATTATGAAAATAATGCAGGCTTATTCACAACCACATTGGCTTCACTTTTCAGACTTGGAGTCTCTTATACCCAGTCTATCTCCAGTAAGTCGCCGTATCGAGATGAGTTTCTAAGGATATCACTCCATCTGAATGTAAAACGTCTAATTAGATTTAATTAGAAGTACAGTATGCAACTTAATGGTCCCACTGAATCCAGTGTCCCAAATTGACTTTTGGGATAACGATGACTTCATCTGGCACCAGGAAGCTTTTCCAAAACTTCAGTTCACATGGCTCTTCTAAACCTTGGCACACCAAGCACGGATTTATAATTACAGCTGTCTGACGAACTTAACTTTCGACTGATGACATTTAAGTCAAATCTGAGAAGTCGAAGTTAGCCTGACAGCCTAAGACTCCCAAACCAGCTTCTGTGAAGAGGAAAAACTCATTTTGATGTACGTGTCAACATGACCATGGTTCTCATACCACCCTCAGGCCAAACATGTTTACGCCAGTTGTTAGTGATCTAAGAATATCAAAACTCTCTCCCTGTGTTTTCTTTAATTGGGCTTGAGCTTGTTATGAAATTGTTAAAACACTCTCCTACAGGCAGTATCCTCCAGCCAGTCTACTGAAAAAAACAACACTGCAGACTGTGACAAAATACCTAATCATTTAAACCATTAGGAAATAAAGAGGTTTGCTATATGCAGACACACAACAATAGTTGTTCACTCGTTGCATTTATAATTTGCTGTTGTTTGTATCAGTTTTCTGCTGCTCCTACAATCTATAATTGGCCTCCAGGGGTTGCCAGAGAAAGTAGTAACAAATATAATAAGTGATTTGGGAGAATTGAAGGCTTGCTTAACCACGTCCAATTAATTTTTTTTCTTCCATTGTTATGTGTCGAAATGCAAATCAACAAACATACAACAAACCCTCTCTCTCTCTCTCGAATGATTCTTCAGGGTCCCCCAGGACGTCCTGGAATTCCTGGTTCCGATGGTGTCCCTGGGCCTCCAGGTACCATTCTGATGCTTCCAGTAAGTCCTGCCGCTTCCCACAAGCACACTTGGCTGTTGTCTTTTTTGCATCCCATACTGTTCACCCTTGGTCTCCGGCACCAGTCCATAAACTCACCTCATTTGATCTGGCTTGTTCACAGAATCACCAGTAGTCTTGAGAATCTCAGCCTTGTTTCTTTTGGGTCACAAATCACTTACCTTGTAACTGTCAGCCAGTGTGATGGAGTGGAACCAGTGAATGAGGCTTTGGCAGACTTGGTGACACACCAAGTGACACATATATATTTATATATGTGTGCATGTGTGTAAGTGAGTGGAGAGTGAGAGAGAGAGCGCGAGAGAGCTTCCTGTGCTTTGATGCCAGCAATATGTGCAAGTTTGTCTGTGAACATATGAGTGTGTGTGCGTGCGGGCGTCTTACGGTGAGAGCACTCACAATGGGAAACCATCAGACTTATCGCTCTGTAAAAAAGTTACAAGACAAAATTGTTTTTAATTGTCTTTCTTTTTGTTTTTGTTGTGGTTGACAGTTCCGTGCAGGCGGTGAAGCACACAAGGGACCTGTGGTTACTGCCCAGGAAGCTCAGGCTCAGGCCATCCTTTCTCAAGCGAGGGTAAGTACTGATGTTAACAAGACCCCTGCAGACAACCCACTAAGTTTAGAGGACACATGTTTTCTGTGTCTCCACACAGTCAGAGTACAGCTCAGCAGCATCAAAAATTACACCTTCCACTGAGACGAATTCAACACTTTTCTCCCAGTTGACTGAATAAAAAGATAATACAATTATTACATTATAACCATGAAGGATTTTTTTTTTGTTGGGCGATTCTATTATACTGCATTAGCTTTATCTAGATGTACCTAATAATATGGCAAATGAGTGGCTACGTCCACAGTCGATCACAGCATTTCACATGCACTCAGGGGCCCTAATAACCAGAGAACTGAACTGTTGAAAAAAACAGTTGGAATTATAATGCTGTAAGCAAGGTGTGATGTATGGTAGAACACATGGAGATCATTAAGTGCTGCACAAACACTTCATATTCACACATTCACAACACTCCAAGGAGCTGGAGGGCTGCCAAAACTCATAAGTAATGTCTAGAAAGCACTTGTCGCCTTTTTATATTTGTGTTTTATTCCTGAGGTTTGGCCTGAGGAAGGGAAAAGGAAAAGGATGGCATGAGTTGCATTTCTTTAAGATGCAAAGTGAGTTAAAGGAACATACATTTTTGTATTCTTGGGGAGGAGTCGGCATTCTGGAAATTGTTCATCGGGGTACTGTTTTTCTTTCCCCACACTCCCACCAAAGCATATATGTGTCTTAAGTGTAGAGTAGGGTACACTTAACTTTCCCTTGAATTAGCAAATTCACACATTCAGTAATCAGGCTGCAAAATATCCCAGACAACATTCTTGGCAGTACCACACTGTGGTCATCAACCGTCGACAGGAACAAAGTGGTAAGCAGTGAAAAGAACACAGTAAAGTTTGCACACTGTTGGGTTTCATGCTATACAGAAGACTTCTTTATTAATGTTAAAGTTCTTTATTCACAAACCCATTTTGGTGTTTGATATCCAGTTATTTTAGTTGTGGGTAACGTCATGCAGCATTTCAAGAGGAAAATAAAAAACTAAACCTTGCACACCACATTATTCTTTGTGTTGGAAGTACACATGTTGCTTTTTGCACACACTCTCTTTGTAGACAGGAGTAAATGAAGTGTGTCAACCCTGCAGGGGACCAGTGGTTTATGTTTTGTGACTGTCTGATCCACAGCTGACGATGCGAGGTCCTCCAGGGCCGTCTGGCATGGCAGGAAGATCCGGTCCTATTGTGAGTAGCGTTCAAACACTTCAACATGCATGAGTGCACACATACATGCACTACTGTCCTTTCATTTCACACTTGAACTGAATACACAGGTGATTAGCACTTTGCTAACACACTCATACGTACAAATGCATGCAATGAAAGGATGAAGCAGCGGGTCGTAGACCAAGCACTGAGTTTGCAGCCCTGAACCCTGATCTGCTCCCAATGGGTGCCTTTCATCAGTGTGAGCACCATTGTGTGAACATGAATGTGAAAGGGTGAATGAGAGGAAATTTATGTGCTCGAAGTCTTATTCCTGTGGTAGATGCAGATCAGGATAGTAGATAAATGCAGTAACTGCAGTCCCGTTCATCTGCGCACAAATACCACCTTTCATCTTGTCTGATTGAGAATTTGATTTTATATCAGATTTGCAAATGGAATTGGAAAATGAAATTAAAAAAAAAAAATAGACACATGAATAATCTCACATAAAATTCAGCTAAAGCCTTTGCTTTTTCTGGGGTGTGCCCCCCTTTACTTCCAATCCTTTTCTATAACAACACATAAATGTTACATCGATCTGCTATTTCTTGGTTTCAGCCTTTGCACACATGGAAGCATGCTCAGCAGCATCTCTCTGCTCTACATGAGCGATCCAAGTTTGAAATCTTACATTATGCGTGTTTGGATTATCATTAGGTTGTATTCCAACCTAGATTATACTGGTTTCCAAGCCAAAAATTGCAATGACCAAATATTTGGCTTCAGTGAAAACATGTTCATTCTCTGAATCTGTGTGTCTGTGTTTATATTGTAATTACAGGGGGGTCCTGGTGCTCCCGGACTTAAAGGTGACAGTGGAGAACATGGACCACAGGTGAGATGATCTTTGTTTCTTTGGTGCAGTTTTTTTACATAAGGATCTTATTTTCATCACCATGGCCAATAAACTGATAACAACAATAGAATCACATAATTCGCATCCCTGGAATGATGACCTAATCGTCAGTGAAAAAAGACTCGAGAAAATCAACAATTTCAGAATAGAAAATTCCATGAATCCTATATCCTCATCTACAATGTAACAGATTCCTCAAATGTTTTTGAACTCACATTTGGATGGAATTTCAATGTTAGCTGTCTAAAAATAAATAAAAAAAACCACTCGGTTTCCTCAGACACCACAGAAAAAATGGAGTCAGTTAGGTCTAGTGGTCCAATTTCAAAGAGCCGTAATCCAAAGCATATTGTCACTTTCAATTACTGGCTGGTATGGAAACAAATCCAAGCACACTGCTAAGAAAATGTACAGAAATATAACCAGAGCATCAAATATCATAGCCTGCACACTCACTACTCTGGATAACCCACCATCTCACAAGCAATCAAGTTTGCAGATGATCCTCTCTTCTCAACTCACCACCTTTCTTAGTGTCTCTGACTTCTGGGAGAAGATGCGGGTCAGTAAGGGGCTTCACCAGAGAATCTTCCCCAAAGAAATACCGCTGACCCATTCTCAAAGTCAGACTAATCATATGATATGCGGCATGCTATATGTCACTATGATTGCACGGGTGCTCCCTGCATAGTTTAAAGTATACAAATATACTCATCAAATATTAGAATGCGTGTGACATTATGCAGAAAAGCTATAGCCTCAACATAAAATTCCTTTAAATGCAGCACCAAGGCACTACAGTGCCTACAAACGTGGGGAACGCTGGTTCAGTTCCCTGTGTTTCCTCTGACTTGGGTGGGTATGGGTCCTGTTTGCAGCACTAGCACCTCCTCTGGTCGGTGGGGCGGCTTATTTTGGGGGAGGGGAACTGTGAGCAATTGTGTGATCCTCCCATGTGCTACGTCCTCACCTGGTGACACGCCGACAAATCCAGATGAGGGGGAGGAGAAATATGCTAGTCCATGGTGGTGCTGAGAACAGCAGAGGGGGCGGAGCTGAATTGTTATTGTACAAAGGCAAATGACTTAAAATTAAAATGAAATCCTTAAAAAGCCTGCGACTCTTGTACCATTTTGAAATATCTAGATTTTTGAATATGTGAATGTTTTTCATTCCACATGTTACACTGTCCTACTTCTCTATAGAGTTCATTCTCACTGTTTCTGCACAGGAGGCTTCAAAGTTCCACATTATACTTGAGGGATCAAAATATTTGTGATGTCACAAATCATGCTCCTCAGACCGGCTCTTACAAGCTGATTTTTGCAGAGAAAAACGTTATACCATTCCAAGAACAACTCATTTTTGACTAGAGGGAGACTTAAATGTTTTCTTTTTTTTAATTCTAAGATTTATCATTTCTATCCATAGGGTCCCAGGGGTCTACAGGGTGGGACTGGCCCCCCAGGAAAACCAGGAAAGAGGGTAAGAATACCGCAAACAAGGCACATTTTTACGCTATTTTACTTTGTTAGTAATTTAATCATGACAAACAAAATGTTGCATCACAAGACAAAGTTTAGAATGTCTTAATAATTCAGGCTAAAAAGGATGCAATAACAGTGCCTTAAGACAAGACCAGTCTTGATTCAAGCATGGCCTTATTTCACATATTTATTTTCGAAGTCTGCTGCACCCAATAATCATCTTTTTGTGTTGTGTAATTCCATAAAGTCATGCTTGTTTAACTATAAACTAGTTAGAAGTATGATAGCATCTGCCTTCTGTTTATTCTGCACAGCCATCCAAGATAGCTACAAATATTTCTAATGTGATTTCCATGTAGCCAGACATGATATTTGTGTGTCTTCCAGGGCCGTAATGGAGCTGATGGTGCACGAGGAATGCCAGGAGAGGCTGGGCCCAAGGTAAAGTACACACCAGGTCATCCAAAAATCTAGTATCTGTGTGCTTCATTTAGAAAAAAAAGCTTTCTCAAGATATCTCAAGTGTTTAGAAAGAGTCGACACCTGTTGATTGATTGACCAAACTGTTTGTTCTGTTTCAGGGTGACCGAGGTTTTGACGGCCTCCCTGGTCTTCCTGGAGAGAAGGGACATAGAGTAAGTAGAAAGACAGAACATGTTAGTTTTGGGAGATCAGTGGACAGACATCATTTAAGACTGCTGTCCGTTTCCAAAAATAAGAAGCTACAATCTCTCATATTTCTAGTCCTAAATATTTCTCCTCAGTGATCACAGCCATTGCTGCTCAACCCTATCCTTACTACTGCATCAGGGCTGATTGGTGATTCAGAGCCTACCTCCCACCCATGTCATCTACATGCCAGTGTTGACAGATGTTAATTCTAAACCAGTGGAACTCATTAGGGCGTTTGACCCAGTTACAAGAGGCGGGAACGGCTCCAGAACCGCTTGGGCTGCCTTTAACCAGGCCTAGAGGCTGATGAAGAGTGCTGAGTTTGGTGTTTGTGGAATTTGGGCCTGCGTAGAGACTCAAAGGAGATCATAGAGGAGTATTTCTAGACGAGCTTTCATTCCTTATCCTATACTGAGTAATTACAGGGCCACCAGAGGTAGACAAGCCCTTATAGAGGACTCGAAATACGACAAACCATATAGGTCCATGCCAATTGTGGTGAACATGCGCGGATTAAAGGCAGTTTTGTTGCCATGTTTTGTTGCCCTTTCTCAACTCGGTTTCGTGAATTTTTGACCCGTGTCATAATTTTTTCAATAAGCATAAATAGTTGGTTTTTTTCTGTGTCCTAACTGCAGGGTTCAAACTTGTTTTGTGACATCGCCACTCCCTCTATTTGTTAATGAGTCTTTGTTGTGATACTTTCTGTTCAGGGAGAATTGGGTCCTACAGGTCCTCCAGGACCTCCAGGAGAGGATGGCCAAAGAGTGAGTTTCTGAGTGTCTGGAGATCTTGTCCTGTTCTTAGCAACACTGAAAAATAATGAAAAATGATTTTATTAATATCTTACACTTTCTCATTCTTTCCCAATAAGCGACTCTTCCTCTCTCTGCCCCAATAACTCACTCTTTTGCGTTTTTGTCCCAGTAAACCTCTGTTTCTGTCTCTGCTCCAAAGGGTGAAGATGGCCAGGTTGGACAGAGAGGTGTGGCTGGCGAGAGTGTAAGTGATTTTCTTGTCATCTGTTGACAGAGAGAGAGAGAGAATTGTTGAACTACATCTTTTAGAGCTAAAAAATGTGAGCTTTATGTTACTCATCTCTTTTTGCTCTGCAGGCATCCCATCTTTTCCTTTCCAACATAAATTTTGGCAATTACCTAAACACACTGCCTCGCCCTCTTCTCCTCTTGCAACTGTAACAACATTCCTGTCTGCAAGGACCATTGCATTTGTAATTTGACCTTGCAATGCCAGAATATCTCTGGATAATACATCAGAAAATAGAACAGGGAAATGTGTTGTTCTCTCTAGGGAAGCTGCCATAATCTGCCTAGTTGTCTTCCAGTGGAGCGTTGACTTGTATGAGAAATGGGTCGTTCCCGTCATACCCAAAACAGAATTGTCCATTTGAGGAAACAGTTGCAGGGAATTTCATCATACCAAAAGATGAAAGTCAGTGCAGTGATTTTATGTGCATGACTTTCAACTTTCATGTTCATTCCTTGAATTGAACCGGCAGTTACCATTTATGACCACATGGGGTCAGTATTTCACATCGAGTCACATCACTATAGATAGTTCACCTAGAGCTCAACATCCTATTTATAAATGCAACACACTGTTCAGAAGGATTACACAGTATCCATTGTCTTTGAACATTACTTCACTTCATTTGATCGACTTTGCATTTGTCTTGAAATACAGGGCCCGAGAGGTTTGCTTGGCCCAAGAGGGTCTGCTGGACCTGCAGGACAACGTGTACGTCCATCACTTATGTCACCGTTCTCATACTACATGTTCATAATTCCATGAGATGACAACTTTTATGGTCTTTTTTTTTTTTTTTTAGGGCATTCCTGGACTTGATGGGCAAGCTGGTCCTAAAGGAAACATGGTGAGAAATATTTTGTATTTAAAGAAAACTATGACAGCAAAGGAAATAATATGCACATGTCAAGACCACATGTATCCTGTGGCTGACTGCAGGTCAGTCACCTATATCACCTGTGTAACATGATATAACAAAAGCAGGTCATGGCTCATTTGCTGGTTGGTGATGGTGGGTGTCTTATCACAGCTCTCAGGCCTTCCCTATAAACAAAAATGTTGCTGCATGAATAGTCTAGGATGAAGATGTCTTAAGCTCTAGCAAGGGATAACACAGAAGAAACCAAATGAGTCCTTCTTGCATTCAGCTTTCCGGAGGGTCTCAGTTGGAAGTTTGAATGAGGATAACAGATAATTGACCAAGACAGTCAAACAAACTCACATGTTGTCTGTGAAGTCACTGAGTCACTGAGCTGAAGAAACAAGCAGCCGTTGAAAGAACACAAAACAATAGAAGCGCTTGTGTGCTTCTCATTAATGTCCCCAAAGTATTTATCTCATCTCATTCTAAAAATCAAACCAGAGCATTTAAAAGTATCTACAGTAGTGTTTACCGGCCATTATTGAACTCACACAAGCCTTTAACATATGGATGTTTTTAAATGATCATTTACGAGTAAAGACTCCATTCACTCCGTTTGGCTCTGAGATGAATGCTCTGCTAACAATCACTGTCAGGCAACCTAAACTTCTCAAGAGTCAAGCATTTCGTTTTGTGTTGTAACAGCTGGAGCAGGCTTCTTCCCTGAGGGTTTTGTCTGTTTTTGTATGTGTTTGGTTTGTGACACACTAAATCTCAGCAGGGATACAAAACAGCCCACCATTCCAGTTAGTCACATTAGTCTTAATCCATACCCAGATGGCTCTGAAGCCCCAAAGAGGGCATTTAGGGAAAGAAATATTCCATAGCCAAACTTTCTGACCAGACCAAAATATGACCTTGCACTAGATCGTAGGGCACTCTGAACTACATTTAACGTAGAATAATGCCATAAAGCAGTTCTGCTTCATCTGTTTCATCACCACATTGACATTCTTGACATGGTCTAAATGAAGTCATTTTAATCTGACGAGCAACAAACCAATCAAAGCAAAAACGCAGGTACCACTGTTCTGAATGGGAAAAAATACATTAACCCTGGCATCAATATCAAGATTACTGTGCGAACAAAAGACACAAGTGTTGCCAATCAACCTTTCGTCAGTTAATCTGAGTTTTGTCATTCATTATCTGTACACTTCATTGGACCAGTACTCTTTGGCAGAAGAGTAGAAACACATTTCAATGTCACGCACTCAACACCACCAGCTACCTCAATGATAAATGAAAAATGCAATTATTATCTTTTTGACTTTCTCAACAAAGCTTGAAAAAAATAATCCTTGTTAAAGTGGAACACATTGCAGAAGTGGATGGCATTGTATTGTACCCTGGCAAGGTTTATGTGTTTACTTAAATACCTGAATACTTTAACTGCATTTTTTTTTTCATTAGTAAATGAAAATCTGTACCATAGATTGAATAGAATAGAGTCAATGGCACTGATGGTAATCACCCCCTCGTCTTGTCTTTGTTATGTACAGGGTCCACAAGGAGAGCCAGGACCTCCTGGTCAGCAGGGTTTGCCTGGTCCTCATGTAAGTTTCTCTCTCCGTCTCTTTCTCTCTCTCTCCACCTATTTCTCAGGATCTGTTTTCTAACTCCACCACAGTCCCTCTCTTGTGCTGTCTCAAATTTTCTGTTTGTCTGTTCCTCTCCTTTCATCTTTCATCCACTTTTTGCTCCCCCCATCACTCTGTTCATTTCATGATCTATCCTCCTTGCAAGTTTGTAACATGGAGTAGTATGAACTCATTTACAGATCTGGTTTCTTGGTCACACATCCACAGAAATGCTATTCCTCTGCTGTCCTCTCTATTCTGTCTCTCTGTTCCTAAGTTGCCCTTTGCTTTGAAAAACATCCTCTCTCTCTCCTGCTGAGATGAGAATTGATCGAAAACCTGATTACATTATCCTGTTGGTGGAAAAATATTTGAATTTGAAGTCCTCTTTAACACAAAGCAGTGCAGTTAATACTGTAGCCAGGGCAGAATGACCACTGCCAGGTGAGATTTTGAGTCTTGCTAACGCTCGCAGCACAGTGGGACAGGATGGCGTCATTCCCCTGGAAAGTATTACTATCCTAATCATAATATCCTAATTATGCAGGTTGAATAAATAAATTGTTCCTGTTAATTATACCTGGCTAGAGGCAGAATAATGCCATCCAGCAAAAGCATTAACCTGGAGAAAAAAAACAACAACAATGCATTATTACTCTGTTAACTATATATAACTTATTCAGACATACATCCCAAGAAATAATTCTGAAGAATATGTGTGGCTTGCAAATGACTCCAGAAAATAATGAGCATTGCTTTGCACAGCTGAATGAACAAGCAGTGCGAATTATCCAAGCTAAAATAACAATGGTTGAAACTCTAGAAGGAATAAAGTGAAGTCATTCAAAAACAATAAGCAAATCATGAATGCAGACCACTGTTTAAAAAGTACATACAGACTTTTCTAAATGCCTAAACAGGAACTCTTTTCCTCGTAATATTTCATTCCATACTATCAAGGAACTGAATTACGCTGATTATACCAATAACATGTCTCCTTTGTCTTTCAGGGTCTTGTTGGTCCTCAAGGTCCAATTGGGCCTCCAGGTGACAAAGTAAGTATGCAGGGAGAGCAGTCATCCTCTCAACAATCCCTCCCCCGATAAGTGAATTTTAAGTGAGGAACTCATAAGTGATTCTGCAGATACACGACCGTCGACACTAAAAGTAGCTCCTCTGCAGCATCGAGGCACAGACAAAAAATCGCCACATGCACTTAAAGCAAATACACATAACTACAAAAACAATACCTGCACTTAATGTTATTTTTTCAAGAGTCTTTATCCGTCATCATCTTTCTCACCTGCCATTATCTTTGTGTAGGGACCTCAAGGGAAACAAGGTTTGGCTGGACTCGCTGGTGCTGATGGCCCTCCTGTAAGTCCCACACTCTTCTTTTATGTTTTCATCGATCAGTCAAAATGGCATTATAATCAGATGTTTCTAAACTGAAGTCCTCTCATTTTATAGGGTCACCCAGGCAAAGAAGGCCCTGCAGGAGAGAAAGGAGCAGCTGTGAGTATTTTGTACTGTGTTTATTATGAGTGAGCTGTCAAGGATTAATCATAGAACATGAAATTATTTGTTAAAAAAGTTGAGTCTTTTAAGTTAATTCTACATTTTTTAGCCCACAATGCTACGTAGTTTGGCAGACAGGAAAAGTGTGACATAAACACAATGTAGATATCATGAGGTAAGCTGACTGACACATTCTACTCTGCAATTAACTATAACTGTGGGGAATTGATCCTTAGAGTTCGCTTGTTTTTTTTCTAATTTATTTGTCTATTAGATTTCAGCTTGTTTTACTTGTTCCCGTAGTGTATTGCTGCAAAGTCTTTGCAAATGTGTCAGAGATGAATGGAAATATTTCTGATGAACACTGCGCGTAGTCATGTGACTCCAATCATTTGGTCCAAGTCTAATTGTTGGAATGATTATAGGCCAATTTATAATCAATTACTCGTGGAACTGTGGTGGTCGCCTCATTGATTTGTAGACTGTTTTAAGACCTTAATAAGATTTAGATTATGCTCTGTGTGTGTGTGTGTGTGTGTGTGTGTGTGTGTGTGTGTGTGTGTGTGTGTGTGTAAAACCTCCCAGAATCAGGTTTTAAACACAAGTAACTGCTAAAAATGCTAGCAGGAAGCCAAACTACATCATCCATTTTTGATGTTACCCTGTATCATTGCTCATATGCAGGTTATGCAGACATTTGACAACCTGAATTTTTTTTTTAAAATATTTCTCTACATCTTTGGCTTCACTGATCACACATGACACTGTGTTTTCAGGGTCTTCCTGGTCCTATGGGAACCATCGGTTATCCTGGGCCCCGTGGTGTCAAAGTGAGTACAATCATAGTCATACAACACAATGTCTTTTCCCTGAGTTTTACGTTAAATCTGTGTACGTCTCTTTACAGGGAGCTGAGGGAATCAGAGGCCTTAAAGGTGGTAAAGGAGAAAAGGTAAACATCTCTTCAGTCTAGTCTTCTTCCTCTACATGGTTGACATATGGCATTTCTCTAAAATAGACCATCAGATTTGCAATTTCCTCTCAAATGGGATTTTTTTTTTTTTAAGTCAGTCAGAGGGAGAAAAAAACTCTTAAAGGTCCATCAGGTTGGCAGATAAGTCCTCATGCCACTGAGCTGTAATGGTTTGTGGAACATTAAACTAGAATGAGGCTGTTTGCTGCGCCGTTCCAGCAATGATTGATCTGCTGCCATTGTTTCTTGGATTGTTGAAGTTTGCTTGCCTGTTGCTAATTCTGGACTGTCTGGGAATGAGGTTTTTTTCTGAAATTATCTAAAAATATCACGTTTTAAAACTATTAGACCTCAGTATGGTCTTGGGAGAATTCCTCTGGGACAGATATTTCACCAGTGCATGTGAGGTCATGAACTAATAATAACTTATTGAATAAATTACCACAAAGATTTGTTTTATGTCTGAAAGACGAAAAAAAGCTTCAAATCTGTAAGTCTTTGAAAACTGCATTCTGGATTTGAACCACCAGATGTCAGTAGAGTAACATTCAGCCTGTGTTTTTTAGCGGCGTTCATGTGAATGGTTTATTAAAGTGGCCACTAGGTGTCACTATTAATCACTCTGAGGAGCCACGAAACTTTCTCCAAAAGTGCAACTACCATGTTAAAATTTCACCATGATTTCATCACTATTCAGTTAGTATTCCAGTCTTTTGCTGATTTTCCAAAGTAAACCATTTAACTGAAAGTCATTGGTTTTGTGTCTGTGGTTTGTGTAATATTGTATAAAAAAGTAAATCTGTCACTTGTAGGGAGAAGATGGATTCCCTGGTTTCAAAGGTGACATGGGTCTCAAAGGCGACAAGGTGACTTATCATCTGTAATATAGTATTATTTTCAGTTGTTTAAGGGAATAAAAATCAACAGTGGTGTCTTGTATTTTCATCCAGGGTGAGCTTGGTGTCGTAGGACCCAGAGGAGAGGACGGACCTGAGGGCCCTAAGGGCAAGGCAGGACCCAGCGGAGAGGCTGGTGGCATGGGCCAAGCAGGAGAGAAGGTAAATATCCTATTGATTTTAAATGTTTTATTGCTCTTTGTATGTTGAGTTGAGTATAGAAATCTTGCATACAGATGTTCAGTTAAATGTACTCAGTGAGTAAAGATTCATGCAGAGATGTAAACACACTCTAGGAATACATGGCTGCTTCGGATAATCATCAAGGTTGCTCGCCTTAAACGTAATACTCCCCCAGTAGCTGATGTTTGTAATGAGGTGAACTGGAAAGACACAGACTTGTAGTTTTGTTGCTATCCAGATCATCATGGAGCTGAGATTGTCTCCTCCACCTCCTCCTCAGAGCTCTGCAGTAGTCCCACTTTAATTGGCCAGATTTTCTCCTCTGACTTATGGAGAGTTTTCAGAATATTTGCTCAGACTGAAGCTGCAGTTTTTCTCTATAAAATTACTAGTAAAGCTTCTAAAAAGATATTTGCATTTACGTCATCCAACGCAATGGACCAAAGTAAAACTTTATGGTTATGAGTTTATAGCACTTTGCAAAGCTTCTGTGAGCTTTACTGCTGTCTAAAACAATGTCTCTAGCGATACACTGACAATTCAGCGTCTTTCTTTTCTTTTTCTTTTCTTTTTTTTGCTCTTTTTTTAGGGAAAACTTGGAGTCCCTGGATTGCCTGGGTACCCTGGACGACAAGGCCCTAAGGTGAATGATGAGAGCAATAATATACTCCACTAATCAACACTGAGAAATTCTTGTAGGATGTGTGCCTGCTGCACTGGGGAGTGAGAGATCAGGACCAGCTATTGGTGTTTAATGACTTAGTCAATGGCAATTCATCAGAGGAGACACTTGCTGTGATGTGATCAGTTGAAGGACAATCCGTGTTTGCCTCCTAGGATTTATTTAAAATATTTATGCATACTGTACGTGGATGTATATTGTATATATGTATTGAGTCTCTCAATGACTTCATAACCTTCCATCAAGGCCCTTTCATGTCCAACCTTGTTCACATGCTGACAAATCTTCTGATTTGCTGACTAATGTTTAAACCAACAAACACAAGCAGACACATTCTCACTATAACTCTTGTTGGGAACCTTGAGTGGCACGGTCACCTGCTGGAGTCATCATCTATCTTTCCTTCAGCCTCTTCCAGACACCATTTAACATTCTTGCATTCCTTGCACTGTAGCACTGACCGCTCTGCCGCAGCTCCACTATTAAGATGTGCTGCTGCAGCTGCTTTCTCTCTGCTGCTGTCAGCACTGACAGCTTGGCACTGATATGATGGGTCAGATACACCCACTCTCACAACATCCAGATATGCGAGTCTCCTGCTCTGTCTGTTAATGTCAGCAGGATCTGAGCCGAGCATGGCTCACAAATTAATAAG
This sequence comes from Aulostomus chinensis, assembly GCF_037954235.1. Classification (NCBI taxonomy): domain Eukaryota; kingdom Metazoa; phylum Chordata; class Actinopteri; order Syngnathiformes; family Aulostomidae; genus Aulostomus; species Aulostomus chinensis. Next base: position 26,210,029 of record NC_141324.1, read on the forward strand.
AGACAAAGTGATAGAGACACAAAGGAAATGAGATGGGAGTTCCTATCTAATTGTTCCAGTAATTTCTGAGTAATTGTCTCATTCCCTTCAATGACTAGATATCTCATTTTTGAGCAAACTTTTCCCAAATGGAATCAGTGTAACAAATGTGTAGTAGAGGTAGACAGTAGCAGTGATGATAGCGGAACAAGTTTTGTTTGTATCCATAAACACAAAGGTTCCCAGTGGAGTCCTGGATGAGATCTTTGTTTAGAAAGTTTTCAGAAAGGCAATAATAGCATCCTCTCTTTGGCACTGTATAAGCAGTCCCATGTTTATAGCCCGTGCTTGAGTTTATTTCTAAGAGCAGCACTCTGTAGAATGCATACCTCCGCTGAGGCCACTAGCTCACTCTTTGATCAACATTTGTCAGAGTCCAGACAGTGTCCTAATCATATATGTTGTCAAAGTAAATATGTCAGATTTTTTTCATAAAGGTCAAGTTCCACCATCCGATCCTATCCTCCCGATGCATCTCTCCACAAAATGTAATCTAAATCGGTGCAGAAGTAATGGTTGTGACAGGCCAACGGATAAACAAACCATCAGATGCAGCCGAAAATCGTATTTTTCTCGGCAGATATCTTATATTTGAAATGTCTATGGAGCTGTCTGTTACATAATAGGAAAGCTTTTCTAGACTTTTCTACTGTTTTGATTATTTTGAAGATACAGTATTTGTTTTCGACACAAACTTGACACTAGGTGAACCTAATTTGGTTGACTTTAGTGTTCAAAGTATTTTAAGCTAGATTCATTAGGAGTGTGCAATGAAATTGATACACCAGTACTTCACAATATTTTTGTTCATGGTTCTGTAACGACATTCCAGGCCCCAATTTTGTTATTTTATTGCAGTTTATGAGGACAACGTCCTAAACTGACCCATGTCATGACAACTTATCTGCATTTTACATGATAAAAGTATAGTATAGTCTGTTCAGCACAATCATGCAACTTTACATCAGGGAATTCCTATCATATCAGTCAAGAAAATTAAGTTCCTCTGTGTGTTTAATTTATACAGAACAACAAAAAAAAGCCTATGATCAAGATTGCACGGTATCATCGCTGTTAAAAAAAAAAAAAGTAACATAAACCTCGGGAGTAGTTTCAGTATCAGAATCAGATTCAGAAATCCTTTATTAATCCCTTGTGGGAAATTGTTGGATTGCAGTGCTCCATTTCACAGTAGAGATGAATAAGGAGGCAGTAACCGATCGAAGATATAGATAAAATAAGATAAATAGAGATGAAACACAATCTCAAAAATAGTAATACAAACGATATATAATAAAGAAAAAGATAAACAGAAAATCAAGAAGATAAAGTGGTATCTTTTGTACATATTTACATTTTTACACTAGTGAATGGGATATTTGTGTTATTGCACGATTTTAACAGATTTTTATCAAAGAACCATTTGCAGCCTTGATCCTCTTTATCAGACTTTGCATGATTTTTTTTGTTTTTGGCTCACCCAGTCACTCCTGGTTAACAGCCTTCCCACGCCGTTAATTTCAAATGCTTTTTCCACATGCTTCAGTGGACTGTCTTATCTCTGTGGCGCAAGTCAGGCTTGTCCAGAACCATCTCTCCTTCCAGTTTACCATAACTACACCTCTGTGAAAAACAAATTAAGCAGCATAGATCTCCCTTCATGCTCCTTCTCCATTGTTTGGCTCTTGCAATTCAGCCCACACCACCTTATTATTGTGCCCTTGCTTATCCTCTACAGTATTACAGACACTATACATATGCATGTGAGCAGTAATGAACACTGCATAGATGTGCGTTGCATCAGATAAGGATTTTCGCTCAAAGTCAGACATACACATGACCTTCCTATGTAGAGAATACAATAAATATTTAAATTACATGGTTTGAAGTTATATGTATTGTAGCTAATTCTGTATTAAGTGAGTTTGTATTGGAAAGCTGCTTGGTACACTGTTTTCCATCCAGCAGTGATTGCCCTCCCAGCGTTTGTTTGACTGGCACCATCACTGCTATCAGGGGGCGCAGCCTGCAAAAGCCCAATAACTAAATTGCTGATGGGTATCAAAGGGAATCTGCTGTTTCCCCTTCCTTTGTCTTTATTTGCTCCCATTGCCTTTTAGCTCCATATTTGCTTCCCTACTGAACGAACAACACAACAGCACCTCTCTGTCTGTACAGAAAGTCTTCAAATGAAAAAGAGGAGACTTTCCCTTTGGGTTAGTTTGATGAAATAAAAGAATGTATTTATGGGGATCAAAACAAAATGTAACAATCTGCTGCGTAGAGTGTGTACTGTTTGTAAGGATTTCACAGTTTCTCTATTCATTAGCCTCGGTCAATAAAGCACAAAAGGAATTTGCCTCTGCAGAATTTCCTCTGCAAGTTCATCCAAGTAGCTTTCTCAGAACTGTCGCTCTTTTCTGTCTTCAGTATCTCTTACTTTATCTTTTTGTGTCTTTCAGGGTTCCAATGGTTTCCCTGGTTTCCCCGGAGCAAATGGCGAGAAAGGAGCAAGGGTGAGCTGCAAAAATCATCATTCTCTTTCTTTTTTGTCATCAGTCACTAATGCTTTCATATGTACCAAAGAGAGTGTAAAACCTGCAGAACACGCAATCACCAAAGGGCCATTGTATTGTAGAAAACTTGTATACTGAGAAGACTGGAAATTTTTTTTTACTTTGACTCATTTTCAGAAATAGGACCCTGCATTGTACAGTAGTTCATTCCAAAGACATTGGATGGGCAAAGGGTTGAGGTCAAAGGTGTATAAGGCTACTGTAGTGTTAACTTTTGAAGCTGTTTTTCCTTTAGTTTAGTGAGTGTCAATCATTTCATGTAATTAGTCAGCCTCATCCCATTTTTACTTGGACTAGTTGACTGTGTTGTAGTCTTATCTGTGTCAAAGGAAACCCAAACGACTTTAGTTACATCTTGGTTTGTCAGAACAGGAAATGGCTTTCCCCTAACTGTTGCCACAAGGTACAAGGCACGTCATCGCCCTACATGTCTGTGTATGCTGCAGCATTAAGACTGTTCTTAACTGCAATGAAGGGATCTAGCACAAACTACAAAAAACAAGCCCAGAGAGACATACCAAAAATTCAAAGGAAAGATAGATTGTCCATGTACTTTTTGTCCTTGTGAAATCCAACGGACATGTTTTCAGATGTGTGAACGTAATGACAGAGTGGGCCTACTTGAAAAGGGTTACAGATGACAGGATGAGAGGCAAGAAAGGTGATGGGCAGGAGGGTTATTATTGATGAAACAAGCTTGTCTCGGCTCTCAGACAGACATTGAGAGGCAGGAACCTCTGGCCCCCGGTCCGCTACAACTGACAGGTAGTTCAAGCTGTCAAGTGCTTCTGGGTAACCACTTACTGCAGCGGTTTGATTATTTATTTTTGCTCAAACATGCTAAAATTGTTGAAATTAATGGCTTTCTCCAAGCCCTTTATGTTTTGGGCCATGTGTTTATATCTGCTGATGTACAATGAATGTTTTTCCCTAAATTTAAACTACTGTTTTTATTTCTTAGGGAATTGCTGGCAAATCTGGTCCAAGAGGGCAGCGTGGCCCAACGGTAGGCAATTTGACTGTCTATAAAGTCAGCTCTTCACATTAATGTATTATTGTGTTCAGATGAAATGCCTTCCCATTGTGTATCACTATAGGGGCTTATTTTCTTGTCTTTTGAGGGGATGTGGGCTAGACAGGCAATTGTAGAGAAAGGCAATAGACATTGTGATTACCTGCCCTTCATGCAATTGCTTTCTGTGTTTTTGTTGTTACATTTTGCATACACATGAAAGAAAACAGTAAAAATGTCTGTAATTTTTTTCTGTTGACACTTTTCATACAGGGTCCACGTGGTGGACGTGGTGCCAGAGGACCAACAGGAAAACCAGGTGCAAAGGTGAGAGCCAGGGCCATTTGTTATTTGTTCTACTTTTAACAAAAGTCAGCGGTAGAGTGACTTTCAGTAACCAAATGGTCAATGGATTCATAAAAACATTTATATACTTCAATTTTTTTTTTCCTCAGGGCACCTCAGGCAATGATGGACCCCCTGGGCCACCAGGAGAGAGGGTTAGTGTTACATTTTGTTTTCATCAGAAGTATTTTTTGCATATCAGGGTATAACTGCAGATCTGTGGCATCAAATAAATAGTGAAGATGTGGTTTAAAAAAATGAGTGACAAGTTTAAGAAAGTTAAGTTTACAAGCTAAAATACATTATGTTCCTCTTAGCTTCTACTCAATAATGAAAACTGTGTTGTGTCTGCCCTCATTAAAAGGGACCTCAAGGACCACAGGGCCCTGTCGGTTTCCCTGGACCTAAAGGACCAAATGTAAGTAGCTGCTGTCAAACTGTCGTGAGAGTTAGCGCCATCCACAAAAAGTTCATGTTGACACTTTTCCCATAAGCTCTTCAAATATTAATGCACTCTCACAACCGGGTGATTTTTGTGAACTGTCTACCTGTTCACCCCCCCAGGGCCCACCAGGAAAAGATGGGCTGCCCGGTCATCCTGGACAGAGAGGAGAGACGGTTAGTGGGCTGTTTTGTCCATGAGTGTGTTCCGCTGTGACATTTGACCCCAACCATCACGCATCAGCAACCACTCACTGCTGTTTTTGTTGTTCACTATCTCAGATAGGTCATACCAGTAATAAAGTGAAGAAGAACATTCTCATAAAATATAACACTACTTTTATTTCTAAAAAAAACAACAACTGATAGTCTTGAATGATGATTAATTGTGACACAAGCAGTCACAAGCAGACCTTGACATGTAGTATGTTTTAAACTGTACTCTATTATTTATGTAGCATCCACATTAACTCTGTTTTCTGTCTTCAGGGATTCCAAGGAAAGACAGGACCTCCAGGACCTGGAGGGGTGGTTGGACCTCAGGTAGATCTGCACTACCCTTCGCTATAAAAGTTAGACTCTAGCTCCTCACACATATCCTGTGTGTACTGTTGGATTGAGTTATGAGACACCGAAACTTGAGCTTGTACCAGATGGTCCCTAAAAAAACTATTCCCATGTGCACAGATTAAAATCAAAATGCATCAAATGGTTTTGAAAAGCTTTTGAATGGAAGATGCCTTTCGTGAGATGTGCAAGTAATGATGCATGGCATCAGTGGGCTGAAAATAAATGATTCCATCCCCTTAAGGCTTCCATTTGGTGCTGAAAAATAAGAAAGGTGGATTAAGGTAAATCGTTTTGTTATAATGTTAACCAGAACCGAATCAGTGTTCCATCTCATTTAAGTAACTGTGATTTCCTCTCATCTAAGATTTTAATGTGACCCTGTTGTCCCTGGTAGGGTCCAACTGGAGAGACAGGACCCAGTGGTGAGCGAGGACATCCAGGTTCCCCTGGTCCACCTGGTGAGCAAGGTTTACCTGGATCTGCTGGAAAAGAGGGTGGAAAGGTAAATTCAGATTTTGCAAAGACTTTTTAACAAAAGATTCAAAAAGCTTACAAGTCATGAGGACTTACATGGATTATTCCAAATTGTGGAATTTGTTTTTACGTGACTGGGTTGTGGCCAGAATTGACGGAAATGATCTTAGATGGAATAAGACACATTGTATTCACATCTTTAATCAGATTAAGTTATTTGGTGCTGTGGAAAAGTACATTTCCATTTGTTAAACTGTTATGCGATGATCTCATATTTGTAAAGGTACAGATCAGGAGGTCTCTGTTTAGCTGTTTTATAATCAGGTATAATAACATGGTAGAGTTTGTGAAAGCTACAGTGATGCAGTGCAATTAAAAACTGGACATTATGTCATTAAATGAATGGTGCATTTTAGTCTGCTGTTCCATCAGTAGTTGGTTGTTAAAAGGGGAAATCATTATTTCCGTGTTTTCCTGTAGTAATAAGGTATAATTTAGGCTCAGATTGATCATGTTAAGTGTTTTACTCCGCATTTCTTTTGTTGGACAAATATGTTTTCACCCAAAGCAATCTGACATTTAACAACGGTATATAAGATGCTACATAAGTGCACATTGTTTTGTCTCTCTGCAGGGTGATCCAGGTCCCCAGGGTCCCAGTGGCAAGCCAGGCCCTGCAGGGCTGAGGGGCTTCCAGGGTGCAAGAGGTCTTCCAGGGGCCATGGTAACACACAGACCACCCACGCATTAGTTTAGACTTTTACAAACATGCTCAAAAGTGCTCATACAGCAGAAATCCTCCTGGATCCTAAGAAAATACCCTGTTGAATTTAACTCCAAACCCCAAATATCCGACTAACTACCTGCTGTTTCACCAAATGTCAGCCTGGGCAGTAGACCTGCCCAAGACTGGCTCACACAGTCAGAGTAATTGGACTGATCCTGATACTTCTGCTTCCAGTATGTTATCTTAATGTAAAATATCACTTCAGTCAACAACTTGAGCAAGTTTTCTTTGCAGTAAAAAGTAGCAAATTTAAAAAAAAAAATTCATTTGTAAAATTTAAGTGCTAAAATTTGCAAGTAAAATGAGCCAGTAAGTTACTGACTCATATATCCCTCTTACACTGTTAATCTGTCAAACTAAAACAGCGCGCCTGCTAAAAACATTCCCCGTTTACTGATTAACCTTAGAATAGCTGTTTAATTGTGTTGTTTTTGACAGACTAGTGTGTATAAATCCATGACCCTCTGAGGATTTGCCAAGAAAAAGTGCCAACAGGCAGCAGAAGTTGGGGAGCATTGAGAGACAGAAGTCTGCAGTTAGAGCTTGCTAATTGTAGTTCCCTCTCCTGAAGGAATCCTTGTTGGTTTTGATCAAACAATTAATCAAAGCACTCTAATTCAAACCCAAACTTTGTGAGTATATCCCCTGCAATTTGACCTGCCAAGTAAACCAAATTAAGTCTCATAAGACATGGGCGTGGGTGAGAATGAGTTCAAGGAGACAGAGGATGACTGTGAGAGGCTGATAGAGGATCAGCTTGAGGGACTGTGGCTGAAGCTCATTTCAAGGCAGACCATTAAGGAAGTGCACAGCAGTCCAGCCTAGACCTTAGCACCCTTCTGTTTGCAGATGCAAGCAAACAGCCTCCCATGCTCTCTTAATGTGATTCCATCCTTTCACACAGATACAAACATACATGCAAGTGCACATTTTGTTGAAGTAGTCTGTTTCCTGAAGTAGAGAGAGCTATTGCACAAGTAAGCACATGCATAAAAAGTTTATATATTCTTTTTTTGGGTAAGTGAGGGTTGGATTTATACACAGTCACTCTTTTCATTCAATCTCTCAGTCTCAAGGCACAGTAGCGATATACAAGTCAATAAATAATTTTTTGTGTGTGGAATTTGGGAAAGTAGAGAGCCTGCTTGGCAGCAACTGCACCCTCTGGCTCTGTTGGAGCCTGTAAATTAGTTATTATAATGAAAGCCTTTACTGTGTCTGGTGAACTGTGTTTTCCATATGCACTCTCAGCCTCCTGGTGCTATGATTCAGCACAGGCATTGCAATTCCAGGGCCAGGATCTCAAGGAAATGACAGGAATCCAGAGACAGATGGACTATAGCTGAACTCCTGGCCTACTGCAGGCTACAAAACCCCAGTCACTCTTTCACTTTTTAATTTCCTTTGAAGATAATTAAACAACTTCTTTTTTGCATGAATAATATAAATATGCCTCGAGATTCAGCCAATCTGTGGACTGTAGGCTAAGTAAATGTTTTGTCTCATTCCTTCATGAATTTGTTTTTGTGTGTACCATTCATCATCATTATTTATTTTCTGAACATGGTGAATTAAGACAATTCATACCACTGAACTCTTTTCATTTGCAAGACGAATATTTGATTGCTTAAAGAGCCACGTGATTTTTATTTTTTTTGTCTTCAGAAGTACTTTTGAAGCTAGTCCAATACGTAACTTCCCTAATGTAATTTAACTAATGTAATGTGGAAATGTAAAATCTCCAGCACATACAAACTGACGCTGAACCTTTCAGTGAAGAAAGAGACATCATGGTTTGAGTCAGGCAGTAGCGAATGTGTTTAATTGTCTTAAAAGGTAACGTAACTTTCTTAACGAAATTAAAAAAAATCCAATTTTTTATTCAAAGCACTCTGTTTTTTTTAAAGGCCAGGAGAGGATCTCTAATCCCAACTTCTGATCACTGCCAGAACCCTGAAGTAACCCTGTTAATGAGCTGCTGCCTCCGTAAATTCAGCGCTTATTATAAGCAGATACTTCGTACGAGCCGAATGAGAACTGATGCACATATGGCATTTGCTTCAATTTACATATAATACAATATTTATTACTCATGAAAGACATGAAGAGATGTTTGCATGCTTGTATATGGACGATATTTTGTCCAAAATGCTAGTTGTATGCCTCCCTGAATCCAAGGCTTCCACATGCCCAGAACTCATATATGGCTAATTATGCATCAACACACATGGAGACAGACGCACATACACTCACACTTTAAGGTCCATTTGACAGCTGCGATTACTGCTCTTTGAATGGCGTTGAGTGGGGGCCAGTGGTGAACATCATCTAACCCTATCCTGTCCTCTGCTTTCAGGGTCCAGCTGGCTTAAAGGGAGGAGAAGGCCCTCAGGGCCCCCCTGGCCCTATTGTAAGTAGCCTGTTTCTATGGTTACCTCATTTCTGCCTCAGAAATTGCAGTAAAAAGTGACATGTGCTTTTGAGATCAGCTCTATGCATCTCCGTTACCCAGTCTTTTAGCAGCTAATGATGGTGTAGGACCAGGCAATATGTTATTATATAGTGAAATAGTTACAATAGATATATTTTATTGTTCTATTATATTATTCTATGAATGAGTTACGAACAAATATCAAATATGAAAAAAAATGCTGTACTTGTTGCATGTGAAGTATAATTTAAGCAAGAGGCTAATCTGTGATAAGGTATTTTTTATCCTCATACTCATCGTTTATGACGTTTGTGTATTATGGCCGTTAAACATGAGATGCTTTGAGTCTGTGTACCTCTGTTGGAAGGAATATACGTGCTCGTTGGTTTTAGAAGACTAAAAAGATGTTTTCTATGGGAGGAACATGCTGCTAGGATCAGAAATATTTGCAAATGCAGATAAAGTAGAAGTTTATTTAGATAATAACAGGAAAGCTTTGACTCAGTTGGTATCACACTTGATATCTTTACGATGTCTTTCACGGATTATGGGTGCTCAGACTGCGTCACCCCTGACCTCGTCTTACATACTTTGGGACCCTGAAAAGGAGCGGGAATGGTGGAGTAAGCTATAAGTGGGGCTCTCTTTCCCTGCCTTTGTCTCTGAGCCCCTCAGTTAGCGATATATGCAATGAAAAGCCTTGGGAGCTCCGGTGGTGAATCTGTGTGGAAAGTTGACTGACAGGCAGCTTTGAACCGTCTGACATTTTGTTCAAGCGTTAAAGTGGGCTCCCGATAATTGCCCCTGCACACCAGCAACAGAGCAACACCAGATTAGATGACAGCAGATATGCAGAGCAGGGATAAAAGGATGATGAAAGCGAGAAGAGGGGTGTTCTCTGAATGAGTGAAACCATTTCCACCGGGAAATGAGATCGTTTTCTTAAATTGGCTTGAAAGTGAGCCATTGGCTGAAAAACATGTGATATACTGTTTCGATAGTGTTTGAAAACTTCCTGAAAAAGAGGCCTGTGTGCAATGCCCACGCACGCAAGAGATGTGATATTTTCCTCCATCGATTTCCTGCCTGAGATTAAGCTGCGAGCATTGTGTGTATGTGTGCATTTGAAGAATAGGAGGACAAAAAGGACAGAAAGTATGAATGTGACAAGGTGGATCCCAAACCTGAGCGTCTGCGGGTTTTCTACCCTGAAGATCACGTGTTCAAGAAAAACATGGATGCAATGAAAGGGAGGGAACTAGAGAGAACAATGGCAAGCCATTTGAGTTCAAGAAAATGTGTGCGTGCGTGCGTGCGTGCGTGCGTGCGTGTGTGTGTGTGTGTGTGTGTGTGTGTGTGTGTGTGTGTCCTGGCGGGCAGATTGGCAGGCTGGGAATGACAGTTTGGAGCTGTGTGTTTTGCAGGCAATATCTATCTGAGCCAGGTATATGAGTGCCAGGTGGCACCCCACATCAGCAGTTGAATCAGTGTGTGGGAGTATATGTGTGTGTGTGTGTGTGTGTGTGTGTGTGTGTGTGTGTGTGTGTGTGTGTGTGTGTGTGTGTGTGTGTGTGTTTTCCTCAGGGTGAATATTTGGCTTGTACACATGCATAAACATGTGTTTTATTTGAATACAGGCCTAGACCTTCCCTGGGTAGCATGTTGTAATGACCTGCTGATCAAGGATGAAGTCACAGTTTAAGTGATTTGGACCCACCTAAACAGTGATGAGCTCCCTCCCAAGCACAGTGAAGGGTGTAGTAATAGGATACACTGATGAGGGAACCTCACTCTCAGTGGTGGCAACTTAAGTCTTAGCAGGGAAGAGCTACTGATTGCAACTGAGTGTCACTGTTGGAACTAGAAATAGACTTCCTCATCAGCAGGTTCTCTGGTGTTGCAATGAAGCTGAAAGCAAGGTCAAAATTCTTGTCTCTTCTAAATATTGCTGGAGATTCAGTAGAAGTGTTCATGGTTGTCAGAGTGCGGTTGAAATCCTCTTTAATCTGATTATTGATGTTAATCTGTCATATTCTTTGAGAATTGATTAGGGCAATCCTTAATATCAAGTCAGATGTTTCAGGTATCGATTTAATCCAAGTACACTTTCTGTCCATGACTGCAATTTCTGTAAAAAAATAAAAATAAGTTTTCTAATGCAGTAAGGATTGATGGGTCATTGATCATTGGTGACAGGGTTCTCCTGGAGAGAGGGGTGCTGCTGGCCCTGGAGGTCCAATTGGTCTGACCGGACGCAATGGCCCCCAAGGACCACCTGGGCCCGCTGGAGAAAAGGGAGCTCCTGTGAGTATATTTTGTATCGATATAATTAATAGAGTAATCCCTGTAATTAACAAAGTTATAACCAGGCTAACCGCCCCAACCAACTTGGTAATAGCGTATTAGTACCAACCTGTCAAACTGCAGCTCTTTTTAATTACTGCTTTCTATGTTGGGTTTAGGGAGAGAAAGGTCCGATGGGCCCTGCAGGTCGTGATGGCATTCAAGGACCTGTTGGTCTCCCTGGTCCAGCCGGTCCTCAGGGTCCCCCCGGAGAGGATGGTGACAAGGTGGGTATAGCTAAGCATCAACTCCAATAAATGAAGCACTGTTTCAACATTAAAAGCAGTTATACCAATATGTGAAAGGTAAAACTGAGGGAAACATCCTCAGACATCTACGTTAAGATCTTCTTGAAGAGGCGAGATTAAATTTTAGTTCTATTTTCATGAAAAAAATTATTGTTTAAAAATGTTAAAATAAACATGTTTGCATTTGGCAATATCAGAATGTTAAATATGGCTTCTCTGTATAACTTCTGTTAATGTTTCTTCACTATTTCTATTATTCTTACTGTCACTGTTGCAACATACTCTACTCTAATGTGATGCCAACGGAATGACTCAATACACCGTATACAGAAGACACCCAACACACAGTCTCGCCTCAAGCCTGCAGTGGCAGAAAAAAAAAATCTGTATTACACTCAGTAAGCTAATAAGTATGCACTGGAACGCTTTTAGCACAAACAGATAAATAGCCTGTTTACCCTCAAGCCACCAGATCTCCACATCCACAGTTAAACACTCAACTACAGATCTACAACTATTGAATTTGTTACTAAAACCCTCCAATCAAGTCACGCTTCCTATCACACAATCTTTTTCACTCATAGTGCCGATGGGGGTACTCAGGACGCAGATCGATTAATTGCAAACACTCGCCCAAGGTTGCTGTGGGCCAATCAAATTAGAATCTCTTGAGAAGTATTTACAACCTCGGCTTAGTAAAGGTGACATTTAAGGTATTGGACTTGACTAAATATTTTAAGTTGGAGAGTTGTGAGCTTTGCTGCTTGTGTTGCACCACAGGGAGAAGTTGGAGGACCTGGACAGAAGGGAAGCAAAGGAGACAAGGGTGAACTTGTAAGTCTTAGTTTGTTTGTTTTTTACTGATTATTTTAAATGCCTCATGAAGGGAAACAAGTTTTAAAGAATAGTCAATACTAATTGACCATCTTTTTGTCCGTATGTTTTATTCATGGTCTTTAATCATCCATTGTTTTTAAAAGCTGGTTCATATTTCACACCTGGAACCAATAGGGGGCAGCATGTTACCAAGAGGTCAGGGTGTCCACCTCACGAGTTTCTTTTTTGCACCCGGCATTTTTTTTCCCACAGCTGGCAAGAATTTATATTTTCAATTGGAGCGCCACGGTTTTACACCATTCCACAAACAGAAGAAGCATGACAAACACTGAGCATCTTTTCTGCAACAAACACAAAGAGTTTGGCTTTATTATATATCCGGTCATCGGTCACATTTTACCCAGTCATCCAATCACAACTATAAAGAGGCCGGACAAGTACCGCAAAGACAAAAAAAAAACATGTTTAGGTGCTGAACAACAACAACGGAGAAGAGCTTGACCCAGAGGATTTCACTCGCCCCTTAATTCTCATGAACACGCACAAACGTCTCCTTCTGCCGCTCTGTCTTTACTCCTCCTAGAGCAGGGATGGGAGAAAGTACCCCGTCCCGTTGTTCTTGCCTCTGCAGCGAGAGCAGCCAAACGCTGCACCGCTGATGTCAGAGTTTCAGCTGGTGGACATAAGGCCTATGAAACAAGGAATTGCTCATCTTTTTTAGCATGAACTGAGGGTGAAACTCAATTTACCAGTCGATTCACATTCTGACAGTCACATAGGATCGCAACCACTGGGTACTGAGGAATGTGTTCAGCATGTGTTTGTTTTCAATAGTTTCCAGTGTTCTCACTGGTAAATGGATATCTCACTATTGTGGTTCATTCTTTCTTATATTTTCAGGGTCCACCAGGTCCAAGTGGTCTTCAGGGTGTGGTTGGTGCTCCTGGTCCAGCTGTGAGTATCACTTCCTCTGGCTATGTGAACACTGCATCCCCCACTGAAATATGATCATATAGTCTCAGTTGCTCATTAGATTTCTTATTATGTAGGAATAATGTATGACATGGAAAGGTACCTCAGTTGGCTGCTTGGTAATCAATGCATAGCAGTACAGCATAAATAGTTTTCTTTTCTGTAGATGTTTCTAATCTTCATTTGGCAGATGATGACCAGTTCCAATAATTTAGATAACTTAAAATATGCATGTGTAATGTAAACCCTCTGCTTTCTGATTCTTTGTCCTGCATCATAATTAAATAATTTGCAAACCATGTTCCTGCAAAATTTTAAATCTCATAAAGCCAGAGGTGGTAGTGATTCAAAACAGCTTTTCATCTCATAGTCTCCAGACCTGTAGTTATATCACAGACGGATAGAATCATGTCTGGTTCTGCAGACTATGTTCTTGTCTGATAGTTTCCAGCACTATTGCATGCAGACTTTACCTTTTTTGGCAAAGGGTGTGATAATCAGACACGTGTTAAAATGACACTTCCCCAAAAAAGGGTAATTTACTTTTCAATAATTACTCATAGGTGTCTTGAACTTACAAAAGATGCTTTTTTCTTTCCTGTATGACCTCTTCGTGTCAGCAGATTTCAGCAAATGTCAGCTCCATATTTGAGCTGGAAGCTAATGGAGACCAACTACTTCTCAAATGCATGTAATCAAAGCCTTCTTCGTCCAGTCGTATTCTCAGTAATCCACAATGGTTTGATTTGAGCTAAGGACCAACTAAGCTGTGATGTGAATGAGTGTGAACAACTGGAACCAGCTTGTACGCTCAGTAGAATTTGTTTTACATGTGTTCATTATTCTGTTCATTTATTTTGGACAGTTTTGCTGCTGTAGGTCTTTATGAGGTTCAAGATCCGATCTGAGGCTGGAGTTTTCTGAATTCCATTATCACCAAGTGCTTATGCAATGGGGTTGAGAGTCATTAAAGGACAAATTATACTTTCTGAGTGTCACTTGAAGATATATTGTAAATTTTGACGATTTGGGGCTTCTGTTTAGAAACAACATTCCAAGAAAGACAGAAGTTAAGCAATTAAGCAACAAGGCTATTCACTGTAACATCCCCATCCTTTTCGCAGTGAAACTTAATAGAGATTTCATTTTACTCATGGCATTTAGTTGTCATCGCAGCTTGTTAACTTCCTGTCCTTTATTAGGGTTGAACCACAAGCCGTCAGTTACTTTGCTATTACAAGAAAGTCCCATTAGAAATTTGCATGCCATTCACGTATAGGATTAAACCTGTGAGATCCCATTTATATAGTAGTCTCACAAACCACAATGGTATGCCAACCTGCCAATCATATCCATGTCCTACCTCATGTGGCACCAGCTGAAAATGATGCCACAGAAGATGCTCCACTTCTCATCCATCTCATTAGCGCAACAGGAAAACTCCTGTTTCTACAATAGTGCATGACCTGAGGGCAACTAACAGCTCATTGCAGTAAATGATCAGGCCTTAACAACCATTCTTGCAAAAAATCAGCATCTGCAGAGCTCTGTGGGGGCTATAATAGACCTGGTGTGATGGATTGCCGTGAGCAGGTAGCGTACCCAAGCTGAATAACAAATTATTGAACAGTTGTTTGTCCTGGTGAGTCAGGCTGCTCATGTGTATTCATATCTTCATAACTGACTTGTGCTGTGTGTAGTTTCAATATCATCTGCCCTCTATTTATTATTGCACATCCCAATGCTGTTATTAGTTTTGACACCACACCTCTTCACAATGAGGGAAAATTGTTGGTGTAGGTATGAGAAATGAATGATCCATTTTCCTTTTCAGCTAAGGCATAATGAGGTTTACAACAGCTTAGTCACCAGAGCTTTTGTCTACGAGATGCAACTAAGTTCAGTAACAGTTGGATGGAATGAAACTTTATTGTTCTACAGCGGAATGTTGAAAACATCATCTATTACAAATGGGTTCCTGTACTTGGTAAAATTTAACAAACAAAAGTGTATTTTAGAAGAATCTATTTAAAAACTGAGGAGGATTTGGTAGTTGCAAACAACATATGAACGAAAAACAAAGTCTTAAAGTGACACTGCACTCACATTGTGTATTTTGCCTCTCAAGTATTCACAAATATGTGTCTTCAGCTCACAAAGATGTTTTATATAACTTCTTTGTGACTCTAGACAGAAGAGTCAGCCAGAGTCTTGCCTACTTGACCAAACGGGGTTTTAGCTAAAAACAAGTGAACTAGAAGAGTTACGTTTGGTTTGGTGCAAGCGTGATGGTTCAACTGAATATACCAGCTTAGCACCTATTGCTCACAGCTGCGTTGCACCAGAAGTGTTATAGTTAGGTTTAGGTCAAATTAAAAGTATTTGTGGGCTACTGAATTTACAGCTGACTACAGAAGATGTGGGTTGTGCCAGACGATGCACTTGAGAGTTTGTAAACTGATGTTTTTGGGCAGTTTTGCTATTGTTAGTTGTCAGTTTAAAGCTAAATATAGGTTGGTGGCTCTTAATGCATTCTGGGGTCAGGCAGAAGTAATGCAGCAGGGAAAAGAATGTCTTTTTAAGGGTGCTTGAAAGGAAAACTAAAAAGTATCACTTGAAAGCCCAAAATCTCAATCCCGTGGGTATGACACTGGGAATTTGCTGAATTATGTTTTAGCAGTTAGCTGAGCAACATTTAAAGTTTAGACAGACCAACTCAAAATTTCCCAGGTCTGATATTTTCTGGAAATTGCAACAAGATTACATCAACTTACAGTGATTGAAGAAATAGCTCAACATTTTGGAAATATGTTTATTTTCTATTTTGCCAGGAGCTAGCTTAGCACAAAGCCTGGACATGGGGGAAACAGCTTGTCTGGTCAGTCAAAAGCTAATAAGAAATCTCCTCATCAGTTAGGTTGCCAGACAACCAGATAAGACAGTGACTGCCAAGAAATATTCTGACACATACAACCATCTGAAATCACAACATGGTAAACTACAGCTTCTGTCCGGGTGCAGATTGAATGAGACATTACGTGTTCATCAGTGAGGTTTATAGCTGCTATGCAGTGGATGCCATGCTTCTTGTTGCCTCCTGTTTCTTGTCTTTATGCTAAACTAGCTGCTGAATATAGTTATGTGCTGCACAGGCATTAGAGTGGTAAGAAAGCAAATAAGCATTTCCCTCTACAAGCATTTTGTACGAAGCACTTAAGCATGGGTTGAATGCACATCAGCGTTTGCTTCCTCCTTTCCAAAAACAAATGTTCTTTTCTTAGAATGAAATAATGTCTGTGAAATATACTCCTGCTTTTACATTTTGAGCATTAACTATGCATTATGCAGGAACGACTCTAAGGTCAACCACTCTCTACCCAAATACGTCACTGGTGTTGGACTACTGGATCAGATTTGCGTCTTGTTCTTCAAGTTTGACTAAATTGTAGCTCAGCCTCAGCCTCTTCACTCTAAAGCTGTACTCACCCTGCCTGTAATCGCCTTATGTTTCCCTCTAAACTGTTTTGCATTTAGTACCAGCGCTCGAGGCGGCCCCCATGTCCCAGGGCTCAGTGAGAGCTCCACAAGCACTTTATAGTGCTGACATGCGTTTGAACTGAAAACCCCCAGTTTGTCAGCACTTCACTCTTTCCCTGTAGTCTCCCCTCTCTATCCTCTGTAGTCCGATACACCTTCACAGATGAAGTCAGCATCTTTCATCCACCACCGTAACCCTCTGGCCATACCAAACTGTAACCTGTGCTCCCGGAAGAGGAGCTTTGGTCGCTCTTTCTGCAAGCAGCCCAACAGAATGTGGCTAGAAATCCTGCTATACGACAAAACACGTGATCTTACGTTTGTTCTTGTCACACCAGGGATTATATCGTGCCTGAACCCCAAGCAACTTCATGGGATGTTGATATTTCAATTGAGAGAGACAATTAAAAAAAGACAATGTTTATTGACCAGATGGGAATGATAGTATAAAGTCTTTGGGGTTTAGACCCCACAAGGACAATGTAGAAGCGATTGAGCATGTGTAAGAAGTGAGAATGACAGTGAAGGAATGAGCTACGTAACTACGGCCAAGTGCAGAAAATAGTTTTCCCGCCTTTTTTGGTTGTGACGACAGGTTCTCACAATTCAGTGTCACAACATCTCATGCCAGTGTCAGACTGATGTACAATACTGAAGTTAATATTCTGTTGGTTTTTGTCATCAGTTATTTAAAATCCCCCAAAAACATCTTGAGGCGGTGCAGTCTTGAAGTAGAGGGGTGTTTACCCTTCCCCAACTTTTGTGAATCATCATTTTATCATACGTGCAATGTGAGATGTTTATATTTTGTTGGTTTTAAGTCAAGTGGTGAACTTTGTTTTTAGGTCAAATTTGGAATTCAAGCTAAACTGGATTTTTTTTTTTTTAACTTCCTCTAATGACTCTGACCCAAGTGGGTATAATTCATTGGTTGATGGATTAAATGCCATAAAACAACTCTCAGAAAAAGGTAATAGACAAAAAAAATCCCATAAGATAAAATTCATTGAGATGTGAATGATAATAAACTTTTTTTTTTTTTTTAAAGGACCAGAAGTTGGCGCTGCATGTATTTGGTTAAAAATTCCTGTTTGTGACTTTAAAATATTGTGGGTTGTGTTTCCAAACTAATAAACGAATGGTATCGTAAGACTTCTGCGTGATTGTCAAGAAAAATGCACAAAAAAGCACTTGTGACTTTGAAATGTGGATTTCACAAGTCAGACATACAAATTTAATGGAGCATAAAAACATTTAAAAAAAAAACAAACCTCTGTGCAGTACTGTTCAAAAACACTTATTCTAGGGTTTTGTTTGGGGGGGGGGGTTAATTGTGGTAATGTAATTGCTTTGGCTAATTGTGTAATTGTGATTCAAGTAATTGTGCAGCACGAGTCCAGGGCACTAGATTTAAGATATTGAGATATACTGAACTTTGACCTCCAACAGGGTAGTGACGGTGAGGCTGGACCCAGAGGACAGCAGGGCATGTTTGGCCAAAAGGGAGATGAAGGATCCAGAGGATTCCCTGGTCTGCCAGGACCCATTGGACTGCAGGTAAATGCACCTCAAATCTGCCTGAAAACAAACATTGATTTTCATTCTTTCATTCTCTAACCACATGACAACCTGAACACAGCCTGGGTAGGTGTACACTTCACTTCCCCCTGTCAAAGCCAGCCTCTTTAAACCCACAACATTTCATCTCTCCTTACATCATTTACATTACATCAAAACACAGCATAATTTATTAATGCAGCCTTGGCTCCTAATCACACTTTGTATTGCTAGAGGGTAAATAATGCTTTTCCCTGCTCAAGGACTTCCCCTAGAATAGACAGAGGTAAAAATCCATCACCATTGCTAACATTTTGCATTTGGCATTTTGCCGTGGTGTTAATGGTGGTGGGAGACTGCCATTGGTTTTCCACTCAGACTGCATCATCATGCAGTAAACTGCTTCCCTGTAGGACTCTCAAATAAGAGCCTGTGGTAGCTGGTATTTGTTTGTGTAACTTATTCAGTCTGTGTGCATGTATTGTTTGCAGATATGTCTCATTATATAAATAGTACAATACATTTAGACCGCCGGGGCTGCACCACTGAATCAGACACACGGTCAGGGATTGTTGTAAGGATGGACAATGTTGATTTATGTGATATTTTATTAATGAATGACCAGCAGTTTCAGCTTCTTTGTCAACACAGACGGGTAGTTATTTTCATGCAGCTCATCCACCATTGTTTTGCATTAACTATGTGATTTTCTCTCTCTCTCTCTCTCTCTCTCTCTCTCTCTCTCTAGAAATAACACATTCCGTTACCCCTTCTCACATCTTGAAATGTATATTCTGCTCTCTGACTCAAAACTGCAAAAGAGTGAAGCTTTGGTTCATTTGAATCAATGAGCTGCAGATGAGGAAAGTTGCTTTGGTGGCTATGAATTAAGAAAGAGCACACTTAGGAATATCAATAGAGAGTCGATTATCCAAGGACTCATTGAGGACAAAATTAGAGAAGCCCTGCTGGTCAATAGGGCCTGATAACGTTGTTATTAAGCGCAATTGGCTTTTAATTGGGCATAATTCACTCCATCTCCACTCCTTTAATTATGTTTGCCTAAGCTGCCCTTCAATAGATGGCAACAGCTCAGCTCTTCAATGCAATTACCTGTGGCATTAATGATTTGTACTTTGGGGAATGAGTAGTTTTTGTTTGAAATCCTTCCATCCTTTGTTTGCCGTGTTTGCCTTGGAATATTTTTAAGATAATAACTTCCAGCAATTAAGATTTTAAAGAGAGTAAATCACAACTTTGATCACCCCCAAGTGTCCTTACAGTTCAAGGCTAGAGTGGAATCACCAAATCCTCTGCAAACGCTCATTGATTAGCTCTGATATGCATGCCAAAGAGTTGTGTGTTTGCCGCCCATTAATGCTACTCATTAGCTCCTTCTAATCCATTATTGTTTATTTCACAAACAAGCATTACAAGTTCATTATTCATGAAAAGCCCGTCACAACCAAACGTTTTATATGAAATAAGTTGGTGCTTTATTACAGTGATTTAAATTCCAGTCAGTTACACCATGGCAAAGGTGTAGTAAATCAATAAACTCGAGCAGGGATCGATACCCATATCATTTAGCTTTTACAGTAACTTATTATTACTGTTGCTTTCCCCTCATAGTGATTGTGCTTTGTTATCACCTAACAAAACCAATAAAACTCTAATTGTACGCCTTGACAATGAGCAACAATAGCAAAATGATAGCTCCTTCATTTACCTTCCAAAGTAGTTATGTTCGGTGTATTTTGTCAGGCCTGACTGAATGCCAAAACTGGATAATATGCAAGGCCTGCACTGTCCCTTTTGTTTCCACTTTCCTGTGGACATAGATGGATGGAGCTCCTACCCTGTAATTTACACAGGCTGATTATACCCAAGCCTCCCATACCCTTTAATTACAATAGGTGTCCTTTTTGACTAATTGTCTGTTTACATTCAGGGACTCTGGTTATATTCATGCATCACAAACCAAAAGGATATTCAATACGCATCATCTGAAAGTAGTTGTTAATAAGATATGGAATTGTGCTCCTGTTTTGGCTCAGCCTCACATGACCTCTTTCTTTACTCTGATGTATATTTCTCTTCTTGCTAGGGTTTGCCCGGCCCTCCTGGTGAGAAAGGAGAGAACGGAGACGTAGGAGCCATGGTGAGTCTAGTTCTGTCTTTGGGGTGGGCAGGTTTGCTCAGGACTTTTAGCTGGGTTTTTTTGTTTTTGTTTTTTTGTTTGGTTTTGCAAGTAGCACAGACACGTGGAAGGTGTCTTTAAAAATCTTTGGAAAATGTGTTGACACTCCTATGTTAGCCATGGAGAACGTTACATGCTCTGGTCCCTTTTTTTGTAATTTATACATTTTAGGATAGTTGGAATAGAAACAAACGCACCAAGTTCTTGCAAAAAATGGTTATCAGATTG